>NC_134464.1:44721439-45433939 GCF_047948215.1 Lycorma delicatula
TCCTTTCATTAACAAAGTGTAAAACTTTCTATTTTTAAAACTCTACAAACCTATATAAAATGTAAAAATATTATTATTCAATTTTTTAACATATTTTATTAATATAGCAAATAATTAAAGTTAATTTTTGTAATAAAGTTATTTTAATTATTACTTACAGTAATTTTGTAATAAATAAAGATGTTACGTCTTTAAAAACTCACCTGTAAAAAAAAATCATAATAAAGTTAACATTACCATGGAACCTTACTCGTTAATTGTTTAAAAATTAAAATTTAAGGAAACAAAATTTAAACCTACAAAGGTTGGACGAAATAAATGAAATATCGAAATCATAGATTGGTTGGTACTGTATACAAAAAACAGATATTATTATTACAAACACAGGAATGTGTTTTAAAAAATAAAGGTGTTCAAATTTTAGGTAAATCATTTCTAGAGATATGACAATTATACGTTTTGTGTGATGATTATTTGAGCCAAATATGCGAGCGAAATATAAAACCACCTGAAATATATTATTAGCGTAATACATAAACGTTTCACGTATAAATACACAATAATATACAAGCAAATATTGGAAAAAATTTCGAGTTGGGTAAATCATCTATATATATATTTTTTAAAATTTTATTTTTGGATTTGGCCAACCGAGTTAGTCTACTGGTAAATTCGGCGTCGTAAATAATTTAACAGGTGATTTTCGAAGTCGAAGGGTCTGAGGTTCAGATTCTAGTAAACGTTAGTTATTTCTGGAGGCTAAACAGAAAAAAAAAAGTTACTTTTATTCGGATTTGAATACTAAACATTAGATACCGGTATACTTTGTTGGTTGGGGCTCAATTAACCACACATCTGAGGAATAGTAGAGAAAGATTTTCTTATTGTTCACTAGTTGCAAACTAGATTATTGTTAACTGATTGTTAAACTAATTGTTTAAACTCTTATTGTTAACTGATTGCAACGTACACATTAGTAATATGTATATATATTATTGGATTTATAGTAATTTGATTGGTTTGATTCTTCACTCCTTTGTTTTGCCGAATCTCTTAATCACAGTTAAATTACTATACCTTACATCCTCATTAAATCACAGTCTTTGCCTTTATCTACATTTTTTACTTTGTACATATCCCTCTTTTAAAAGATTTATTGAACTTGGACAACTTTTAGCATAAAATAGAAATTTAGTTCCAAGAAAGGCGGAGTTCCAAGAAACACCAAGAAAGATGGAAACGTCGAAATATCTTTACATTATATAATATTCAGACTAAATTAATGTTTAATATTTTGATGATAAAAAAATATTTAACTTATTTAGATTCTAAAAGAAAATAAACTATCGGATATTAATCCCTTAATATTTCTCATCAGTGAATTTTCTAATAAAATGTTTTTAATTCCTGCATAGTATGGAAACAAAAAAAAAAAAAATCAGCTTCCAAGTAATGCTGGTTCAAGTCTGAATTTTTTTTTTACCTTATTTACTTACGATTAGCTAAATCTTCTTTTATTATTGTATCAATTAGTTTTCAATTTTCCCTACACACAGCCTTAATTGCATTTTGACAAGTCAATTTATTTTTCGACAAATTTAATTGTATCCTTAGCCATAGGTATATTCCTAAATCAATGGTAATATTAGATTTAAGATTACTTAAATGTATCTTTCATTTTTTGCTAAATGAAGAAAATGCAGAAGTTTTGTTAATGATTGATTTTCTCCTTTTTTTGTCTATTATTCAAAATTAACTCTTTTTTAACAATTTAATTTTAAATGGATTGCTAAATTTTAAATAATATTTTTACAAAAAAATGACAATTTTTTTTCTGCGGTTATCTCCAAGGTTACCCCATCTTACCCCCATGTGATTATTTCCTTTGATGATTTATTTTTTGTGTCTCCGCTTCCTACTGATCTACCCATTATGAGGCACAGGATTGAATCAGCTGCGGCTTCCAATAATCCAGAAATGTTGATTAATATATGGGGAAAACTACCCTATCGGTTGGATTTCTGAAATGTGCTCATATTGAACAGAGAAAAACTGTAAAAATTATTTACTTAGTCAACGTCAAAGTTAAGAGATATTTTATAGTGTTAGTTCCCCGATATTCTTTTTTTTACATTCTGTATTATATATATTTATAAAAATATTTTTAATAAATATGTAGAAATTAATAATATTTAAAAACAAAAATTTCTAATCGCAAAGATAGTAATAAAGAGGAGAGACAAAGTTTTTTTTATAATTTCTACGGTAACTCCAGAAATATTTAATTTAATCTCTTAAATAACTTTTTTATTACAAGTAACGTATCATCATGTCCACAGTATTTTATTATGTATAATTTTGAAAACTATGAGAAAGAACGTAGGAGAAAGGAACGATTTTATTTAATTGAGAAAACGACTTTTTTTGGTTGAAACTGGTAGTATAATACGTATTTTCATTGTAATTAGTTTATATTTTTTCTCTCTTACTCTCTCTCTGTAAATTTATGTATGCGTGCATGCGTGTTAAGTGTTCATGTGAATAGCACAAATATTGTATAAGTAGGCTGAATGAATATTTCAACAACATTATACTCAACTTTTATTTTTCTTGTTTCTGTTTTCTTTCACAGTTTATTTTTTGTTCAAAAACACGAACTGCTTCGAAATATTTTATATTACTTATTTCTTTTATGAAAGAAATAACTTTTGGTTTTAAAATTAACCATTAATATTTTTATAAACAACCAGTATTTTTTAATATTACATATTTTACACACGCATATTTAATACCTGCGTATGCTAACTCAGCCATATATTTTTCAAGAAAAAATATTTGAACAATTTAAGCGCTAATCTAAGTGTTACAATTTCAATGATTTTTAATGAAAAAAAGATTTAAAACATTCAATAAAAACAAATGTATATTATAAATATCCAGTTATAAAAAAAAAAATAACAGAACTATGCTAAACGGTTAGTGAAATAAATTGAAATACACGAAAACGTTCAGAAACCGTCTACAAACGATTTTACACAAACTAGATGATAGTTTGATTATTAAAGAATCTTCATAACTAGACTTTGACAAAATACCAGTAGTAAATAATTAAAAAATAATAATAAACTGAAAAAATTATACTACTTTCCTGGGAATAGTTATTTTTATTTTTATATGATACACGAAAAACTTTAGCTAAGATTTGAGGTAAGGGTAACTGATGAAGTTTTATTGCAAAACATTTAAATCAGTCAAAAAAAAAAAAAAAAATTCTGTTCCACTACTTCCTGTTTTCAAGAATTTTTTTGATTTTTTTTTTTTACCTTGAATATGTTAAATGGAAGAAACTAAACAAAAAATTTCAGTGAAAAATGTATAAAAAGTTACCTAAAATTTCTTTTTTGGGGAGCGGTGAATTATGATTGAATTTTATTTAAAGTTTAAATAATATTATAATTTTAAATAAACCACAAAAAAGTTTAAAAAAATTCAAAAAATCAATATTTTTGAACTTTGCTCGGCTCCCTCACCCACAATAATGTCTCTTAAGTCATTTGGGGGAGGGGGAATCAATTGCGCTGCTGCTACTACTATACCTAGGAAGACTTAAAATATGCAATAAAAAAACTTTTTTTGGTTTTTGGGGAAGGGGGAGAATTTGGGGATTTTTTTTAAATGATAAGATATGAGCTCAATAAAGTGGGGTTATGTTTGCGAATTTTTGAAAAAACTGTTCCCAAAAAACTATCAGTCCCCAAGGAAAATTTGGACCCCCAAAAAATGTTCAACAAATTGCTCCATATATACGAGTCTTAGTCAAATTTCATCAAAATCGGTTTATCCAGTCAAAAGCTCACACGTACATAAGAACATACGTACATACGTACTCGCCATTTTTTGTTTTTTGAGGTTCCTGGGTCATGAAACGTCGAGAAATGCAAAAAACACCCATATCCCATTTTTTTTTTATTGATTTTGGCTGACATAGCTCTAAAGCTATGATACCAGGAAAGTAAAAAAACTTAAGAATAAAGGAGCATTAGCTTGTTATAAATATAGAATGGAGAAATCGGCTGTATCTCAAAACTGCCTGAAAGCTGATCAAAAAATATGTTTACTATAAAATCAATATGTTTTCAAACGTAAAGAACAGTAATAAGATAATTTATGAATTACTTCAATGAATTAGTAACTAAACCGTTAAATAAAAATAGGGGACAATATATGGAACGGTTACTGACTTTCTTATCTTTATTAAACGATGATTTAATAGCTTTTTAAATAGCCAAATAAAATTTTAAGTAATGAAATATTTGGATCTTACAAGGGTAAGGCACATCAGTTCGAATCCGACAAGAAAGTCATGTGGTGTCCATATTAGATTTTGTTTTTCTATTACAAGAACATTAAACAGTTATGCCCTTCTTCAAATTTTATTCATGTGAGGGGATATTTCTTTGATTGGTTTAATTGGAATTACTTAAAATTAAAACACTTGTTTGTATTTTTATTTTTTTTTTAACTTTTTTACGAGTGTATATTATTTCCTTAGCTAGTGATGATTGTATAATTATAAAATGAGATTTTAGATTTGAAGTAACAAATTTTTGTATATTTTTGTCGTTTTATTGTTAATTATTTTTTTCAAATTAGTAACCAACTCATACGTTTAATAATTTTTATTAAAAGTAATTATTGTTGAATTAAAAAGGTATTAATTCAACTTCTTGTTAAATATAATTAACCACACAATTATAACTTCAATTGTCAGTATATTTATCTGCTATACACATAAATAACGAATTAAATTATATCCTGTTAACAATCTAAAATAAATACGCTTTAGGAAGGAAATCCGGCAAAAAGAACTGAAAAGTCTCTCAATTTTTCCATAAAGAGTAAAGTATCAAATTTGTATTCAGTTAAAAAGAAACCAAAGAAAAATGTTTAGTAAAAGTATGTTTAAAAGTATTAAATTTATTAGTTATAATAATAAATAAATTTTAAAAAATTAAATAAAAATTTTCTTTTCCTGAATTTCGAAAATAAATTTCTTATTTATCTGTTGTAGTAAACATGATTATTTAAACTATGAAAACGGCTTCATATAGTTAAAAAATTACTACTTTATGATGCGTTTAAATATTTTACCGCCATCTTGGATCCACCGCATTGAATAAAGTTTATCATTTTTTTTTAGGAAGGTGAACATATGATAAATTATATTAGTATTTTTAATAAATATTAAATATAAATATTTTTAAATTATTTTAATGTAAAATGTTTACGAGTAAAACGAAAGAAAAAACGAACTAAAATGCTTTTGTTTTCGAGTTATAAGCAATCATAGCTGCAAAAACGGAGAAATCTCGGTAGTAATAAAACGATGTACAACGGTAAACGTAGTTTTTTTATTTCGTATTATCTTCAGAATTACTTCAAATAACAAACTATAAACAGTTAATGTTGGAATTAATGGCCCAAATCCTGTATAATTTCTGGTGAATAGGAAGAAAACTTTTCATATGAATTATTATTTTGAATTTTTGCTGACGACATAATAAATGCCATCTTCTTTGGAACAATAAGTAATATTTGGTACCCGGAGAAATATTATCGAATATTTCAGCTTGCAAGAAATGAAATAAAAAATTATTTAATCTAGTTTTTATTGTATATTATATTATTACATCTGTTTAAAAATTGCGTTTTATACAGGTTAACGCGCAGAATTCACATAGTATAGGATTGAAAGAAAGGAATAAAAACGTCGTACGATAATAAGGTATATAAAGAGAGAAACAATAAAATAACCACAATGATTAATCTAAAAAGAAAAACAATTAAAGGGTTGTATTGTAATACAGTCTGTCAATTTACTGGAATAGAATACAAAAGAAGTCCAGGTTAAAACGTGTACAGTTGGTCAGAGGTTATTCAGATACGGTTTACTATATAGTAATTTCCATCTATATCCGATTGAATATTCACGTAACCGGCTGTTCGGATACAGGACGCACGTTTGTATGAGGACGAAGGAAGGATATAGGAGAGATATTTTTTGTGGCAGCCAGTTGGTTATACATTGTTGTTGACCTTGACTCTGGCAGTCCGCACGGTCCGTCCTGTGCGCAATCCAGCACACCACACAGCAGCCAGCCACACACTATAGATGAAAACGAAGAAAAGAGAAAAAGAATATTAGAATATAGAGAGAAGGTTGGTAAATATAATCTTTGCTCACTAGCCCGTCCGTCTCCTTCCTTCTTATAGTTCAACTTATTTACTTTACTACAACCTAGTATACGTGTACTACGCCTTTTCCAGTTTAAATCTTTCCCGCACCCAACTCGTGTTGTATCTTCTTTTCCCGCGGCGACTGTCTTACATCTGAAGACATCTAGATATAAAAAATTCTATGTGGGACGTGAGCGAAAAATTTGTATGTAAAGTTTTTGTTTTACTACAGACATGTACAACGAATGACGTCATCTTAAAAACAAGCTTACATATAAGTAATTATGTTATATAAAGTACAAATCATTGGATTTTCATGCGATTTTAAAAATTACACCACGAATTTATTTCTTAATAATGTAGAAACTTTTCCGTTTTTTTTTTTATAAATTAATTTATTTAACGATGATTAAATGAATATTTGTTATTTTTAAAGTACCACCATCATTTTTGTTGGTGAACAAGTTTCTTTTGTAGACGTCATAATGTTTCTTAAAAGTAATAACCAACCGATGCAGTAGTCTCAAAAATGGCAAAAAATAGGTTTTTTTTTGTCTTCTATTAATATCATATTTGGTGATTAGATTACGGCGTTTATATATTTTTTCTTGTTAATAAAATGTAAATATATCTCTATATACAAAGAATGACTCATAATGAAACGGAAATAACTTTAAAATAACGAAACATGAGAAATATTAAAAATTTAAAAAAAACACGACTAAAAAAAACACTGCTCTTTAAAATAGGATAATTACTAATATATAATAATTAAAGAGCGTGAGGGTGACAATTTTCTATATACTATTTGTATTTAGTATAATATTTTATAAAGTTTGTTAAATTTATATATATATATATATATATATATATATATATATAATGACACTCCCGGAAACGTAATGATTCCAGTGCTGGGTCATACATCTAAATCGGTTCAGCCGTTGAGCTTCAATGGTTGCGCATTCATGCACGCTAAATAAATTATACTCCTTTTTGAGGAGTGGTGTAAAAACACTATTACGACAGACACTTATGAGATACTAGGTTATAAGCATTCAAACCACAGGGTCGGTCTAATGGTGAACGCATCTTCTCAAATCAGCTGATTTGGAAGTCGAGAGTTCCAACATTCAAGTTCTAGTAAAGGTAGTTATTTTTATACGGATCTGAATACTACTTAGTGGATACCAGTGTTCTTTGGTGGTTGAGACTGTACAAGATTATATACACTTATACATTGCATCCTCTGAAGTAATACCTAAACGGTAACTCCCGGAGGCTAAACAGAAAAAAGAAAGGTTATATAAGCATTCAAAGTTACAATGACGGAATAACAATAAAACGAGGTTAAAATACGCTGCATGAACAGTAACAAACTTTAAACAGTGCTATAATATTGATCATAAAAAAATAACTAATACCTAACAACAGATTAAAAGGCTATATCAACTGATATTATTTTCTAAATAAAAATTTAGTTTTTGAGGAAAAATCTAGGATGAAGATCCATAAAATGGGGTAAAAAATTCTGATTTTTATATTTGACGTACAATAACTTTCTTAAATCTGTAATAAACACATAAAACCTAAAAAAAAAAACTTGTAGAGAATTTAATTCTGAACAAAATTGTGTAAAATAAATTGAATAAAACAGAGAAAACATATATAGATTAAAAATTACATATACGATTGCGTTTTTTAATACAAAAAAAAAGAAAAATCTTTACTCTAGATTTCTATGTACTTATAAAAAAAATATTCAACGCAATAAAAAACAACTTATAGTAATTTTTTTCACTAGAATAAATATATATTAAAGAACTAGAAGTAAAATTCTACAAAACTGAACAAAAATAATAATAAATTGCTTATCATCATTTTATATAAACAATTTTATATATAACTGAGTATATATAAAATAAAATAACTGTAAACCAAAAATATTACAATATTCTACGAAATATTTTTACTGTACAGTAACAATGACAAAGCAATTCAGTAATCATTGCGCGCAGTCATCAGTATATTATAATAAAATTGTCTCACTATTTCTTCCCACTATTTTAACGGTCAATTAAAATAAATCACTTTATTTAAAAAGAAACACGATGATATTTTGATATAATTTAAATGTCAAATACAAAAAATAGTTTGTTTTTATAAAATGCTTTCATTCTAATGGTATAAAATACGATTAACATAACAGCTGTTTACCAAAATAGATATGAAGCATGAAAAAGTATCTGAATTCTTAAATAAGTTGACTTTTTTAAAAATACAAAAATTAAATTCAACAAATGTTCCAACTTGAAACGAACTATTTTTCGATTTGAGACCCATCATACCTCAAGACCCCAAGGGACCATCATAAAGAGGAACTCCAAACCTTTTAATGAAAAAGATAGATATGGAATAAATCGTTTTAAGAGCATTGAAAATAAAATTAACCCAAAACTCTTCAGGAAATGACTACCCTAACCAAACATTTTTTTTATCGTTTACTTCTCAAGGGAAATTCACCTCTATACTTCCTCCACTATCCAGATAATTTTTACTAATATTATAAAGACACCGCTTGGCACGCCTGTTCCGTCTGCAGCACAGTTTCCATGATTGGGAATGCAGAATTCTTCCAAGTATGCTGAATTCTTTCAGAGATGCGTCCCTTTGCTGCAAGAACCTAACGCACTCGAACACTGTCTGTTCTTTGGTGTCTTCCCTTTGCCGTAATCATATTCCCCAGAGGTCTCAAGCTGCTCACTACTCATGTATATTTTATGAACATCATAACCGTTAAGGAACTGGATCAAAATCGTACCCTAGTTTCCTGTGTTTGCATTCCAGCAATTTCTAGATGTCCAGGATCAGTCAGTAGGTCAACCTACCCTAATAAGTCTGGCGGCCATTTAATATCTTTGCCAACTAGTTTCAAAAGTGGTCTACAATACCTTTTAAATAACTGGTCTACAGTGATTCAACAAAAATAAATTCATGTTATTAGATGTTCTTACCTCATTCAAATATATTCTGTGATTTAAAATAATATTACACTTCCAGACGTAGAATGCGCGAATTGAAATAGTTCAGGGTTAAATTTCAGAATTTTTTTAAAAGTACAATTAAAGTCTATTATTTTAAATCATTTGTTTTTATGGCATAACCAATATTTAAGGTGATTTTTGCAGAATCACTGATCAATATTGTATTGTACTTCTGCAAGTTTTGGTGGCAATATGTACCTACGTCAGTTGGTAACTTTCAGTATTTTCTTTCCGGTTATTAGGTAGCTTTCATAAGAAAGCTATCCATTGTAATGGATACCATGATTCGACTTGAAAATTTCTACATATCTTCGCCTTTCACATCCCCCAGACCCCAAAACCACTGCGAGTTTTTTAATGGGGGAAAAATCTAACCGTGGGGATGGAAATTGCTTTATCGAAAAAAAAAATCGCTATAACTTTTATTTAAGTAAAATATCGAATTCGTTTTAAGTTGCTACTAATTTTTGGATAAGGGCTTAAAACTTGTAAATTTTTTTGATATCACCAACCATTGGCCCAGGGGTGGAAAAAATGAAGTTTTAAAGAAAAAATCATAACTCCTTTCATAGGCACAGTATCGAATCGGTTTAAAGTGGTCGTTAGTCCTCTTTACCTAAAACTTATCTCTTACGGCAAGGGATAACCAAAATGTTGCTGGAATTGTGGATGGAGCTTATCGTATGCTAAAGATGTAAAACTTTTTTTCACATGCAACCATTGTCGTATTGAGTAAATTTGAAGTTTTTCCTAACTTTAAGGTGGAAATCGTTTTTATCCGTTACTTAGCACCAGTGATATCTATTTCCACCCTCCGGCGTGCCGAAAGGTTTTTACTTTGTCTCAAGTGGGTGGATCATCCTTTTCCATGACTCAATTCTTTTTCCTTATTGTTGACATATTTTTTCATATTTTGTGTTTTTAGGGTATAGATCAATCTTTCCAGGTTCAGGTTAAAGCTGACGGAATATGTAGAAGCAATATGTCTTGGTATAATGTATGGAGGGAATTACATACGAATCAACTCGAAGATACTAATTCCTGTCTACTAACTACACATTAAATCTAATACATGAAATCTCCATTTAGTAAAGTCCGACTGGTAATATAAAATCTATAATTTAAAGATATGTAGTTAGCAAATTTGAAATTAATGGGACTCAAGTTAATAAAATTGCAGTAGTTTGAAACTTATCATTTCTTATAGTACGAGACTAATTTATTTAAACCTATTACAAAACAGAATAATTTAAATAAACATAATAATAAAAAAAGGAAAAATAAAAACCAATAATAAAATTGTGTCATTCTGACAGACAAGATAACGGTATAAAGTAACAGACATTTCATGATCTATCAACTTTGATTCCGAGAAATTAATATCCATGAAACAAGTAAATAAGTAATATTACTATATATTTTTCCATCTTCAAACCACTAATAAGTCTAACAACAATAACAATCAAGTAATAACAGTAACAATGATACCAAACTTAATTCCATTATTACAAAGAAAATTATTTTGTATTGTTAGCTATCTACGTCATTTATAAGATCACCCACGAAGTATCGCATTCCACTATAACAGGATTTTTTCTTAAATATAATTATAAACAAAAAAAAAATTGTACACACACACACATATATATATATATATATATATTTAATTTTCTTTGAAAGAAAGAATATCACGATAATAAAAGAAAAACATAAAAGGAAAGTTCAACAATAGAACAAGTAGAGGAGAAAAGTAAACAACAAAATTACTTTAAATTTTTTTTAAAAATAGGGCACTATTTTTTAATTCAATTTGTACACCACATTGTAATTGAGCAGAAACCATTAATAAAATAAAGGATAAATATCATAGAAATAAATTAAATAACAATTATTTCATAATACTGCAATTTATAAAAATAAAAACATTGTTTTTGTTAGAACAGCTAGAAAAAATATTTGGTAATTGTTGAAATTACCAAAGAATTTTAAAATCTATGTAAATCTTATAATTTATATTTTTGCTAGAAAAAATGTTGGCAAAATGGATAGTATTTTTGGAAAAATAATGGTTGAAAAATTTTACTATTATAAATAAAATAAATTATTAAACATTAAATTTATCAGCAAACATAAAATCTGATTGTAATATGAGGTACTAATAATATACTATCACTATCTATGTAAAGCTGTTACTGTCGCTATTCTTAAAATAAAAAAGTGAATCACTATTTTAATCGCAACGCAACAGAGAATGCATTTGTACTGTTGTAGGTAAAATACCGAGAAATTACTGTGTAGTGGCTTAGTAAGAATGTGTCGGTCGGATGGTTTACCTAACAACATCCGCCTCTAAGCGAGATTTAAGCAAGAGAGCTTAATCTGCTTGTATATTCAACATATTATCATGGTACTAAGAGTCAGTATTTCTAAAAAAAACATAAAATTCTAAGACATAACTTCTCGCAACCACAATTTTTTTTTCTTAATTTTCATTAGAATCTGTTGACGTCCAATGAGTTTTATTTTTATTTCTTTGTATGTAAAATCACAATTATTATAGTATGTAAATGAAATGAAATATTAGCAGCCTACGCGAAATCTTTGATTTTCAATTGGCTAATAGAAACGCGCGCGCGCGCGCACACACACACACACAAACAAACAAACAAAGATCTTATAATATGAGATCTCAAGGGTCTTATAATATGTTGATTCTCATAACCTGTTTAAAAAAGAATATCTGGAAAACTGCACGAGTGCTAATAGACTCTCGTATATATGTTAATAGGTTATGCAAATCTCTACGTTATTACCCACTTATGAAGTTTAGCAATAAGAAAAATAAAACAAGTTCTCTTATAATAAGTTAAAAAAATTCTCCGATAACATTATACATCAATAATTACAACAAAAAAAAATCTTTAACAGAATGATTTTTGTGCGCTTGCGTATTCAAAAGAGAATGATTAAAAAAGCGAGAGAATATAAAAAAAGAGAAATGAAAGGAGTAAGGTCATGAATGACAGATGAAGTGATAGAAGGCAGGGTAGGCGGCCTTTGACCTGTCATGATGGTTACCATAACAACACCAACGCCGCGAGTAAATTCAGATTTCTGTGTATACATTCTCTCCTTACAGTTCTATTTTAGTTATATTTTTACGTATTTGGTAGATAAAAATCATCGTCACACGCACGAATTTCTCACTAGAAACAAGAAAAAATATTTAAAAATCCTTGGATGGAAATAACATATAATTTTAATTTTATTTTTTCACATAGTCTCACAAAAATGTAATCTTTCAACATTTCTTTTATCATTATTGTAAGAATTTCATGTGATTTATAGAATGGTTTAAAATATAAATTCTTATATCGAATCCAAATATCGAATTTATGTTAATTTATTTTGTGATAACTTGGTTTATAATTTTTTTTTTCAATTAACGAAATGTGTTCTGTATTACAGTTTGTTGATACTGTTACGACGCAATAAATTTATCTGATTTTAGTATTCTTAATGTAAACTTTCAATATTAATAATTAGTATATATAAATATCATAGTTTGTTAATTTACTACAATGCCCTTGACTATATCTGCTGATAATATTGAAAAGACATACTGACACGTGCTACATATAATCAGTCATTATTCCCAAAAATCAAGTTTAAATAATAATTTATTTGTTCAACTGGAAGAATAATAATTAGAGATTCCAAAAATTCTTATCTCAGCGTTTTAATTATTATTAAGAAAAATTTTAGAAAATTAATAAAAAAGTATATTGCAGGGAAATCTAGAAATATTTCATCTATGTCCAGTTAAAATTTTGTTTTTTTAACTAAGTTTGAAGAAAAGTATGGTATTACGTTTGGTCGCACGATTGGATTAGGGGTTGAAATTGAATTTTCTTTACGTTTTGGGATATGAGAAGTACGAAAATATAATTCATAAAAATGTAATTTCCTTTAGACTTACAAACAAAATTTGTAGCTCGAAAATCTTCAAAACGTCTTGATCAATTTCACTAAAATTTTGATACGTTTCTGTAGTGTATTTGAAGTTGTGCATAAGAAGATTTGATAAAGATTGGTTGAGCTATTCTTCAGTTACGCTCAATTTAAGGTCAACAACAGACAACAACCTCAATTTGAAGTAATTTTTCGATCACATGATGGTGTTGCGGGGGGGGGGGGGGGGGGAGTGAAAATGAATTTTCTTTACGTTTCGAAAATTTACAAAAATATTATTAATTTAATTGAAATTGATATCTACTTTAATAGGATATCTGAAGTTGTCCATATGAAAATTAGATGATTTTCCCGGGCCGGATCCTGCATTTAAGAATTACACAGCCCAGGGGAGTGTCTGTTACTCTAACGGGCCTCCACGTCTCGGCCCACCGGTCAGATCTTACTTTGCGCCCAACTCAAACTCCCAAAGTAGGATTCACGAGGCTCGGCTATGCCGTCCTTGGGTCCCCACTTCGGGAGCTGGGAATTAGTCTTTATGCTAATGCCTCTAACGGGAACACCCCGAGTAGGCCATTGGTCTTTTCCGCTCGGGGGTGCGAGAGTTCACGTGCGTCATCGCTACCGCCCGCTTGTGCAAGCTCGTGTAAACAGCAGCTCCGCAGAGGGAGCTCATCCCCGAGCCCCCCGATCCTTCTCCTGAATCCTCGCTACGAACCCTGCGATGGTATCAAAACTCTTGGGGTTTAGCAATACGGTGGCGATGATGTTGTCCACCCTGAGCGGTCCGGTAATCGCCGAGCATGCTAGGCGGTATTCATCCCACTGCGGGCGTCAGAACACTACGTGTTCTGGGGTATCCGGGTCACCACAGTAAGGGCAGTAGGGGTCATTCACCCTCCTCCTACCACACAGGTAGGCGCGGAAGACCCCACGGCCGGTCAGGAATTGTGTGAGCCAGTAGTAACTGAATCTCACCAAATCTCCGACCCGCCCATGGCTCGTTATATCCGCGATAAGGTGCGTCCACCTGCCTTTGGTGGACGCATCCCACCTAGACTGCCAATCTCGGAACAGAGTCGCATGTATGTCCCCCTTGGGCACTCCCGGTAGCCCAACACTCGAGCCTATGTCAGCCGCTGAAAAGGTGGCTGCCCCGTGATCACCAGCACCGCCTCTGTCGAGATAAAGATTGGTTGAGTTGTTCTTCAGTTACGTTCAATTTAATGTTGAGGTTATGTTGACTTTGTATTTGTGTATTCTTCATATCCACTTAAGCAGGGAATCACAGGGTTGAGTGAGTTTAAACTTGATGCTTGTTGTGTAGGTTCTACTCGTTGCATTTAATTATTTCATAAAATTAAAGTAATAATAATTTCTAATTTTCTTCTAAAGAGGGAATATATTTTAATATTAAATAAAAAAAAGATATCTCTTTACGTTTTCTCATTTAATTTATGTTTTGCATATCTCTTGTATAAAAAATTATACAAAATAAAATAACGAAAAATTTGTCTTCATACGCAAAAATGCACAAGAATTTTTTTATTTAGAATTCACAAAAGAATGGATAAAGGCCAAAAGAAAAATAGATTTGATTTTAATACTTGAACATTTTACTTTCAATGCAGAAAAATAAGAAAACAGTTTGATGTAAAAAAAAAAATATCTAGCAAATCGTAATTCAGATGTTTTCTTTTATCTAGATATATTTATTTGAAATAACTTTTTAAAGTTAACCATTTTCATGAGAACTAAAATTTGCGTGAAATCTTTTGAGCGATCCTAAAAAATTCGTTTTTGGTCTTTATTGTGTCGAAATTCTACACTATTATATATAGTAAAAGATGTCACTTTTAGTTCACAGGAGAACGCGATGTTAAAACTTGGAAGCAGATTCAGATTCCCTCCTTCCTAATAACTAAAAATAATTCATAACGACGCTACGTATTTCATAGATAATTCTTACCGAAATTAAATTATCTATCTATCGTAAATACGTTTTAATTATAGTAAATTTATTCTACTTAATTTTATGCATCTGTAAGTTATCTAAATAGAATATGTTGACGTATTCACTAATGGGTATATATAACAAAACGTCTGTATAAAACAATTCCCCTGAACGTTTTATAATTTATAATGGATTTGATTATCGATTCAATTGTCTTGTTAGCTTTAATTGAAGTATTGTTATTTTAGGGCGAAAAAACTTACATAAAAGTTATTCGAATTACATTAATTTTATTATTACTACTCTGTTAAGAATATAGAATCTATATAAACAGTCTGAAATACAAAAAAACTTTTGTTTTATTTATACATCCTAAAGGAAAAAATAATAAAATTTAATTTGCATTAGTAAAAGAAAAAGAAAAGAAAAAAGTATATATATGTATATAAAAGAAATCTGACTCCGTAAAGACTGTTTGTTTAAAAGGTACATGGTCGTAAAAAACCACAGTTAAATGGGCATAGTACTAAAACCTAAATGACTGTACAGAATTCTGCAGCTTTTCTTTCTCTATAGTTAGACAGCGGCCGGGAAGGTTTTATTTCTCTTTAACATAAGCGCAGCGGCGAGGTCAGCGTGGGAAGTATAAATGTTATTATTTTTTGTATCCTGTAGAGCTTTTATTTTAATAATAGATTATGCCTTTTTTTTGTTCGTAATTTTTAAAAAAATATTTTTATTTGACCATAATTAATACATTCGTATTTTAATCTATATAATAACTTTTTAAGTTTACAATCAAAAGATTTTATATTTTATAAATTACTCAAATAATATAACGAAATGAGTTTAAAAACGTAAAATGTATCTAGAATAAAAAAAAGCTCTTTGAGAATGGTAGTTGTTTTACTACTATGTATTATGTACTATTATTATTAGTAGTTTTATAGTATTTTTGAAACTACTGAAAAACAATTTTTTAGTAAAGTTTTTTATATTTAATTTGAGCCTAAAAATTATTACCGAGATAAAAAATTAAAACTCTCACCGTTATGAATAGAGACTGAATTATATGCAACATAAAACGCTTGAAATATGCATGAAAAATGCTTAAAATATGCAACTTTAAATAAAAAAATAGTAATTTTTAGTTTTTTTAATTCAAATTAGTAAGTAGTGAATAACATATCGATAATTAACAATTTAATATTTTATAACATTTATAAACATAAACAATCAGCGGTACTGTTGCGCGACTATTAAGTGCGCTCTAAGGGTCGTGCAGCTAATAGGTTTGGCCGGCTACAACGTTAAGATTTAATTTGTTAACAAGGTACCCTACCGAAAAATATTGTAAATATAGCGAAAATATGCACCATAACTAGATTTTAAGGAAAATATGCAATATCCGGTGAGAATGGGCTTAATGTGCAAATGCATATAATATGATCTCTATTTATGAAGGACAGAGTTTAAGAATATTATTAAATAAATGAATAGTGCTTAATTCAATCACTATGAATTAATCACTACGTTACCACTTCTCCAGTTGGATTACGATTAATACATTTATTAGAAGTATCTTTTTGAGTGTTCCATAAAGATGGGGTACAGTTTAGTTGGTTGTATTTTTTATTTTATAGCCAAACACTATAAATAAAAGCAGCACTGCAATTTATCCAGAAAAAATTAAATAAATTACAAAAAAGTAATTGAAGTAAAGGTTTAAAAACAAAATTCTGCATGCAGCAGTACTGAAAAACGGAGACCGAATAAAGTGGATTATAAAGGGACTCGTGTATATATATATATATATATATATATATACCATCAAACTATAAACAATGTTTACTAATCCATCAGTTAAATAAAAAAAAAAAATATATAAAAATACAAAAATAGAAAAAATAAATCTTTTATAATGCACAAATTAAATACAGTCAAGATAGGGGAAAAAATGCTAACATTAAAGTTATTATGATTTCCTGGCATTGGCTATTTATTAATAAATTTAAAAAATAATGATACATGAAAAAAATTTAAAAAATTTTTAAAAAATCGAATTTTTTATAGTTTTTCTGCTGCCTCACCTCCAAAACCAAAAATCATCTCAAAAGAAAACTTTTTGATTTGTCTGGGTTTATTATGTGAAATATATGCGAGTAAAAAAATTCCCTTAAATGTAAAACCAATAAAAAATTATCTAAGACTTATTTTTGTAGGTGAGGGGGAATTACGATTAAATTTTATTGAAAGTATTATTAAAAATTAAAAAAAAAAGATCTGCCCTCACACCCCTAACATTTCCCCAAAGTATTTATATTTTTAGGGCCATTTGCACTACTTCTATGCTTAGGAAAACCGAAAAAAAATCGGTTAAAAATATGCAATAAATAAAAAAAATATATATATTTTTTTATTTTTAGTGATGAGGAAGAATTTGGAAACGATTTTTTTTTTAAATGTTAAGATTAGCATGTAACTGTGTAGTGAGCTTAATATAAAGTATGGTTTGTTTGCGAAATTTAAAAAAAAATTATCCCAAATTACCCTACTCCCTGATGATATTAACCCCAAACTTTAATCAACAAATTGTCTGATATACCCGAGTCTCCGTGCCAAATTTAATCAAAATCGGTTCATCCAGAAAACAGTTATTTAAGCTTCAAACGCGCTAACAAACATACGTACGTAAGTGGGGGGAGGAAAATATTACGTACATAGTACTAATATGATCCCTTTTTTTTTGCTTTTTGGGGTCCGTGGGACATGGAATGATGAGAAATGTTTTTTAATAAAAACCCACACTATTTTTTTTATTATAATGACACAGCAAATTTACTATCTTTTCAGCGAGAAAATTGAACAATAAGTAAATAAGATCTATTTTAACTAACATTAAGTAGTCATAGACTTAACGACTGGTGACTTCACGATAACAAGGAAACGAAAGGAATGAAACAGAAGAGCACTCCGTGCAGGCAGACCATAAAGTCATCTAATTGAAACGATAAGGCAATCCAAGAATACTGTTCCTCAGCAGTCTTGAAAAATCACTGACCGTGTTATACAATAAACTCACCGCCAAATAATTCGGGTGCCGATCCAAACGATTTTGATAACGTAGGCTGACCAGAGAGATTTCCTGGCGAACGGTTCGCAACATAAGATCATTACACATGAGGCTATTGCTTATGTACCAGGGTATGTGTACCATTCTTCACAGTGTTTTTGTATGGTAGCGTTCAATATGTCAATATTGAAATTGCACACCGTACCACACAATTCAATCTCGTAAGTCCAAACACGCTTAAAAACTGATTTATAAATCAATAATTTAATTTCCACTGAAAACCGAGATCTATGTCCTATCAGTCATACATGTTTTCAAACTTGAGATCCAACTGTTTCCGCTTAGATTTGATATCTTTCGTTCATGTAAGTCGTCGGTCAAGATGAAAACCCAAATATTTACAGTCCTGAGATCTCGGAATCGGAACATTGAAGATAGAAACAGGAAGAGAGTGAACTACGATGGGTGAACATTTTTTCACTGATTACCATGTTTTCCTTCTTGCAGCACAGCTCTACAGCTGTGCTGTAGACCTGTGGAAATGCCAGGAAATAAAAAAAAAAATAACACAAGGCTGTAAATTTATTAATCCTCTAAAATTTGTAATTGATGATTTTTAAAGTTTCTATTTAAGTTACATCGTCACTTAAAATACCATTAATGCTGTGACCTAGTTTATATATATGACGCTATATCGAGTAATATATACCATTAACGAGAATTTTATTATATACCTATACGGTATAATTGAGGTATTGCGGCAAATAGATGAAGAAAGAAGCATTTGGAAAAATATAGTTAAAAGAAGAGACAGACTTATAGGCCACATACTAAGGCATCCTGGAATAGTCGCTTTGATATTGGAAGGACAGGTAGAAGGAAAAAATTATGTAGGCAGGCCACGTTTGGAATATGTAAAAGAAATTGTTAGGGATGTAGGATGTAGAGGGTATACTGAAATGAAACGACTAGCACTAGATAGGGAATCTTGGAGAGCTGCATCAAACCAGTCAAATGACTGAAGACAAAAAAAACAAAAAAAAAAAAAAACGGTATAATTATGCAAGGGATATATTTGAGCACATTAAATTACTTGAATTATATTGTGAATCCTTAAAGAAACAACAAAAGATAGTTTCTTTTCGAACGATAAAGCTCATCCAAATGCTTTCTCTTGTGCACAGAATAGCCCGAAAATTTTATGTAGGACTAACCTCTCTTATTGATGGGAATAGAAACTACCCGAGTAAGTTTTCATCTGATGTAGCACAAGACCTCAGAGATGATCTCTAGACGTCTCTGTTAACTAGAGCTAGATTTAGTAGGAAAACTGTTAACTCTACACTTTACCAGACCATCTTTAGCTCTTGCTTCACAAAGTAATAATTAAAATGGATTTCACGATATGATATGCGAAAGTGAGCTAATTACAAGTTGAGTAAATTTCCATTATTAAATAAAATAAAAGTTTTTAAGAGGAAAAAATTAATTAAAACAATTTAACTATTCTTAATTTTATTTTTTTTATTATGAACTTACTTATTAGGCTTTTAAACTTAACAACATAGATATTACGCGACTTGAAAAAAGTGCATCAATACTAACTCGGTCTTACACAACAATCCCTACTAACCTTATATTACAATGTTTATTAACCACAAAACAAATATCGAAATATAGAAAATCCAAAAATGTTTTTTATTGACAGAATAAGAAATAAAGAGAACTTGGCTAAATCTGTTAAATACATAAATGAAAATAATTGAAATCTGTAAAAAAAACATACTCTGTTTGGAATTATAATGTCTTTCAGTACATTTAAAAATAACTTGATGTTTACTTCAAAAAAGTATTTACTTTTATGAAAGCTTTTTTTTAATATATAAAACCGAGTTGGTTGTTTTTTTATTTTTTATTTTTAAAGGGCTACCTTTTTTTGTATTGTATAGAGTTTGAATCGTCATTTCAAAAACTTTATTTAAAGAGGAATGAAATGAAATGAAATGAAATCTGATTCGTAGTTCATCGTTATAGGAAATTAAATACGCAGGACACACGAAAATGTTTATTCCTTTCACAAATATTCTTAAATTTCGTTATATTTACAAAAAAAAGAAGATTATTTATTCTAAATCATTTTTTTTTTCACTAAAAGTAATCTTAATTTTTTTTTTTATAAAATATATATCATTTTCCATTTAATCCCAAGTTATATATAATATTTAAAATGAGAAAATAAGTTTTACCACAAATAATTACTAACAAAAATCTGATGGAAATGAACTGCTAAAACATTTTAAAATTAATTTTTAATAGGTTAAGATTATACATTGATATAATGTAATTAGGAATCTTAAATTAATCCAATTATATCTTTGCCGATAAGTTTTGAAGTTCTTTAACTTGCTTCGTAATAAAAAAAAAGGTGACAACACAGTTGTAGGACTTTCCCGTCACTCGGCTTTTGTCTAATACACGAATTACACTTACACGAACAACTTAATTTAAAATATATATCATTTTATTTAAATGTAATATTTTTTGTTTATTTAATTCAAAGATTCTAACTAAAGCGCGCGCACATACCGTATTTCATTCGTGCGGGTGTGGCGGTACTAGCAGCCACTTCAAATACTTTTTTATGCTTTAAATATTGGTGACCACTCACCTGTGACGTCACAACATAAGGACCATTACACCCACTTAGCTCACCTCTCACCTCAGTGCTACACTAGCGCTCCTTTAGGTGAGAGGGAGTACTATTGATGCAGTACACCCACTTAGCCACTAGTTTATTTAGACAATTTTTTTGGGTTGGGGGTGCTGTTTTGCAAAAGTTTCTTTTTGCAAATATTATAATTTTTTAATTGTGTTTTTAAGAAAAATAAGATCTTAATTAGGTGAAATCTCGAGTTACTTAGGATGGCATTGCTTTACAGTCTCACCTTCGTGACCTTTTAAGTTGAAAATTTAATGTTATTAGTGACTCAGAAATAATAATTAGTGACTAGAAATAATCTGATCAAGTTTGGTCAAAATCGGTCAAGTAGTTCTGGAGATAAAAGGTGTGAAACACCAAACACACACGCACGCACGCGTACATGTGAACATTTCTATCCGGTTTTTGTGTTTTTTGGGTTCCTTAGGTGTCAAAACGTCAAGATCCGGTGAAAACCGCAAATGCCCAAATTGGACCGAACCAACTACATGTTAACCTAATTTAAATTTTCTACTAATCAAATAATTCTATAAAAATATTGTGATTGGTTGGTATAAGTCGATTGTGATTTGTTGGATAATTAAAATGTTTCTATTAAAAAACTAATAATAACATTACTACGTTAAGGATAAATTGATATTTGCAAATAAAACAATCTTTAAATATCACGCGTACAATTGAATATAATGTACCGTTACTTTTGCAATAAAATGATTAGCCGGCGCATTGTTTTACGACTAACTATTAACATCAGTTATTAGTTTATGTTATTACGTGATTCATTGCAGTACATTTTCTTTCCTTTATTTCTTAATATATTAATTAATATAATAATTAATTAAGAACTGGATTTTAAATATGATTTTATTTATGATGTAATAATGATTAATTTATTATTACTTTTATAAATTTTCTTGTTTGTTCAATTTATTATTTCCGATCTCCGTAACAGAATAGTAGTCTTTACGTCTTTCACACTGAGGTTTTGGGTTCAAGTTCTAGGATTTTACTACAAAATCAAAATCTTTAATTGGGTGTCAATTCCTTTTTCTATGCATAAGTAAATAAATAAAAAAATAAGTATATACTATTAATTTATTCCTTTTTAAAAATTATTTAATATGATTAAAAAAGTTGCAATTCCTGGAAAATTGTTGACCCAATTAAAAAAGCAACTTGGGGAGAATAATGAGAAAAATTAGTCAATAAATTAAAAAGATACTTTAAAGATGTAGTTTTTTTTAAGTAGTACTTTCAAATACGTTAACAAGATTTACTTAAAAGATTTCTATTTGGTGTTTTACAGGGATTTAAATTCGATCGTAGAAAGAAAGAGATAAAATTTGTTCTCCGTGAAACAAGAAGGTAAAAAAAATTTATACAAAAAATATCATAACTTTAACGACTTTAGCTACGTCTAGAAAACTGGACTCTGACGTTCTCAGAAACTATAAAGTAAAAATAAATCTGTCGTAAGTGCGGTTATTTATAAATTGATTTTGAAAAAGAATAATTGCAAATTTAGGATACTTAGGGCAAACTAAAACAAAACGTAAAGAAGAAAAAAGGATCATTTTGCTCATTATACATCAAAGAAGATTGCCTGTACATTATCTGGAAACTGGTGGCCACAAAATTAGTTTATTAAAAAAGGCATATACATGTGTAATAAACCGGGATTAGTTGGTTCTAAAACTTACTTTTAACAATGAAGCAGAAACTTTATTGTTGAACAGCTATATAGAGATAATACGTAATAAAACTAGTTAAAAAAAAAGAAGTTAATATAAACAACAGTTTTTTAATTCTAACATATTTTTAAAACAAAACTGGAATAAATGGCCTTTATTGTTATTATCCTTTATTAATTATCTTGATTTTTCTCCTTGTCCATGAATGTTTGAACTAATCTTATTGAAATTACCACTACAAAACTATCAGCAGTATTACCGATCTCCGTAGCAGAATGGTAATGTGTCTTGGCCTTTCATCAGGAGGTTCCAGGTTCGTAACCCGGTCAGGCATGGCTTTTTACTTTCTTGTACTTCGTACAACAAGTATTGTAATCTTGAAAAATTCGGTTTTCAGATTTCAATGGAAATGTACATTTCGATTACCCTTGAATCCATTTTGACTAGTTTCGACGTGACGTATGTACGAACGTTTGTATCTCACATATCTCAAAAACGATTAGCCGTAGAATGTTGAAATTTTGGATTTAGGTCTGTAGTAAATACCTAATTGAGCACCTCCTCTTTTGATTACAATCGACTGAACCAAAAGTGTCCAAAAACCCCCAAAATCCAAAACATTTGGATTTTTTACTTTTTCTTAACTGCAGTAATAAACTCTTATTGAGAGCTTTTCAACGACATGTAAGTGGTAGTTATTTTCATTGGTTCCAGAGTTATATAGCCAAATAAAAGTTTAATTAATGGAATATTTGAATCTTACAAGGGGAAGGCTTGTAAGGCTTGCATCGGTTCGAATCCGACTAGAAAGTAGGTTAAATTTCTATAGGCTAACAGCGTTTCTTGCATACACCCACTCCTCAGTTAAATAGGGCTAATTATTTTATGAAAATCCATACAGAAATACTGACAATAAATAAAGTCATCGTGAAACATAGCTTGTCTTCTTTTATTAGTAATGTACAGTAATGTATGTATAACAATAATAATAATCGTGTTTACACAACATAGTACTTAAAAACTAAAAATAATTATACTATCTAATACAATTAGTGTACAATGTTTGTTTCATTATAGAGCCATAAATTGTTTAAACAATTTTATTTTAAAGTGAGGTAAAACTGTTTACACAATTTATTAAATTTATTTTATCACATCTATCTATATAAATAAAAATGTAAATGCTCGTTTGTTCAAAATCTTAAGTCTCCGAAAGTTCTTCACCGATTGCTTTGAAATTTTGACACAACGTTGCATTCGAATATACGCGTGTTTTTAAATACCTGATATTTATATCCTTAAGATATCACACCTGTGACAGGTAAAAACGTGTTTTTTTTTAAAACAACGCTATCTGTAAAACGTAAAAGCAACAAACACACGCTATACTAAATATTTTACTACTCCATCTCAATGTTTCCAATATGTTTGTCCGCTATAGACTAAAGACTACTGGACCGATTTACGCGCAGGGAAAAAGGGAAAATCGAAAAAGGTAAAAGGAAAGAAGGGAAATGTGGAAAAAAGAAACAGGGGAAAAGGGACAATGGGGAAAGGTAAATGGGAAAGGAAAAGGGAATACAGTAAAATGGGAAATTGGGAAAACGAAAAGGAAAAAAAGGAAAGGTTAAATTGTGAAGTTCGGTATATGTTCCATAAATATATATATATAATATATATATATATATATATATATACTTAAATCTAGCAACAGCGAAGCACTGCTGGGAGTCCTAGTTAAAAATATTTTAAGAAACATTTTGTGGATATCCAAATTTTCAAAATCGATTCTTTCTATATAAAAGGAATTTGATCGTTTTGTAATCATATTTATTTATTTACTCGTATCTTTAAATCTAGATAAAAAAACAATTTTTTCTAAGTTTGTTTTTAAATGCCATGTTTTCGCTTATTATTTTTATTACGTCAGTGTTTCTTATTTAGGGTGTCCGGAAGAAATTGACCAAACTTTGAGGACTGATTTAGGATATCAAAACGATAAACAAAAAATTGTGTGTGGACAAATGACCTACTTTCGCTTTATTTTCTCTCCGTCAGTCCCAGCGTGTAGAGAAACAATTATTATTATTTTCTTTTTTTTTAATAAAACTTTACATGTTATTGTAAAAAAAACATTAAATATTTTAATAAATTTGGTGGTGAACATTCTCTTCACCACCAACGGTTCGGTTGCCACACAACGCCCTCCGTTTCTAGCCCTTATGGGTTTTACCGCAGGTAAATGTCATTTAAGGCAATGACTTCTTTCAGTCAAGCATCAGCCAGGATGTCACCGATGCGAATGTCACAAGCCATATTTCCATCGGTGTACTGCAAGAACGAAGGAACTGAACTTTACCTACCCGAAAGGTAAAAATGAGTTCGATACACAACGAATCATAAAACGCAACACAAAACCGCTAACAAAACATAAAAATAACAATAAATAATGTACATAACCAACGAAAAAATCTATAACCAAACAGTAACAAAATAACAATAAAACCAAACGTAAACATAAAGAAGAAATGTCCAAGGGAACATGACACTCCTTCAGCAATCCTTTCTTTCCCCAAATATGAAATAAAACTTTTTACCATCACCGATTCGGCCCGGCTTCTTCAATTAACACGGCGATCAAGTGTGGACCCGATAATATCAAGCCGACAAATGGTCTCTGAGGGCATTACGTCATACGTAACACATTCATATATCACATGAAAAGCATCGTCCAAAAATCCGCATTGCGGACAGATCCAGAGTCTGTCAGACCGAATTTCTGTAGTCTGTCCCGAAAAGCGCAATGCCTGAAAGAAATTGCGTCGCTACTTGTTCGGGGTGTACCCAAGAGGCGTCCCGCAAATCAACAACATTAGGGAAAAAATCATGCGTTTAACGCCCAAATACAATTTAAGGTTATTATGTGGTACATGTACGCAAAATTTGGTGTACATGTACCAAAATAATACCTTCAACAAAATACAAAATTTCAATACTTTACCTTGGAAAATTCAAAATTGCCAGTATTTAATTTTTAACCATTAATTACTTTGTAAATATTACTTTTATCGAATTATATTATATATAAAGTATTAAGATTTTTATTTTAAACAAAATGTCCCCTCATTTGTTCAAATCGGTTAATAAAAAAACTCAGATATGGTTGAAATTGTTTGAAAGGAACGGAATTGAGACTATATATATAAAACTCAAGAACACGTAAATACATGAAATTTTTAAGATGATGATCTTTATACGGGAAAACATCTTTCTTTTAAATTCACAAGACGTAGCAGGGTATAGTATAAAAAAACAAATGTTTAACAGTTCTCTATTCAGCTAAAACGAAGGGTACATCTCTTTCATTTTGGATTCTCCTCTGAGGGCATAAAAACTAATAGAGTAATTTTTATCTTTAAATTATTCATAACTAATCACAGGAAGACGACGAATGTGCTATATTTTATTTTAAATACATTTATGGTGAGTATTTAACACAGAATGTAGAGAAAAGTTTTTTAAGATCGTATGAACTTAAAAAAAAAATTAAAAAAATTATACATAACTTCTACTTATTTATGAAAAATCATTTCACTTCTATATCTTCTTTCTAAAAACGCTAGAAAATTTTTTTAAAAATCACTTTGTAACGTTAACTCGACAACACTAAAACGTGAAACAAAAATAAAAATTATAAAAATAACCTATCCCATTTCATTAATAAATAATTATTAAATAGTTAAAAGGGAGAAAGGGAAAAATCGAAAAAGGTAAAAGGGAAGAAGGGGAAAGTGGAAAAAAGAAAAAGTGGGAAATGGAGAATGGAGAAAAGGAAAAACGGGGGAAGGAAGTGTAAAGGGGAAAGGAGAAAAAGAAAAGTGGGGAAAAGGGAAAATGGGGAAAGATAAATAAGGGAAAGGAAAAGGGAATACGGTAAATGGAAAATTGGAAAAAGGAAATGGAAAATTGGGAAAACGAAAAGGAAAAAAGGAAAGGTTAAATTTTGAAGTTCTGTATATGTTCCATAAATATATATATGTACTTAAATCTAGCCATAGAGAAGCACTGCTGGGTGTCCTAGTTAGAAATATACTAAGAAAACATTAAAAACATTTTTTTTAAATGGATGATTAAGTTTAAAATCGTTAAAGATCGATTATGTTATTCTGAAGACAAACTGAAAATAGATGCTAAAAGAAATCGTTAAAGTAAATATATATATATATATATATATATATATATATATATATATAATTAGAGATATTTGAGAAAAATTAAGGCCTGGTAAGATAAAATCATGAGGTGGAAAAGAACTCCAAAAAACGAAAGATTAAAACGAAACCGCGGTGGTTTTAAAAGTCCAACGCTAATAAAAATAAACTTATAATAATTTGTTAAAAAAATTAAACAAGAGATAAATGTTTATTAAAAAATACGACTGCCAAAAAAATCATTGCTGATAAACACTGTTCTTTGATATAGGATAATTATTAACATAGAAAAATTAAAGAGCGTGCGGATGAGATTGTGTACAATATTTTTTTTATATTTTTATTTAAATTTATTTACACACACATACATATATATTTATTTAAATAAATCAATGACATTCCCGGTAACGTAAAGGTACCAACCGCTATACATCTAAATCGGTTCAGCTGTTGAGCTGCTACTGTTTAACAAACATACACCCTAAATACATTCATTACTCTTCTTTTTGGGCAATAAATATTTTTTAGAACAAATGCAGTTTAATAAATGTCATTAAAATAAATGAAAATATATACTGATCACATTAATAAATGAAAATCGGAATATTGTTTGCAAACATATAACATTTCCGAATAACTTTGATCTGTTAGATCGAGAGTGTACTTGTACTTGATGCTTGCAAAAGTTTCAAAAGAGTTTTGAAAATCAGACTGTTTGCAGAGATATTATAAGAGCACCCGATTGTATTTGAGCTCCCAAAACAGCGCGCCAGGGGCACGCTGTTACCTCCCATTTGTTACCAGTTGATGGTGATGAGAAGCCCATTTGTTATTAAACAGAAATTTTTAAATTTATTTAATACTATTTTATGTTATTTAACGTAAATATAATTCTATTATTTTTGTATGTTATTCATTCGATTGATTCGAATCATTTCGTTCAAACCCAGCTAACACAGTGATTTTGAAATCGAGAATTCTTAGCTTCAAATCCTAGTAGGCAATTACTTTTATACGGATTTGAATACTAGATCGCGGATACCGGTGTTCTTTGGCTAAGTGGTTGGGTTTCAATTAACCACACAGCGATAGAGGCTCACAGTTCACAGTTCATTAATTCAGCTCATTGAAGTTTGTGGTTCAACCGGCAAATCTCCACTACTACATCATATATATATATATATATATATATATATACATAGCCTATAACACTCCTGGTAACGTAAGGATTGCATCACCGGGTCATACATCAAAGACGATTCTACCGTTGAGCTGCTACGGTGGAACAAAAATACATATATTCACCTTAAGTACATTACACTCCTTTTTGGGTAAGTCGTGTAAAAAACCTATTAAAAAGAAATAATCAATGTTTCTGCTAGCAAAAGAAATGAAAGATTAAACAGAAGACATATTTAAATTGGTATAAAAGCCTGATAGGTTTGAAAAATTAAAAAAATTACGCCTTTTTTTGTTACTTCATCAGAATGTGACGCTTTGTTATGCAAAGCAATTATTCGAGAGTTACTGGAACATCATTAAATAATCTTTACAAACGCAAAGAACAACTTCCCATCGACCGTCTCGCATTAACGAATACCCACGGCTACACACCACTTTTTTTAATTTGACGCAGTTTAACATAGACAATTCTCAATTACTCGTTCTGCGAGAAGCAGATTCAACTGATAGTTTACAATACACGCGGATAATATGCTTCAATAAAGTCGGTAAATTGTACACTTCCTGAACAATTACATAAATATTTGATTCCTACATCTTTCATAACCCAGTAGAAACTAATGCGAAATCCAGTTGTTTAAAATAAAGAAACTTCATGAATTTCTGAAATTCATTGGGTTTTTATAGAGTGTATCCCTTAATGTTTAACTATACACTAAATCATGACAAAGCTACTGAAATTTAATTCTTCATAAGAAAAAGTAATCTTTACCTTACTTTAAAGCTACTTTATAAAGTAAACGGCATTATACTCATCTATAAAAAAATAACACGAAATACTACAAATATAATTATATAAAAAAGGAAGATTTCTTACAATTTATACTAATCTACTGGCTTTTGTTCATGAAAAAGCAAGCATCAACAACTGTGATCATGACATTCTTATCGGGATCGAACCCCGCGACCTCCACAAGAAATGCCGAGACGCTACCTACTCAACCATGGAGGACACCACATTACAATTTTAATCGAGTATTCTTTACAGTAATAAAAAAGTTTTAGTGATAATTTAAAAATTATTCATAAAAAAAATTAATTATTACACGAATTATTGACACATTTCTATGGAAATGATTGGTTTTTTTATTATTTTTTTATTTTTATTTATCTTCTTCCCTGGGCAGAAGCCTGCAATTAAATACAACACAGCACAGGGAAGTGTCGTATTCTATAACGGGCCTCCCCGTCTCGGCCCGCCGATCGGATCTTACTTTGCGCCCGTCTCAAACCCCCAGAATAGGATTCACTAGGCCCAACTATGCCGTCCCTGTGTCCCCATTCCGAGAGCCGGGCTCGGTCTTTTTCGCTCGGGGGTTCGAGAGTATCTCATTGCTACCGCCCACTCGTTCAAGCAAGAGCAAACGGCAGCTCCGCAGAGGGCTGTCCCTCATCCCCGAGCCCCCCGATCCTTCTCCTGAAGAACCCTCGTCACGAATCTTGCGATGAGATTCTTGGAGCTCCGAAACATGGTGGCGATAATAGCTAATCGATATTTTATGGTTTTAAATATATATATTTTTTCGGTCAACTACGGACATCGATTATCACTTTTCTTATCGCCCTCTCCTTCTTTTCTTGCTAGTGCATTAATTTTTTTGTTTTTTTGGAACTACTTACTAGTATGAAATCCTCGTTTCCGATTATTTTAGATTATACCGATTTAATAGATAAAAAGAGGAAGTTTTTTCTTATATTTTATTTATTATTAAAAATGTTTTTACATTTTAAGGAATTAAATTTAAATATACATTACTCCTTAATAGGCAAAACAAAAACCATGCTCTTAACTGTGTATTCTAAATTTTTGTATTTATTTAATACTACAACATTATTCAGATTGTCAGTTAATTTTTATTGTCATATATATTAAACGATATCAATTACTATAATTCATTAACGATAAATAAGCGCCAACAACAAGAAATCAAAATGCAAATAATATTTGATTTCGATATTCTTTTGGGACCCGATTTATTTTTGTGATCTGCTACTCCCTGAGAGACGTTCTATCAAGTCTTGTAAGACTATTAAATTATTAATTAATAAAACGATTAAAAAACAAGTAAACATTACTTTCGTATGTAACCCACAGGATTGATTTAGTGGCGAATTCGTCATCGCAAATCAGCTGATTTAAAAGTCGAAAGTTCCAACGTTCAAATCCTACTAAAGGCAGTTAATTTTATACGGATTTGAATACTAGATTATGAATACCGGTGTACTGCGGTGGTTGGGTTTCAATTAACCACACATCTTAGGAATGGTCGACCTGAGACTTTTAAAGTGTACAAGACTACACTTTATTTATATTCATACCTCATTCACCCTCTGGTAATATCTTATGGTGGTTCCGAAGGCTAAACAGAAAAAGAAAGAACGAAATATTTACGGAAAGTTAATAGATCATAAGGCAAAATATCCAAACTTTTTGAGCTGATTCCAGGGTCTTTTGGAAAATTCTCGGTCTGACGCACAATGACATTTATAAAGCATGATCCTTTACATCTAAAGGATCATGATCACGATAAACCCCATATTCTTACAATTCCAGAAATATTTTGATCATCCCTTGCCGTAGTAAGGGTTGGTCATATCAAAAGTGGTCTCAGACAAAAGTTTTATGTAATATTTAGAGGACTAACGACCACTTTAAAACAATTCAATACTGTGCCTATTAAGGGAGGTGTGATATTTGTTTTTGTATTCGAAATTTTTTTTTTCCACACCCTGGGCCAATAGTTGGTAATATCAAAAACTTTTACTTAGATACGTTTTAGGCCCTTATCCAAAGAATGGTAGGAACTTTAAACGAATTCGATATTTTACTTAATAAGAAAGTTATAGCAATATTGTGTTTTTTTTTCAAAAAACCCCCTCCATTTCCACCTCTATGGTCTGATTTTGCCTATTAACGAACTCGACCGAGATTTTGGGTGGTTATATTTTCTATATCAATTTGAAAGTGATTGGCGCAAAACTATGGCAGTTATGGGATGTAAAACACAAAAATATGTTGAAATTTTCTGGAAGTCGAATCATGGTACCCAATACAATAGGTAGCTTTCTTATAAAATCTAACTAAAAGTTTTCCCAATGGACATACAAAAAAAAAAAATTCTACTTTAAAGGATTCTTCCCCTTCGTTTTCCTGATATAAAAGTGGGCTGTTGAATTTAGACGTCTACATACATCTATTCAAGATAATTCAACGTTGTTGGTACCCAAAAACTGCTCAATGACGAAATATAAAAAAAAAATTCAATGCCGTAATAAAAAATCGTCGATTGAAGGAACACGAGTTTGTTGACATCTTAATAAATCGTGTTTACTATTTTGGATAGTAAAAAGCTTTCCGCTCGACAGGTGTTGCGTTTGTTAATAGTTGACCAAAAAAGTGTTAAACACTATTTAAGGGTATTTAAACGCTATTACGCTGAGTTTCTTCGACGTTTTGTAACAGCAGATAAAACATCAATTCAATTATACGGCACAGACGAAACAGCAGTCCAAATAGTTCTCCAAGAAAACAAAAACGTTCCATATGCAGGAAAAGTCATGGCTGGAGTATTTTTTTTGGAAATCTCGTGATGTAGTAGTCATAAAATACTTGGAAAAAGGCAGACCTATCATTTGGCATTACTACGCTTCACTGCTGGACCAATTGAAGAATAATATTTAGGCTAAAGGTCCAAATCCGGTTAAAAAGAAAGTGCTCTATCCCAACGATAATGCGCCTACACATAAGTCTTTTTTTTGTGAGGGGAGGAATGTCATTTACGCACTACGTGTCGGGCTTGCTACAGTTTCCGGAAGGTTTTTTTAAAGCGCTATGTGTGCCTGCGTCCTACCGACTGAACCTCCACCTCACTAATTCCGCTCCTGGAGCCGGATCTGCAATTAAGCATTAGATAACTCGGCGAGGTGCCTTCAAGCTCGGAGGATTCAGAGTCTCCGTGCTTCATCAACGTCGCCCATCGCGGACGAACGGCGGCTCCTCCGGAAGCTGTTCTTCACCCCCTCGCTCACCGGTCTATGACTTCAATCCTTGATGATCTAATCCTCCCTGATGGTTCTTTTCATACCAGTCAGCATCCCATTCCCGATAATCTTCTCCCTTTCTCCTTATTATCCGCACATCAAGTTGTTACACTGCCTGCCATTCATTCGTTCCGCGGAGCATAAAACTTACCGTGATTTCCGGTATCAGTCTTCTCAGACGAATTCTCTGTTTGGTGCACACAGATCTTGGATTTTTTCTGCAAAACTCTATGATTTACGCTTCTTGGTGATTCCACATACATGTTTGGCTTCCAGCGAGAACTTCCTCTTCCAAACCTGAAGAAATGGCTTGCTGGCCATAGATTCAAAATGACGAGGCTGAGATAACCCCGCTTATTTTGCAGAATTGGACAATTTTTCTACACTATTGGTATTTAAAAGTTGATAAATCTAAATGTATCAAATTTTAAGTGACTAAATTGAAAAGAAATTTCTGAAAATCTTGTGTTTTCATTTTCAGGTCGAGAACCTTTTCGAACTTAATACGTGCTGACTTTTCATTCTGAAAAATAAACAATATCATCGAAAATAAGAAATAATGTAATTTCATGTTGCCTTATTCGCTGAATCGATATATACTAAACTGTGCATAACCATGCTAAATCCACCGATATGCTGCATGTGAAATTCAGCTACCTGTGAAACCCTGCATCTTGACCACCTGAATACAGCAACTTTGACTGGTGCCTCATAAAAATGAGATATTTCTCATATTTCACAACCATAACAAAGACTGAAACGAATAGTTTTAAGAAAAAAAATTAAATATTTTTTATTCCTAGCAACAATGTCTTAATACACTACTTTTTTTTAAAGTGTAACTAAGCAACCATTTTCTTTAAATATTATCTATTAAATCATTTTTACGAAATTATCATTTTTCTTAGTAATTTTGAACCTTTCAACCTCCCTTAATTCTGAAGGATTTCCCTATAATTATTCTAAGTATCGGTTTTCTACAGAAATTAAGGTGTGATCTGGTTCCCTACGCCTTTCTTCATCAAGTCAAACAAATCGACTTGCCAAGTTCATAAAAAAAGCTAAATCCCTGTAGTAAACCAAACGTATTTGGTTTACTACAGGGATTTTGTTACTTAATGAACACAATTCTACAGAAATTAACTACCATTAAATCCGCTTTTAATTCAGATGTTACAGAGTCGTAGCTGTAGGAAAGATAATTTGTTTAAAAATTAAAAGACTGATAATATTTACGAAAAAAAAACCAGTATTTATGATCGATAAAAATTATTTCATAAACTGAATTTTTTTTATGAAAGAGTGGGCTTCAAACAGCTATGGTCATTAGCCCGTTGGTAATTAGTAGCGTATGAAAAGATGCCGTACTTGACCGGGATTCGAACACGAGACCCATACGAAATGCCAAGACCCTACTCTACAACTCAACCACGAAGCTCGGAAAAGTGAATTTATTTTTACATGAGACATTACAACGAGAAAATATTTATCCGTGTTATAATTATGGTAGTGGTTTGTGAAGAATATACAATTTTTATTCCATTTAAACATGTATTTATTTTTAATCTATATCGATTTTTAGATTTTTAATTTAGATTTTAATATTTTTTATATAGGTATAATATATTCATTGTACTGTTACAGTTATACATAAAGCATGTATACCACAAAGAGTGCAAGTAAAAGAAAGTCGAGCTTCAGCAAAGCAATGAGAAAGAAAGACAGGGAGTTCAAGAGAGAGCAATGACCTGAATGAACTTTATCTCTGCTAAATAAGTGGCATTATGCATTATGAAATATCTACGATAGCTAATGCATATATTAGTTTCATTTAAAATATTTATTTTTTAAATAAATCTTATTACTTTGGGTAAAAAGGTGAATTATAATTGTCACCCTCGAAAGAGAATGATTAAAAAACGCAAACTGATAAAAACCCGTTTTTTATATGTTAGACCTTCTTTATTGAAAATTTTATAAAAATAAAATTCCCTATTTTTTAAAATATTAATAATAGCTTAAAATTTCATAAACATAGACTGTAGTTAAAAATTTTTACATTAAGAAAATATGTTTTGTATGAAGCTGTAGAAATATTTTATTAAAATACATTAAAAATAAACTACTTTTACCTGTATCAATGTAATGTATAAATGTAAATAAAAAGTATTAATCGACGATTAAAAGCTAACGTAACGAGAATCTATTTTTCTGTATTAATTACGTCGTTATAAACAACAATCTCCCTTTTTTCTGTCACTCGTCTTAAAAATCTCTTTATATTATTGAAAAGGTTTTGGAAATTAAATGACTAGAGATTTTCAATTAATATTTTTATGATATTTTGTTTAAATGCAATTTAATTCATCATAAACACTCTTTTATCAAATAAACCCAGAATAAAGTATCTACCGGTAAATAGGTTTAGAATTCCAGGAAGCCAATGTGTCACCTTACCTTGAAATCATTCTTCCTGGAAATATATGGCTTACCGGAATAATAGACTAGTTTTTTTATGTGGGCTGTAGCTCCATCTTATTAGAATTAAACTCTGGAGATTAAAACTTAATGCTCCGATAGTTAATTTGTGGAATAATCTTTTTGTAAAGTTATAAATATGGTGCGCTGAATTCATTGTTAGTGAATGTTATTTGAAACTTCAACAATATATAAGTCTATGATAAGTCGAAATATTTCAGGCTAGATTGTTCGTTACCTTTTGAGCTGAATATTAGGCTTTGATGAAAAAATTTACATTTTTACAAACCCCCTCCACCAAAAAACGTTGTTAATTGAAATGATTATTAACGTAAAAATGAGACTCGTTAATGAACCAAATAATGCCAAAATTTGAAAATTCCTTTACTAACTCGTTCTCTAAATTTAATCTTGTTAATTAAACTCCAATATAAATTTACAGCGCGTTTGGAAAGTCGCTGTGCAGTATGCTGTAGAATTATTTGGTGCATTCTGTTCATTCAGGGTTAGGTTGGTTACCCTGCGGGTTACTTGGGTGTTCCTCAGTAATAAACCAGAATGTCAGTTGTTGAGAAGCGATTGAATGCACTTCGTTTCGTTTATCGAAATTCATAGTTATGAGAAACGTAATGGTTCTTTCGGTAGAGAAACGCATTTTTCTCGTTGAACACATCTTTCATGAAGGTGAAAAGTTTATTGATATAATGAAGCACAAGTTTTTTGAAAAGTTCCCAAAAACTACTGTTCCTCACCGCAAAACAGTTCGGAACGAAAAATTTCGGACAACAGGCTGTGTTGTAGACTCTTTACGAATTGGAAGACCAGCTAAACTAAACGAACAAGTTGCTTTATACTTTTGGTGCTGTAGCCGAAAATCTATCAACGTTAACGCGTAAGTAAATAATAACAATAGCAAGATATCAGACTTGCTACCACATATGTAGCTGTAAGAAATGAACTGAAACTTTTTCCCTACACTTTAGTGTGAGTTCAAGAACTGTATCCTTCCTCAGATCATGCCAAAAGACTATTTAGTTGTCAATGGTTTAAACATTTTAGTGACCATAATTCCATAGGTATCCTCGACATTATGTTTTTTGAAGATGAAGCGTAGTTTCATCTGGGATGATATATTATTAACCCCTATGAATTACATTAACAATTTTTTTAAACGAAGCGAAAACTGGAGCTAAGGTTGGTGTAAGTAAAACGCGCATTGTGAATCAATCTTTTTGAAAATACAATTAATAGTGATCGTTATTGTGTTGTTTTAAGAAACTTCATTTGTCAGTTAATAGAAGTGGAAATTAAACACACTTGATTCCAACAAGATAGCGCCGCAGCACGCTCAGCTTCCTTATTATTAACGGAATTTTGGTCAATAAAACACCAAAATTCCGTAGGTATCCTGGATATTACGTTCTTTACAGATGAAGCGTGGTTTCATCTGGGAGGGTATATTAATTGACAAATTACACGACTGTGATCGACGATTAATTCCCGTGAATTACACGAACAATCTTTACATGAAGCGAAAATTGGAATCTGAGTCGGTGTGAGTAGAACACACATTGTGGATTCAACCTTTTCTGAAAATATAGTTAATAGTGATCGTTATTGTGCTGTTTTAATAAACTTCATTAGTCAGTTAAGAGAAGTTGAAATCAATCACGGTTGGTTCTCCAACAAGATGGAGCCATAGTGCACACAGTAACAGGTCAATGATATTTTTTAGGAAATGTCTTTGGTGACCGAATCATTTCAAGTGGTTTGTGGCCTGCACGATCGTTCGATCTGACTCCTCCAGATTACTTTCAATGGGGGGCAGCGAAACAAGGATTGTATCGCAACAAATCACGCATGATTGACAAACTAAAAACTGCAATAACAACATACATACCAGTACATCAGCTGGTTAAAGTGTTTGAAAACAAACATGTTGGAGAAGATCATTTTCAACATCTTTTATAAACTATTCCGGTAATTTTAATATCCGTTTCCAAAAATAATGAAATAATAATAACGTAGTAATAATTAAGAAAGTTTCGTCATTACACTTGCTTAATTCCAATGCACAGCAACTTTCCGAACGCAATAAAGAAGATATTAATTTTTTTGCATGTTTTCACAGTGATATTAATTTATTCACTTTTTTCCAAACTAAATTAATTAATTAATTCCTGATGTCTTTATTCTAAATCATATACCCTATAAATACTTTGAATCGATCTTGAAGCCTCGGATTACATCTAGGGTGTTTAAATGTAAATAAACAAATCTCTTTGAAGTTTCATTACTTAAGTAAATTTTTATTTCAATTTTTTTTTTTTTTATTACTGTGTATACTAATTGGAAACTTTCCTCTTGCTTCACTAACTGAATTAAAAATAATTTCTATTATTGATAAGTGAAAATAAAATAAAATTGTTAGAAAGTGTAATTTTTTATATCCACTTACAACAATTTCAGCCATATCTCAGCTATTTATCAACTGATTTGAATAAATAGGGTGTTATTTTATTCACAATAAAATGCTTAAAATGTTATTTAACAAAACATAATTCAATAACATTAATATTTAAGGATTTATTAATGATTAATATTTAAATCGCCACCATTTCTGAATTTTCAAACTTATTTATTTTTTAAAAGTTGTTGTTGGATATATATAAAACAGACTTCATTAAAATATTTAAATTATTTTTTAAGATATACATTTTTATTGAATAAATACAAAATGACGGACGGAGGAAAATGAAGCGAGATACGGTATTTGTCCATATAAACGTTTTTGTTTATTTTGATGTCATTAATCAGACCTTTAAGCTTGGCCAACACTTTCTGGAACCCTCCGTACGTATAAAATATTTTCGTAATTTCAAACACGAGATATCCATAAAATATTTTTACATTAAAGAGTATATAAAACTAGGTCTTATGTAAAGAGAAACATCCGAAATATGGAGTGGAACCAGTAGGATTACAGATCATTTTAATGGTAGGAATAGTGTGGTAAGGCAAATGGCACTGAGGAAATAAAAATAATTAGCATTCACGTATGACTTTCTAACCAATCCAAATAAATAAATAGAATAAAATCTAAGTGTTATATCAAAGAATTGTAAGAGAAATGTTTTACGCGATAAATACGACATACCTTTACGAAAAATTATTTTAACAAAATATTACTTGATATTTTATTTTATTACTGGTCCAGGGCTCATTTTCTCACACTTCTTGTTTAACCAGGAAGCGGAGCCCTCTAGACTCCCCGGTGTTTTCGTAATTCTGATAGTAGAGTGAACAATACTGATAAATAACAATTAAAGCCTGGAAACCTCTCTTTCCTTTAACGTTTCCCTCGTTCTTAACATTGAAGCTCTAATACGCTCCTGCTGTAAACAAAGCTTCAGCTAGGATCTGGGCGTAGAGTCAGCAGCTAACCGAAAATCACGCACTTCAACTGTATCAGAGGACCGAGATACTCTCATACTTTTAGCAGACTTTGAATAATAAAAAAGGTTACTTCTGTTTCTTGGACGCATATTTTTGTAATTTTTGACAATCCAATATCGACAGCCAAGATAAACAATCAAGACCCATAAAAGTTCAGTAAATATTCTAATAATAATAATAATTATTATTTTACAGATAAGGTTTGTTGATTAGTATACAGATTTGAACTCGTAAATCTTTTTCTTTCACCATGGTTACACAAATATAATGAAGTAAATTTATCATTATTTTTTCTTCAATGAATATTTTTAATGTCTTAACCCTCAATTAGGATTATCGTAATAATTCTAATTGGAGATAATGACCAACCCTCTAAGGTATAAATCTGTAAAGTTTTAAAATGCGTCTACTAAATTTTGCATGAAGCGCGCACAGGGACAACCCTAGTTATTATTTTCCATATGTATATATCCAGTACTAAAATATATCAACTATTTAATTTTTTTCGTTATTATTATTCTATTATTTCTCCAACCACTATTCCATCTACTAACTGGTGTGGGCGTGTGTGCAAATATAATTACTGCTACCGGCTTGCCAGGCCAGACGTAACTCCAGATGTAGTGGCAATGTAAGTTTTAATGTACCAGTAAACATATAATTTGAAATAGATCAGGTGGACTACTCTGAAGACTTGTGGTTAATTGAAACCCAACACCAAAGAACATTGCCGATATCCAGAGTCTAGCATTCAAATCTATATAAAAACAACTGCTTTTATAAGGACTCGAATCTTATTTTTTAATATCCATTAAAAATTTTTACTTATACTCACACACAGGAGCTTCGTTAAGCACTCGTGAAAAAAATTCTTAATAAAATAATTTTTCATAAAATGATACCAAATTTGTAAAGTATTGGTTATCTTAGCACCCAGAAGAAACTACAAAAAAATAGTTGCTATTCTATGTTTCTAAGTACCTATTTTTGGTCTGGCTATTAATTACAAACTTTCAAACTTAACTTTTTTTACATAAAATCTTGATTTCAGCTCGTTTGGTTACACTTATTTTTAGCAGCAATATTTGAAAATGTAATAAAAGAATATATATTTTTTTTATATTTATTAAAAATACAGATTTTAAAGTTTAAAAATTTTAATAAATTTACCGATTTAATAAATTATTTTAAAAAGGTTTTCACAAAATAAAAGAACTTTTAGCCAATTTTCATATAATTATTAAAAAAAAAAATTAATTAAAACTTTCACTGTACTACGTTCGATAATTTATAAGTGTAAATTGTTGAACAAAGTTCATATTGTTGCAATATTTTAACATTTCATTACCGATCTACCATCGGCTAATTTTTCAGTGGTATAAACGATTAGAAGAATGGCGTTAGTTTTGTTAAAAGGAAGAATCCAGGGTGATCACATACTTTAGAGGAAAATGTACAACGAATTATAGGGAAAACAAAATTTAGCGAAACAAAAAAGATCCACTGGTCGCGTTATCCTAGAACCTTTATATGACTGGTGTATGTTAAAGCTCCCACGGTCAGACCCAGTAATGGGTTGAGAACGCTGGTCCAAACGGATAAGAACGAAAATCACAAAATACGTCCATAAATAAAATAAAATTTAAAACATATGACCGACATTAAAGGAAAACCCTTGAAGCACGCCCGATTACAGAATCATACAGCAGCAAGGGAGAACAGTGATACTCCCGCCACTTTTGCGTTCCGTTCCGTTCCGTTCCATGTATGTTAAAACAAAGCTTGCATTCAAACCATACAAGTGTAAGTGAGAAAAGAAACCGGTAAGATTTCTGTGATATTCCGTGATACTGAACTCTTAGTTCATATGGAAGTCGATAGGTTTTAACCGAAATCCATTTTTAGTAACGAAGCGGTAAATTTCACGTCACAATGTCCGTGTGTGTGTGTGTGTGGACTTGAAAATTCGCACTAGATTGTACAGCGGGAGAGAAATTCACCAAAAGTTAATGGATATTTTTTGTGGTTTTATTTACAAAAATTTATGGTCATTTATTTTTTGTCTTACTACAAAAAATAAATGACCAAAAAGGGCAAAAATAAATGACCGTAAATCAGGGCAACAAATCAGTTGGCAGGGTAACAAGATTCCTTCACATTGGCACAACCGAGTTTGTCGGTTTATAAATGAAATATTGCCTCATTGCTAGATAGAGCTCTACTTGGGACTACACTTTTGGCCCCCAAGATCTTCAGATATTACACTTTGTGAGGTTTTCTTACGGGGATTTATGAAACAAAGTGTTTATGTTTCATCATTACCTGCTGATTTGGATGAACTGAAAAGCAGGATTACAGTTTCAGTAAATGCGCACTGTAATAGAAGACTGCCTCCATTGCATTGCGGAAGAATTCAGCTGTTGTCTTGACGTTATCCATGCAGAAGATGTAGAGTATATAGAATATTTATAACTTGGTAAGTGAAATTTTAAACATTTTAAAATAGTATGTTATTTGTAATCCTTTTTTTTTAAATATAAATCGTGTCACTTTTTTCAAATACTATTATAATAATATATCATATATATTAGTATATAAATAGTAGTGTTTACAGATTTAGTGGAATAAAAATATAATCACGCGCTCGTGTGCACACACGCGCGCGCGAACAAAGACAGAGTTACTGACTTTTCGTGGAGTATTTAAGCGAGTATTTTTTTAAACATGTTAAAAATAATTAATATAACCTTTTTTTTATAACTACAGAAAAGTAATATAATCAAACTGGAATTTACAGGATATAACACAGTACAGAGAGAGAAAATTTCACTATAGTATTATAATCAGGTTACCTTTAATCCATAAAGTGAAAATATTACTATACTATTCGCATATATCTTTTATGTTGTCATGGGAATCCGGCATCAATTGCCAGTAACCTAGTAAGTTATGAATAAAAATATATACAATAATAAATTATATTGTGCTTTCTTATTTTTATAAAGGGATTTAATTTTAAAAAGAAACAAATAATTATATTTATTACATTATAAACAACGGTAAAATACATTTAATTTATTATTTACTATTCTTTTTATATTATACTAAAACATAATTTTCTACAAATTAAGCCATTTTCCCGTATTTTACCTTTTTATTTATACTAAATTAAATTTTTAATTTATTTTTTTATTGCTCAATTTCGTTATTATTATTTGAAAAGAACAAAAGATTTTAAATAAAAATTGACATCTTAAAAACGAATTAAGACATTTTAATAAAATTAACGTTTCCAAAAAAAAAAAAAATGTTTAATATAGTACTTTTAAAAATTTCAAAAATGCTACTAAAATTGTTTATTCTCCTAATTATTGTTTAAGTTCCGTAAATATTATTTTTATCCTTATGTTTTATTAAACGAAATTCTCTATTATTAACTTGCCGGTCCGTCTAGCTAGAACGTGGACCCTCGAGCTCAGGTGAATCCCAGAACCAACTGAGGAGGGACGTACCTCATAGCTTACTTCGCTCGCAATTTCCAATTTGCCAGGGGGAACGGCAACTTGGACACCCGCTGAGCTTGCTTCGGTCGTCATACCATCTACCTAGACGGCTCCTCCCCCTGGAGCGCGTACTGTATATTATCCTCATGGTTGTGAGAATAATGCTGACAAAATAATAATTTTAGTAGTCTGGCGTTATAGAAAGCAGAAAAATTGACTAAATTACAAATGACAGAATAATAGTAACTACGGTAACTAAAGTACATATACCTCTTACTTCGAAAAATTAATTATTCATTCGATTGATTCGAATCATTCAGTTCAAATCCAGCTCACATAGTGATAAATACTCACAGTTCACAAACAAAAACCCTTTTCTTCTTTATATAGTAGTATAGAGATATAGATAATAAAGATTATTATTAAATATTTTTAATTAAATTAATGAATGAAGTGAAAACAAGCACAAAATTGCAAGTCTGAATAATCTTGGCAATCTACATTAATAATTTCATTCGTTTCTTAGCTATTTATCATTCGATTTCTAGAAATGACCTGTCATTTAAGAGATTAAAAATCAATTAAACTTACGTATACAAAAAAAGTATATGTTTGGAGCGTAGCTTTATATGGAAGTGAAACTTCGATGATCGGAGTACCTGAGAAGAAAAGATTAGAAGCTTTGGAAATGTGGTGCTAAAGGAGAATGTTAAAAATTAGATGGATGGATAAAGTGACAAATGAAGAGGTGTTGTGGCAAATTGATGAAGAAAGACGCATTTGAAAAAATATAGTTAAAAGAAGAAACAGACTTATAGGCCATATAATAATGCTGGAAAAGTCGCTTTGATATTGGAGTGACAGGTAAATGGGAAAAATTGTGCAGGCAGGCAACGCTTGGAATACGTAAAAAAAATTGTGAGGGATGTAGAACGTAGGGAGTACACCGAAATGAAACGACTGGTACTAGATAGGTAATCTTGGAGAGCTGCATCAATCCAGTCAAATGACTGAAGACAAAAAACAAATCTCGTTAAAAAAGTACAACAAGTTTATTGTTAAATAATAACGTTTTCTTTCGTATCGTACCAAAAAGAATATAAAACGTTTAAAAACGAAAATAATAAGTCCGGATATTTGATTAAAATGTTATTTTAAAATTGTTTAAATTACCAACAACGCATCTGTAAACGATTTTTAACCTAATAGCACCTATTAACAGAGAACTTAAAAAACACCCCGAATTTCCTTTAAAAATATTTTCTATCAAAAACTACCACGTAGTACCTTTTTCCACCTAAAAGGTGGAATTTTTCCACCTTATTCCACCTTTTAGGTAGAATTTTTAAAATTATGTCATACAAACTTCAATACCGAAATTAATTATCAGCTCATTTTCTTAATAATTGCCCCGAACAACAATACCGGAAGTATTAATCTAATAACATAGATAAAAAGGGTATCTAGGTATTTCTTAGAATTTTACAGAATATTTTCAATGTAATTTTTGTTTCTATAATTATACTTTTGCTTAAAATTTTAGATTATCTAAAATTGTATAAAAATAAGCTAATTTTTTTTTATTACACAGCTAAGAATTATGCTAGCTCAAAATTACTTTTGTTGACAGACTAGTAAACAAGAATAGCATCAAATCCATATTTGTTTACTTGGCTGGCATCATAACTCTAGAGCTATACAACAAGATGGAAAGATGGTAGACAAAATATAGGTTTTTTGTATTTCTCAATGTTTCATGAGCCAGGAACCTCAAAAAACAAAAACTTTCGTACGTAATTACACTTGCACCTCTGTTGGCGTGTTTAAAACTTCATATTTTTATACAGAAATTCGTGTATATGAGGCAATTTGTTACTAATTTTTTGGAGTCAATATCTCCAGGGGTTGGGATTGATAGTTAATTGAGGTCAATTTCCTCAAAGGTTTGCCAACATAACCCAATTTTAAATTCTTTATTTTCTGTTTAGTCTCCCGGACCTCCGAAAGGCATTATTACTTCAGAAGATGAATGAGAATGTAAATGAAATTTAATCTTATGCAGTCTCAAATGGACCATTATTGAGATATGTGATTAATTGAAACCCAACCATCAAAGAACACCGGCATCCACGATCTAGTATTCAAATTCATATACAAGTAACTGCCTTTACTAGGATTTGAACCTTAGAATTCTCGACAACAAAATCAGCTGATTTGCGATGACGAGTTTACCACCAGAAAAAACCGGTGGGTAAAGCCATTTCCATTTTATATTAAATTCAGTACAAGCTTAAATTGCTATTTTTTAAATAATTTTTCCCCAAAGTTTCACCTTTCCCAAAAATCGAAAAAGCTATATTTATTGCATGATTTTAATCGATTTTTTTTTTTCTTTCTAGGCATAGTAGTGCAAGTGATCCCAGAAAATTACTTTGAGGTCAATATTGGTGGTGGGGGAGCCGATAAAAATTAAAAAATATCAATATTTAAATTTAAACAAAATTTGGTTTTCTTAAAATTTTAATATTATTAAAGTCTAATTACATAAACTTTTAATATTTAAAATGATTATAAAGGTTTAGCTTAAACTTTTAATAATAACATTACAATAAATTTTCATCATAATTCACATCCCCACAACCAAAAGAAAAATCTTAGGTGACCTTTTATTGGTTGTACATTTTTTAGTGCAATTTTTTTAAAAAGTTTTTTCAATTTAATATTAGAAAGGTAGGAAAATCAAAAAGTATTCTTGAAAGATGATTTTGAAGATGGGGGTAACTGTTTCTTTGATTTTTTTTTAATTGTTTGTTATATTTAAACATGTAATAATTTTACAATAAAATTTCATCATAAATTACCCGCCTCTAATAAAATATATCTTACGTAACCTTTTTCATTTATCACTATTTTTCCACTATATAAGAATAAATAACTAATGACCAGAAAGTATTACTACAACTCTGTCGTCAACTTTTTTACTTTTAACTTAATACCTTATGTTTCACCATTTAAATAGACTTCGACGTTTTTTTTTAACAAACTATTTAAACATTTAAAAAAATATATTTTTAAATGTTTGAATCGTCATTCCCGTTTACAACGATTACTTTTACATAACTTAACAGCATAATTCTAATAGTTGAAATATTATTACGTGAAAACTCAATGAAATCGGTAGTCATAACTCACAATAACATGGACATTTTTCGTTTTTGAGTATCTTAGAAACAGCTTTTATTTACAACAAAATTATTCTTTTTATACCTATCTTTAAATAAAATTTAAAATGAAGTACATTTTTAAAAATAGTAAAACGGAACAAAATAACAACTGTCCTAAACGTTTAATATCACTTCTTAAATTTTGCCTTTTTAAAGTCTGCTCAAAAACTCAGCGTCACAAGATGTAGATGTTTAATTCAACGCCGATATCAGAAGTTACATTTAACAATTGGAAAAACTAAATTATTATAAATTAGTATTTTTACCGACTTTTTGAAGAAAAGTAGAGTATTACTTTCGATCGCATGATTGGAACGGGGAGGGGGAGAAAATTAATTTTCTTTACGTTTTGAAAAATATCATTCACTTAAATTGGAGTTTTCTTATATATGTATAAAATTTTGTGGTTCGAAAATTTCAAAAACTATCATATAAATTTCATTGAAATTTTGGTATCTTGTAGTAGTCTCTCTGAAATTGTGCATGTGAAATTTTTATGAAGATTGGTCAAGTCGTTCTTGAGTTAAGCTCAATTTAAGGTCGGAAAAATATTTTCGGTTATGTTGACTGTTCAGTGGTGTATTTTTAATACGCGTTTATGCAGTGAGTCACTGTGGTGGATGAGTTGAAACTTGATGTTTGTTGTAGGGTCTACTGATTAATCAAACCTATGTAGTGCGTTATACTCTGAAAATCTGACTGCGAAATGGAGCATCGGAAACGATAACTCGGACTTCTTGCGCAGAATTGCACAAGAGTTTTTAAGATTTAAAAAAAAATTTTTATGCCCTATTATATTTTTACTAATTTTTTTGAAAAATCTGAAGTATTTTAATCACACTGATATACAATTATTGCAAACAATATATTTTTTTATTTTATTTTAATAAAATTAACTTACATTTTTTTATTTATATGATTAATTTCCAATAATAGAGCTATGCTGTACTATAACTCGATTAAAAAAACTATCTTTTAACTAACTAAATATTCTAATAAGATAAAACTACTAAGGACAAAGGCAGAATTTTTTAGATTATTGCGTATTACTTTATTTAAAGTGTAAGCATAATATTGTCAATAGATAAATTAAAAACAAACTGAAATAAATAAAAAATTGGCCTATAAAGAACATAGGAATACACCGACCTGTATGAACTACAAAATATTTTATAATAAAAAAAATTGTGATTCAAGAGAGAGAGAGAGAGAGTAAGAATAAATTTACAGGAGACCGGGAGTAAAGGTGTAACTCTCACATTGACAACTGCGTGGTTGTATCACTAGAATTGCGTGGCAATAGACGTTTTTATACTTTCATGAAGTATTTGTTTTTATTCTTGTTACTAACGTTAAGAAAAAACCTAACAGAATTCCTACTTTAATAACTTCCTGATCCTATTATACAGGTTGAAAAATACGTCTTAACTGATAAGCCACATTTAGAAACATTTTAACCGTGGATCGTGTTCACGATGCATTCACTGCCAGTCCTGTTAAGTTAATTAATCGGTACGAACTGTAAATTCCTCGTTCCACTGTTCACGACATTATTGATAAGCAGCTCCGTTTCCGAGCGTACAATTTACAACTCTTTATCACATTAAACCAAATTATCGCCGCCTACGATATCAGTTTGCTATAGAGATAATACACCATGTCGAAAACAATTTCAGTCATCTTGATACGTTGCCATTTAGTGAAGAGGCAACCAAAGGGTTGCCACAGAAGGTTGCGCGTATGGAATACGTGCGGGAAAGTTAACAGACGCAATTGTCAAATTTTGGATACTAACCCCCCCCCCCCCATACAATAATCGAAAATGAAAGGGATACACCAAAAGTCAAAGTCTGTTTAGGCTGCACAAAAATGGCGTCATCAGTCCGTTTTTTTTAATAGTGACAGGACACACGTACCTCGACATACTTGAGAACTTTGCTATTCTTCAGATTCCTGCAGGCTTCGGTTTCCAACAAGATTGTGCTCTATAACATTACTTTCATAGAGATTTTACCTTGTTCTTGAACAAAACTTTCCCTGGAGGTCTCGAACGAGGAATTCCAACTGCATGACCACAAAAATCTACATATATTACTCCTTTGGACTTTTTTGCTTTGGGATTTATTGAAAGTTGTATGTACAAAAGAAAATTTCGAGATCTGGACGATTTCAAACGAAGCCATTGAACAAATAACGACGCAGATACTCTTAAACATCTGGCAAAAGTTATATTATTGTCTAGATGTTTCTCGAGCAACACAAAAAGATGCATATATTGAACTTAACTACGTATATTAAAATTGGCGAGTTATTTTTATTAAAAAAATATTAAATTATATTTACTGATTCTCTTAATATAAGCTGTTACTTTTGGATATCTTTATCCCGGACTCCCTATGAAGGTTCAAGCTGTTCTGTTGTACTTTCTGCTTGTCTAGACCATTCTAACTTCCCAGAATTTTATTTTAAGAAGATGATTGTGAAAAGATTGATCAAAAGAAAAAATTATGCAAAATAAAATACGTATCTTGAGCTAACAATGCCAAAAAATTAAACTTAAAGATTTAACATGATAATTCGTAATACTATTTGTTACACTACTGTAACATTCAAAATCAATCTTAAATGATACATACATACATATATACATATGTATATATACATAATAATAATAATGATATATTGGATAGAAGCTTTTGTATATATAAGCTATTATCCAACAATTGTGAAAGAACGAAGGAACCGGATGACGCTAATGAGTTAAGATTTTCTATAAAAGACATAATACAAATCATGATAATAACTCTTGCGGCTGTCTGTGGGTAGACTAGACGACACAACTTACCGACTGTTGTCAAGAATGAGGTGACCCAGTGTTCCGCTTGTACTAGCTTAGAATGAAGAATGAAAAAATAAAATGTCGGATAAAAGAATGAGAATAAAAGTTTAGTGTGATAAAAAGAGGAAGAAACTGGATAGAGAGTAAAGTAGAAGGAGAAATAGAAGAAATGGCTGGCAAGTGTGTCGCCGGTTAGCACGAACCTTCAACAGCAAGCAATAGAAAAAGAAAGAAAGAAAAATGTATATATAATAAGAAGGCTGTCTGTTGCAACTTAACTTGTAAGTGTACAACTGTAAAACGTGTACAGAGTTTTAATGTATTCCCGTCATAAATATTAAACTCTTTATTAGCAAAATCAACCAACAGTTCACAAACTGAATTGTATTTATACAGCATATTTAGCCTAGAAAAATAATTTCAGTTCATAAAATTTCAGGTGTGTTTCAAAACAATAAATACAAAATAAGGATAAAACTTTATATGAACTGAAGATTTCTTCTTAATTTAGTTGTCAAACAGTTAACTGGTTTTATGTTATTCTCTTTTTTTCTATTATGTGCTAATTCTTTAATCTCTGTAAACAAATTAGTTAAACCTGATTAGAGATGGTTCATCAAGGAAGCTCGCCTCTATGCAAGATTCTATCACAGAATTCCTTTAATTTTATCTGCTCGCTTAATTTTCGATATTTTTCTTTAACAGCACATTTCAAAGGTATTTATTATTTTCCCTCCTCTTTTTTCTATTGTATATAATTCAGAATACACTGCAGATAATATTTTTAAAAACGTTTGTCCATTTTCTTCCTTTCCTTTTTTCTGTTATAAGAACTTTTTTTTTTCTGTAAATTATTCTTTGGAAGTTAACCCTATGCAACATCATATTCTTTCAAGATTATCCTTTGGACGTATTCTTCCATCTGTTTCAAGTAATTTGATTTGTTTTTCATGCGATTGCCAAAGATTTTTTTTTAAATTTAATTTTGTTGGGTCCATCCTAATCATATGTTCCAAGAAATTTAACCTTTTTTCCCCTTATCGCTGTTTTTCATGGTGTTGATATATCTCCTGGTTGAACTCTACTACTCTTGAACCAAGGATTTTCCTTACTAAGCCCTTTCGATCTTCAAAAATTTGTATTATTTATTACACAGATCTGCATCAATGTTGAATACAGATACAGTCACTGAAATCAAAGACCGATTATTCGCCTCGCCAAATAAATCGATCAGACGTTTGTCTGCTGAAATTAATTTGTCTAAATCAACTGTTCATCGGGCGACCAAACAATTACAATTACGACCTTATTCTTCGACTTCTTGAGCCCGACGAAGAAAAACGGCTACAATATAGTCGATGGTTCCGTCGATTTCTGCGTGAGAATTCCTTTAATTTTATCTGCTCGCTTAATTTTCGATATTTTTCTTTAACAGCACATTTCAAAGGTATTTATTATTTTCCCTCCTCTTTTTTCTATTGTATATAATTCAGAATACACTGCAGATAATATTTTTAAAAACGTTTGTCCATTTTCTTCCTTTCCTTTTTTCTGTTATAAGAACTTTTTTTTTTCTGTAAATTATTCTTTGGAAGTTAACCCTATGCAACATCATATTCTTTCAAGATTATCCTTTGGACGTATTCTTCCATCTGTTTCAAGTAATTTGATTTGTTTTTCATGCGATTGCCAAAGATTTTTTTTTAAATTTAATTTTGTTGGGTCCATCCTAATCATATGTTCCAAGAAATTTAACCTTTTTTCCCCTTATCGCTGTTTTTCATGGTGTTGATATATCTCCTGGTTGAACTCTACTACTCTTGAACCAAGGATTTTCCTTACTAAGCCCTTTCGATCTTCAAAAATTTGTATTATTTATTACACAGATCTGCATCAATGTTGAATACAGATACAGTCACTGAAATCAAAGACCGATTATTCGCCTCGCCAAATAAATCGATCAGACGTTTGTCTGCTGAAATTAATTTGTCTAAATCAACTGTTCATCGGGCGACCAAACAATTACAATTACGACCTTATTCTTCGACTTCTTGAGCCCGACAAAGAAAAACGGCTACAATATAGTCGATGGTTCCGTCGATTTCTGCGTGAGGGAATTAATGTTATGGATTCGTTATTTTTCACAGATGAAGCACGGTTTCATTTGGATGGCTACGTAAACAGCCAAAACAGTAGAATTTGGAGTGCTGAAAATCGCCACGTTTATCACGAAAAACAATTACACCCGCAGAAGTTGGGCGTGTGGTGCGCGATATCGCGGAAGAAAATAATCGGTCCTATTTTTTTCGAGTACACCATTAATGCAGAACGATATCAGGATATTTTATTTCAGTTCATCGCACTCTTGGAAGAGGAAGACAGACACTGCTGGCTACAACATGACAGTGCGACATCGCACTACGGAGGTTCAACTTCTGATTTCGTTGAGGAATTCTTTGGTAATCGTGTTATCGGTCGAGGCTTGTGGCCACCAAGATCTCCAGATTTGACTGCGGCGGATTTTTTTCAACGGGGTTACCTCAAAGGAAAAGCCTACAGCAACAAACCACGAACACTTGAACGATTGAAAGTCAATATTGAACAAACTGTATTAAATATCCAGCCACAAACTTTGAAAAAGTTGCAAGAAACGCTGCAAAAAGAATTGAAGCTTGTATTCAAGAAGATGGCGGCCACTTCCAACATTTACTCTAAATTGTAAGGTATGGATGGTAATAATAAAAATTACATTTACATTTACACATGCCTTTTTATTATTTCAATACCTACCAATATAAGGTTGGGTAGCGTTTTATATGGGACACTCTGTATTTTATTATATAAATTAAATTTTATGAAATAAATTTCTTATTTATTACAGAAATTATATAAAATCTTTGTTTTATCTTCTCCAATTTTAATATTTAGTATTCTCCCTTATTACCTTTATAAGTTTTATTACGATCTTTAATAATTAATTAACTTTTTCTGTTTTGTTTAACCTCCGGGATCACCGTTATGTATTGCTTCAGAGGATGAAATAAACGATTTGTAGCGTGTGTGAAAATGTGATGCCTGACCGGAATTCGAACCCGGGACCTGAGGATGAAAAGCCGAGACGCTATCACTCGCGCCACGGAGGCCGGTGAATATTAACTTATAAAACAAAAACTAAACGGAAATTTTGTTAACTCAAATTTACAACTTTTGGATAATAACCAAATCACAACAAGAAATTTCAAAGCTGCATTTCTCAAGAAAGGTTTTGAAAAATGTTACTTCTTTAATGTGTGAGGTAATAAAAATTTTTTCAACTGGATTTATTTTTTTGGGAGCGGGTGAGTGGAAAAAGAATTCGTCCGCTAGCTTTGTTGAGGATGCTTTTTTCGTAATTTACATAACTTAAATAAAATATTTTTTAACAAAAAATGACATAGCTTGTATAAACGATTTGAATTTTTTACATTATATTAACTATTTAGCCTTAGGGAATTTTAACATTCAAAGTAATTGTGAATAAAATTACTTAAATTTTATTAAATTTTAGGCCAAACATTCAAGAAAATCAGTTGAAAAATTAAAATACTAACAATAATAGAAATTACCGTGTTCCAGACAGCCGTAGCTTGTGAAAGTCTGTTTACGACGTTTATCTATATTTTTTTTATCATAAAAAAACTGGTTTTTTTCTTTTCTTTTATCTTTGTGCAAACGGTTTTTTTTACATAACATCAATTTTTGTAGGGCTACGTTATTTCAGATAAAAATTTGTTTATAAGAAAATGTACTTAAAAATTAATAAAAAAAAGTTTAAAGAAAAACCCGTTAAAAATCTTCTTTCTTTCAATTCTTTCTTATATAGCTACATTTTGAAGCTAGTTCTTATTTTAACTCCTATTTTTTGAAATCGAAATAAAATAACATTATTTTTAATATATAATTTATATTAATTTATTATTTTATATATTAATTTATATTTTAATATATAATTTTTAAATATATTATTTTTGTTAGTTTTATCATAAAAAAACTGGTTTCTTGTTTTTTATCTTTGTTCAAACGATTTTTTTACATACATAAATTTTTATAGGGCTTTATTTCAGATAAAAATATGTTTATAAGAAAACGTACTTAAAAATGAGTAAAACAAGGTTTAAATGAAAACCCGTTAAAAATCTTCTTTCTTATGAAACTATATTTTGGAGCTAGCTGTTCTTAGTTAGGCTCCAATTTTTTAAAGTCGTAATAAAAAACTATTACAAAAACATTAATATTATTTTTTGTGGCGGGGAGGGAATAATATTCAATATTAAAAACTCTATGATTGCAAGGGAAATGTATGTTAACTTCTAAATTATTGTATGTGACTTGATAAAATTGTTAGCCACCACCCTCTAAACAACTACTTCGTTTATAAGAATCTGAAACATCTCTTGCTAGACTTACTACAGAAAGTAATGAATGAATGTTAACTAGTGTTCATAAGTTTAGAATGTATGCTTTATTTATAATTATAGTATCAACATAGTAACAACTTTAGTAGAGTGAAAAAAAACAACAAATTAACATATTAATTTCCAAGTGGGAAAAATAAGTTATATATACTATTCAGTGGGAAAGATACTACTAAATACTCAAAGAATATTATTATTATTTTGAGATTTCAAATCCTTATTTGTAAACTGTGATTTACGTGTTATAAAAAATTATTTAAAATTATTCAAGGTTAAGAAATTAAAAAACGTTTTATCAATTCTCTTTTAAATATAAACTTACTCCTAACTGTTACCAAAAATCATAAATGAAATTTTATTATTATATGAAAATATATTTTATGTAACACAATAGCTCTTTATGGATCCAACATATGTTCACAGCATTATAGTTGGCTAATGGACAAGTCTACAAATATAAATGGGAAATCGAGCGTGCGTGAATATAAATAATTTAAAAAATTAAAACTCGTGACATCTATTTTTTCTTCTTACCTTATCTTATGATCTAAACAATAAACATAATTAAAATATACGTGATTAGTTTAAATTATTTGTATTTTATATTACGTAAATTATTTGGGTCACCAAATAACAAATAACAGCTTGGAATAATTTACGTTGCAAAAGGATATTCAGTACAATTGAAGTATTGTAATTAACATTCCGATGCGGTGCAACCTGAATTGAAAGCAACCAGTGAGCAGTCAAGGAATGTTATTCAATGAATTATAATGTGGTGCACGAGTTAGCAGTCAAGTTAATACGGTTAAAACTATTTAATATTACTTTTAAAAATTACAACAAACTATTTATTTGATACATTACAATAATATAGAATCTAATTTTAGATAACATATACGGAATGATGATGTGAAAAAACATGAAAAGTTGAAATTTACATTAGAGTGTTATATGTAATTCAAAAATCAAAAATCAAGAATTTTATAACTTAAATATAATATTTTTTTTTTTTTTTTTTTGTGGAGGGAGATGGAAATGCATTTACGCACGGAGTGTCAGCCTCCCTCTGATGGTATTGTCCAATCACTATCAGCAGACTACCGACTAAAACCACCCCCCTTTCTACCAGGACTTGACCCGGAACCGTTTAACACATTACTTCCGGTCGAGTCCTCCTATACTAGCCTGATTAGGCGCTACCTAATTTTCAGGACTATCCAGGTCAACCTTTTTGGCTCTGGGAATTTTGCCGACGAATCGGGCTACTCTTTCCCAGCTGCTCAGGTCACGGAGCATCATCACAAACACGTTGTGGGGGCTCCGAGATCCGCCTCCAGTGCCCCCGATCTGCCGCCCACCGAGCACATTTGAAAAAAGTGTGCTCAGCGTCGTCCCGTACACCAGGGCAGTCGGGGGACAGCGCTTTCCCTATGACATGGAGGTAAGCGTGGAAGTACCTGTGACCCGTTAAAAATTGGGTCATGTAGTACTCCACCTCTCCATGCCGTCGCCCAGTCCACGGTCTGACCAGAGGGATAAGCCTTGCGGTCCATCGTCCTTTGGTCTCGTGGTCCCAGGTCTCTTGCCGTGCGGGTGCGTTCTTCGTTGGCAACGGTCTCCCGGTCTTCGCCTCCTGTAGATCACCTGACGCTCCCTTGCCAAAATAGCAATGGGTATGATGCCGAATAATAATAAAAATAATAAATTTTAGTTATTGATAAAGAATTCACATGATTTTTACAATAAAGAAGCATTAGTCAGGTTTACTTTCAACAAAAGTGATAATATTTTTAAGTCGACCAATCCGGTTGGTAAAAAGAATGAAATCATTCTGATATATAACCATACATTCAACCCAGTGAAAAAACCAATAGGAAATCATTTTATTCCTCACTTTTCCTGTAGGTTTTTTTTTTTGCTTGAATCGCCACATAAGCTTGAAGCTTGTGCGTGGGATGTGGAAGTGTAGCGTATGAAAAATGCCGTGCCTAACCGAGATTCGAACCCAGGACCTCCGGATGAAAGGCCGAGACGCTACCATTCGCGCCACGGAGACCTGCACGGAGTTTGGTATGGTATCCATATTATTCTTTGGACTGGCCATCCTATTTTTAAAAATGAACGCTTTCTAAGTGAAGTAGCTTATAATCTTTACATTACGGTAATAAAATCCATAGATGAAAATTAGCTATTTTCATTAAACTTTTCTATGGTTATTTAATGAAAGACGAAAAATATATTTTTAGATGTAATATCATGAAGTTCTTCCTGGACCTCGTAATCTATTCTACTCATGAAATAATGAAAAAAAATTCATGTCTTAAAATGCTTCGTTTGTGAATTACGTCTAGTGAAATATTCCGTTCGGATATCAGCTACTACTGATGAAATGAGGCCGTACGGAATTTATAGAATGTAATTAAGGAGAAAATTTAGTGATTTCTTATGGTCCTTAACCATAAAAAACTATCTCATAACTGTATCTGTGGTAGTTTTTGAAAAGTTTGGAGTGAAAACCAATAAATTGGGGTAAAACCCCTGTTTTTTTTATGTTTGACGTACAATAACGTTGTTAAATGGGTATTAAATACGTAACATTTTTAAACAAAACTTGTATAAAATTTAATTCTGAAAAAATAGTTTAAAATAAGTTGAATAAAACAAAGAAAAGATAGAAAAATTTGAATTTTATTTAGAAATAGTACATTACTACATTTGTCAGAAAAGTACTTAAATTTTGCTGTTAAAAAATTTGTAAAATAAAAATTACTTAAATAATAATGTTTTTAATAATGAGAGAATACAATAAATATTTGAAAAATTATTATTTCAATAAAATAATAACAGTTGAACAACAATGAGCAATGCTGTATTAATATTTAAAACATTCTGTAATCTACATTACGTATATCGGTATTGTGAACTGTATTGTCGTTAGCGAAGGATTTCTGTGAATTTTACTTTCAACGTGATCGGTTTGTCATTGAAGTTATGTCTTAATTATTTGTCACAAAGAAATACGGTGTATTACGGATGTGTGTAATGTCAATGCTATAACTGGTGCAGTAGAATATGAAAATTACGTTTTCCGAATCGCAGGATTCCAGATCCCAAAACAATTAGCGCAACTTATTGCAATCTTCGGGTAACAAGTTCACTAACTAGTATTCGTCACAGCTACGGACGATCTGTCCAACACAATGCTTTTATTGATAAAATTATTATCGATGCATAAATTATAGAAGTGTGCCAAGAAATGTGTTCTTAACGGCGGGCTCATTTTTGAACATTTTTTATTAACTGGAACATAAAGTGTACTGTTTCTAAATAAAATTCGTATTTTTCTAATTTTCTTTTGTTTTATTAAACTTATCTTATACCATTTTGTTCAAAACTAAATTCTCTACTAGTTTTATTTAAACTTTTTATGTATTATTAATTCAATATTGTTACTACAGGTCAAACATAAAATCAGGTGTTTTTACCCCAATTTATTGGTTTTCACCCCAGATTTCTCAAAAGCTACTGCAGATACGGTTCTGAGATCTATTTTATTACATTTTCAGGATACAAACTTAATAATTCATATATATTTCACGTCCTATATATTTCAGCACACCATTTCACCAGAGTAGCTGAGATACGAGCCTTTCACTAACCGTAACTTGCAAACGAAGCATTTTAGGACACAAGTTGATATGAACTTTTTCCATTATTTTCACGAGTAGAATAAGTTATTAAAGTCCCCGGAGAATTTCGTGATACCCTCTGTATAAAGGCATCCAAGGTTAGTTAATTTAACAATGGAAGGAAATGAAGAAGGTTATAACCATTGGAGAAGAAAAAGATTGGAATAGATAAACCAAAGTATTTAAGATGCAGGTGAATATGTTAAAATTGAAAAGGTAGCAAACCAGACATATAACTAATTAAGTAAAAGATTGTTTATTTTTTTCTATAACCTATTACTGCAATAAATATTTATTTTCAGTAAATCCTTCTGTTGTTCCCATCATAAGAATAGAAGCTCGCATATAAATACTATGGTGTTATATTTTTCATATGATAAGCGACTCAAATTCATTCACTATTGAAGTGAATTGTGATTCAAAAAAATTCTGTGTTCTCTAGAACTTCGTGATATTACTCTAATTATTATAATCGAATTACTAGTTTACAATAAAGGTAATAAATATTTTATTCTAATCATAATATAAATCATGTCGAGAACAAGTAGCAACTCAACTCACGTTGCAAATTTATTGCAACGTGAGTTGAATAAATCGTCGGGGGTAGGGCTCTCGTTCAGTAACTAACCGAAATCGTACACTTCAGCTGTTTTAGAGGAACGAGATACTCTGAACGGATAATGAAAGGAACTGTCCTAGAAGTTCTACTGATGGATCAAGAGAAACCACAACATAACCTTGATTAGCGTATTATAGATTAGTATCACAAAATAACACCACTTTAATGATAATTTAAAGCATACTTAATGAAATAGTAATATATTAGATATCTGAAGATATAAATAAATAAAATAACTCATGGTTTTAAGTAGATTTTAAACAGATGCAGAAAATTCTTTTTTTTTAAATTATTTAAATTTCTTAACTTACATTAGTTAAACTCATAGACAAAGTTTTACTTTTTCTGTGTGTGTGTGTCACTCTGACTCCCCCGCTATATTCGTTATCCTCATAATTGTGAGAATAATAATGTTAAAATCTCAAAACGAAGTCATTTGACAGGAAATGTTGAAGACGTTTAGAAAATCTTTGAATTTAGGTTGTCTCCCATCAACAATGCTTCAAATACCTTAGGCGTTTCTTGAACTGGAACTAAGCGAACATTTCCTGATGCACAACATATCCTTTTAATTCTCTTTGCCATTTCCAAGCATGACAATGCGAACACATTACTGTCATAGCGTCATTATGTCCATGATCGGTATACTTTATCTGTAAATTTAGCTAAATCCACTTCTATACTTCTACCTAGTATCTATACTTCTAGTATCTATACTTATGACCAATGGTAGCGGTACATTAACATCAGTATTAAATCGTGAGAAATTTAACTTTTGCGTTGCAGATTTATTACAGCCGCTCTCAGTCAGCAGCTAATGAGGAATCATGCACTTCAGCTGTTTAAGAAAGATAACTTCTCTTTCTTAAAGGCATATTATTTTTAACTTTTTACATCCAATATCGGCAGCCAAAATAAACAATCAATACCCATAATAATTCGCTAAATGTGCCAATTTAAGCTAATTACAATAATAATCAAATTATAAAATATTAAAATATTTAAAATTTTATAGATCTGAGAACTTTTCATTTACCATGGTAACAGAAATATAATGAAGTAAAAGGATAAACTTTTTTTTCTTCAATGAATATCTTTAAGCCTGTGTGGTATAAATCTGCAAAGCTTTATTAAAATCTGTCAAGTAGTATTTGCGTAATGTGTACACGGGGACAACTCTAAGCTTTCATTCTATTACATATATATAAATCTGTTTCCTATGTTGTGACGGTTGAAGAAATCGGGCGTTTGACAACACTGTTGAGATTTGTAGAAGCATCTATTCCTGTACCAGAGCAATATTTGTCCTCATTCAATTATTGTAAATTTTTGAATGAATAACTTTTTCATTGAATTATGAATAAATTTTTCATTGAATTACGCCGTATGAAAAATATTTTATTACACACAAATAATAAAAAATAAATTTTAAGTCGATTCGCTTTTTTTTGAATCTTTAAAATTTGTCGATTATGTAGTTTAATTCCTATGGATTCAACTTACTTTTTTTTTTGCTTTCATCAAATTTTCTTTAGTTATTTGATTAACTAACCGACAGCTCTAAAGTGATACTGAAAGAATTTGGTTAATATCTTATTAAAGGGTAAGGCAAATTTTATTGAACAAGACTAATTTTATAACAACTAGAATCCCCTGTTTGTGCTTTGCCCGCGCTATATGCGTATAGAATTTCAAAAATTGGAAATAGTTTTATGTGTATCTGTGAATTGCTGTTCTCAGAGTTATGATTATTCACAACGCACCGAATGAAATAAAATATTTAGATTCAGCCTTCGCAAATCAGCTGCTTTCGAAGTCTACAGTTTCAACTTAAAATCCTAGTAAAGGCAGTAACTTTTATACCGATTTGAGTACTAGATCGCGCATACCAATGTTCTTTGGTGGTTGGGTTTCAATTAAACACATATCTCAGAAATGGACGACCTGAGACTGTAGAAGATTTACACTTCACTTACACTCATACATATCATCTTCATAAGTAATACCTGACGGTGATTTCCGGAGGCTATAACAGGAAAATGATTTTAGTTCCTAAACTGAAATTTTTAATGAAATCATGTAAATATTGAAGTTATTCAAGAATTATTTTGCTTCCAGGAGTTTCATCATTCAATTTTTTTTTTGGGGCATTGCAATGGTTACACATTTTAATTATGTTACCTATTTGAATATCTTTCAGATTCAGATATCAATTTCACGGCGATAATCAAAAGTCGATTAGAGAACTAACATATTTCTCGAAGATTAAAATCGATTATGAGCCGAGCGTATACATTGCTCTTCAAGTATTTGAGAACGCTCTGGCATAGATTTGCGTTGTCTACAATCCTAAATTTTAGTAATCGTAGAATTTTATAAAAATATTAATACCAAATTGAAAGTCTAATCTATGTCAATTATGTGTCTGGAACTTCAGATGAAACTACTTATTCAGTACATAAAATTCTATAGATTGCTACTTCGTTCCCGCGAAGGTGAGTTCTCGCGGGTCGTTGGCAGATAACCTACCAGGTTGGTCTAGCGGTGAACTCGTCATCGCAAATCAGCTGATTCGAAGTCGAGAGCTCTAAGATTCAAATCCTAGTAAAAGCAATTACTTTTACACGGATTAGATTGCGGATACTGTTGTTCGTTGGTGGTTGGGTTTCAATTAACCACATAGTCGACCTGAGGCTGTACAAGACTACACTTCATTTACAATTATATATATCATCCTCATTATTTATCCTGTTAAGTAGTAACGTACGGTGATTCCGCGCTTGAACACGTCGGGGATGATTTCAAGGTTGAAGAAGTGGCTGGGGAGGGAGCATGGGGACGCTGATTACTACGTATGCCAGGTCCTCTCTGGTCACGGAGGATCCCTCTACAGGTTTCGAAGAAGGGAATACCCTAACTGTATATATTGTGGTCTAGTAGATACTACGGAGCACACATTTTATTAGTGCTTCAGATGGGACGAGATCAAGGCACGAGCGGGCCTAGGACGGATTACGGCGGAGAAAATAGTAGCCTACTTGCTACGAGGTCCTGCGCAGTGAGAGACAGATGCGGAAATGGTTGCTGTGATACTGCGAAAGAAGGAATCAGAGTACAGCGTGTGGGGGGCTGGCTGACTGTTGTGTAGTTTTGTGTTGAGGGGATCTATTTCTTTCATGATGGATCTACTAAAATAATGAAGCCTGGGACGAAGCGTGGCGACGTCTAGGTCTAGGGAGATCAGTTATTTTTACACGGATTTGAATACTAGATCGTGGATACCGGTGTTGTTTGGTGGTTGGGTTTCAATTAACCACACCTCCGCAATGGTCGAACTGAGACTGTGCAAGACTACACTTCGTTTACAGTCTTACATATATCATCCTCATTCATCCTCTGAAGTATTATCTTAGCGGTAATTACCGGAGGATAAATAGGAAAAGACCCATGCAAGGGTGGGTGGTCGGAGCTACCCGATGATAGAATGGGGGACTCTCAAGGTGTGAGAGGACGGGTTGCGTGGGATAAACATCAAATGTGCGAAACGCATATCTCATGCTTCGTAGGTTATGCCCGGGAAGGGCAATTCTCCAGCTGTGGGATGAGCTGGCTATCCAGAAGAGGAAGTCGGCGTGTTCTGATGACGCTAGGGAGACCCCGGTGGGATGCCTCTTCAGGGGACTAGATAGGGAGGGTAGGCTGCTGCTACGACACCCTGAGGTGACCGAGTGATGCTTAATTGCCTTAGGGTTGTTTAAATCAAACAAAACAAAAAATATGTAAAACAGTCATCATTACCTTTAATTCTATTATCAAACTAATTTGTTTTTACGTATATAGCGATCATAATACAAACTGATCGTTTTACAGAAATTAACATTAAATTTAGTAAATCACATAATAACTGTGTGAAGATGTCGATTTGACGTAGACAATGATCTATATAGATGACATTAAATTTAGAAAAAAGAAATCTAGGTTACTATTTTATTTTTTTATTTATTTATGATTTGTGTAGTAGTGAGATTGGTGAGGTTTCAACTGTGAATACATTTCAGGGGTTATAAGAATGTTACAGTTAAAATTTCGTAATGATTGGTTCAGTAGTTTTTGCGGTTATCGGGTAAAAAAACGAAAAAGACGTTACAAGCCTAAATCGTCACCTGTTGGCTTAAAATTAGAAAAATTATCTCATTAATCTTTTTCAGAAACAAAAGCGTTTAACAGCTGAATTTTAATTGACTTACAACTTGTAGGGAAATGATAAAAAAAGTTAATAATAAACGTGGAAGTGAAAACTACCTAATGAAATTTAAAACCACTCTTAAAGGAAAATAATAATTAAACAATGCAGTGTTATTTATATAGAAACTTTCCAAAACAAAAATACAAATAAATTGTTGTTAATTATAATGAATAATGACAACAAAAATAGCTTTAAAAATAGAAAGATTAATTGAGAAAACAAACGCTTAGGTTCACAACAACGAATGGTCACTACACCACAAAACAACAAGGAACGAAAATAACGACAAATTTAATATTATTTATTTTATATTTTTCATTATTATTACCAATAACAAATTATAGTTAAAGTTATAAATGTATGCTTTATTTACCATTAAGATAAATGGATTTTAAGAGAAATCTCGTAAAATTATATTTTATTTATTTATTTTTTACGATAAATTCAGAATTATATCCGTTCATACAAGTTTCAATATTAATATAATTTATAAAATGTTTATAAGTTTTTATTATTCCCGTCTGCTTATGTATCTTATCGTATATATAAATAAACAAATATATGTCACTTAAAAAAAAAACTTAATTACGTATATTTTTTTAAATATAAAAATAAATCTCGAAAAACCTTAAAAAATAATATAATCATCTAAGCATATATATTTTTTATTGTAAAAGTTCATTAATTTTTAAGTTTTTTTTATAAATAGTGTTTTGTATTTCATTTTATTTAAAAAAAAATTTAATCAATTTTTTTAAAAATAAACATGACTGCCCTCCATTTGAAAATAGAATAAAAAAAACTTTCAAACTCAAATTGTTAAATGTAGTTGCTTGAAAGATAAAATAAAAACATCTGATTCCAATCTATATTAAAATTGAAAATTATATTTGGTTATAAATAATGTAAGCAGACATTTATTTATTACAAAAAAAAAAACAATCATTCATATAAAAAAATATTTCATTTTTTACTGTAAACCATTTTAATCTTATATAAAAAGTTCATTTTTATTGTAATACATTTTAATTTTAAAGATACCCTTCTTCTTTTTCCTGTTTAGCCTCCGGTAACTACCGTTTAGATAATTCTTCAGAGGATGAATGAGGATGATATGTATGAGTGTAAATGAAGTGTTAGTCTTGTACATTCTCAGTTCGACCATTCCTGAGATGTGTGGTTAATTGAAACCCAACCACCAAAGAACACCGGTATCCACGATCTAGTATTCAAATCCATGTAAAAATACTTGAATGCTGTAACTTTCGACTTCCAAATCAGCTGATTTGGGAAGACGCGTTAACCACTAGACCAACCCGGTGGGTTAAGTGCGCACCCCCTACACACACGTATGCACACGCACACTGCATTTACTTCTGAAGCCCCCGTAATTCCCAAAACCAAATACTGAATTTTTAAGTTTAGAATTCCTCTTCAACCTTGATGATTTTGCAAAAGGTTCCTTAAGGAAAATCTGTTATGGAAATGGAAGAAGGTTTTTCCATATATAAGTTTATATTAAATACCTAACAAATTATTATTGTTAATTTAAACTTTTCCAGCCTTTCCTGTTAACCATTTTTAAGTTTTCAATCGTGATAAAAATAATCTGATTCCTTAAGGATTGTGGGTTGAGAAGATTATTGATGGTTTGTATTGTATTATTATCGATTAGGATAGTCTTCCCTTCACCCTACTGGTTGGTTTACCAAGAAGTCTTACTCGTACCCCATCAAGTAAATATCGTAATACAAAGAGCATGCTTTCAAAACCCAGCGACATCCCAAAATTCTTAATAACACAATTTCAGTTACAAAATCCACGAAAACCTTCGGGAAATTAATTAATTATAAGAAAAATTAGTAAAATAAAATATCTACCCAAAATGGTATCGCCAAATGACTCAACCTAAACGAATAATACGTCAGAGCTTCCCAAGCAATAGTGCATCATCTCTCATATCAATCCTTCTAGAATATCTTTACCCAGGATGAGAATGCCACATTACTGATTAGTATCTTAGCCTTGAAAAGATGAAATAAACGTTGCAACAAACCGCTTTTACTTCAGATATTAAAAGGTATCTAAGGCGAACGTCATACATATTTGACAATTACCGTCCAAATTCCTAAAATCATGTGACTTGTCGAAGTACACAACGAAAATACGTAAAACGTTCAGTCAGACCTTTATAGCAGTTAATACTTTCCAATAAGTTAAAAAAATAAAACCTAACTACGGAAATGGTATGTGATAAGTATTGTCATTAAACCAGGTAAATCTTAAAGGCGAAGGAAGCGGAATACCGTGAGTGGGGTGTAGACTGAGGTGCCTACGGGTGAGACGTGAGTGTGAGTTACAGCCTCCTGCAGAGCAACCGTTCGTCCGTGGTTGCATGGATGGGCGATAGTGATGAGACACGGGGACTCCAGAACTCCTGCGTCGCAAAAGACCGAGTCCCAGTGGGGATATCCCACTTGCTTGAGGCACTGGCATCAAGACCGAGTCCCAGCTCCTAGGGTGGGGCACAGGAACGATATAGTCGAGCCTGTTCACACCGTTCCACGGGTTAGAGGCAGGTATATAATGAAGATCCAACCAGTGGGCCGACCTGCCGTACCGCACGTACTGCCGTCGGGAGGGAAGACCTATTAGAGTTCCAGGACACTCCCCTGGACTGAGTTATACTTGATTTTATGTCCGGCCCGGGGGAGTAGGGGGAAAGAAAATGAAAACCAGGTAAAGAGTTTAATCCTGCTCTTTGAGCGACATGAAAATATTTTGTTTTTAAAGAAATTTAACAAAAAGGCTTTAAATTTAAAAAACTGCATTTCCCAAAACAACACATACCGACTATTTTAAAACTGGGCTTAACTAACAGTTCATCTTTATATTTATAAAGACTAAATGACAGCTGATAATTAACACTTGTTTTGGTGGTATGAGGATAGTATTTTGGTGTTTGGACTCATTGTAGTAATGATTAGAATGTAAAGTCTAATTGAAATTAGATATAGGAAGAGTTTCTGATGTGAAACCTTCGGTGTTAGAGGAAGGCGCAGGGATCGCGCTTCCTCGAATCGGTTACTTTGTTAGTTGGGGGTTATGACAGGTGGTCGTGGTTGGAAGAGGTCATACGAACGCGATAGTAGATTGTGTAAATATACTGATGGAAATGACTGCTTAGGCATTTGCATCAGTGGCATCCTGACAGAGACCAAACTGATGACTGTGATGTTTTATTAAATTTAGAGTGTTTAAAAGACACTCTAAATAATCCGGTAAAACCCATCAGAGATATGAACGGCGGAGGGGATTGGTGTGGCGACCGGGATCGTTACAAGGCGTGTATCTTCCCCTAAGGGAGTCAGTATGTCAATATCTCCAGGAGGTGGGGTCAATTTTCACAAAATTTTGCTAAAATCAAATCACTTTAAAAACAAAAAATGGCCACCAATTTCTCTCCTTCCTCAAAAATCGAACATATTTTTTAACAGAAGTTTTATGTCTTCCTAGGTATATTAGTTGTGAAAATGACCGAGAAAAATTTTCTGGGGACAATATTAGTAGTAGCGGAACTGATCAAAGTTTAAAAATATCGATTTTCTGAATTTTTATAACTTTTTTGGGTTCATTGAAACTTCTAATAATAGCATTACAATAAAGTTTCATTATCATTTACCCCCACCGAAAAATATATATCTTAGGAACCTTTTATTGGCTGTAAATTTTTCAGTGAACATTTTTTTATAATATAGTAAACGGAGACAAATCAAAAAAAAATTATTGAGAAGTGATTTTGGGAGTGGAGAAGAAGATAGTAAAACAAAATAAAAATTTTATAATTTTTTAATTTTTTATCATGTATCATTATTTTTCCACTATATAAGGAATGAATAACCATTGCCAGGAAAGTATTAAAACTTTTTTGTCAGCTTTTTTATTAACACAAAAAATTCTGAATTAAATACCAAAATAAAACTCTGTAAAATAAATAAATAGAATAGAGACAGTAGCGCGGTAGAAAGTATAATAAAGTATTTTAAAAACCATAAGATATTTTATCCGGTCAGTTTTCATACTTAGTTAATCTTAAATTAGATTGTTATACAATGCAATAAATAAATCCTTTCGGAAATGGAGCACAAATCATTAAAAACAACTGAATAATGTATACAGATAGCTTGAATGGTAGGTAGATTAGACTACATCTAAGTAACGAGGAGAAAGGCAAACTAAACTATCACTGAATTACGTCAGAATACATGATAGTTGTCAGTTACACAAGTAACAATAAAAATAGTTAGCAGATTAATTCAACAGTAATAATATTAATAACCCTTCAGTCGGGAATAGATTGAGTGTAAATAATTTCATAATTTAATTATACTAATATATTTGGAATGAATAGTATATTAACTCCATACATACATTTTCTATTATATTAATTTACAGATTTTTTATTCTTATCAACATATTATCAGGAAGTAATTCCTCGGATAAATTCCAAAAAAACAATTCAACAAAAGATGTTTCAATTTCTAACAGATTTCAATAAAGTAAGCAGGTTCTTAAATTCTATCTGTAAGTATTTAAACTTCCTCAACTGTGTCAGTTATAATCATTTTAGGTAGATTTCATAAGAAAGCTACCTATTGTGATGAGTACCATGATTCGACTTCCGAAAAATTTCGACATATCTTCGCGTTTCACATCCCCGGACCTCAAAACCACCGTCAGTTCAAAAGTTTATTTATACATATATATCTCACTTTAGCCTCTGAACCGTCGTATCGTATTACTTAGGAAAATGAATGAGGATGATAGGTATGAATGTAAATACAATGTTGTCTTGTACAGTTTCAGATCGTGAAATATGTGGTTAATCAAAATTCAACCACCAAAGAACACCGTATCCACGATCTACTATTCAAAACTGTATAAAAGTTACAGAAATGTAAAGTTGTTCTTTACTACGATTTAAACTTTACTGTTCTGGACTTCGAAATCAGTTGATTTCCGATGACGGAAATCACCACTAAATTAACCCGGTGGGTTATATAAAAAAAAATCACTAAGTTTACTCCTTAATTGTGATTTAAGAATTACAGCATGGCTTAATTTTACCCGAAGGCGCAGAAATCAGGGCAAATATTTTGCCAACCGATACTTGCTAACGAAGCGTTTCCAAACCAATATTTATATGAAATTTCGTCTTTATTTTCACCAGCAGATTATGTCCTGAAAATTTCTTACATTCTTCATAAATCACTTTGTAAAGTATGGTCGAGTTATTTTATAAAGAAATAAGAAAGAATTTTTTTAAATTTAAAAAAGCAAAAATAATTAAATTTAAATAAAATTGCAAAAGTTAATCGAAAGATGATTGTCGAATAAAATAAAATCATCTCTACGATTTACTCTTGTTAACATTCAAACTCATCAGAAACGATAACCGCTGCTACGGTGCATGTAACTTCTGCCATAAAAATAAAATAATACGATTTATATTTATAAATTTATTCTTTTATTTTTTATACTTTTGTTATTTATATATAAAAACTGAATTGAAACTAAAATGTAGATAAAAAGAAAATGATTTACGCATCTTTTCCTCCTATTAAGAAATAGTATACATATAAATACAATTTGTTATCTTTATGGTTATAGAAGATAAAATCATAGTGTAAATGTGAAAATAAAACAACCCAATGTATATAAAGCAACAAGTAGAAAAGTTTTCCCCTATCATGAAATATAAATTGAAATTGAATCATCTTTTTTCCTTTTCCTACCATCACGTAATCACAAATCAATCTAAAATATTCTTTCGTTGAAAAGTTAACAAAACTATTAACTTTATTGAGTAACTAAATTATCTCAATAATTTAATTTTTACAATTGAACTGTACGTCAATTGGATGTCAACATTAAAAAATGAAGGAAAATAAAATTGATTTTTGGCCAAAATAGTAATGAAGATTGCATATGTAATACCCAGCTCGGATTTTTTATATTAACATTATTCTATATTAATGCTGAATAAAAATCTACTTGGTAATAAATTATTAATAATAATAATTATTATCATTAAAAAAATCATTTTCGGTACGCCGGAAAGCGGAGGTAGATTTCACTGGTGCTAAGTAGGAAATAAAACAAATTTCCACCTTAAAGTTAAGAAGAACTTTAAATTTACTCAATATTACAATGGTTGAATGTAAAAAGATGTTCCACATGTTTAACATAAAACAAACTCCATCTTCTTACAATTCCAGCAAAATGTTGATCATCTCTTGCCGTAAGGGTTGGTGATATCAAACAATTTTTCAGACAGAAGTTTTGGGTAATGCTTTACAGGACTAACGACCACTTTAAACCGATTCGATACTGCGCCTGTTACAGGAGATATGATTATTTTTGTCTTGAAAAACTCCATTTTTTCCACCCCCTGAGCCAATAGTTGGTGATACCAATAAAGTTTACAGGCTCTTATCCAAAGAATAGTAGGAATTTAAACGAGTTGTATATTTTCCTTAATAAGAAAGTTATAGCGATATTTTGTTTTTTAAAAAAAAACTCCCCATTACCACCCCCACGGTCCGATTTTTCTATTAACGAACTCGACTGAGATTTTGGGTCGTTATATTTTATGTAACAATTTTAACGTGACTGCCGCCAAATTACAAGTTATCATGTCCATAAGAAAGTGAAATTTATATATATATTTATAAACTTCTGAACTGACAGTGGTTTTAGGGTCTGGGGATGTGAAACGCGAAGATATGTAAAAATTTTCCGGAAGTCGAATCATGGTATCCATTACAATAGGTAGCTTTCTTATGAAATCAATCTAAAAAATAAAGTAGAAGAGTAGAAGTAACATTGTAGAATAATAAGTAGAAGCAGAACCTTTTTATATTTATTCTATTTAGAAGCGATGTCTTGCTACTGTATTACTGCTACTCTAGCTTCTAATTAGAAGCAATAAAAGAAATTGCTATAATATTTCATGAACCGAAAATATTTTCTAAATAGACCCGTCATGATTTCGCCTACGCTATAAGAACTTCAAAAATTGGAAATGGTTTTTTAATAATTATACGTGGGCTGTTGCCCTCAGAGTTAAAACTATCTACAATTTACCGGATAAAATAGATTAATGTTGATGAATAACTTTTAAAGCTGTTATTAAAAACGTAAATAACTGTCAATCACTTAAATTTTATTCTCAAATTAATTTATTTTTACATATATTACTATCATAACAGAAATTGATTTTTTTTATAGAGAATGACATTAAATTTAGTAAATCACGTCGATCCCGGTGGCGGAGTGTTATCGTCTCGGCCTTTCATCTGGAGGTCTCGGGTTTAAATCCCCCGATCTTGCATGGCATTTTTCATATGCTAAAAAATTCCATTTTCATATCCCACGCACAAGCTTCAAGCTTCTGTAGTGATAGCAGAAAAAAAAGATTACATAATAACCGTCTGAGGAAGTCGATATTGACAAATTATTGATAAACTATGTGACGTAGACAAACGTTTTCGATATAGACATTACATTTACTAACCACTTCGTTATTTATTTATTTATGTTTCCTAAATGTTTAAACGTCACAATCTGTTTAATTAATGATAAGTAATCCCCTCCCCACAGTCCAATGAGATGAAGATGATATGTATGAGATATACTCAAGGGCTGACCTTTCCTGAGACGTGTAGTTAATTAAACCCTAACCACCAAAGTGTCTGCTCTCTAATATTCAAGTCCGTATAAAAGTAACTATTTTTTACTAGGATTTGAACCTCAGAACTTTCGACTTCGAACAACAACTGTTAAACAACTGATTGTTTTTATTTATTGTTAATTGTAATATTGTAAATTAGTATCCAATTAACTAATAACTTTCTTACAATAATAGACCTGATAATTATGACACAAAATTACAACATCAATTTTCTCGCATAACCCTACTATTTGTTAACCGATTTAAAAAAAAAAAAAAGGTCATGTTGTTCAAAATAAAAGGCTTAACAATTTAGCAATAATATAAATTTTGATGAAACTAATGTTTATGGAGATATATGGAATTGAAAAATAAATATTGCCGCCATTTTGTAATTTGCTTAGGTATTTAAGTCCTGATTTTTTTCTAATTTTAAAACTTTATTACCAAGACGCTTACCAAACATTAATTTGATTCCTTTATTTGACCTTGATATATAAATTTTTATATAAAAATAACAAAATGGCGGAGAGTGGGGAGAACGAAGGAGAAATTGCCATTTTTCCTAAGGATATTTTTTGTTTAGTTTTACAAGTAGTATCCGAAAAAGTATAGCCAGCCCACTATTTTAGAAACACTCTGTATTTTACATAATTGAAAAATAATTTGTTAATAGTCCACCTTTGTAATTTTTAATAAAACGACTCGCATTACTGGAGACACGGATTACTAAAGCTCAGATTATAGTAACTGTATTGTATTAATATTTACACGTTATAATAACAAAATAAACAACTTAAAAACCGTAAAATATTTTACAATTTTTACGTAATTATAATTATTGATATATTTTACACATCACAGAATAAGTATAAATTTATCGTTTACACACAATAATAATAATAATAAATAAACTGTCAATAAATCTAAAACATCATCACGGTTACATGTATCTTAACAATACACCGGGAAAGTTTTTCATTAAATAAAAAACGAAAAATGTAATAAAAATAAAACCGTTATTTAGCATTGTTGTTAGTTTATAAATGGTATATAATAATAAAACTGTAACAGTTACGTACAGTAACAGTCAACTCTTCCTGTCTATCTACAGTAAAAACATAATAGTAAATGTTTTCTTTTTTTACACAATCTATTAACAGAATTCATTACGAAACAAAAAAAAAATGTATTTATACTTTTAAAAATATTAATATAAGACGTATCATTTCCACCGATAAATTTCAGAAAAAAATCTTTTTTTATTATAATTAAAGGTTAAAATATTGTATTAAAATTATAAATAAAACAGACTTCAAAATATCCATCGTAAAATCATAATATATGACCGATATCAAGAAAGCTCCAACTTTTTTTAAAAACTAGGTTAGGAAAAATAGAAAAAATAAAGCAGTTTAAATACCTCGGAGAAACTAAAACAGTCAAGAAAAATTAACCCTCAGGAATTGGGAAAACAAAATGTCTATCACAAAATATGTGCAACAAAAAACCTATCAGATAATAACGTGAGATTAATCCAGAAGCGTTGAACACGAACAAACTGTTTGCAGATGATTAACATGATACTTTTAAAAGAAATACAATAAAAAGAAAATAAATTTTTAAGTTAAATATTTGATCCTATAAAAGACAACGCTCTTAATATATTTAAACTCAACCTCCACAAAAGACTCTACACCAGAAATTAAAAAAAAAGCTAAAAACAGTTGTTTTTAATGCACAGCTTAGACATACAACTTAATTAAAAATATTTATAATTTTATTTAAATATCATTTTTTTTTCGTTTACTTAATTTAATTATTCGAACAAAAGCGCGCGCGCATACCGTATTTGTGTGAGTGTGGCGGTACTGTGTTGACGGTCGGCATTAACTAAACTAATGTAACTTCACAACTTTCTACGCTCCCAGACTGGGTGTAGCTCCGATGTTCAACACATCAGGTACCAAATCAAACCGGGCGATCGAGTCCGAAACCCAGCCAAATCGGGTTACTTTTTTAGACTTTAAATATTATGCTTTCATTTAATTCTACCGCTTACCTGTGACATCGTAACATAGAAGACAACTATAACAGCATTTTTGAGGGATTGTTCATAAACCTTTTTTTGCAAATATTGTTGTTCTTTAATTGTTAACAAATGTCCCTAAGATAAATATGACGTTAAGCAGGTAAAATATCGAGATACTGAGGGTGACATTGCATATAAACTCACCCCCTAAGTTGAAAATTGAATGCCATCAATTCCCTATATATATATTAGTAATCTGATCAAGTATTTTCAAAATAGGTCCAGTAGTTCTGGAGATATAAGGTGATTTAGAGGCTAACACCCTACACACACATACTTATACGAACATTAACATCCGGAATATTTCTATCCGGTTTTCTTGGTTTCTTGGGTTCCTCAGATGTCAAAACGTCAAGATCCGATGAAAACTGCGTATGCCCAAATTGGACCGAATACAATACTTTCCCTTTTAGAGCTGTAGCTCTGGTATAGCTAGACGGGAAAGTAATAATGCATGATAAGGGATTTGGTTCATAGGCCTCGTTTTAAAAAAGTAATAATAGAATTCCAAGAAAAAATAATCCTGTTTTATCTAGAAAGGAAAATTAAAATTGTATATTAATTGTATTATTATAGCTTAATTTTTATAGCCCTAGATTAATTGGCTTCTAACTAATATTTTTATAATAGACATCTTCAAACGTAAAACTGATTATAAAAATTACTGTTACGTACAATTTTTTATTAAAATTAGTTATAATCTTGCATACCGTACTCTGTTTCATAGAATTTGTTCAGATTTTAATTTTTGCATCATACAAATGATGCAAAATAATTGTTAAATATAGTTCTGAAAATAATTGTTAAAAAAACAGTTCTGTTAAAAGAGAATATGAATTTTAAATCAGAAAATAACGATTCTTACTTGATATCTCGATAGAAAAAATAATATTTCTGTAAAATTAAACGACGACTGTACCATTTGACTTTTTAATTATCACTGCCTTGGCAGGAATTTTAACTTCACCTAAAATAGCAAAGTATGACTGATACGGTCGGAAATAAATGCAAACAATTTATCGAAGGGCATTTCAATTTTTAAACAGAAAGAGCATATCGTCGAGCATTATAAATTTAAGACATTTTTTAAGAAAATCTAAGAAAAACTTAAGGGATTTTATCATATCGATTAAAAAACAATTCGATATACTTAAAAGTTATGGAATATGAGTAAAGTAATAAGTAAAATGAATATGGTTAAGGAATACTGGATAGTTTTTTCATAAAAATTGCAATTATGAATTTAAACCAAAATATACTCGAGAAAAAATTTCAAACACAGAAACGTTTTCTTTAAAATCCAACTATAAAAACTAGTTTTACTCAAAATCTTAGTTTTTTGTAAGATATTTTTATATTTGAAACTTAAGAATTAGTTACATTTGGCTTTTAAGAAAGGTTAAAGTAAAACAACTTTTTTTTTTAACGTACCCAAAAAATGTAATAAAAATATTGTGAAATAAATATTTTTTATTATAATACGTATAATAAGTTTATAAAAAATAACTTCATGAAAATAATAGACCTTTTAAAATTGATTTTCAGAGTAGGAAATTAATAAGTTAGAAATAATAGTTGCCTCGCAGAAATTTAATATAATGAATGACCTTACTAACACATATACACAACATTTACTATCACGTAGATGTATACATACATTAATATTTGTATACATGCACATAACCTAGTGTAGATAACCTACCAGCTTCCTGTGGGAAGTCATAAAACATTTTAGTAACTAAGGATGTAGGTAAACCCTTATCTAGAAAATCTTTTTCCTGTCCATCCTTTACGTGAGAATAAATTACAGTATACTCTCTTCACCAATAATTAATATGAGCAATATCATACTCCTAAAAGAAGTTAACGTAAGAATGGAATTATCTAAAATACACGATTCACCACGCCTATTAAAGGAAAATTCTTTTCCTTTTTTTTATAATCTTTTCAACAATTAAAGTCATTAGCGACTTATCAATGTAGTTGCAACTGTACCGGTAAATGCGTAGTGTTGAAAAAACTCAGGCCGACCATTTCTGAGACGTGTAGTGAATTGAAATCCAACCAACAAAAGAACACCGGTAATCCATAATCTAGTGTTCAAATCCGAATAAAAGCAACTACTTTTATTAGCATTTGAACCTTCGAAATCAGCTGATTTACGAAGACAAGTTTTACCACTAGACCAACCCGGTGGGTGAAATTTTTATTCTTACATCAGAAAATTAAACTTTAATTGTATTCAACAGATATTTTAAAGCATTAAGAAAGTTTTGGTACATACAAAATCTAATTATTTATTAAAAAATAATGATCATTCTGTAAATTCTGTTGCGGAGTTTGGCACAACTGTGGGACGCAGATCGACCGGTTTGTTGATATATTTGCTACAGAGTACTATTTACTATTCCTTTTTATTATAATTTACGTATAAATTGTAAAATAAATAAACAATTGATGTTATTACCAACTGGGAATAAAGTTATTGAGCAGGGATAATTCTTTTATCTTTTCAAAATGTGACGCCTGGTGAAGTACACAAATAATTAGTGTGTATGTTGCTTATACAGTGATTAAAATAATTGTAGGAATATAAAATAAAATATTTCGACTGGATATGTAAATTATATGAGTACGAGTGATCCTTGATATTCAACAACGTCTCGAAGAAGTGGATTGATGAAAAGAGTTATAAAAAGAAAAAACTGTCGTTTGGAAATTGGTATTGCCTTTTATGGCTGCTTCTTAAGAGGTTTTGAATATAGCATCCATCATCATTAACCCTATAATAGGATTTTTATTCATTAGACACACACGTTAAACGAATAAGATTTCAAACATACTTTAACAGATCTGTGTTTGGAATTTTTGTCACATAATCAAGAGAATGCGATGAATTTCTTGAATAATTATTACCCGTAATGAAAAGTTTGATAGTATAGGACTCCAAAAAACTATGATGGGATTAGTGTCCTTTTGATCAATTTTATTTCTCGGAATTTAAGCCGTGCTGTCCAAAATCAATAATCCGAAAAATGGCCTGTTGTTCTATGATAAGGCGTATCCAAATTTTATAGCTAAGATACATCTGAGTGTTCTAGTAAATTTCGAGAACAAAATTTCCTTTTATTCAATTATATAGGCTATCTTAAATTCGAACGACTTCTGTATTTTTTTCAAACTATTGAATGTATTTTTCAGGCTATTTCTCTAGTAGGTGGTAATTAAAACAAACTGTCGAGCACTGGTTAAATTAACAAATGGTTGTAATATGCAATTAATATCAAAAAATATGAGCAGGGACTACATTTCCCTCAAGAAAAAAGTGTGTAGAAGTTGAACCAAATTCATAAAAATGATTTTACCATTCACGAAGGGCTAGTTTGTTTGATAGAAAAGTATTGGATTTGCTTTTTAAGGCTCATGATATTGTTGGAATTCTAAAAATTTCATCGATTTTTTTTTTTTAATATAAATTTAATACACTGATTTATTTGAAAGGACCCTCTAAATCATTTTTGTTGATAATTCTATTATACTTTATATAATAGATTACCCTGTTTTATTTTTAGCCTTAATCATTCTTACCGATTTATACATATTTTTTGTTTTTTAAAAACATGCAATTTTGTCTTCTATTTCGAAGCGTCCTATTAGGGACACCACTCCAATTTTTTTTCTTTTTTACTTTTTCTTCTTTCCCGTATTTCCTCCATTTTCTATTAAGTGCATCCGTTTTTCTTCTTCTTTCCATTTTCTTCCGGTGTTATTTTTTCCTTTATCCACGCAAAACTTTGCATTAAAAATTACTTCTCTAAGCTTCATTCCATCCAAATAATCCTCCTTCTTTATCTTTAAGTTTTTTAATTTTTCTTTTTTGGATTCATATGGATTTGACAAATTTTAATCTTCTTTCTTTAACTGCGGTCTTCAAATCGTCTTAGGTTTTATAAAATTCATTATTTGACTTTAGTCAGATAAGTTTGATTTAGTTTGTTTTACACCTGTTTTTTTGTAACGGTACATTCTCGTTAATATTTTCCATTCGATTTTGTAGACTAGTCAATTCTGTACAAGATAAGATACAACCAAGACGATATCAAGATAAGACGATATCGAGAAAGATGGACAGACAAGTCACCTGTTTCGAATGCCTCAATATAGGTTGCTAGTGCGATCGTGTTACTATAAGCCGAATGGAAGAAGAGATGTGGGCAGTTTGAGACGACGATGGGCACCGGAAAAAGAAGAAAAAGGGAGGAGGAGAAGGAAAAAAAGAAGGAGGAGGAAGAGAAGAAGAAGGAGATGATTGGTCTGACTATAGTATTGTAATGCCTCAATTTTGCGTTTATATAAAGATTCTTTTTATTGTAAATATCTTTGGTTTTGGAATCTATTTTTCTAATTTGGTTTTCCAAATTTCCAAAGTTGTTTTGTCTATCTCCTTTTTACAAATAAAAAAAAAAAATATTAATGATTTATTTTTTATAAAGGTTGATGATGTTTAAGTAGGTTAAATTTCTATAGACTAACAGAGTTTATTATACACCCACACACTTAGGTTAAGTAGAGCTAATTGCTTTATGTAAATGCAAAAAGTGAAATATTGACCATAAATACATAAGTTGTGTCATACTGAAACATAGCTTGTTTTCTTTTATTAGTAATGTACAGAAATGTACGTATAATGGCAGTAATAATCATATTTACTCTATGCAATACTTAAAAATTACAGATAGATAATTATACTACCTATAAGTATTACAATGTTGTTTAATTACAGTGCCACGAAGTGTGGTAAAACTATTTAAATAATTTATGAAGTTTTATTTTATCACATAAGAAATATTTTTAGAAACTTTATGGATACACAAGCTATCTTTTCAAAATCGACTCCTTCTGTATAAAAGAATATTGTTCATTTTGTAACTAAGATTTGTTTTTATTTAAATTTAGAAAAAAATAATTTTTTAGTACTGTATTTTTGTTGTATTATTAATTCATTATTTTTATTACGTTAATATTTCTTAATCAGGGTGTTCCAGGAGATGTTGGCCAAACAACTTTAGAGTTTTGATGTTAGGATATCAAAACTATAAATAAAAATTTGCATGTGGAAAAATTCAAATGTCCTATTCTTGTTTCATTTTAAGCACCGCTTTATTTATTTTTAATAAGGATGATTTTTTTAAACGAGTCGAGATATTTTAATGAAATTTTGTGTACGTGTACCCAAAAACAAACAATGCGAACTGGCTCATGATTAACTTTTTGGATAGTCAGTGCCTAAAGAGACTGCATCTCTTAGCTCTCTGAGATTTGACGTACATCAGCTACCTCAAAAAGAGGAATAGGAAAAGGAAAGTGAAGAGGGAAAAGAAGATCATTGGTCTTAATGCAGTATTGTAATGCCTCAATTTTGCGTTTATAAAAAGATCCTTTTTGTCAATTTCTCTAGTTTTAGAATTTAATTTTTCCAAAAAAAAAGAGAGAAAGAGAAGTTGTGCATCGTCAAAATTCTTCATTTCGTTTGGCCACTTTTTTTTGTTGATTCTTTGATTCCATAGTTTGATTAGTTATCCCTTGATATTATAATTATCCACTGATCAAGTTCAGTGTTCTCTGAACTCATCATTGTATGTACTTATTTATAATATGATTATATAATATATATATATATATATATATATATATATATATATATATATATATATATATTATATAATAATAATAGTTTAATTTATTAATAGTTTTATAAAAGTTTTTTATTGTGAACAATGTGATACCTTATTTATTTAAATTGGTTAATAAAATATGGTTGATATTGTTAAAGTAAATTGCAAAAATTTTACGTAGTCTGACAATTTTCTGTTATTAGTTACCTTTAATTTAATTAATGTAAATAGTGCAAAATTGTCAGGTAGCATAATTTTTCCGACCAATTTTAACAGTTACACCCATATTTAAGCTGTTTATAAACCGGTTTAAATGAAGTGTCTGTTCACAAAAAAAGGCTTGATATTTTATCAAATAAAATATTATCATTAAAACTAATATATACACAATTATTAATGATTAAAAAATTTATAGACATTTTGAAATTTTCAAAATAAAAATTTCTAAATTTTGCAGATGTTGCATATATATATACCACTTAAATTTGGTATAAAATATCTCAACAATCAATTTTTTATGTTTAGCCAATACCTCTCAGGACTTTCTGTTTATATATATATATATATATATACTTTTCGAAAATTCCATAATATTTATTGATTATTATTCAACAATCGAAACGAGCTCTAAATTTTTTAAAATTTTTTTTTAAGTATAACTTAAAATTAAATATATTTTTGGTAAATTAAAATATTTTGAATTAATCAAAAAGTAATTGATTAAATATTTTCTCAATATTATTAAGTTATAATAGAATTATTACTAATTAAATGGTACTTTTGGATCTGTTAAGTCCCTTGTGCCATTTACTTTCTAGAAAATCCGATTTACGTTATCAAAAATGATATTTTTCTTCCTTTAGTAATTCATTGAATCTTTCAATAATTGATTCGTTGAGATTATTAATTTAATACCGACTACAATATGTGGGTACATTCGCGTAATCGGATATTTTGTTAATCTTAACATCCAACTTGTTTAGTTTGGTGAAATACTAAAACTTAATTTCAAGATAAACGATTAAATAATATAATAATAATAAATACCTACAAAATTGACTGTACCAAGTTTTCCAGTTTACTTCAATTAATTTTTTTCAATAAATACGTTAGAAAGGAGACTTAAACAAGTAATATTTAATTTTTAATATCCCTTACTTAACGCAATCGTGAATTCTAAATTTTATGATCTCAGATTAGATTTTACGTTATTTGTTGTTGTAATTCAATGAAACTGAACAAAATGTTAGTCAATTATTTAAGCTATAAAATATGTTAATAACATAGTATTACTTTTCCTTTTGTTTTATTTCTCCTTTATCTTTATAATTAAAATTCATAAAGTTTTTTTTTTTGTAATTAAAGTTTTTATTTCATCACATTATTTTTTTAATTTAAATTGTTAACGGGCGTATAATTCAGTTTTATAGCACTGTAAAATTAACATAAAAATAAAGGCTTAAAAGGGACACAATGAAATTTTGGGAAAATATTTTTTTTTTGATGTGTAACTTAAGAAACTAAGTTGTCCCAAAATAAAGTAGAAAGGTTTTTTCCATTAAGGTTTGAAATCTCAACAAAAAAAAAACAAAAAACGTGTATGTAGTGTCTAAATCTATAAATGTTTTGGTAATTCACGAATTATTTTATTATTTTGTTTAACTAGATAAAATTCCAAAAAATTTTTTTTTTTTTGGAGAGACCAAAAAAAATACAGGTAAAAGGTATTAAGAGATATTGAAAGGTATTTGAGAGAAAGTATTTTAGTATTATTTCCTTTTTAATCCGTAGAAAAAATTTCATTTTCGGACTAATTTTTCGCATATAAATTTTCATTAAAACCCTGACTCAATATTATAAAAAAAAATATTGTTGTAATTCTCCAAAATTTGTTTTATTTTTCTCGTTCTGCAATTAAAATCGATCGAGTTATGGTAGTTTAAAAATTAAATGACATATTTACCTCTTTGTAAATGATTATACATAGCGATCCTATTTCTTAAAAAAAGAATAATTAGATGTTAATAAAAGATTGAAATAAAAATTATAGGACGTTTAATTCCTTATAATTTGCATCCTCCCTCGATTTTCCATTTTTAAAATTGGCTCAGATATGACAGTTTCCAAAAACACACTTTTATTGTACTATCGGGTAATACAAAAAGGACTTCGCAATTTAAAATCATGTAAAAATCTATTTGGATAACTTACAGATTCGGTTGAGATTTCACTTCATACCAAAGTGCATCAAGTTTTGACTCGCCTAGTTAATAAGTACTGAATTCGGCCACCACGTTGTCACTAGTATTGTAAAACATGGATGCATTTACTAGTCGGGGACGTGCTTGCTGTGTGTTTTGGTTTCACGATTTGCAGTCAGCAACTGCAGTTCAACAATTTTCGTAGAGAGTACGTTAGGGTGTCTCCTAGTAAGCGTACAATTTACTCTTGAAACCAAACCTTCGTTGAAATTAACAGGATTACCCATGCGTCCCTGAAGCTGCTGTGGAACAACTCGAAGAAACCTCCGCATATAATCCGAAGAAATCAACTCGATGTGCGTCACGTGAGACTAGCGTTCCACAAACGACTTTTTGGCGCGTGTTACGTAAACGATTGAACTTGAAGCCGTACAAACTAACCGTGGTTCAACAGATTACAGTTGACGACAAAGTTGCTCGGCTACAGTTTTGTGAGGAAATGATGGGTAGAATTGCAGACAACGATACGTTTTTAGACAATGTAATTTTTAATAATGAGACAATGTTTCACATCAGTGGCAAATGTAAACACCAATAACTGCCGAATATGGTTTTATATGCTTTTAAATTTTGGAAGTTCTTTTCAAATCACTCAGTATTACATATCGCATTTGTATCTTTAATTCAAAAAAGTGTCACGACTAGACAATTGTAATAAATATTTCTTAAAAATTTCGATTTTACTAGACTATACTCTTGTTAAGAAATATTTTTCGTTCCATTATGACTAGACAACAAATTTTAGAAATTAAAAAAAAATGCAATAAAAATTCTGCTTTATCATCAATCCGTTTTAATATTTCATTTATAATATTGAATTCATAAGGAAATCAGTACAGAATGTTCTATATTTTTACTGATTATACTCGTAGTTCGGGAGATATTAGAACTTCGTTAAATGATTTTGCAAGTTCTAATTAGCCAAAGTCAGCTCTTTTGAATCAGAACTCTAAAAACTAGCGTTTTTTATTTACCAGTAGGCAACGCTTATAAAAACTGAGTAAAGGATATAATTATAATACGTTTGTGTATTATAATTATATCCTTTAATCATGAAGAGGTTAAATTTTTATGTAATTCTTGAAAATTTGATAAACCAGATCTGCAATATACAGATCTGTCAAACATGTTTTTATTGTCAAATATGCTCACACATAATTAAACGGATTTCAGTTTAATTTATTGTACACTATTTATTTATTATATACAATACTTTGTTTATTATAAGACGTTATAATTAAATTATGAGGTATTGGATAAGGAATGATCGTTTAATTAATTTTCGATTTTATAAAATTATATGTTATGGATTATTTCTTTGTATGGATTTTATGTTTTAATCCCTTCCACGTAAATGTTGATGGTCTAGTTCAGTGTCTAAACGCAATTTTATTTTCTATTAAATCAATATACGACTAGCATTTATATAATAAGGTAACTTTCAGCACTATTATGTAAGTATAATTTATTTTTTTCTTTGTTTAACCTCCGGGACCACTATTAGATATTGCTTCAGAGGATGAGATGAATGGTTTGAAAATTACATGCCTGACCGGGATTCAACCCGGGACCTCCGGATGAAAGTTCGATACGCTACCACTCGCGCCACTGAGGCAAGTATAATTTATTAAAAAGCAATAAATTTTTTTTTTCTTTTATATGAACAAGTAGATATCAACAGCTACGGTCATTAGCCTGGTGGAAATTGATAGCGCATGTGTGACCGGAATTCGAACTCAGGACCCTCCACACAAAATGCCGAGATGCTACCTACTTGCCACAGAGGTTGGCTATACATGTTTATATAATTTTTTTAAATCTAAAAAATAACTACTGATCATACTTTATGATTTATTTATCGACAATATGGTTCTTAACTACGGTCCAACAAAATCTGTTATTTCACTTAACAATTTTAGATTTTATATACGTTTAGATGCTGAATTATAAAATACAGAAAAAAATTAGCTTTGGAAATCAGAATTTACGTAACATTACAATACGTTTTGATATAATCTTGTGAAGAGCCAAAATTCATCAAAACTTACAATACATTAAGATATTAATTTAAAAAAAAGTTTTATCCTATTTTTAATATTCAAAAATGGTTAAAATTCACTTACTAAAACATGCACATACACTTATACAAACACATACAAAAATACATATATTGTAGCCAGAGAGTACGCCGTCTGGACCTCCACTAAATTCTCATGGTTGGGGAGAGATAACTGATAAATAACAGTTAAGCCTGAAAAGCTCTCTTTTTTACAAAGTTTTCCTCGTTTTCGCCGTAGAAGCTCTGATAAGCTCCTGCTGTAGACGAAGCTACAGCTCGAGTCTAAGCGCATCACTCTCGGTCAGCAGCAACTGAGAATCACGCAATTCAGCTGTTTCAGAGGACCGAGATACCCTCATTCTTTTACCAGACTTTGAGTAATAAAAAAGATTACTTCTCTTTCTTGACGTCATAGTTTTTAACTTTTCACAATTCAATATCGACAGGACAAATAAGCAAAACCCATAAAATTACTTAAAATATTAAATATTTTACAGATATTCATTAGAGAAAAAAAAATTAATCTTTTACTTCATTATATTTCTGTTACCATGGTAACAGATTATTTTTTTCTTTAATGAATATCTTAATTCCCTTAGCCCTCATTAGGAAATCGTGATAATTCTAATTGGAGATAATGACCGACCTCTAAAGGTAAACTTTTTTTTAAAAATCTGTCGAATAATATTTGCGTGATGATGAACAAATAGGGTCGACCAGTTATTTTATTTTATGTATATAAAAATTTTATATAAAATGATTGTTAAGGACAACAATAATAAGTAATTTAAATCACTAAACGATAAAGGATTGCAAATCATACCATTAAATTAAAACACTGAAAACTGACCCAGTACCCACAATCTAATTTGTACTATTTCATTGTTAAAGACGTTAAAACTTTATCAATTTACTTTACTATTATATAGTGAACAAATCATTACGTTTAAATTAATCAAAATGAAATGATTACCATCTTAACCTTTCTAAAAATTTCGTTCAAATTAAAATAAAAGTGAAATTAGAGGTAACAGATTCAAAAAATCAGAAAACTAGTATATACTAGTACATTTTGGCGGCGGTTAATGCGTATGTCAAAGCTGAGTACCATACCTCTCTAAATATTTTTGACTGTGAATAAGTGTGTACACTTTCAGAAGAAATTTCAAGTGAAAACCACCGCAATGATGTATGTAAGGATAAATTTCACTTTAGTAGTGACACAACATCCTGGTCATTTTATACGCAGTAAAATTAAAACAAAAACATTATGTATAAAATAGATTTATCAACTTACGGTTATCGATTGACAACAAGAAACTCACCTGAAACATGCAGATAATTAAAATAATTAATCAGTAATAAAAATTATAACAATATATATATATATATATATATATATATATATATATATATAAAATCTATTGCTAGTTACATAAAATAAAACGATTTAAATATTTTATTATTTTTTATAGAAGCTAAAATTTTTTAAATAATGCAAACAGTTTTTAATGCAACATTAAACTTAATTCAGTGGTAATTGAAGCGTAAATAAATGGATTATGTTAATACCAATAACAAAATATTATATTTTTTAAACATAAATTTAAATATTTTTATAACAAAAAGAAGAAAAAAAATATATTAACGTGTATTAAATCTTTATATACTGCGTTAAAAATCACTATACTAACAATTTCTTTTACTTTTTGTAAATATTGTAAGAAATTTTACGGTTTTTTAAGTTCACAAATTTCATTTTTACAAACAATAAATTTTAAATAATTTTATACCAGTCTCTATCACACAAAAATTAATTATAACAGGATTATTAAACAGAAGTTTTATCAATTATACAATATTTTTGTTTAATTAATTATTAAAATAAAAATCATTATCCTAAGAGTAGTGTTTTGCCCTTTCCATTTCTTACGTGGCCCGTAGGCACCCTTCAAAAAATAGGGGTGTTAACATACCGGTTTTTTATATTACGTAACAATGGTTCCCAATATGAGCTCCGCGGAGCCCTAAAATAAACTAAATAAAAACTGAATGGAATTAAAGAATAAGAAACATGAATTAAAATTAAAATAAGAAAACTAGAAATTACATTCTGAATGGAAATTTCATGCCTCCTATAGTAGTCAACAGTAGGTTATTTTGCTGTCATTAGGTCCAAAATTACTGCAGCGAGAAATATTATGGTAAATTTCAAAGTTTTTAAAATATAATTACAATAACTGATGAACATTACACAATTGCTTAGATATCTATTTACTCGTACTTTACATTATCTTACTACTTATCCCTCTCCCGCCCCACTGTAACACAATGACATAAAACTATATCTCCCCTTTTGTGTTTAGCCTTCGGAACCACTGTAACGTATCACTTCAGAGGAAGAATGAGGCTGATACGTATGAATGTAAATAAAGTGTAATCTTGTTCAGTCTCAGGTCGACCATTCCTGAGATGTGTAGTAAAAAATACCCAACCATCAAACAACACCTGTATCCACGATCTAGTATTCAAATCCATATAAAAATAACTGCCTTTAAACACCTTTAAATTAACACCAACATGAACCGCATTCTGCTAAGTACACAGTTTGATACGGCGTTACGTCAGCAGAAATTACTGGATTTTTTTTTCAAAAAATGAAAATAGATGCAGTCACGATCACTGGTTCTATTTATCTGGATATAGTGGAAAATGTTGTATGTTCTTTTATGAAAAATTAACATGAAATAGGCATTTAGCAATATGTAGCAGCTATGTCATACTACTGCAAGCACAATTCGACTTGTAAGAGAAACTTTGTGGACTGATTAATTTGGAGGAGATCTGCAAACAATTAGCTGCTACGCTCCTCTGATTTTACAATCCTGACCTCTTCTTGTTGGGACATCTAAAATCCTTATTTTTAAAATTATTTGTTAGGATTTAAACCTTAGAACCTTATTAACTTGAAAGACATAGGGTAGGGGCTCCACAACATTTTTAGTCTGATGTTTGGTATCTTGTGGGTGTGAGGTGGGTGTCATTGACTGTGGTGTCTGAATGTGTGTGAGGGCGTATTCCCCACATTTCTGAAGTAATGCACACCAGCTGTACCAGGAAGGGTGGGTAACCAGAGATGGAGATTTAGTCGGTAGTGCGCAGGAACACATACGCACCTAATAACACCTTGCGGAACCTGTTAGCAAGCCCGACACTACCTAGGCACCCGTAAATAGGGTATACAGTATAATTAAAATTATACAGTATAATTTAAATCTAATAACAAAGTAACTTATTATTTTTTTAAATTAACAGATCTACTAGGCATAGTAGGAGTGCAAATTACCCCCCCTAAAAAACATTTGGAATATAATACTGTTTGGGGGGGGGGATGAGGGAGCTGATAAAAGTTAAAAATATTAATTTTTTGAATTTTTTAAACTTATTTGATTTATTTTAGCACCGTTATTTTTCCACTAAATAAGAATGGATAACCAATACGAGGTATGTATTAAAACTTTGTTATCACTTTTTTTTTAACTATTATTATTTCTTTAATTTTGCAACATACAAACTACATAGTAAAAGTAGCAGCATTTATATTCAGCGTAGGTTTGTTAATGCTAAAAACAGGCTGTAAAGGTCATTTGATAATGTAAGAAAGCTTGCATAATACAGATTATTGCTTAACAGTTTTTTTAATAATTTTAATAATTCAGCTAAAATGTTGATAATTTTTTTAAATATATATTTTTTTAGCCTACCGGGATGGTTCAGTAGATAAATCGTCGTCTCAAATCAATGTTTAACCGCTATTTTCGAAATCGAAGGTTCTTACGTCCAAATCCTAGATGTTTTTATACGGATTTGAATACTAGATAATGGATACCGATGTACTTTGGTGGTTGGGGTTCAATTAACCACTCATCTCAGAAATCCTTATCTCATTGGGCCTCGGGAGGATTGCTCATTGTTCACTAGTTAGATTGCAACGTATTCTTAAGGAAAATTACAAAAAAATATATATATTTTTTATAAATATTTGATGAACCCCAACTTAAATAATATAAAATATACACAAGCTGATTAACACAAAAAAAAATATACATATACATACGAAGCAGGGAGAAACACACTGGATATTAGTTTAATTATTATTGGAACAGGTGTTCCAGAAGTAATTATAGGATCCAATTGTGAAGAATTATTCTTTTTTAAATCGGATAGAAAGAAAAAAAAGAAAAGATAACGTGATAATAATGGATGGTTTAAAATGAAAAATATGATAGATAAAAACGGAATATCATGACGATTCTTATGCGTTAGGTTATAATATAGTATACAGAAAGGAGAACAAGAGATGTTAAGGACAGGTTTGACCACTACTTGTAAAGGTCCCTCAGGGTCCCGGGTAACAGGTTGCGAGTAACGGGCTAAAGAACTCCGTTGCTTCACTGTTTTTTTATTAAACCCATATCCAAATATCTGTCCATTTAGCATCAAGTTGAATTATCTTGAAAAAAACATCATAAAAACTTAAGAAGAATTAATAATTATGTTTAATAACTGTCGGTGAAATTTTCTTATATGTAAAAGTTTTTATAATTATTTCTGTGCGCACGTGCATGTGGTTGTGAGTAAAATAAATAATGAAGAAATATGGAAAAATCGAATGAAAATAATTTCCTAATTTCCATTTGTCAAGGAAAGAAAGTAGTCTTTTTAAAACATGAAGTATTATCTAATACAATTATTAGACTTAATAATAACTTAAAATATTAATAGTAAATATTTACTTACTAATTACAACTTTTAAAAAATTATCGTATTAGCTAATAAAAAAAAAACCATTTAATTTACTATCATTCTTTTATTAATAAATATCTTCTCCCTCAATTTAGCAAACCATTATGATGATCTAAGGTGATCAGTTAACACTTTGAAGATTCTATACTACTTAAAAGTGATATAATATATTTTAAAAATCATATATTGAAATTAAGTACAAAAAAGGGTTACAAGAAAATTCAAAATATTCAGTGTCCAAATGGCCACTGAAAGATTGAATGATATGAAACAAAAATAACTTTTACATGTCCGATTTTGATCATTAACAAACTCGACCGACATTTTGGGACGAGCTATTTTTAAGGAACAATTTGAAAGTGATTAGCGCAATATTACGGCAGTTTTTGTGTCCACAAGAAAGAGAAATATATATATGTATATATAAACGTTTGAACTAACGATGATTTTGGGGTGTGGAGGATGTGAAACGCGAAGATATGTCGAAATTTTCCGGAAGTTAAATCATGGTACCCATTACAATAAGTAGTAGCTTTTTTTATGAAATCTAACTAAAAATGAAAAAGAAAATATCATCAGATATTATTTGACAATAAATTAAAAGTTAATCGTTAATTTACTGTTGTTTACATGAAAAACAGCAGATTTATTTGACGAGTTACAAGAAAGACAAAATTCCCTTTTATTTTTGATGAAGATTTTTTTTTTTTGTAAAATGATGGGTGACATCGATCGATTGCTTTAGTCATTATGCTGTATGAGAAAGGAAATTCGTAACGCTTGAAAAATTCCATGCCTGACCGGGATTCGAACCCAGGACCTCCGGATGACAGGCTGAGACGTTACCACTCCGCCATGGAGATTGGCAAATCGGATGAAGATTTCAATTTAGATTTGATAAAAAAAGAAAACTATACATTCATCGATTTTATGAAGGAAAAATTTTGAACTAGAATTAAAATTAATCCTTTGTTAACAACATGACGATAATCTTGTTTGATATATTATTCGTAAGATGTCTTGAAAACTCTATTAAAAATATAATATTGTACTTTAATTATCATTTATGAGTATTAACAATTACTTTTAGAACGTAAGAATACTGAATAAAGCTTTATTTAATCTTATAAAAATTTTTGTTTTATTGAAAATTATCAATTAAAAACAACCAAATTAAATTAAAATTTTATCTTAAAGGGACAAAATAACAATAATGTAATAAAATATGCTTGGATTGTTTTCAATACAACATGACATTGACATTTATTAAAATGTCAATTTTACCTCCTTTTACAATTGCTCCTTTGTTTAATATAATTTAAATAATTGTTTTATGAATCTAATTTAATAAAAAATTAAACTCTTATTAATGCCAGTGTAACTATTACCATGTTATATTATTGATTCCATTTATAAATCGAAACGATTCAAAATTTATAAATTTAAAAATAAAGATATAAACTATTCATTTAAAAATGTTTCTTTTTTCAGTTAAAAATATTTATTACAATTTCATCTGAATACCTTAAAAGAACACCATTTTAGTTTTCTTTTACGCTCAGAAATGTCCTTTTACATTAATTCTACAAAGAATACCGTATTCAAGCTTACAATGGGTGAAATATATAAAACATTTTGCAGCCGAATTGTAAATGACACCACAAATAAACGCTTTAAGATGATTGACCAGAGCGTCAATATCTTTTTTTTTTTTTTTTTTGTTCTTTTTTTTTAACCTCTGGGGCCGCAGTTAAGCATTACTGTACAGAGGATGAGATGAATGATTTGTAGCGTGTGTAAAAAATGCCATGTCTGACCGGGATTCGAACCTGAGACCTCCGGGTGTAAGGCCGAGACGCGAGCGTCAATATTGTATGGACAAAAGCGCACTCAATGGTGGGGTCTATTGCTATGACTACGACCAATAGTATATTCATAGAATAACAGACGTAGAGGGCGCTCCTCCCCCTCCCAAAAAAATCTAGTGTATAGTCGTTGATAATAAATATAATGCGTGAACTCTAAATAAATAACTTTTATTCAAATCAGTATGCACAGAATGAATGAACCATTCATGAACACTATGTGTTTATTTAAATTTGAAATTTCAACTACTGACTGGATAAAATACAATGTATTTAATATCTTATTTTCTAAAGAAAAAGTAAATTAATTTCTCTACTTATGCTATTTGTTTCTAAATAATTCTTATGATTACAGTGTATGTAAAGCAACTCAAGACAGATGCAGTTGGTAGTCTGTTTCTTCCTTCAAACAAATACAGTCAAACCCTACAGTGTACAAAGGGAAGGAATCGCTTGTAAAACTATTATTTTGTATTTAGTAATATTTTATCTCTGTTTATATTTCTACTCATTACTAAGTAGTGTTCTTGTTTCATTGACAGTATTATTTTATCTTATTTTAATACGCCAAATTTCCATCTGGCGATTTTAAAATTAAGCTGTAGAATGTTTGTTAATTATATGTTGTGGATTATATATTGTAATCATTATTTGTAAATAATATATTCTAAAATGAAATATTGGAAATAAAGCATTATTATTGTTATTATACATCAAAAGAATTGGAATCCTGATTAAAAATAGCATACTGAGATTACCTATGAAAGGAATGAGAAATCTTCCCTTGTACGCCTAACAAAAAATTCATGTTGTTCTTGTGATTAGCTGTGCTAATTTAATTTGACTTCTTTTATATTTCAGGATATTTATACGGCTTGATACTTTTAATCAAAATGAGAATATTTTGACTCTTTAACATAGAAAAGAAAAAGCTGAGAGATGTGATAAAATAATAAACTGTTCAAAGCACTAAGGAGAGACGGACAATTGTTATTACTAGATCTATACAATCAAAGAATCAAAGAGGTAGCAAAGAACAGAACAAGGTGGAGAGCAGCAGCCGTGACAGGATCTGCCCTAATTTCAGAACACTGTACGATTGACATTAAAAAATTTTCATTTTGAGATTTAAAAATCTCAAAATGAGAATATTTATAATAGAAAAACTAATCTATTATAAATTTAAGACTATTATAGACTAAGACTGTTTTAAGATGTTATTATTATCGTAGAAAACTAACAAGTAATAAATACTTTAGTGAAAAAATTATAATATTCACATGTTTTTAATAAGTGGCGTAATAAAACTGACCACATAAAAAAACCCTATAAAATATGAAAACAGTTGTATAATACAAAAATAGTTGATATCAATTCCGATTTTTCAATGAAAAAGAATTGTTAAAGGAAAAACACTTAAGTTGAGAAGGTTTCAAATATTTCTTGTTCGGATAGAAATTTTAATAGAATAAGTAAATTTATATATTGTTTTAATTAATAGAAAAATTGATTATTATCAAATAAATTAGCAATATTACATGATAAGAAAGTCTGAAAATATACGTCCAAAACAGTATATTTGTTTATATTGAAACACATCGTTATTTAGGAAGGCCAGTAGTGAGATAGAATAGTAAAGATACTTCTTTATCTTTTATGGAGTTCTCTTTAAGAAATAAAAAGAATAAGAAGAAAGAGGAAAGAAGAGTTACCACAAATACGAAGAAAAATCAACGTAACAAGAATTCTCCAGTTAAAATAAATTGAGATAAAATTAATACCCAGGTATATATTTTCCCGTTACTTATCGATATACCTACAAACAATAATAATGTACACTATAAAACTACTATTACGTACCGTTTGTTAATAATGATTAAAAAAAAAAAGAAAAGAAAATACCGCATCCAATCAAACAACATTAGATCGTTGTAACTAGATAGATAGGTTGTTATGTGCAGAGATAATTTGTAGAATGTTGCAAAAAGCAATGATATTATGTGTTTTATAACCTCTAACACATTATCGCTACATTACTGACGATAAATTTAACGATTTATTAATCCCAAGTGTGTACTATATTTTGAAAGGATAAAGAAATAAAAATCATAAGATATGTAAAATATAATGTAGTGGGATAAAAAAAATATATGTGCCAATAGATATAACTTAACCAAAAAGATTTTATAAACTTTAATTCTGATTTTAAAAATTGTTCACAAATTAATATAAACAATGAAATAAATATTTATAAAACTATTAAACCATATTAATTAACAGAAACTGTCTTTAAAATATACTAGTAATAAAAAAGTGACAGCTACATTTATCTCAGGCTAAGGATTCTTCGAAAAGATAATTTACAAACGTCTGCGCCAAATTAAAATAAATACCCTTAATAACTTTTAAATAACCCTTAATAATGAATTCTTTTTTTTTGTCTTCAGTCATTTGACTGGTTTGATGCAGCTCTCCAAGATTCCCTATCTAGTGCTAGTCGTTTCATTTCGGTATACCCCCTACAGCCAACATCCCTAACAATTTGTTTTACATATTCCAATTTTACATAATTTTTTCCAATTTTTAGACATATTAACTTTTAAAGCTGCCTATACTCTTGTCAGCGGTATTGGAAACTGGAAGCATGAAAACTTCGAAAGATCGTTAAAACCTGTGCGCTAGCGCAGCTGTAAAGTATAAACTTATGAAGATTAAAAAGTAGAAAATAAAAAGTATATAGTTTGTTTTTAAAAACCACTCATATTAAATACACTAAAATAGAAAATAAAAAATATGTCAAAACATTTTTTAAACACCACTCTTAAATTAAACGCACTAAAAGGTAAAATATAATTTTAGGACAGTATCACAATGGATTTGACAAGTTTTGATGGTGATATGTAAGACTATGTGAAAGTCATAGCTTCAAATTAAAAATTTGATGTTTTTGCCAATTTTTTCATATGCGTGATGAATAGCCTAAAAAGTGGAGAGCAAAGATTTGTACTTTGAAATGAGCTCCCCACCTTTAGACCATTCATCTTGCATTTGAAGCTGTGACTTTCACATAGAGATGTCCTAAAATTATTTTTTACCTTTTGTGCGTTTAATTTAAGAGTAGTGTTTTAAAATATTTCTGACATATATTGTACTTTTTAATGCATTTAATATGAGATGAATTTTATTACTAATTAATAAGAGTTGGTAATAAAATGTATAATTTATTTTATTACTATAATAAGATTTCCTGGTAATTAATAATTATTGTAATTTACCTTCTTATTTAAAAGGAGACAATACTGGTCTAATGAGGAAATCTTATTACGGTAGAGTTATATCTTACGTTTCGCTTTCATATTCCTGACGTCAAAAACAACTGACTAATTTGATCCAAGGGATAATAAATCTTTTGAAACTGAAAAAAACTTCAAATCGCTTATAAAAAAATGTTTACGTAAAATTGCAACGAAAAACTGTTTATTGCGTCATAAAAAAAACCAATAAAATAAAAATTAATAATTGAAATCTATGTATTTGATAAAAAGTAAAATTTGTCATAGTGTATATATCGGGTGTCTCATAAGTTACAATGGAATTTACACCTCATAATGTTTTCTTTATAACTTTTTTCTTTTATAAATTTTTTTCCTAGGGAAATTTATGATGAAGAAATTCACAATCGCCCAATTAACCAAAATATTTGTATTTTATATCGAAAATCACCAATCAATAATTAAGACGTAACGTGTATACAGTTTTCATTTCAAAATAAGAAATCGTCCTTCGAAAAAACAATGATTTGACACATTGCCCACCGTTTTCGACAGGTAGGATGGAGTAAGTGATCTTTTACTTGGTGGCAAGCACATTTAGCTAGTATAAATTCAAAACATTGTACGAGTACAAGAAAGTATCGAGGAAGCACCAACTCGATTGACGATCAGTTCAACTTGGTATAGCTTATATGTCATTACAGCACATTTTAGAAGGCTTGTAACTTTTTTCACGAAAAAAGATGCAATTTTCTAAGCATTTGGCACCGTTGGTATTAATACAATTGTATGAATTAAAGTTCCACTTACCAAAAATGTTTAAATATATTTCCAAGTACTTTCGAAGCTGTTACTCCATCATCAGGGATTTCTTATAAGATTTTAATTCAAAATTCATATGTCATATGTATAATATATTTAAATTAAAACATCTTATGTACTAGGCGTTACAGTCTTATTGACGTATAAATTATTTTTTATTCTTTGACGACCGACTGTTATGAACGTAACTATTTTAATTTAAGTATATTATGCATATGACATATGAATTTTGAATTATCATAAGAAATCCCTGATGATGGAGTAGCAGCTCCGAAAATACTTGGAAATATATTTTTAAATTATTGGTAAGTGGAACTTTACATAAAAAAGATGCAAGCCGTGTAAAATGAATTTACCCGGAATTTAACCGGTATGGGCTCAACATCTTCCGATTATCAGAAAATATTAGACTATGCAATACGATTTCAGCGATTCGCTAAGGAAGAACAAACATTTATTAATAATTTGATTGTGTCTGATGAAGCGCATTTTCATGTAAACGGGTTTGTAAACAGGTAATTTCAGAATATGGAGCATCGAAAATCTACGAATTGTACACCAACATGAACCATTCTCCCTTTTCTGTTTAGCCTCCGGAAACACCGCAGTGTACTACTTCGACTTCGTCCTGAGGTGTATGGTTAATTGAAACCCAACCACCAAAGAACACCGGTATTCACGATCTAGTATTCAAATCCGTATAAAAGTAACTGCCTTCTGTTTGATACACAGTTTGATAGGGCGTTACCTCAGCAGAAATTATTGGACTTTTTTTTCAAATAATGAAAATAGATGCAGTTATGATCACTGGGCCTCTTTATCCGGATATGATGAAAAATGTTGTATATCCTTTTATGAAGAATAAACATGAAATATGCATTTATCAATATGTATGCTACACATACATGCTATACTGCTGAAACCAAATTTCGACTTGTATGAGAAATTTTTAGAGACTGATTTTGAGGAGATTTGCAAACAATTAGTTGCCATGCTTTTCTGATTTGACAATTCCTGACCTCTTCTTGTGGGGATATCTAAAATAGAAGGTGTATATAAATAAACCGTAGACTATCCAACAACTGGAGGAAAATATTCCTGAAGAAATTATATCCTTATAACCAGAGAAACTTACAAGCTTATGAAAAGTGCAATAAAAAACTCATTTTTATTAATAAATATCAATTAAAAAAGACGTGATTTTCTACGTACAATAAAAACAAATTTCCAATATAGGTTTTATGAAATACTAAAATAAAAAACAAATAATTGATAAACAAAAAATTCTGATATGGACACCACATGACTTCCTTGTAAGCCTATTAAATTATATATACACATTTTTTCCTGCAATGAAGTGCTGGAAAAAATAAATTTATTTCATTTGAAAGTGAGATACGATCCTCCAATTCTTTAATAACGTGGACAGTACAAAATTACTGAAATATTAGTTTTATTAACATCAAATATATATACAATTATATTAATTCAACAATTTTACATGAAATATTAAGATAAAATAAAAGTCCTTTTATTACTCGTACTACTAGATTGTTATTATTCATATTTTTGTGAGCTGCTGATTAAAAGTTTAAATTTCTGATGTGTCGTATAAGTAGAAATTAATAATAATTAAAATATTCTGATTAGTTAATTCCTGTATACTGGTTACAAATATTAATTCTGACCAAAATTAAACAGAAATTCCTCAATAATTTAATAAAATTATACTAGAAAATCCAAAAATAATACGATTCTAAATTTGAGTTTTCAATTAATATTAAATAATCAGATGTTTCACCAAATCTATTACATATATACATAAGTGATAATGCCTATTAAATTACATATACACATTTTTAAAAGTACGTAAAATTTTATTTCACTAATAACTTCTGAATTTATTTCATTTTTTATTTTATTTTTTATTTTGTTATTGAATTATTATTTATTGTATATCTTTTTTTTACAATCACAGGCTAATAATTATTAATAAATCAATATAGTTAAATTAAAAAAAAAAAGGAAATGAAGTTCTATTCGAACCGATGTGCCTTCCCCTTGTAATATCAAAATATTTCATTAATTAAAATTTTATTTGGTTATAACCCTGGAACCAATGAAAATAAGTACGACTTGATATATCGTTGAAAAACTCTCAATGCGGGTTTGTTACTGTAATTAACAAAAAGTCCAAAATCTAAATTTTTTGGGCTTTTTACGACTCTTTTGGACCAGTCAATTTCAATCAAAAGGGGTTGTACATAACTAGATGTTACAACAGTCCTAAATCCAAACTTTCAACATCTTACGGCTTGATAATTTTTGAGTTACGCGAGATATGTACATACGTACAGACGTCACGCCGTAACTAGTAAAATGGATTCACGGATGTTAAAAATGAATATTTCCGTTGAAATCTGAAAACCGAAATTTTTCCCGATCACAATAATTCCTTTACTTCGTACAAGGAAGTAAAATTTATCGTTTATTTAATTTCGTCGTGACTTGCATGCCACATTGTATGAATATGTATACAAAAAGATAAATAACTAGATAATTAAAAACGTTTACAGACACGAATTAATATATATAGATAAAATTGAAATCGAATTAACACTAAAAACTTTTTTAAGGTTTCATTATGAAATCAGATAATTTTAAAGTTTGTTGACCTTCAATGTGACAGGCTTTATAGAAGGTAAATGTATAAATGTGTAACTCACTTCGTCATACATGTTAAACTTTCAACAATAATTTAGTTAAATTAATAGGTTTCCTATGAGCAATTATGAATAACATTTCCGTCGTATATGCTTGCACACGATTGTAAGTACACACGCATTCTACACGCGCCAGCGAGTTGAATAATTTACAAACTAGATCGGTTTATATTAATTTCATACTTTGAACCTGGTATGTATAATGGAGAGAATTTCAAACGTTTTACTTATATAATATTCTACCACTCATATAATATAAATTATTTGTTTATCTAAAAATTAATAATATTTGAACGATTTAAATTAGTATCGACTCAACTACATATACACAACACTTTCGATCTACACCTTTAATAACTTAATTCATTAAAACCTATTAAATAAAAATTGTTGTGAAGTTCTGCGTAAGAAGACGGATTTTTTGTTATTTTATTTTGTATAAATTTATTCGTAAAAATGAAACTAAATGAGAAAACTAAAAGAGATACTTTTTATTGAATTTAAAATTAAAACAAATTTTTTGTTTGTAAAAATATTAAATTATTATAATTGTAATTCGATGAAATTATTAAAAATAACGAGTGTACCCTACACACAAACATCAATTTTAAACTCGCTCACCGCAATGACTCACTACCACTGATCTCTATATAACTGGATAAAGGATCCTAATGGCGTAAAATACAATTAAGTGTTCAATACTGAAACTTACTCCAGCGCTACAAAATGATTGGGAACTAAATAAAACCAATGTATGCTTGCGCGACTGTTATCGTGACGGTAAAGATGTTTACTCAAGTCGGATAACCAAAAGAACGGTCATTTTCACAACACAGGCAGAAATTTACGGATAGCAGTAGAAAATTTATATAGAGATCAAATATAGTTATATAGAGATCAGTGTTCAAAATACTAAATCAGGACACTTCTACTGCATAGGTTTGAAAGATGGTTTTATCCCTACACTTACACTTACCTCTGCGCATGCGCCGTTTCATTTTATTTAATTCTACCGGTTCTAGCAGTCATTTCATGGCGCTAGTTTATGCTTCAAATTTTACCAATTCCAATACAGGGGAAATTTTAACTAATGATGATAAAAATTCTACATTTTATATATAAAGCCATCATATTTTATCGTCTTCTGCATTTTATGAATACGATCGCACGGTCAGTTCCAGTTGTTTTACGTTATGTTACAGAAATATACTTTTTTTATATTTTCTCATTAAGTTCAAGATTAAAATTATTACTTTCTCGGTCTAATTTGGGCATACGCGGTTTTCACCGGATCTTGACGTTTCGACATCTAAGGAACCCAAAAAAGCATAAAACCGGGTAGAAATTTTACGGATGTTAATGTTCGTATGTACTTGTGAGTGTACGGTGTCGCTCTGTAAATCACCTTTTATATCTCTAGAATTACTCGACCAATTTTGACCAAACTTGGTTAGATTACTTCAATATACATTGGGTATTGATAACATTAAACTTTCATCTTAAAAGGACAAGGGGGTGAAGCTGTAGAGCAAGATCACCCTCAGTATCTCGAGTTCTCGCCTAATAAGGTCAAATTTTCTTAGACACATTTGTTAACCATTATAAAATAACAATAGTTAAAATAACGTTTTTGCAAAATTGCACTCTCAGCCTAAAAAAGTTTCTTAAACTAATGGCCAAGAGTGTACTGCGTCAATAATACCCCCTGTCACCACAAGGAGCGCTAGTGTAGCACTGACGTAAAGCTGTATTCGCGCGCGCTGTAGTTAGAATCAATGAATTAAAAAAACGAAAAAAATATTTATTTAAATAAAATGATAAATATTTTAAATTAACTTGTGTATGTAAGCCGTGCATCAGAAAAAACCGCGTGAGGGAAAGTCCTACTACAGTGTTGTCAGCTTTTTTTTTGTTTCCATTGTTGCTACCCACTTACTGTTTTTGTTTTAACGCTATTACTGTTTATCGTACCTCTTATTTAGCATTTACCTGTAGTCGCTTATTTTGTCAGCCTTTTATTTATGCCACTGTTAAATTTTTCATTCGTTCATTTATTTACCTGTGGTTATATTTGCATGAGAATCTTTTATTAGATAAAAAAACATCGCGTACGAACTGAATGTGTTGGATATTTATGTCGTTCATACATTAGACAAGTTCTATAACCCAGTGATGAAAATGAATGTTTACTGGATTATTCGTTTGTTGTGTATCTGATCTGATTTCGTGGGACAGTGGTGATCATTGGATGTCTCTCTCTCACTCTCAAGTAATATTTTAACATATAATTTACTTATGGTTTCGTCAGGAGAAACCGATTGTAAACTTTTGTTCTACAACGAAAAAATTTTTTATCTTGAATTCTAATACCATTTCGCTTTTATATTTTGCTTTATAGACACCTTTTTTATGATAAATATTAAAATTATATTAAACGCAATTTATTAATTAAATGTTGGTGCTAATTAAAAAAAAAAAAAAGTTATGTTTAGTTAATTAGTTAAAAACGTTTGCAATTAAATTACTATTTATTAACTGTTAAACATTCTTAAAATTATATATATATATATCCAACCGGGCTGGCCTGGGGGAGGAACAATCAAAAGAGAAGGAGCACAACTAGATGTTACAACAGCCCTAAATCCAACATTTCAACATTCTACTGCAAATAGTTTTTGAGTTATGCGAGATGTATACTTACGTACGTACAGACGTCACGCGGAAACTAGTCAAAATGGATTCAGGGATGGTCAAAATGGATATTTCCGTTGAAAACTGAATTTTTTTCGCGATCACAATACTTCGTACAAAGAAGTAAAATAAAGAATATGTTTTACATATTTTAACTCCTGCAAGTCTACTTCAAATAAATTATAATTACAAAATAAATTCTAACAAAAAATGTTTAATATGCTACGAAACTCATTTTTCTTTCTATCAGGCGATTTAAAAATTATATTTCAAACAAAAGTTTTCTTTTGCGGAATTTACTGTACAATTATGTATATTTGATTGTAAATGCAAGTGATAGTTATTTCGTACAACTTGAATAACGATACCTCTTAATCGCTGTCATATTTAAAAAAAAAAAAATATATATATATATATATATATGCATATAAAGGAAAAACAAAGAACTGTTCTAATAACATTTGTCGCTAATTTCATCCTTTTGTATACACATGTACTATCTACAAATGTATGTGTGTGTTAGAGAAATAACAGGAAGAAATATGAAGAAGCGGATAATTAGATAGGCACGAAAAAATAGAAAGAGATAGATAGGTAAAAAATAAAGAGGTAGTGATAGAAAGAGTGAGAAAAATATAGCGCACAGATAACCGGAACGAAAGCGAGCTAGATGAAATTCCTTAGCTGCAACGGAATCGAACATAAGGACCGCTATTCAACACTATATATATATAAAGTATTATATACCATACGAAAACACGTAATATCTAGTATGATTTTTCATCTGCAGACTAATATCTTCTCACAGAGATAACTAGTATATCCTCTCGTCCAATACTGCCCTCAATATTATTATTTTTTTTTTATTTTATAAAATATTCATATTAAATATATTTTTATTTAGAGAAACTATAATTACGTTATAGATATTTAAAAAATAGTTTTATTATTTGTAAATATAATCGACAACCTAACAACTATAAAATAACTTATAACAACTATAATAATAATAACTAAAATAATTTATAACAACTATAAAATCGATTTTAACTATTAGTTATTCAAAAATAAGTTTTATATCTACGTAAATAAAAATGTAAATGTTCGTTTGTTCAAAATCTTAAACCTCCAAAAGCTCTTCATCGATTGCTTTGAAATTTTGACACAACGTTGCATTCGAACACGCGCGTGTTTTTATATACCTACTATTTATATACTTAAGATGTCACACATGTGACAGATAAAAACCTCCTTTTTTTAAAAACAGTACTATCTGTTGGACGTAAAAGCAACACACGCCTATACTAAATATTTTACGATTCCGTTTCAATGTTTCCGATATGTGCGGCCGCTATAGACTAAAAAACTACTGGATCCATTTACGCGCGGGAAAAAGGAAAAGGGAAAGAGGGAAAAATCGAAAAAGGTAGAAGGGAAGAAGGGGAAAATCGGAAAAGAAAAAAAGGGAAAACGGGGAAAAGGAAACGGAACGGGGAAAGGTGAAGAAAGAAAGAGGAAAAGGGATATAAGGGGAAAAGAGTTGGGAAAGGTAATGAAAAGAGCAGGAAACGGGCAAATGTGGAAAATAAATAGGGGAAGTGTGAAAATGGAGAAAGGTTAAAAGGAAAGGTTAAATTTTGTGAAGTTCCGTAATGTTCATTTTGTTAATGTTTTATCAAACTTTCAATTGTGTTCATTTAATCTATATATATATATATATATATATATATATATACTCAAATCTAGCAACAGCGAAGCATTACCGGGTCTACTAGTACAGGTATAAATGTTCTATAATTTTAATTGAATATTCCTTATCTGGCTTTTATAGTACAAAAGAACTAAAGTTAAATTATAATTGCAAAAATTATAATTTTTTTTTTTTGAGTTATTTTTTAATTCCCGGAGTTCGACTTATCCGGAACCTTAACCATACAGAGGTTTGAATTTAGAGAGCAATTGCTCTCTTCTACCGTTTATCGATCGTTGTGTAAAAGTTATTACTTTATACAGACGTGTAAATAAACTCAAAACTGTGCTAATTGACTGAGGTTTAGACTTAACGGAGATGTTTTATGAATCACAACTAAGTAAAATAGTCTAAAGAGGCTTTGACACATTAACGTAACATTCGGTTACATCATACATCAAATTTGGCAATACCAGATCAACTGATTCCACTAACAGTATGTGGGTGGATTTATTGTTGAAGTCATGGCTAGAAGAGGTACTCAAAATTTTATACAGTCTTTTTTATGACTTTACGTAGATATAGAGCATTGATTCTCAAACCTTTTTTCCACCGCCCACATTGAGAATCAAAAATTTAAACTCTTCAACTATGATCCCTTGACATCCTTTAAGGTTTATATGTAAGACTCCTACTCAACGAAAATGGGAGTATGAGGTTCAATAATATAAAAGTCGTACTGTAAGCCGCATCTTCTTTGAAGAAATAGTTATTAGTGATTTTTTCCTATAATTGTGTTATCGTTCTAATCGATCAATTCAAACAACTGGAGATAACTTATTCTTGATTACAACAACACCGCCATATATGATAACATAAAGACATTCATGCATGGTATTTTTAAAAACTGGATTATCTCAAAAGAATTTTCACATTCTTGAAAACCTTTGGATTTGAGCTTAGTACACGAACCAGCAAAATATATCTACTTGTTCCAACAATTAGACTAGACAAAATAAATTTTTAGATGGTAAATACGAACTTTAACACGAATCAACTGATCTAACTGTTTAAACTGACAACAAACTTGTTACGCTTTTCAAGCATTGGTTATTTATTCTTATGTAGTGGAAAAATAATAATACATGAAAAACGTTTAAAAAATACAAAAAAATTATACTTTTAAACTTTGATCGCCTCCCCCACTCACAATATTGCCCCCAAAGTATTTTTTTGTCAATTGCATTACTACTATGCTTAAAACATAAAAAAATTTTGTTAAAAATATTAAATAAATAAAAAGACTGCTTTCTCGATTTTTGGTGAACGGGGAAAATTTGGGGTAATTATTTTTTAATGATAAGATAAGCATCATGAACCCATATACTGAGCTCTATATACAGAAGGGTTTGCAAATTTTTGATAAAATTAAACCCAATGAAATTTTCAACCCCATCTCTTGAAGATATTAATCCCAAACATTTACCAACCAATTGCTCCATATACACGAGTCTCTGTCTTCAAATTTCATCAAAAATGGTTGAACCAGTCAAAGGTAATTAAGCTTCAAACAGGTCAACACATACATATATACGTAAACGTTTATCAACATATTGCCCCATTTACACAAGAGAATAAAAACGTATAAATGTCGAGAAATACAAAAAAAAATCCTTATCCCAATTTTATGAATGATTACCATATTTTCAAGCATTTATTTTGCAGCATAGTTCTAGAGCTATGATGCTAGGAAAATAAAATCAAGATTTCCATCCGCATAAGGAGATTACGTACCCTTTTTCTTTCATAAATTTTTCAGATAATGTAAAATTTGTAACAACTATTCGATGAAAAGTATACCAACTTATGTAATCAACTGCATAGTAACTTCCCGAACAAATTGCATATTAAGGGAATGATTCAGGTTTATTTTCGAGAAAAAAAACAACAGAACGTTGGCTCTGAGGGTGTACGTGGATGAAGGTAGATTAAACAGAATTCTGACTTAATAATTTTTTAGCTTGTCAGTAAATTATACAGTTAGAAACATTTTTAAAAATGTGTAATCAATCTATAAAGTTTTTAAGAGCATCTAAATCTGTAAAAAAACGTATTGTTTTTTAAAATATTTTGACAGTTTCAAACATTACAAAATAAATTGAATCACGTTTATTACAAATATGTAATAAAATGTCTTATTTCATTAAATTTAGTTTCGAATTATAATATATTATTCAGTTTATGATAAATAACCAAAGTACAATAGTAATTTAATTTTTAAAAGATTTAAATAAAAAATGTTTAAATAATATTTTACTCTTTATTTTTTTCATTGATTAAAAATCTACTTCAGCAATATTAAGATTTTGTTACAAAAGGAGAAATAAATATTTAATTTTGTTTTAATTTCATTAATATAATTTTTTGCTGACCTAACAAATGTTTTCATGTACGGTAAATAGGTCAACACTAGCTAATTAACAGTTTATTTATAATTAATAATTTATAAATCTATATGGGTCAGTATGTATGCTCTCTAAAAATATAAGCTGATTTCTTAATTTTTAAACAGTTCATGGTTAAATATGTTAATTTTACTGCATATTATCTGAGTAATGAAATTGATTACGTAATCTGCAATACAATTTGATGAAAGACCTGAACAATAGTTCCGGAAATATCTTCTGGAAACAAATTTTTTCATATATTTAGAAAGCGAGTCATTTTTAATGAGTTTATAATAAAGTGAAGAAATTACATTAATTAATAATATAATTAAAATTCCGTTTATAATAAATAAATAAATATATATATATATATATATATATAAAATCCCACAAGTTAAGTGGATGAAATGAAATAATTTTTTTTACAGTTCTGACGTCTTTAAGATTCTATTTTTTTAATTATAATAATATCAGCATCATTTATAATTCACATAAATAATTGAGTACACGATGGGTGTGGTCTGATGGATGTAATTCTAAAAGAGGAATCTGTGTTGCAATTATTATTTACATAAAATTCGTATACATTATAAATTTTATACATAATTTTGTACAAATATGGTATAAATATTTCAACCCTTATAAATTATATAATTATTACTTTATATCGCGATCTGCCATTTTTGTGCTTTAAGCTGAAAAATGAATTTCACATTACTTAAAAGAAACAATAAACAATTAGATTCAGAAAAAATTTACTTAGTTTTCGGAAGAAAAAATCAAAAATAAAAAGTTAAACATTTTACTCTATAGAATGGTTTTTTTTAATCGGTTATCACAAAAGCACGCGCGCGCATATATTATATGCATATATATATATATATTTTTTTTTAAATTTATTTAAAATTTATTATTCTATTTTAAAATACAGCTAAGCTTAAAAAAACTCTATGGACATAAAATAAACGAATTTAAATAAATAAGAAGGAGAAAGCTACAACTCAACCCAAAAAACAAAAAAAAATATTAGCTGACAACACAGTTGTAGGACTTTCCCGTCATACAGCTTTTTTCTGATGCACGGCTTACCCACAGCCACACACAATATTTATAATTTTATTTAAATATAATACTTTTTATGTTGCTATACGTCAGTGCTACACTAGCGCTCCTTGTGGTTACAGGGGCTACTATTGACGCAGTATGTTCTACACCCCTCAACCTTTAAATTAAAAATTTAATGGCATCAATGCTCCATGTAAGACTAAGTTTGGTCAAAATAAGTCCAGTAGTTCTGGAGATATAAGGTATGAGACACTGAACACACACGTACATACGAATATCCGAAAAATTTCCTTCCGGTTTTTTGAGTTCTTTAAGCGTCAAAATGTCAAGACCCGATGAAAACCGCATATGCCCAAATTGGACCGATTACCACTTTCCCTTCTACAACTATAACTCTGCTAAAGCGCTAGGTGGGAAAATAAAAGGAATTCAATAAAACAATTTAGATTTCTACTGAATGTGAACTAAGATATTTTGGATTTTTAATTATGTATAAATGTTTATTACAAAATTTTTCTATTAATTTTTTTAATAAATTTTCGCGCATAAAATACTTTGAATAAAGAATATCAAGCTACCTATTACCGAATTCTTTATAATTATAACTATTAAGAAAGAAGATATATTTTCAAATTATCAAACTAAGAAATGTCTTTTTCAATTAAATTAAGAAAAAAATCTTCACGTTAACAAAAAGAAATTACATTAAGACCACCAGAGAATCCGCTTTACAAAAAAATTAAAAAAACCTAGCAAAGTATTGTACGACATTCCCGGAGATGCCGGTCAAAATCATACTTGACCTTGCATAGCTTTTTCATTGCAAAACTTTTCCGGCTACACCGGAAAGTATTTACAATTCAATCCTTAAACTTCTTATTTCTATTTTCATAATAAACGTTTAGATATAAGTAAAAAAAATAAAATTTACAAATTTTTCAAAATTTGAGACCCCCCTCCCGTATTAATGGAGCTTTTCACTTCCTTGCACGAAGTAAAGAAAGTATTGTGATCGTGAAAAATTTCAGTTTTCAGATTTCAACGAAAATATCCATTTTAACCATTCCTGAATCCATTTTGACTAGTTTCGGTGTGACGTCTATACGTACGTATGTATCTCGCATAACTCAAAAACGATTAGCCGTAGGATGTTGAAATTTTGGATCTAGGACTGTTGTAACATTTATTTGTGCATCTCCCCTTTTGCCTGCAATCGACTGAACCAAAAGTGTCCAAAAAAGCAAAAAATTCAAAACAAATTTTAATTTTGGACTTTTTCTTAACTGCAATAAGCCCTCATTGAGAGCTTTTCAACGAAATATCATCATAAGTGGTATTTATTTTCATTGGTTCCAGAGTTATAGCCAAATAAAATTTTATTTAATGAAATATTTGGATCTTAGAGGAAGACACATCGATTAGAATTAGACTTTATCCTCGTTTTTTTTTTTTTTAATTTACATAATTTGATTTATTAATAATTATTAACCCCTCATTTTAAAAAAAAGTGGACGATGAATAATAATTCAATAACAAAAAAAGAAAAAGAAAATGAAAAAAATATCAGTAATTAATGAAATAAAATTTTACGTATTTTTCATTTTACAAAAAAAGTGTACATGTAATTTAATAGGCGTTCTGGGAATTTATGTAGTGTCCACATCAGATTTTTAATTTATTACAATGATTACCAAAGTAAGATTAAATATTAAAATTCCTAAATTTCAAATAACAAACTTTTGATTTTGTGGGTTCCCATATCTGTGGCGATAATTTAATAAACAATTTTTTAAAAAGAAGTGATTCTTAACAAAAAAATTCACAAGTTTCCCTAAGTTCTTCTTAAGAAAATCGAAATTAGTTTTTTGCGTTATCCCCCATCCACTGAGTGTATTTCGAAAAAAAATTAATATGATTGATGCCTCATATATAAAAATATTTGAACCTAATTTGGAGAAAATCGGTTCCGTAAATCCAGAGATATAACATTAAAAGCAGTGCGACACAAATACGTACATACGTAGGCACATACATACGTAAGTTTTTTTTTTTTGTTAGATGAACTAGTTGGATCGTATAACGTAAAGCCGATATCCTTATTTAACATTATTACAAATTTGTTTTCCTTTAATATAGCTATTCTACTGAAATTTAAAACAGTTCATTTATTAAAGTATAAATTTTTAATATTTATAAACAATTAATAAGGGTTGAATTGAAAATCTCCCCCTTTATTTAAGAAGGTTAAATATAAAATCTATTTATTCCCACCAGATGTTAATATCAGGTGTTCACATACATGATTATTTGTAGCTTTCATTAAATTAATAATATGTATATTTCTCTCTTACAAACGAGAGAAAATCTAACCTTAGGAATTTGGCCTACTTACATCTGGAAAACGTAGATCTTATATCAATATAATGGTGATGACCATATATACTCTCTAAACATATATATATATATATATATAAAATAAAATTCAATTAATTATCTAAACAATTAAAACATAGCAATTTATTTTATTCAGTAATTATTTTAATTGATTACTGATTTTCATAATGAAACAGCGCATAAAACAGTACGTGATTTAGAACGAATTTAAATAAATACTTTGTAATAAAACATTATAATGAATTATTTCCAATTAGATATAGTTTATTTCTTTAAATTATCTCAATTCTAAAAAAATTATGTCGTTTATGTAGTTTATTTTAATTTTACCAAGCATAACTAGTTGCCCCATAAACAATTGGTAATCTCCTCACTTCATATACATTAAACCTAGTATAAATCGTTATTCAATCTACTACAATAGTATAATAAAAAACCGGTTTGGATCAATTCAGGTTTTGTGACACCACAAATCAATTTACTATGAAATGTTTAAATAAATAAATCTGGAAATATATTTTTTTATTTGTTTTTGTTTTTTTTTATCATTAGAATCTATTTTTAAACTAACCGGCAAGGGGTCACTTTGGTCGCCTTCTCATCTTTCCAGGAAATTTTCTTAAGAATTTAGGCATCATAATAGTTGGCCTTAAACTTAAGAATAGTACTTATAGGTATTATTTTACCCGTAAAATGGTATTTTGCACGGTTCTTATGTTATAAAAAAAACTCCACGAGGATGTGACCTTATTTTCTTTCTTTTTTTTTAATTTTATGTTTTTAACATTTTTTGTAGAGCTTTATGTGAACAACTAAAAAATGAACTAATATACAATATTTAAAGCTTTCCTCTCTGGAGTTTATATGTACAGATTGTTCCCGTAGGATATTCTGGAGTAAGCCACTTACAGTTGCCCATGCGAGAAGCATTGACTTTACCAACCACTTGAAGCGTTTGCCCATGTGAAAGTTAAAACTGGAGGTTTCAACTTAAAGTCGGGTCTCGGCTGCTGAGGCAAAGCCCGGGAACGGCATAGCCGGGCCCGGTGTCCCTGGCCCTAACGGTTAGAGGCAGAGGCAAGATGGAAATAAGCAAAAGATCCGGAACCGGTGAACCGACCTGCCATGCCGGACGTACTGGCGGTAGGCGGGGAGCTTCATTAGAGTCGCAAGGAAATTCCCCTGGGATGAGTAATACTTGATTGACACCGTCGCACATTTATAGCGACTTTTCTCTATAACCGAAAGGGATATTGAAGTAGACAAATGGGGTCTTTTTTTTAGGAAATTTAATTTCAAATACCGGAAATGGTGTCTGAATTTGATTTTACCAACGGTTTGGACATAGAAAGTTGAATATCAGTAAGGAATATAATCCGGTTGTTTCCCTAAGCCATTAAAACACCTACCATCTTAAAACTGTGAAATATTTCCTTATGGTAATACTCATAGGTTCTTTCCAGATATAAAACTTCGTACAAAATTTCAGCTCAATCGGTTCAGTAGTTTTTGTATGAAATAATAACGCTCACTAGATTTTATAATAACGCTATTATTATAATAACGTTAACCACTAGATTTTTATATATAATAGATAAAAATTCGTTATTTCAAAGGATAAATTAAAATATTTTAATAAAATTTTACGTGAAAAGCAAACTAATAATACTCCCTTTAAAATTAGTATACAAAGAATCTTTTTTTTCCGTTTAGACTCCGGAACAAACGTAAGGTATTACTTCAAAGGATGAATGAAGAGATATGTATGAATGTCTTGTACAGTCTCAGGTCGACCGTTCCTGAGATATATTGTTAATTGAAATCTAACCACCAAAGAACACGATCTAGTATTCAAATCTGTATAAATGTAACTGCGTTAACTAGGATTTGAACGTTAGAAATCTCAACTTCGAAATCAGCTGATTTGCGATGACGAGTTCACCACCAACCCGGTGGTTTTATACAAAGACCCTGAAAGGTTATTAATTTTTTCGAATGGTTAACCAGTCTTAGTTATTGAAAAATAGAAAAAGTATCCTAGTTTAAATACCCCAGAAAAATTATACAATAGAATAGTCAATAAAAAATAGACTTATGAAAACGGGAAAAACAAAATGAAATTCGCCTGTCATCTGACACGAAATATATACAACAAAAATGCTATCTCTAAAAATGTACAATTAAGGTATTTGAATACTGTGATTTGTCTAAAAGCGTTGATCAACAAGGGCTTTAAAAAAAATATATGAAAGAAAAGAGATTTTTAAGCGAAATATTTAGTTCTCTAAAGAACGTCGTGATCATATGACTTTTATTAAAAATAAACAAATTATGCTGAATTATAATTTCAAATGTAAATAAATTAGCTTTCTAGGTCCGGCTACGCCGAAAGGTTTTGGCAATTTAATCGTTAAGAAGAGTTACTCTTATATTTTTAATGAAGTATAACCTAAATTAGACATACATAATTTTATAAAAATTAAAAAAAAGTACATTTGATATTAGGCGCTTCCTTATTCTGTGAGGAAAATTTAAGAAATATTTATTTATAAAGAACTGATCCCTAACAAAAAATTAAAATATACATAAATAGGTTAAGCTTAATAAATTTGCTTAAATAAAGTTATCTCTAAGACTAAAATAAGAAAAATAAAATTTTCAAAAAACATTTTTACATTTTAGGACCGGGATCTATAATTAAATTTTTTTTTTAGATATTTCTTGATAGCTCGAAATATGAAATATAAACTTTCAAAAAAACGTTTTTAAGAGAAATAGAGCAAAGGAATAAAAAAACATGTATTTCAGTTTTACAAGGTGGCAGTTAAGTTTTTGAAAAACCTTTTTTGGATTACTTATATATGCATCGAAGGTGACAGATTTGGTTTAATAAAGTTTGCTCTAAAGTGCCTCTAAAAAAATCCAAATGAGTATTTTCACGATATCCCCGACCCTCTGCACGAATTTTGAAAAAAAAATTAATGTAATCAATGTACCATATATAGAAATATTTGATCCAAATTTGAAGAAAATCATTTAAGTCAATCCTGAGATGTAAGGTCAAAAGCAATGCGACGCACAAATACACATTTTTTTTGTCCAGTTGAACTAGTTGGACCTTAACGTATAAATGTTTGCAAAAAGTCCGATATCCCATTTTTTACATGATCATTCTACTTTCCCTTTTAATGAAGCTATTCTACTTATATACGCCAAGAAAGTAAAAATTGATTTCGATTTTAGATATTTTCCATTATTGAAATGATTCTCGTTTTGGTTTAAAATTATAATGCAGTATTTTTTCTGCACACATTTCGGTATGTTTTGTTTATAATAAATCAAATTTCTTTCTTCTTCGTGTTTAATCGACATTAATGACATAGATTTTCTCAGAAATAAATTCTGTACAAACATTTACAAAATTTTATTTTTATTGGTAATTTATCGAAATTATTGTCTGTCAAAGTTTACATAATCTTTTGAATATTCCGGAAGTTTCCAGATATCCCATGCAGCTTTCTGGATTTGGAGCCCATTGGTAACCGCGTATCTTGTTCGTGACGTGTGAGTGAGGTGTACTTTGTACAGACACAGACTGACCGTACCTGGGACGTGTGATTAATTGAAACCTAATCACCAAAGAACATCGGTATCCACAATTTAGTATTCAAGTCCGAATAAAAGCAAGTAACCTTTATTACGATTCGAACTCTCGACTTCAAAATCAGCTGATTTACAGCGACGAATTTAACCTCTAGACCAACCCGGTAGGTTATATCAAACTTAAAAAGTTGTGAATTTTTTGGTGCAGCACCGATTTTATGAGTTTTACTATAATTTTCTAAAAGTTTACTAAAGATACAATTTTGGTGTCTGTTTTATTGAATTGTTCAACTAACACACTTAAAACTATGAAACACTTAAATATTCCTCTTAAGTTCCAAAACTTTCATTATCACTTTATTTTATTCGTGGAAGAGAAATCAAAGCGAAATATTTCGCAAGCTGTAACTCGAAAACGAAGAATTTACGGGCCCATGTTTATATAAATCTTTTATTTATTTTTCTGACAGAATAAAACTTTAAATTTTTCTAGTTTCTTCAAGATATAACCTTCCTTTTTTAGCAATTTCCTTTTATCATGTATTAATTGTGTAAATTGAATGGATATTATATTCGTAATAATGAATTTAATTATGTTTGTGTTCAATTAAATGAGAATAAATAAAAATCATCAGTTTTGGGATTGTTTTTGAATAAAAAATATTTAATATACGTATGACTATATATTTGCTAGATACAGCGTTAAAAAAGTGACGAAACCTTATGGGAAATTGAGTAAGTTACGATAGTTATTGAAAGTGGCCTCCGTTATGCAATTCACATAATTGATGATGACGTTGCATGCTCTTAAAACACATATAACATATTTTGAAGAATTGCAGCGACACTTCGTTTAATTTCGCTCTGAAATTCGGGAATAGTGTGAAAATGAGTTTTGTAAGCAGCATCCTTAAGGTATCCTCACAAGAAAGTCAGGAGGAGATAAATCAGGAGACCGAAGGACCACAACCATTTCGAAATCACTTTTTCATGAAATCACTGATTCAAGAAAGTCATAGTCTTGTTGGCTGAACGAGCCGTAGTATTATTCTGCTGTAACCACGTGCATTCTAGCCGGTCTCCAGGTAAAGAGTTTACAGATTGTTACAGCATTCTATATTTAGCGGTCATTGTTCACTGTGCCATGAAAGAATATCATGATGATTCACGTACGTAGTACTGCACATCAAACACCCACTTTTTGTTCGTGCAGAGGAGACTCGTGCAGCTGATGTGGATTTCCCGTACACCAATGCGTGAATTCTGTGCACTCACGTAGCCATCAAGTTGGAACTTTGCCCCATCAGACTAAAACCAATCAAGTTCTTCCCCATCTGGCCTTACAAATGACAAACCACAGACAGAAAGCTACACGTTTCCCAGTGTCTGCAGATAACAACTTGAGAACGACACTAATTGTGAAGGATGCATCTTTAAAAACTAGCACAATGCCGTGTGGGCACTACCAACGGAGAGACCAGATTGGCTAGATAGGCGTTCAATAGACTTCTTGGGACTAACAGAATATGCACGTCGATCAACTTTTCCGGTGTTAGCACTTTCGGTCGACCACGTTTACTGTATCCACCAAATTCCCTGTCTCTTGGAACTTGTTGAACAGCCGCTTGATGAAAGACTTGTTTGGTGCATCCACACCATACGTTTCTGTGAAGGCATTCTGGGTCTGAGCACAACTGGTATATCTAATGTATTGGAAGACAATGCATACTCTCAGCTACATTCTGTAGCCCTCTTTTTTTCTTTTTCCTGTTTAGCCTCCGGTAACTACCGATTAGATAATTCTTCAGAGGATGATATGTATGAGTGTAAATGAAGTGTAGTCTTGTACATTCTCAGTTCGACCATACCTGAGATGTGTGGTTAATTGAAACCCAACCACCAAAGAACACCGGTATCCACGATCTAGCATTCAAATCCATGTAAAAATAACTGGCTTTACTAGGACTTGAACGCTGTAACTCACGACTTCCAAATCAGCTGATTTGGGAAGACGCGTTAACCACTAGACCAACCCGGTGGGTTGCATTCTGTAACCCATTTTTTCTCAACCAAACTTCTAATAAAAGAAGGAAACATTTTCCCATAAGATTGCGTCATTTTTTTAACACTCTTATTTAGTAAAAAATATCGTTCAAATATGCATAGACAATTTCAATTAAATTATCTCGATCCGTTTTGTAATATACAGGGTCGCCTAAGTGGTAGACCACAGTTTCAATCACCATAACCTTCTACTCGAAGTACATTTTCTGACGGGTTTAACTTTTTTAACATATAGTAGAGGAGTTATATTGCAATGTTCTAAAGGGTTTTTTTTTTGTTTTTACCGATAGATGCCAGCAGTTTGCTGAAGAATGGTTCACCAAGTTGAAAGAGAACCCATGAACAGAGTGACAAGAGGAACAGAGTGTGGTGTTGACTGATGAAGCCAAATTTCACAACAGACATAATTGTGTTTACTGGCGGATGTTGAATCCATATGTGATAGTCGAATAAAAATAAAAGTCCCGGCAACATGATCAAGGGAGGTGTTACATACCAAGAAGTCATTGGCCCTTTCTTTTTTGAAGATGGCGTCAATGGTGAGAATTATCTGGGATTCATTAGGGATACTGTTTACCTTTTGCTCAAATAGAGATCTCTTTGATGAGTTGTGGTGACAGCAGGATTATGCTACAACGGTACGGAAGGGTTGGATCAGGCATTCCCTGAACTTTGGATCGGATGCCGTGGGCCAATCGAATTGGCCGACCCGCTCCCCTGACCACACCCCACCAGACATTTTCTTGTGGGACTATTTAAAGGACAAGATCTATTCCCGTAACATCAACATCCTACAAGACCTGAAGGATGTGACTACTAAGGAATTTATTTCTGTTGTGCAAAATCGTGTGAAGATTAGTTTTTTCTATTACAGGACTGTATTGACGCTAATGGCAGGCAGGTTGATAACACAATGGAAAACCGATATCAAAGAGTGTTTGTGTTACAAAATAAGCGATCTGTTTTCTTTTCATGTCTACACTGCTAGAAGTTACGGCGTATTAAGTATGCTTTACTACTTATGGACCACATATAGATTGATGTTTGAAGAAAAATTAAGAGCTTTCTTTCAGATGTATAATTACGTTGTTTTCATATATTTATATAAGAAAAAAATTACCGAAATATTGGTAGATTTTTATTAATTTTTATATCTGACATAAAAAATGTAAATCAGAATAGTGAAGATAGTCCAACATATTGAATAAAAGTTAAAAGATTAGCGTATAACAGAAAAGAATAATGAAAAGTATTAAATTAGTCAAATAACTGATAATAAAAGAAAATCTGTAAAATAAAATAATAAATATCACGACTCGCTTTCTAAATACATAAAAATAGACAACATGATAAACGTGCATAAATATGATAAATATTGAAAAAAATTATAATAAATATTCAGAATACATGGAAATTTAGATAGCACACCAATCCAATCCTAACGTAATCAGTGATGTATAAAATGATATATACTGATTTGAATAAAATATTTATTTATGCCACCAGAAAATTTTAAGTCGTGATTTTTATTAGTTTATAAAAACGTAAACATCATTTCGTTGAACTGATATATATATATCAGTTCAACGTATTATTCTGTAACCTTATTGTTCATAGAATTATGGATAATCAGTTTATGTTCATTATTCCAATAGTTTTGAATAGTTATATATTTTTAACGATAATAAAATTTTAATAAAAAAACGTTTTTTAAGTGTAATTAAATCTGATGATTAAATTGTTTATACATTTAATAAATTGATGTTATGATTATTGTAAGAAATAAGCAAAAAATTATAAGAAATGGAAAATAAATTACGTTTTGCTTACGTAAATTAATCTAACTCCAACGCTGGATGAACAGTGTTAACAGAGGTGGGGTTATATATTACAGTCATTATTCATGTAGCATTATTTTGAGCTGATTAAATCACGTTCAGCTATTTTCGATAACAGATTAATTACTTTTTTTTTACTTTATTTATAAAAATCGAATGAACTGTTCTCGATGTATCAGTTATATAATAGAATATTATTTTCCCGGAGAACATCGTTATAATAACTATACTACAAGGGAAAGTATGATAATAATTTCAAAAATGTGATACTGGATTTGTACAAATCTTTATGTTTTAGAATCCAACAAGTTAATCTAAACCAAAAATAAACCGTATGTATGTGTGATGGGCATACATATGTATTTATTGTGTCGCACTGCTTTTGGCCTTATATCTCACAGGATTAGCGTAATTGATTTTCATCAAATTTGGTTCAAATATTTCTTTATATGGGGTATTGATCGTATTAATTTTTTTTAAAATTAATTTTGAAAAAAACAATTACGGTTTTCTTTCTACGATTTTTAAAGAAAATTTTATTAAAACAAATTTGTTACACTGCATGTATAAATAATCCAAAGATCCCTTTTATCAACCCTCCTCCCGCCTCTTAAAATTGTTTTTTGCTCTATCTCCTTTCGGTTAAAATATTTAAATAATTTGTTTCAAAGTTTATACTTCATATCTAAATTACACATCCAGCAAGTAAGAAAAGTTTTTAAAAAAAATATTTTTCTTGTTTTAATCTTTATTGAAGTGAGTTTCTGATTTAGAGAAAACTGTAATTAAGAAAATCTGTTAAGTTTAATCTATGTATGAATAATACTAAAAAGGTTTTTCTTAAAATTTACTCACTCCCTCTAAAAAATGTGTAACTTTAATTTTTATTATTAGCAGCCGGAAATGTTATGCAATACTTTTACAGCTTTTTTATGGTGTTATCTTCGTATTTCACTTTAAAGAGGTAAGTAAAACCTCATTATTTCAATGTGTACTTTCTATTTCGATTTATTCTATTTATTCACAATTACTCATTAACATTAAAATTTGTTTCAACGAAAACTTACAAACTGAATTTATTTTAAGCAACCTCATACAATTAAAACTAATACCGTAGTTATCTATTAAGGTTTCAATTGAAATTTAGTAATAATAAAACATCAAAATCTTTGTATTTCCTCAATCAAGATGTAATTAACAAAAAATGAATAGAATGCATCAGAGCAACAAATTAAAACTACCTCCTTTTTGGTATTTCTTTTTTTAACTTTTGAACCTCCTGACACAGGCTTCACTCCTTTTTTTGTTGAAAATTAGAGCTAGTATTTTGCAATAAAGACAGTTTTATTTTTTGGCTGAAGACAAACTGCAGTGCGTAATTTGTAAGATGCTAAGATGCAATGCATCGACATATTTCAATGTTTCTTTTTAAAAAAATAAAATTATACCATTTTGTGGTAAATGGCATGTCCGTTCAAAAATTGAGTTTGATAATTTTTTAGAACAAATTAACAAATTTAAAAACCTTAGCTATGATTTTCGTTGATGCTACAACGAATATATTCAGTACAAATTATCAATAGTAGGTAGCAATTTATCGATCTAGAATTTTATCGAATAACTAATCCCTGAGAAGAGTAACTAAAAGACCACCCGTATGAGATGGCAGCCATTCCAGCATTGACTTACGGATGTAAAAATTAGGTGATACTAAAATCGTAAAAGACCAAAATTCAGTCATTAAGATGAGAGTTTTACCCTTAGTAAAAAGTATTCGAGACCGGATAGGTTACGCAATGATGAGATTAGAAATTAAATTAATGTAGTACAACCTCAAAGTACGTCTTGTTTTTTATAGCCTCCGGGACGACCGTTAGGTATTGCTTCCAAGGATGATTTGAAATGGGAATTTTTTAGCGTGTGAAAATGTCATGCGTGACCAGGATTGGAGCCCGGGACCACCGGGTGAAAGGCCGAGAGGGTACCAATCGCGCCACGAAGGCCGGCCCCAAAGTATTACCCAAGAATAAAAAGACAATCGGTTATACATCTTGCTCATTAATCAAATCAACTTCCATACATATCCTGGAAATACATACATCATGGTAGACGCTAGAAGGTTGTACAAACCCTTGCTTCATTAGCCTCCTTGTTTAAAATTAGAAGAATGTTTTTAAATTTTCATGGGGATATTTAATCTAAACAGTTATTTGTGATTTACATACTGAGGATAGGCTTGTGTTTTAATAAAATATTTCCAGAAACAAGAATCGAATAGAAAAAAAAATTTCATATGAAACATATTTCGAATTTCTTCCAAGAATTTATTTTTAGCATCAGAGAAGGCAGGGAAATTCAATCTTTTGGTTCTTGTTTTACTCGAAATTTTGATGTTTTGCTTGTTCGTATGTTTGAGATTCAGTTACTTTGTCATTAATCGTAATAATGTACTTATTATAATAATTTGTATAATATTTTATTTTTTGTATAATATTTTTTACAGTTAATGCAGTAAATAGTACAGTTTAGAAAATTATTCAATAAAAGATAATTGGGTAAATATCTCGCAGGGATCGGTTGATATCATGGAAAGAGATCATTCGACATTGCTAAAAATAACATTATATTTTGACACTGACTACACCTTCAACAAATAATTTTATTTAAATTTTCAATAAAATATTCATTAAAACGTCCTCAATGAATTGAAGTAAAATTGTTTAATATTCTCCCATACAAAATTCAGGGTAAATAATATTAAAAAAACAAATTATAAAATCATCTGTATCAGGTCGTATGTATTAATTAACTGAATTTTATGCGTTATAATTTTTGCTAAATTACTTGGTAAAGCAATGTACATTTTGTTTATCCTTAAATAACTGAAATTTGTCACGAATGGAGTTTTTAATCCATCCTACCCTACTAAAGAACATTTGTATGTTTATCTGTCTGTATGTACGTATGCCCAACCCCTTTAGCTTAGCCACGGAATGTAACGATCACTAGCAGAAAAACCAGATTCGTTATTACATGTCTCGTGTTGGTCAGGTGTATATTTGTTATATTATTATACATCAACATATCGTAATATACCGATATATAAGGGAAATATATATTAATATAGTTTTTTATTTATGTGATTGTTTTTCTTCGTAAAATTATGAACTATAACCAAAAATTAGACACCGGAATATACTAATCACTAGCGGAAAATTCCGACTCGTTAGTATCAATTTCTAAAGTTAAATTTCTAATTTAACTTTCATTATATCAATTTTAATCAGTAAAAAAAAAAACATTTTTATCCAAGAGATAATCAATTTTTGACACCTAATAATCCCATTCTGAGACACCGCCCCCCAGGAGGGCCAAGCTGCGGATGGCGTGCCATAGGCACGCCTTCATCCTAGTAATTCACGCAGCTAGTACACATAATAAAATAAGTAGGGTTGTCCCTTTGCGCGCATCGTGCAAAACCTACTGGACAGAATTCAATAAGACTTAATAAGACTAAGCAGATTTATACCTGAGAGGCTTGGTCATTATATTTAATTAGAATTATCACGATATTCCTAATGGGGATTAAGATGTTAAGGATATTCATTAAAAAAATAAATCCTTTTACCTCAAGTTTCTGTTACCATGGTAAAAGAGAAACGTCTCTTCAGTTCAGATCTATATACTAATAAACTACCTCATTCATTCTCAAACCTTTTTGCCCACCGCCCACATTGAGAATCAAAGATTTTCTAGCGCCCCCAAATTTTTAAACTTATCATCTGTTAAAAGTAAGTTTTTTTGAGTTTTATATTTTATTTTAAAATATCAGGAAAGCCTAATTTTACCTTTTTTTTGAATCAGCCATCACTTCCTAGACCGCCTGAACGCCTCCAATTTTCTGTGGGCCTTCTACTGCTTTCCCTGAAGGCCTCTAGCGCCCATAAGGGGGCGTTACCCACTTTGAGAACGAATGATCTAAGCTAATTAATAATTAGAATAATAATAGTAATTATTATTATTATTAATTAGTAATAATATTATTGTAATCAGCTTAAATTAACGCATTTAGCAAACCTTTATAGGGTTTTGATTGTTCATTTTGACTGTCAATATTGGATTGTAAAATTTAAAAAAATATGTCTTCATCAAGAAAGAGACGCAACCTTTCCTATTAATTATTCAAGTCTGCTAAAAGAATGAAACTATCTCGGTTCTCTAATCTCACCGAGACCGCTACGCCCAGACTCGAGCTGCAATTAATTTGCAACGCGATTTGCAATTAAATTCCTCACGAGTTTATAGATGTCATTCTAGAGTTACCATGGTCACATAAAGATAGATGTGGCTTTAGATGTAATGTACAAATTAGGAACGCAGATCATGGAAGTAATGGCGCCATGATATAACTGTTTTCATTATATCATACTCGAAAATGTAAACGGGAACCAAAAGACCCTCACCTCTTTTTTACTCGCTCAGTGTAGAATGAAACCAACTTCTAATTTTGCCATTAAGTTTACAAAAAATACAGCAAATATAAATCTGATGTGGACACCACAAGACTTTCTTGTACGCCTATTAAATTACATATACACATTTTTTTTTTTTTTAATGAAAGTACATAAAATTTTATTTCATTAATAACTTCTGATATTTTTTCATACTGTTTTTGTTGTTATTGAATTATTATTTATCGCAAAAACCTTTTACAATCATAGGTTAGTAATTATTAATAAATTAATATATTTAAATTTAAAAAAAAAAAAAAAAAAACATTAAAAAAGAGATGAAATCTGATTTGAAAAGATGTGCCTTCCCTTTGTAAGATCCAAATATTTCATTAATTAAAATTTCATTTAGCTATTTCTCTGGAACAATGAAAATAAGTACCACTTATTTCGTTGAAAGGTTCTGCAGTTAAGAAAAATTCCAAAATTAAAATTTTTGGGGGATTTTGGGCTTTTTTGGACACTTTTGGTTCAGTCGATTGCGATCAAAAGGATAGGTGCACAACTAGATATTACAACAGTCCTAAATCAAAAATTTCAAAATCCTATGGTTAATCATTTTTGAATTATGCGAGATATATTCTACGTACAGGCGTCACCCCTAAACTAGTCAAAATGGATTCAGGGAAGGCCAAAATGTATATTTCTGTTGAAAGCTGAAAAACAAAATTTTTCGCGATCACAATACTTTCTTTACTTCGTACAAAAAAGGTATAAAGTCGTTACTATGGAATTAGATGATTATTGAAAAAATTAATTTTCGAATCGTATGACAATTAGCAAGTTAAAAAATAGTAATGTTGGAAAATGAATAATTTTGGAAATTTTGTATTCGAACTTAAAGGCTCATTTCGCTCGTCCTACCGGCTAGTTATTTTATATATTTTTTTTTTACGATTTATTTATATGTTCTGTTTTAATAAATCATTTCATTTCATTTATCTAACAAATATTCATTGTGAGCATAACACAAAGAATATAAATTTGCGATCAAATTGTAAACAAATAATTCGATTTTATTGTATAGCTCAGTTAAATTCAATAGATATTGAGAGAAAGAGAGAAAAAGAAAGAGAGAATGATTGGGAGATCTGGTTGTTCACAGAACTACTAGTTTATTATGCAGTATAATAATAAATAAGAACTATTTATAACCATAATAATAATAAATAAATAAACTTAATACTTTAATCAGTTCTTTTATATACATTATGCTGCTAACTGGTGTAGAAAAAAGGCCTTAAGACGAAATAACAATAATAATTACCGTGATGGTTGGGTGATTTTAGTCCATGATTAACAATAACATCGTAATTAACTTCCAACTGTTTTCACTGTATATTTAAGTTCACAACACCATGAACCACAAATACCATATTGTACTAACAGGAGAAATTATTTTATATTAAATTACTTTCTCCATAAAATCAAATTACAAATATTTATATTTGTAAATTATTAAATTATTGTGTTTTAGTTTATAAATTTAAAAATTATAAAGAGTTCCAATGAAATTATCTTTAATCTGTTTAACCTCAAGATATATTTTTTTCTCCTTACTCTCTATTTATAAAAATAATAAATGATTTTTTTTTTTAAATCTTCATCTTTGGATAAACAGTAGAATTTTAATATCCCCAATTCTTTTTTTTGGTTTTTTTTTTAAACACAGTTATTTATTTCATGAATACAGTAAACGAACTTTTGTTTTATATATATAAAAAATCTGATATGGACACCATACTACTTCCTTGTACGCCTATTAAATTACATACAAACATTTTTTTTTTTTTAAATGAAGAGTACATAAAATTTTAACTCATTAATAACTTCTGATATTTTTCATTTTTTTATTGTTATTATTGAATTATTATTTATCGAAATTTGTTTTTCAGATATTAATCAGATAATATCAGATATTAATCAGATATTTTTCAGATAATATTATTAATCAGATATTAATAATTACTAATAAATCAATATATTTAAATTAAAAAAAAAGGAGATGAAGTATACTTCGAACCGTTGTACCTTCCCTTGTAAGATCCAAAGATTTCTTTAATTAAAATTTTATTTGGCTATAATTCTGGAAACAATGAAAATAAGTACCCCTTATGATATATCATTGAGAAGCTCTCAATGAGAGCTTATTACTGCAGTTTTGGACTTTTTTGAACACTTTTGGTTCAGTCGATTGCAATCAAAAGAGGAGGTGACTACTAGATGCTACAAACGTCCTAAATCCAAAATTTTAACATCCTACGAATAATCGTTTTTGAGTTATGCAAGATTCATACGTACGTACAGGTATCACAGCGAAACTAGTCAAAATGGATTCAGGGATGGTCAAAATGGATATTTTCGTTGAAATCTGAGAACCGAAATTTTCCTCGTACACAATACTTCCTTTACTTTGTACAAGAAAGTAGAAAAAAACACAATCTACATAATTTACTTCAAATAAAACAACATTTAATATGTTTTCCTGATGTTTTAATTCTCAAGAGAAATGTTTTTATTAGAAGAAGATTAAACCGTAAAAACATGAAATATTTAATTATAGAAATTCAAATCTTATTGCCACTTAATTTTATTTACGCAAAACAATCTTTAGATAAACCACAACCTTATAAAGTAAAAAAAATAACTACTATAAAAAAAGTTAAAAATTATTTTAAAAAACAAAAATAAATCCATTTTCATGATATCTAAAATTAAATACCGTATTTAACATGGTAATTCACGAACTATTTTGACCAACATTTTTTATCTAAACGTAGATGCGTGATTTATGCTCGAAAACGATTGTACACAGGTTTATAATAAAATTAAAAAGTGACAATCAGTGAGAAAATTATATTTATTTGACTGAATATTTTATTTTTGAATCTAATAAAAATATTATTTAAAAATTCAGGTGCGTGGAGTACGCGAGTAAATACGATATTCGAATTCAAACAGAATCATAACTAAAATATATTAGCTCTTCCATTAACTATGTATATATACATATATGTATAAGAATAGTGGTTATATTTTATAAATAACTTAAATACATTTTAATTAAACTCAGAAGTACATAATTATGGAACAATGTCTTCCCAGAAGTATACCATTTAAATGATGATATCAGATTATAATGTTCTAATTAGAGGTTGCAAAATACTACTCTAATGCATTTCCTGAACATAACAAACCTGAGAATGGTAAATCGTTTATGGGAATATAAAAACTTCGTTATATTATAAATACTAGTATATCTACTTTTACAGCAAATATTTTCAAGAGAAAATAACGATCAATTTTAATCTTTTAGTTGTAGTTAATTTAGTTACTAACAATCAGCGCTCGCTTCGCTCGCCCTTCCCGTCTAGCCAGAGGATCCCACTTTGTTCATTATTCACATGATTGTGAGAATATTACTGATAAAATTTAAAAAAAAACAACATTGAAAGGCTCTGTTGTAAGTTCTTATATTGTTTAGAAAATCTTTGGTTTTGGATATTATCTATTCAACAGTGCTTCAAGTACCTACAGGGATTCTTGAATTGGAGGCATGAACATTTCCTAACGCACAACATATCACTTTTGGTTCGGATTTGCATTTCCGAGCATGTCAATACGACGAGCACACTTCTGTCATGGCACCAATACGTTCATGATTGGCGTATTTAATCAGTACATTGTAACTAAAGCCATTTCTATCCTTATGTCACTATGGTAACTCTACAATGACGTCGGCATGAACTTGTGAGAAATTAACTGTAACTCGCGTTTCTTATTTATTGCAGCTCGAGTCTGGGCGTAGCGCTCTCGATCAGCAGCTAAATAAGAATCACGTACTTCTACTGTTTCAGAGGATCGAGATACTCTTCTTTTAGCAGACACTGAATAACAAGTTCTAACTTCTATTTGTTGAAGCCATATTTTTTGAATTTCTGACAATCTAAATAGCCAAAATAAACAATCAAACCCATTAATCCGATTTTAATGTTGAAGGAATTTACTGGAGGAAATTTAATAATTCAGAAAAGTTGAACGATAAATGATATTCCACAAGCTACACCAATTTTAAAAATGAGCGATGGTTTTCTTAGTAAAACATAAGCTGGTTCTAAAGGAACTTTTTGACATTCTTAAAGAAAAACATTTCTTTATCATGTTATACAAAGTGTATCAGAAAGATTCATTCGATTTCAAGAGATTTTAACTTTGTAACCGTTCACCGGTAAGAGAATGAATCAGAGAGGATACGAGACGAGATTCTAGAGTTTCACTTGATTGGTAGAATATCCCTCCCTTGTGATGTGCTCCTTTCAGTCTGCGTCAAAATGTCAACCCCAAAACACAAAGTATTATGCGTTCTCAACAATTTTGGGTCCATGATAACTGGACAGCTTGATCGCCGTCAACTATATGTCGGCATTGGATTTCCTACAGTTCAGAGCATTTGACGCTGGCATTTACATTTCAAATAACAGGACGTTTATGTAAAGGGAAATCCTCAAGTCGTCACTATGTCAGACGAAGATGTTGAAAACATCAAACACAGTTTTGTACGTTGCCCAGGAAAGACAACTCATTATATAAAGCGAGACTATTCGATCCTCATATGACTGTTTTGCGGCGCGTTTATTACTAAAAAAATACAGGATTCAATTGATAATAGCCTCCGCTGGGATGACAACAACGTGTGGAGTTTTGTGAGTTCATCCTCAATAATTAGGAAGAAGATGACTTTTTTATCACTTAGTGTTTTTTTATCGCTTAGTGTTCGGTAACGAGGCCTTTCATCTCAGTGAAAGGGTGAACCACCACAACGTAAGGATATGAGGATTTTTAAGGAAAATAATGGTACTGGAATCTCATATGGAAGAAGTGTTACAAAACTGGCTTTTCCTGCAATTATAAGCAGATTCTGATGAATTCATTTCCCACCACGACAAATCGCTATAACACTGGCATTTGCAAGTTCTAGTAATTTTTAACAATGAGCTTTCACACTGATGGATCGGCAGTAAAGGGCTGGCCAAATTAAATTAAAATTTCACATTCAATTATAACCGCAAGTTTATATGTCCATTTGCTAAAAAAAAGCTTCTTGAAATCAATGTATCTTTTTAATACACACTGTAATTTTAGAGATATCGGATCTTCACGAGGAATAGAACACGGAACGACCAATTATTACCGGATAGGCTTTAGCACGACTTTAGATGGATTCATTTGTCCTGTTTCTTTATGGGTAAACCATTGTTTTTTCACTATTCATTCCTTTTCTTTCTCATTGGTCTCTTCTTTCCTTGGAAGTGCTGTGAATTTCTGTAAGTGTTACATTGCATCTGTGGTGGATATTTCGTGAGAAATGAGAAATGAATATTATAGCGTGTGAAAGGTTCTAACCTCACCGGGATTCAAAGATACGATCTTCTAAATGAAAGGAAAACACACAATTCTGCCAAATAGTCAGAATGATTTAGTTATGAAGACTTTCTGTTTATAGATTTATACGAAGGTTCCGTTTCTTATAATGGTTTCAAACAAAATTTTGGCTACTACTAATGTAGCCTGGACGTTGATGTGCGTATTGTTTAAACTTTGGCATCTTACTAACTCCTTTTGATACGTAAATACTATCTAAAATTTTTCTTTAGAATTTTCACAGCTAATAGATTTTTTTAATGCTAAGAAATAAAACTGTGGAATATTTTATTCCGTTTTTGTTATAGTTATTTTCACTTATGTATTATTAGTTGATTTCAAATTTAAAATTATTTTTCTTTAAAATTCCCATAATATTTTATATATCCGCTAGGATTATCATAATTCACTTGAGTGTTATTTTTTGCCTTTCTTAGCATTGTCACTCACATTTGTAGTTGACGCGTTTTGGAGTATCTTCATTCTGAAAACTACTTTTAGCACTTTTGGGAGAACTAAAAATGATGAAAACTACTAATAATCAAAATTCCTTAGAATGAAAGTACTCTGAAACGTGTCAACTACAAATGTTAGAGTGATAATACTAAAACAGACCGAACATAACACTCAAATTATTTTTTGTTGCTTTATCGCAAAAATAATAAAACATCAAAAACTTATAATAAACTTCAACAAAATAATTCTGATGTGGACACCATATGACTTCCTTGTATACCTATTAAATTACATATACTCATTTTTTTTATTAAATTAAACGTACATAAAATTTTATTTCATTAATAACTTCTTATATTTTTTTATCATTGAATTACTATTTATTGAATTTTTTTTTACAATCAAAGGTTAATAAATATTAATACATCAATATATTGAAATTAAAAAAAATAAAAGTTAAAAAGAAAGGGGATGAAGTTTGATTCGAATCGATGTACCTTTCGCTTCTAAGATCCAAATATTTTATTAACTAAAATTTTATTTGGCTATAACTGTGGAACCAATGAAAATAAGTACAATTTATGATATATCGTTAAAAAGCTCTAAATGAGGGCTTATTACTGCAGTTAAAAAAAAGTCCAAAACCCAATTATTGTTTTTGATTTTGGGTTCTTTTTGACACTTCTTGTTCAATCGATTACAAAAGGGGATGTGCACAACTAGATGTTACAACAGTCCTAAATCCAAAATTTCAACAACCTACGGCTAAAATGAGTTATTCGAGGTACATAAATATGTACGTACAGACGTCACGCCGAAACTAATCAAAATGGATTTAAGATGGTCAAAATGGATATTTCCACTGAAATCTGAAAACCGAAATTTTTCGCGATCGCAATTCTTACTTCCTTTACTTCGTACAAGGAAAATAAAATAAAAACAGATCTATAAAACAACAGATATTAAATATTTAAAATAAAATTCTATATAACAAAATAATTATTGTATTATTTTATTTTAATTTTTTTTTAGAAGGTTATTGCCAAATATGTCGTGTAGGAAATAACAATAATAATTATACTATCTAGGCTATAAGCAACAACTATTTATAGGACCATCAGTAACATATTGCACGGTAAAGAAGGGGTAAATAACCAAAACGGAAGGAAAGGATACGCTTACATACAGGAAATTACTAATGACGATCGTGCAATACAATGTTATATTATAATACAGTAAATGATATACATTGTTATACTGTATTGGGTAATTTTAAACTTATTGTTTCCTTATATATATATGTAGTAAAATTATTGAATGATTGAAATTATTTTGTATTGCACTATGAAAGAAATCTCGAGCTTAAAAATAAATGAATTTTTTAGAGTGTAAAAAAAAGAAACCAGACCAATAAACCATAAAATTTTCTGAATGCAAGGCAAATTGATAGATATAATAATAGAAATATAATATTGTAGTATGAAAATACTTAATGAATTTTCAAGAATTTAAAGAAATTAAATTTAGCAAATGTTTGTAATTCAAAATTATCTATTTTTCAGTTAAAAATCACATTCCCAAACTTCCATGAGAGGTAACTCAAAAATTTTAAATGGAAAGGATAAAGTTGTGATAGATCATTTTAAAACATTCATACATATCATCCTCAATTATCCTCTTAAGTAATACCTTACGGCGGTTCCGGAGGCTAAACAGAAAAAGAAAGGTAAGATAATTTTAAACGGTATGAAAAACAAGCATTTTGACTTATAAAAATATCGGTTTACCACAAACCTAACAAAATGATAGTAATGTAATATTTTACACAAATAGTTTTACGATTATTGTACTCTACAAGCAGGAGTTTCATACTGACAAATTAATCGTTTTGAAATATGAGAAGAGAATTCACTATGTTTAATTTAATTCCAAAATTATTAATTTTCCAACATTACTATTTTTTCACTTCTAATTGTCATACGATTCGAAAATTAATTTTTTCAATAATCATCTAATTCCATAGTAACGACTTCATAACTTTTTTGTACGAAGTAAAGAAAGAATTGTGATCGCGAAAAATTTTAGTTTTCAGCTTTCAACAGAAATATCCATTTTGACCTTCCCTGAATCCATTTTGACTAGTTTAGGCGTGACGCCTGTACGTAGAATATATTTCGCATAACTCAAGAACGATTAACCGTAGGATGCTGAAATTTTGGATTTAGGACTGTTGTAACATCTAGTTGCGCACCTCCCCGTTTGATTGCAATCGACTGAACCAAAAGAGTTCTCATTAAAAGGTTTTCAATGATATATCCTAAGTGGTACTTATTTTCATTGGTTTCAGAGTTATTGCAAAATGAAATTTGAATTAATGAAATATTTGGATCTTAGAAGGGGAAGGCACATCGGTTCGAATCAGACTTCATCTTTTTTTTTTAATTTTTTTTATTTAAATATATTGATTTATTAATAATTATTAACCTCTGATTTTAAAAATTATTTACGACAAATAATAATTCAATAATAAAAAAAATGAAAAATATCAGAATTTATTAATAAAATAAAATGTTATGTACTTTTCACTTTAAAAAAATGTGTATATGTAATTTAATAAGTGTAAAAGGAAGTCAAGTGGTGCCCATATAGATTTTCTTTTCTTACCATTTCACTGTAGAGAAGTTATTCAAAAAGTATTTTAGACTGCTTTCGAGAACAACGGAGAAAAAAAGTGGTCACCATTTTGGTTAGGGCTATCCCTTTCTTTTTCCTGTTTGCCCTCCGGGAATTACCGTTCAGATAATACTTCAGAGGATGATATGTATGAGTGTAAATGAAGTGTAGTCGTGCACAGTCTCAGTTCGACTATTCCTGAGATGTATGGTTAATTGAAACCCAACTACCAAACATCGGTATTCTCGATCTAGTATTCAAATCCGTATAAAAATAACTGAATTTACCAGGACTTGAATGCTGAAACGTTCGACTTCAAAATCAGCTGATTTGGGAAGACGCGTTTACACCACTATACCAATCTGGTGGGTTTGGTTAGGGCTATCCCAGTTCAAAATTTTGTAACGGAAGATTTTTGTTTGTCAATCCCTGTTGGAGTGATCTAATAGAAATTTACTTTTCTACTTTGAGTTCCCTCTTCATGGGGATCATCTGAGCGGTTAAGGTCTGATGGTTTTACATACAGGCAAATAGATAGTTTTGAGATGAGAAGTTTAAATTAAAAAACCCCTCACCTGGTTGGTGATTTTATTTATGATGCCATTATAAAAAATAGAGTATGTGGTTTTTTGCATTTCTTCACGATTCATGATCCAGGGATCCAAAATAACAAAAAAAAAAAAAAAAAAAAAAATACGGGATAATAAGGGATCCGTACCTATGTACAGAGTGTTGCCGTGTTTGAAGCTTAATAATTTTTGACTAAATAAACCGATTTTGCTAAAAGTTTGACTCGTGTATATGGGGCAGTTTGTTGATCAAATTTTGGGGTCAATATCTCTTAGGGGGTGGGATAGATAGTTTTTTAGGGGTCAATTTTCTCAAATACTTTAAAAATTTGAGTAATTTTTTTGCAAATATAACTCAATTTTATACTAAGCTCAGTACATACGTGCATGTTTACCTTACCATTTTTTTTTTCATTTACTCCGAAAGTTTCCTTCTTCCTATCGTTTTATTTATTGCATACTTTTTAGCAAATATCTTTTTAATGTCTTTCTAGGAATAGTAGCAGAGCAAGTGACAAAAAAAATTTGGGTGGGGGCAATATTTAGGTGGGAGAGCCGATCAAACTTTAAATAAATTTTTAATAATAATATTACAGTAAAATTTCATCGTTACTCCCACTCCACCCCCAAAAAATAAATCTTAAGTACCTTTTTACTGGTTGTAAATTTTTCAGTAGAGTTTTGTTTGTAATTTTATTATCCATTTAACAAAGTAAACGTAAAGCAAATTAAACAAATTTCTTGTAAGTTGATTTTGGAAGTAAGGAACAAAAAACTACCGAATTTTTGAGTTTTAAACTTTTTTTGGTTTATTTAAACATTTCAAATAAAACTTCATCATAAATTACCTCCACCCAAAAAAAAAGAAATAAAAGGTAACTTTTTGTCATTATAATTATTTTTCCATTATATACTCGTAAGAAAAAATAATCAGTGCTAGGAAAATATTAAAATTTTCTTGTCAGTATGTGTGAAAGATGGAATAAAGTTAGAATCTTGAAGAATAATATAAACGCCAATTTAAACAAAAGGTAATATACAGAGTATCACGAAATTTTCCAGGAATTTTGATAACCTATTCGTTTCGTAAAAATAATGGTGAAATAAGGTCGAACTGAAATTTTTACCAATTTAATTAAAGGGCAGAATTAGTGATTCCTTATGATATTTGATCTAAAAAAATTGAATAAAATTCTGTCCCTTGATTAACTTTCTAAAAACTTCAGTGCGACCTCATTTCACGGGGTAGCTAAAATTCGAGCGAATCTTTCATTAGCCATAACTCGCAAACGAAGCATTTTAGGACATATGTTTATATACGTACTTTTTCCATTATTTTCAAGAGCAGAATAGATTATGAAAATTCTGGGAGAATTTCATGATACACTCTGTATAAACGCTGTTTAATGAAAAATGACAGCAATTCAATCTGACTACGTTCCAAACGGTTTTCTTTGGCTGAACCTCAGAGCTCATAATACATTAAGTGTATTTAGACGTACAAAACTACTAAAATCAATTCTTTTTATAAGAAAAGTTTTAAATAATTCCAAATATTAATTTAATGAATAATAAATACATTTATATTAAGAATGAAATACCTTAAAACAATGAAAATATTAAATAATATATTTTTATAATACGGTAGGTAAGAAATGACTCGTGGAATACCATTTTATAAAGTCATCAAAGGATGTCATAGAATCATTTTCAGATGTTTTTAAATTAATACTGCAAAAACTTTAGAACGAAGAACGTAAGTTATTTGATGAATAAATAAAGATAAGCGACTATATCGTTGTACTGTAGAAACCAGACAGTAGGACATACTTTTTTTTTAATGCAAATATCTGAAAAGAAAGTAACCTTGATGTATATTGGTGATGTATATGAATCCAGCTGTGCACAACCAGATTTTAGATTATACTTTTGATTTTATAGCCTTGAATTATAACTATAATTATATTTTTTTTCATTTCTGAGCTAATGCTTACCATTATTAAATATAGGAAATAATTCAATACACTAAAAAAATTTCGTTTTGTGTGTTCATATAAATAATTTTTCTCCAACTTTAAAGTGAGCCAAAGAAAAATAAAACCAAATAAAAAACTATTTATAAAAAGTTGATTAGACTTACCAATTATATTATTCATTAGTTAAATAAAAGTTAATTATGTAAATACTGGTGGATTCATTTTAGAAAGTAAATTCATTCTAATCTATTTTTGCAAAACACAAAACAAAAAACCCATTCTTTTGAGTAGGTTAAGGTTTTTGATAAAATTGTGGCAGTAAGAAAAAGATTTACTTGAACAGTTATTTAAAAAAAAATAATAATAATACTAATATGGCGATAAAAATGACAATAAAAAAATATTATTATTATTATTTTTATACAAAAATAATAAATACGTAATCAATTGTTAGAGCCATATGCTTCGGGCATACTCGGGTATCCGTTCCACGTGGATCGACACCTCCTCAGAAAGGTGGACGCATACCCGAGTAACCGCGGTCTTTCTAGGTCTAGGTTATAAGTCGATTCTCGGTCGTGACCTTTAGAACGCCGTCTACGACGGCTTGCTGAGGTTGGAGATGCCTGAAGAGTCGGCCTTGGTTGGGTATGCTGACGGCGTTGTGCTACTTGTTGCAAACCGCGAGATGCAGCGCACCCAACTGTGGCTCAGCCGAGGGATGCACAGGGTCAGCGCCTGGCTGGACGACCATGGGTTGTCTCTAGCCGTCAGCAAAACGAATATCGTGATTCTAACGAAGAAAGGTATTGACACCCTCCTCACCCTACGGGTCGGGGATCAAACTGGCAGTGAAGTATATCGGTATGAAGATTGATTGGAAACTCAGCTTTGCTGAGCAGCTTCGGAGAGCCGCCGACAAAGCTGTGAGAGCCACGATTGATCTCAACCAGGTCATGGCGAATTTCGACGGACCTAAGGCTGATGTGCATGGTGCATGTGCATGGTGCATTCCGTCCTGTTATAGAGAAACCGGAAGCGGTTCGCGCAGGTACAACGCACCGCGTCCTTACGAGTCGCTTCCGAGTATCGGACGTTCTCCGAGTCTGCCGTACTGGTGGTCGCCGGCGTTATACCCATTGCTCTTTTGGCAAGGGAGTGCCAGGTGTCCTACAGGAGGTGACGGGCAGTTGAAGATCGGGAGACCATCGTCAAGGAGGAACGAACTCGCACGTTTCTCGCATGGCAAGAGACCTGGGAACATGAGAGCAGAGGACGATGGACCGCAAGGCTTATCCCTCTGATCGGACAATGGACAGAGCGGCGGCATGGACAAGTGGTACTACGTGACCCAGTTTTTAACTGGTTCTGGGTACTTCTGAGCTTATCTCCATGCCACGCCGTCCCTCGATTGCGTCTATTGCCCCGGTGTACGGGACAAATGTGCTCGGTGGGCGGCAGATCGAGGGCCACTAGAGGCGGATCTCGGAGCACTGCCACCAAAACGTGGTTGCGATGATGCTTCGTGACCAGAGCAGCTGGGAAAGTGTAGCCCGACTTATAGGGAGCATTCTCAGGACCAAGAAGTATGACCTGGACAGCCGTGAAAATTAAGTAGCGACCTTTTCAGATTAGGATAGGTAGACTCGGCCTGAAGTAATTTGGTTAACTGGCATTTCTCCCACCACCACCCCATTCGGTCGCCCTAGACCATAGACCAAATGTTCCGTGCCAAGAACGGCTACTGTGCCTCAGAACGGTTTAGCGACCCATATCCTAAAAGCTCCTAGTGAGCTACCTAACGTGCGTGAGCGAATCAAGCAGGGTGACATACAGCACCCGCTTAAGTGTCCCAATCGCTCACTTGTCAAACATAAAACTAGATCGGGGAGGCGCACACCTTGTAACAACTTAAACTATACGTCTATAAAATAAAAGACAGCAATTTTGGCTGCCACGCCTCGGTCGCTGTATGCCAGCTAGTACCTGTCCACCATTTAGCACCGCTTGGAGCTGATTTGGCTGATGGTCAGCCCTATTACCAAAGTTGGTTTCCAGCAGCAGAGCTGTAGGAGTCCAATTACATTACATTTAATAATCCCTTAAAATAACCGATGACGGTTGAACATAGCAACCTCATCGAGGAACTCCCACACGGTCCGACAGTGCGGCTCGCGCCACACTGCCTCGCCGCTTGTGAGCGGCCAGGTTTCCCCCTGACCTGTAAGTTCCAGGGTGGCTCGGTCTCTGGCCCCCCCAAGAGCAGGGCAGTCGTACATCATATGTACATTCGACTGGACCTCCCCGCAGACACACAACTCATCAGCCACCAGGCGAAACCGAAACAGATATTGGTTCAGGTTAACATGGTTGGTGAGCACCTGGGCACCCGACGCCCTTAGAAAAGAACTCGAGGCATACCATCCCCCCAGATCCTGTATAAAACTATACAAGGATCTTCCCTTAGTCGTGGTGTGCCATTCAAGCTGCCATGCCTCCATCGCGAGGCTTTGTAGCCGGCCTGAAGTAATGTATTAAACGGTTCCGGGTCGAGTGCTGGTAGAAAGGGAGATAGATTTACTCGGTAGGGTGCTTATGGCGGTTGGGTAAGACCCGCAGTGGAAGCTCGTTCGACATACCCTGCGTAAATGCATTTCCACCTCCCTACCCCAAAAAAAATAAAAATAAATATTATTATTATTATCACCATTATTATTAACATCAAAATTGTCATTTTGATAGGAATTTTAATAAGAAAACATAGATTTTGACCTGAAATTATTTCTTCAATTCCAGTAATTTGTTAAAAAATTAATTTAATCCGATATCAGTTAATACTGATTAAGTAATTTAGATATAATTATCAGATAAGAAAAATACTCCCAAATGATTTCGATTGTCTCATTTTTAAACAAAAAAATAGATCTATCGTGAAATTCGGAGATAGATTTTGTAAATTAATTTTAAATAATATTAAATATAAAATCAAATAATTTATTCAAACCTGAAAATGTACCTGACCAAAATGCACAACAACCATTGGTAATTCAATGAAAAATAGATAACTTTTTTTATCTCTTCTTTTCTATAAATAAATAAAAACACTGATATTCTTAAAACTGTCTACTTATATTCTCATCTTCGTTTTTTTCTGTATTTCATTCTCATAAACTTCAAAATTATAGTTAAAATAAGATTAATGCTCCATTTTTTCACAATTCGTTTACTACAAATCAATTTATTTATTTATTATTAATTATTATATAGACTCTTTCTATATATTCGTTATATATTAGAGTACACAAGTTTACACTTAATGGCATTATAAACAACGACGAAGAAAATATTCATAAATCCTAATTTTATAATGTTAATTGGTTAAGTACACTAAAGCGGCTTTATAATTATAATAATGCTATTAAAAAGCTATTAATAATAATTATAAAAATGGGTTTTAAGTAATAAATAACGATAAAAATAACTATTAGTAATTAGATAATATTATTTGTATTGATAAAGAATAATTTGTAATAGATAAACAAAACAAACAACTGTATTTCAATTAATAAGATATATTATATATTACGTATGTAAAAACATACATATTTAGACATAAGTCTGCAACAATAATATATAAATAATCTGAATATTTGTCTAATCATCAGTTGATAACCTCGGACTATTTAATAATCTGTTAATTTTCATACTTGATCCAATAACCTTAAAATAAAAAATAAGGTAAACAAGTTATAAAATTATGGATTGAATCAGAACAAAATTAAAATACATTACTTTGTTTTACGTTTGTTCTTTTATGTTTATCATTTGTTATAGTTTTAACGTGGTAATTGAATCTTAAATAGTTCATATTTGTTTTCTTTTCGGTTTTAACATATTATTCTTTCAAGAAATAAATTATCCTTTTATAAATAATATTATGACACACCTTACAAGTTTACCTGTTTTTGTTAGAAGTTTTAAAAGTATTTATCCACTAAAGATCAGCGGGTCTACGGCCCACCGGGAAAATGTTACATAGTTTGATTAAATATGATTTTGTTAAATATTTTTGCCAATTGTAACTAAATAACGTTCATGAATTTAGTGTACTAACAACAAAAACTTTTACAACAAATAGCTTCAAAATCCTGAAAAGTTTTAGCTGTTTCTTGAGTTGTGATTTTTTTAACACCGCTCTAATCCCAATCTTTTGTAAAACACAAATATAATTTCAGATAAATCTTACGTATCAAGAAGTATAAATCGTTCGTGTGCTTCATTCAAAATAAAAATCTGTGGACATCACATAAATTCCTTGTTCGCCTATTAAATTACATATACATATTTTTTGCTGCACTTCATTTAAACTTATTTCATTTCAAGTGAGATACGATCCTCCAATTCTTTAATAAAGTGGACAGTTGCACAATTACTGAGATATTAGTTTTCATTAACATCAAATATTTATAAAATTATTAATTCAACATACAAGAAATATTAGGATAGAGTAAAAGTTCCTTTATTACTCGTATTACAAGATCAGTATTTCGTCTCATCGAAACTTGCTGATTAAAAAAAGTTTTAGATTTTTGGTGTGTCGTATAAATAAAAGTTAAAAATAATTATCTATTCATTTTAGTGAACTCCTGTATACTGGTTACAAATGTTAATTTCGATCTTACGGTGAAAAATATTCAGTTTTTATTATTTTATTATTTGGTGAATAATCAAAAATAAAATAGAAACAATCATACAAGAAAAAGAAAGATAAAATGAATAAATATATCTCAACAAAAAAAACGGCAAGATGAACATGAAGGGGAATAAAATGTTAAGAACAAGGGAAGAATAAAAAACTTAAGAGAAGATGATAAATATAAAGAGGAAGAAAACGATAAGACCAAGGAAAGAATAAAAAGCTTAAGAGAGGATGATGAATATAAAGAGAGAACATTTTAAAACTAGAGAACGTGTACACAAATTAAGATCAGAATTATATCAAACCAAAGAGCGACTAAATGATTGGCAACAAAAAACAAATAAACGAAATAATGATCACTTCCGAATTAAGAAGAATATTGCCCGACAATATCACAGGAGTAATGAACTAAAAAAAAATTTTTTTTGCAATTTATTAGAGATCGGGTATGTATGCCTCAGTGTAAATGTTGTTCTTGTGAGGGCCTATTTTTCAGTCATTCTGTAGTTAACTTTAATGTAGATAAAATTAAACAAAAATTCCAGAATAAGTAAAAAAATTAAACAGAAATTAAACTAGAAAAACCATAAATAACATGATTCTTAATTATAATTTTCAATTAATATTAAATAATCAGATGTTTCACTAAATCTATTACATGTACACATATGTAATAATGCCTATTAAATTACGTAAACACATTTTTAATAGTACATAAAATTTTATTTCACTAATAACTTCTGATTTTTTTTCATATTTTTTTTTTTAGGTAGATTTTATAAAAAAGCTACCTTGATTTAAAAAGGGTACCATGATTTGACTTCCAGAAAATTTCAACATATCTACGTGTTTCACATCCTCCAGATCCCAAAATCACCTCAGTTCAAAAGTTTACACATACATAAATTGTGGATACGATGACTACCGTAATTTTGTGCCAATCACTTTCAAATTGAAACATAAAATATAAGGATCCAAAATCTCAGTTGAGTTTGTTAATAGGCAAAATCATACCATGGGAGTGGAAATGGGGAGAGCTTATTCGAAAAAACAAAATATCACTATAACTTTCTTCTTAAGTAAAATATCGAATTCGTTTAAAGTACCTACTATTTTTTGGATAAAGGCCTAAAACTTATCTAAGTAAAGGTTTTAGATATCAGTAACCATTAGCCCAGGGAATGGAAAAAATAGGGGTTCGAAGACAAAAAAAATCATACCTCCCTGAATATGCTCGGTATCGAATCGGTTTAAAGTATTCGTTAGTTCTCTAAACATTAACTTTCTTTTTCCTCCGTTTAGCCTCCGGTAACTACCGTTTTAGATAATACTTCAGAGGATGAATGAGAATGATATGTATGAGTGTGAATGAAGTGTAGTCTTGTACATTCTCTAAACATTACCTAAAGCATTTGTTTGAAACAATTTTTGATATGACGAACCCGTCCGGTAAGAGATGACCAAAATATTGCTGGAATTGTAAGATGGGGCTTGTCGTATGTTAAACATGTGAAACTTTTTTCACATTCAACCATTGTCGTATTAAATAAATCTGGAATTTTTCTTAACTTTAAGTTGGAAATCTCTTCTATACCCTACTTAGCAACGGTGAAATCTACCTCCGCCTTCCGGTGTGCCGATATATATATATATATGATATGATTTCTTCTTTTTTTTAATTCCAGTTTGTTAAATTCTATCGACCTATATACCAAAATATTACTTTAATGTATTTTTGTAATAAAATAAAAAATAATGGAAAATAATTTTAAATTATTTCAATATAAGAACAGTATTCAATCTGTGCTGATTGTTTGAATTACGCAATCTGAGCTGACGTTAAAACTTTAAATAATTTTATAACTAAACCTTACTGGTTAGCCATGTTTTATCATTTCATACGTTTATACAATACGTGAGCTGTAATTTTGCCCCTCGCCAACCGCTTAGTATAATGTACTAATTATTGTATTGTACTAGTTTGCTGTGTCTGCATTTTATACACAAATGTGTCATGTTAATAGTAATTGTGTGATGTCATCTGGTTAGATAGTACAACAAACCCGGCTAGGCCGTCCTGGTTAAACCAACCGACAATTCAGTTGAGAAAGACTGGGGCAAACCTTCATATCACTTACTGTAACTACTAAATATTTTGGATACGGTTTAAGGTTTTTACATTAGGTTACATTAGGTTAAACATTTTTTACTACTATTTCTACTTCTACTTTCAACCAAATGTTATACTACAATAAAAAAATATCGTGGATTATTCTATATTAAAATTATCGGTAAAATCTGAAACTTTTGTACGTAAGAAAAGATAAAAAAAAAAAACATAATAGCTGTTTCTAAAGTAACGAGTAAATTTCACCTTATTGAAAAAACCCTTTGAACAACTTGATTATATATTTCCTTTACGATAACAACGTTGAAGGTTATTTAAATCTATCTGATCTAAAATATTTTTTTAAGTACAAAAAGCTTTAAAATAAATAAGTTACGGATATCACAGTAGCAAACAGGAATAAGACAAACAAATTTGCAGTCAAAATTTTTATAAATAAAATACTTCTATAATTAAAAATAAATTTTATACATAGATTCACTTATATATAAAAAATCAAAATAATAAAAGTAATAAAATAGGAATAAATAGAATCGTTATAAACTTTTTTTATATGGAATATAATAAAATAAGGCATAATAAAACGATGAATCACAAACAGTTATGGTCAAAACTAGATACTGAAGGTCAAACAAAACGACATTAACTATAATGCGAAGGTAGATAGCGTTGGCGCGGTTAAGTCACGACAATATCGTTATAGCACATATAGGTGTTTGAATAAAGGTATCCGTTAAAATTATTTGAAAACTGGGAAGTAATACAAACATAATTTTTAATACTATATTTAATAAAAAAAAGAATTTTATTTTATTAAAATTATTAATTTTTCCATAGTTTATTTATTTACCTATTGAGCTACTAAATAAAAAATTTTAAAAAAATCATTAAAAAATGCATTTTTCAACTTTTATCTCTTATAAATCAATAAATCAAGCACTGATTAAGATCTGTAATAATATTATGTACTTAAAAAAATAAAAATAATAAAATAAGGATTTTTAAGGTAAATTTTTAGTTTTATAATGAATGAAACGACTAATATATAAAATCACCTCCCTCACAGAATGCTAGACTAGAAATTTAAAGTAACAGAAATAATGCATGGGAGAAGATTGGCTTATATAGACCAGATTTTAGCGACAACTAATGATAGAATTCCAAGAAAATCTTTATCTTTTATTTAAAAACAAAAAAAAGCATATATTGTAATAAAGTTAACAAAGATTTAATTAAATAAAGCAGGAATAGAAATTCCAGAGTTACAAAAATGGGAATTAATCGAGAAAAAAATTGAAAGAAACATCAAAAAGTAAAGTTTTCTACGAAGAAGAAACTTCAAAACTAAAAAAAAAAAAATAACAAAAGAATTCAGAAAAAAGCCAATAAGAAACTTAAAAAACAGCAGCAACAGAAGAAGGAAAGGAATGCTAAGAAAATATTGGCACATATTTGGAACGAAAAATAAAGATACGGCATTTAAAAAACTGATATTTTTCTAAAAATCGATTACAATAAATTTTATTTTAAAGTAAAAGTTATAAAAACTTTACTTTTCCTCTCGTTTGAACTGCTCTCGTTCTGTTGTATGCTTCTTTTTTAGATTCCGTTGGGAGCGTTGAGTGTTACGGCACCGTTGGCTAATTCATTTAATACCCAATACGACAGTGGTTGAATGTGAAAAAAATTTTCATATTTTTACCATATGACAAGCCCATCTTCTTACAATTCCAACAAAATTTTGGTCATCCCTTGCTGTAAGGGCTGGTTATATCAAAAATTGTTTCAGAAAGGTTTAGAGGACTAATGAACACTTTAAACCGATTTGATAGTGTGCCTATTAAAAGAGGTATGATATGATTTTGTTGTCTTCAAAATCCCATTTTCTCCACCCCCTTGGCCAGTGGTTGGTGATATCAAAAAACTTTACTGAAATAAATTTTAGGCCCTTTTCCAAAGAATAGTAGGAACTTTAAACAAATTAAATATTTTACTTATTTAGAAAGTTATAGTGATTTTTTTTTTCGAAAAAGTCTAGCCATTTCCATTCCCATGGTCCGATTTTGGTCGTTAACGACTTCAACCGAGATTTTTGGACGAGTTATTTTTAACGAACAATTTGAAAGTTATTTCCGCAAAATTACGGCACGTTTCCACAAGAAAGTGAAATATATATATATATATATATATGTATATATAAACTTATGAGCTGGCGGTGGTTTTGGGGTCTGGGGATGTGAAACGCGAAGATATTTCGAAATTTTCCGTAAGTTGAATCATGGTACCCATTACAATAGGTAGCTTTCTTATGAAATTTAAATGGCTTTAAATTTATAAGTAGCTTTCTTATAAATTTAAATTTAAATTTATAAATGGTTATAAATAATATTAAGACAAAGTTTTAAAATCTCTAGTACTGTAATTATTAATCATTAATGGTATTCTAAATATTACTAAATTTCACAATAATTTTATAATTTATATCTTAAAAATCAATCCATAATTTATAATTTGAGAATATGTATAAATTTTTTATTGACCCTCATTTCCTAGAATTTATCTTTGGTAGACATTCATAAACTTTTTTTTCTAATACGATCGTTTACTGAACTTTTAAAAGTAAAGATATTAATCATTAAATAAAAAATTAATTACAAAACCCAAAGATTCACTTTTAAAATAAAAGTATTACTTTCGGTCGAATGATGGTAGTGGGAGGGGTGAAAATATGTTTTCCTTACGTTTTACCCACTTAAATTCGGGTCTTCCGGTCTGTATAAAATGTTTTAGTTTGAAAATTTCCAAAACTGCTAAATAAAGTTTAATAAAATTTAGATATTCTATAGTAGTGTATGTGAAGTTTTGCATGTGAAAACTTTATGAAGATTTATTGAGTTGTGTTCAATTTAAAGTTGAAAAAATCCGATTGGGGCAAATTATAAACGTGGTTCGTTATGATGTTGCAAGTTGGAATGTTGCAGCGGTATCTATTGCTAGTAATATTTTTCCGCGTACAAGTTAGCGTTACTTACTTTGAGGGTCATGACATCTGGTATAACTTTGAACGGGGCAAAAGGAAACAAATTAAAATAACGAAAAGTTGATCTTGCGCAGAACAGCGCAAAAAAAAATTAAATATATTTCGTTAAATAATATAACAAAATTAAAAAAAAAATAATAATAATTTTTTTTTTTTAAATAATGTTAAATTTTAAAATAATCTCACTTTAGGAACTTTCTGTTCGTAAGTTTTTTAATCTGTTTAGGTAAACAACCATAATTTTGTAAATTATTGCATTTTAGAATATTTAAGAGTGTTTTTTTTTTCATATATTAAAAAAGGAGAAAGCTGACATAAAACATTTTACGATATTTATATAGTAATAAGACAAAATTTATGTTGTTCATAGTGTATTAAAATAAATAGTAAATAAAAATAGAATTAAGAAAATTTAAATGTGTAATATTTATTTTTAAAAACCTTGTTGTGATGCTATCTAGGTCAAAAAAATAATTCATTATTTATTGCAAACTTTTTTCAAGGAAATCCGTTTTGATAATTGGAATGAGATAAAACCGGTATATGTTTAAATCAATTTATAGAACGAAAATACATTTTTATAATTATTACTGTTACTTATTAAAAAAAAAAAATAATAAAACAACATGATCATTTAAAATAACTCGAAATGTTATTAAAAAAAAGGATAGATTTATCTCCATTATAAATAGTGTATTTTGTATTGTAAATATAACGCATACCAAGTACGAGGTTGTGGGTCATCAAGAAAAGTGCCTTGTTATTCTCCTGGTACAAAATAAAAAACTCATTAATATCAAAGCATCTTTTACTTTTATTCCCGAGAGAATTATTCAACTATCTTCTCCCCGGTCTTCCCTTTTTAATTATTCTGCACTAAATCTGTTTTTCTCTTCACCTTTCATTAATATTCTTTTCTGTTTAATTAACTTAAATATTTTTTGTTTAATACGTATTAAAAACTGGAATAGTATGTGAAAAAAAGTCTTTCTAAAACACTACTAAATTTATGATATGATACATTTTTTATCTAACTACACAATATATATATATATATATATATATATATATATATATATATGTGTGTGTGTGTGTGTGTGTGTATCCCAAAAATTGTATGTTTTAACTACAATGCATATAAATCATCTGAGATAAGAGCGAGGAAATCAGAGTTGCTCTCTCTAAGAGTAATAATGTCCATTATAATATTATTTTCTTTCTCTAGCTTTATTAATAATTTAAATTAATTTAATATCATAAGTTTTATTTTTAGTCACACCTTAAATGTTTTTTTTTTTTTTAACAAAAAGTATACATAACATATGTAATTAATTGATTTTTCATTTAATGCAAAAATTGTTGATTTTGCAAAAGCAAAAATAATACCAAAAATATGTTTCGATCAAAAATGATGCTTTAGACTATGCGATCAGGCAAAGCATCCTGGCCTAAATTTAAATAATATAACAAAATAATTAAACAGAAGCCAATGTAACAGCTATTGCTCTACGTTTTGATTTCATTCATCTGCGCACTTTAAAACGCATTGATAATCATTAATATCAGAAGTAAAATAAAGATAATAACAAACTTATTTGTATATAAATATAATAAATAATAATAATAATAAAACAATAATATAAAAATAAGTGGCAAAATTATTCTTTAAATTTATTTTTTAATAATAAAATCTATTTAAACAAATTGTCTACTCTTCCCTTGTAGTCATCGACGTCAGTCACAAACCTACTATGTAGAAAATCAAATAAACCTAAACTACATAAAGAAAACAAGTTAGTGTAGTAGAAACTTGAAAAAATCTTAAATACATTCCACATTACCTAAAGTAAAGTATAATTTATACCGTAACTAAAGAGTAGTAAAATCTTAAAAGTATTAATTTACATAATAAAGAATTGTATTTCAACTTCATTTTACAAAAATTCATTTTTAGTACATTTAGATATTTTATCGAATACAAAACTTGAAACCCGTAAATTTTTATAGTCGTATTCTAACTTTTAATGCGATCCTAAAGGAAGGAATTAAAAAGTATAGAATGAAAATAAATATGAAAAATATTAAATTAACGGAAGTAAACGACAAAAAGGATTTTGTGGTAAGGAGAAGTTAAAAATAAGAATAGAAAAAATAAAAAGTAACAAATATCTGGGTACTATGGTGACTGAGGACTGCAATCGAAGTAGAAGGAAGGATAGCGATGACAAACAAAGCCTTCCGTAAAAAGAAGGAATTATTATAGAGGAAAACTCTAAACAGAGTTAAGGAAGAAGTTAGTCAAATGCTACGTAAGGAGTTTATTGTATGGGAGTGAAGTACGGTATTATAAAGAAAGAGGGAGAGAAATTGGCTTATGAAATGTGAATATGAAGAAGGATGGAGAAAGTAAGATGGATGGATGAAGTGAGGAGTGAAGAAGTAATGAACAGGATTAAAGAAAAGAGCATTTATGTGAGAAATACACAAAAGAAAAGAAAAAGGAAAGGAACCTGGTCAGAACATTCGGTTAGTGAAGGAATGTTGACAAATGCATTGGAAAAATCAGTAGAAAGAGAAAGAAAACAACGAAGAAGTTAATAGATAAGGTGAAGATTGAAATCTACAAGGGAACGAAAGAACTATGAAACTACTCCAGCTCAAAGTCAGGAAGAATATGTTGACAAGGGGGTTGAGGGACAGTCTGCCGCGGAGCTGCCGGATGGGCGGCAGTGATGAGACACTGGGACTCCCTCATCCCTTCGCGAAAAAGACCGAGACCTGGTGTGAGTGCCCTACACAGGGTGCTCTCAGTAGAGGTACTGCGTCAAGACCGAGTCCCCGCTTATGGGGTGGGGTCCAGGAACGACATCGTCGGGCTTGAATACCCCGCCCTAGAGGTTAGAGGCAGGCAATGAAAATATCTAACAAGCGGCCTGACCTGTAGGACTAGACTTACGGCGGGTGGACCGGAAGGCTCGTTTGAGTATTCAACCCCCTGAACTGTGCTTTGCTTTGTTGTGGATCCGGCCCGGCGAGGGATAGGGTAGAAAAAAAAAGGAAACGAGAGAGAAGGGTTGGGATAAAAATGAATGGCGACAGAGGTGGCGTAAGGGATTTGCTACTAGGCAGAATACCAGACGATAATGATGATTACTACAAGTAAAATAAAGTTAAATTTTATTTTATTATTTGAACTAACTAAATTTAATAATTTTTAAAATTCAAACTTTATCCTGCCGCTATTTTAGGTACAGACATCGTACCAAATTTTTATTTATGCAATATTTTTATCTTGAGAAACATTTAAAATGATGTATCACAAAAAGCGTATTATCATTTAAAATAATTGAGTTAAAACCAATCTTTTGGGGAGGGGATAGCCCTTGGAGAGCCATCCCCTAAGAAGGGGTTAAATTTCTATTTCTCGTAAAAAAGTAAAGTAGTTGACCTATACCTTATCCTGAAAGTTACAGTATTCTATGTGGAACGGTTTTAGAGTAGTTAAGTGGTTTCCATACTTTTGACTAATTCTGTATATGACAAATTAAGAAAAAGTTTAAAAAAAATAAATTTGCGACAGAATTCTGTAATTTAGTTATGGAAGAAAGTGTATTAGATTAAAAAAAGATTAAATCAACAATTAAAATTATTAAACAGGTCATTCAGGTTTTAAGATATACGAGTTTTAGATATAATGAGATAAAGAAATTAGCACAGAATAGATAGCAACGGAGAAATACATTAAACCAGTCGTATGAAAAAAAACTAAGGTGATATTTAACGAAGATAATAATTATTTTTGTATTGTAACATATTATTGATTATTTTTTTAATGGTTATTTTACTAAACGCACGACAAGTTTATAAACAAAAATAACAATCGATGGATAAATTTCATTCGTTACCACAAACATTGAACAATATAATTGAGCAAGATATTTTTAATCTCATTACTAATTGAAGGAAATTTTATCTTCAAGGTGAATTGTTATTATTACTATTATTATTATTCAGATTGAATTAGTAATGTAATGCATGATTCACACAGTTAATTGTTAGTATCATTTATTTGCTTAAAGTAAATTGTTACAAAACATATGCTATATAATTATCACAGATCAAACTTTTGGTAAGATATACATTTTCATTTTCTTTAACCTGAAAGAGACAGTATGACTTTCTTCTACAAACAAAATTTTTAAATAAAAAATGTTCCCATTAACTACACTTTCTTTCCTGAGAATGAGGCTGTAAAATGAAAGAAATTAATAACAAGAACTATTATTAAGCGTAAAAAAAGCAATAAACTTATATTTATGTAAATACAGTAATTTGAACTAAAAAAACCAAAACAATGGTTTGGTAATGCAACGTGCGCATGTACGAAAGATGGAGAAAGAGAGAGAGAGAAACAGAAAATGTGTGTGCGCTTGTGTAAGAGTTTATACACATATATAACTACAAGCTAAAATATTACAAGAAAATTAAAATACATAGTGTTTCCAAACGAAAGACGCGATTTAAAAACCAAACATCAGTGCGATCACGCAGTCACTGAATGAAATTTGCATCATTTGAAAGTTTGCGTCCCAGGGTTTCCAAAACTGGCCACCAAATTGCAAAACTAACGCTCAAACGTACGCTAGTCTCCATCGTAAAGAACATGGCTTCTATATAGTCTACAATTTAGCAAACAGTGTCCGTAATAACGGCTCAGGTTGCGTTTCGTTAGCGTTTTCAGAACTGATTTATCATCGGTTTAAAAAATGTAAAAAGTGAAGTATCTAAAGGGTAACCATTAAAATATAAGCTACTAATAGTAAGCGATGCCAGTAGTGGAAGGAGTTGGTGGTTTTGGCGATAAAATATAACTCTGTCACAATTCTTCAAACCCGCGGTCTAAGGAAAATGACAGGCTGTTCAGTTCTGAAACAGAAAATTTTACGAAAAAACCTTTACATAAACGAGTGATTCAAAAATGACTTCACAACTTTAAAAGCATAAAAAAATATTTAGATAACTTACAGATCGGGTTGAGGTCTCATTTCACTTCACAACATATCAAGTTCTGATTCACCAGTTCATTAGTACCGAAGTGTTGTAATACATGGATAAATTTACTAGTGGGGGACGTGCAACTGCAGTTCAACAATTTTCGTAGAGAGTACGGTAGGGTGTCTCCTAGTAGGCGTACAATTTACTCTTGGTACTAAACCATAGTTGAGACAGGTTATTATTATGTTAAACATACTAAATCACCAAGACGCGCTCGCGTCCATGAAGCTGCTGTGGAATAAGTCAGTGATAACTATGTATGTAGTCTGAAAAAATCAACTTGATTTGGATCATGTGAGACTGGTATTCGTTTATGTAATACGAGTATTACATAAACGGTTGCACTTAAGCCGTAATAAGCCGTAAAAACTAAGCGCGGTTCAACACATTACAGAGACGACAAAATTGCTCGGCTGCAATTTTGTGTGGAAGTGATGCATTGAATTGCAGACAAGAATACACTGACATGTTTTTTTTAGTAATGAGTCAACGTTTCACATAAGTGGCAAGTTGAACACCTATAACTGCTGAATGTGGAGTAGCGAAAACCCTCGTGAAACTTTGCTATTCATGATGGGCACCAACTCATTACCGCCTAAAAGTCCGAAATTTTCTTGATACTAAATCCCTAGGTCAGTGGATTAGTGGTGAAGGTTCAATTACATGAGCACCTCGCTCCCCAGATTTAACCCTGAGAAATTTTTCATATGAAGTTTCATTAAAGATCGGGTTTAAACCTTTTGTATCACCTTTGTATCACGGGTTTGTATCACCTTTGTCTGCTGGTGTTGAGGTAAGACTTGAATTAACGCCGCAGCTGAAAAAATAAACCCCAGACTTCCTGGCTACAGACTGAAATCGACTTCAGGTGGGGTGTATCTCGCATTACAAATGGACGCCAAATCGAACCAAATTGAATGGTGGGTGACAAACTAGATGCGTTTTTCTATGAAATGAGAACCCAACCGAATTTGTAAATAATCTAAACAAATTTTTATAAGCTTTTAAAGTTGTAAAGTACTTTCTGAATCATCCGTATTGTTCCGCCTAATACCTAGGAAATTATATAAAGATTGGAAACGTGTTTGGCCGGCCATAAATGCGTTACAAGAATACAAGTAAATAGACAAAATTTCATAAGATCGAGTGTCAAATTAGAAGTCGGCTCACTTGGTTAAGAAATAAGATAAAAATACGTACGGATCGAATCGACAATCTTATCTTCTCTTGAAGTCGGTTGAAAATAGACGATTATTTATTATTACTATAATTATATGGTCATCAGTTGACTACTCAGACGTTTAACATTAATTTTCAAGGATTCCTGACTTCAATTTCTGACTTTCTCTTTATTGAGTGAAATATTTTCCATTAAAAATGAACTTGAATATCAATTTTAATAAGTAGTGATTTTTAAAGTACACAAATAGGATAATTCTATTTAAAAAATTATAAATATTCCGCTGGACAAGTAAAATATACACACCACCTTCTGTTACTCTCTTTCTCCTCTCTCTTTCTCACAATAAAGAAAATTTTCACAATAAAATTTCCCTTCCTTCTCTCTTTATGGGAAAATTATCACTCCTATCTAAGAAAAGCCATCATTTTGAAATCGAAAATCCTATGAAATTATTTATACGTACGCAGATCTGATTTAATAACACATGCAGCAAGAAACCTTACTGAAAAACAAATAATTACCCCCCAAAAAAGGTTATTGATATTACAGGGGCATTTAAAAAGATTATGCAACTTTTAAAAATATTTTTAATTAACTTTTTTTTTACGTTTTAAATGTTAATTTTAGAAGAATTATATTTTTTCCATTAATTTGAAATTAAAAAAAAAAAAATTGGGGCAGTCTTGTTTTAATTTCCTTTTTTTTTCTACCGATATATTTTATTTCATTCAATTTCGTTAATAAAATTTGTTTTTTAAACTTATGAAAACCCCAAAACAAGATCATTGTTGATTACATTATAACCTAAATTGACTTTACATTTATGTGAAACACCAAAAAAAAGACTGTTAATAGTTAAATAGATTTTTTCTTAATCTAGTTTGAGTTTATTTATCTTAAATATTTTATAGTTATCGGTCTTTTTATCAAATAATTGTCATTTCAATCAAGAAATGATTATCTGTAAAAGTTGAAAATTATTACGTTCCTTTTGATAAGCAAAATAAGAAAATCTGTAGAATAATAAAAAATTATAATTATTACGTTATAAATAAAATAATTTTTTTTGTAAATAAAATCGTGATATTAAATATTTCGTGCAATAAAATGGTGATGTAAAGCAACTCGCACGAAATAATTAACCGGCGTCTTGTCTTACGAGTTCTTCACAATAACATTTATAAATAAACATACACTACACGATCGCTCTTTTCTTCTTGCAGGAGTTAATCAAGTAGTCATTAAAAAAAAAAAAATCTGACAAGATATAATACTTTCCTAGTATGGGTTATTTATTCTTAAATAGTGGAAAAATTATGACACAAGAAAAAAGATACCTAAGATTCCTTTTTGGGGTGGTGGCAATTTATGATAAAGTTTTATTGTAAAATTATCATTATATGTTTAAATAAACCAAAAGAAAGCTTAAAAAAAAAATTTCAAATATTTGGTATTTTTTCTTCTCCCCCACATCTAAAATTACCTTTCAAGAAAATCTTTTTATTTTTCTAATTTACTGTGTTAAATAAAAGCAACTAAAAACAAAATTTCACTGAAAAATGTACAACCAGTAAGTAATATAACGTTACTTTTTTGTGAGGGGGTTGAATTAGGATGAACTTCTATTGTAATAATATTAAAAATATATTCTTTACACGTTTAATACTATTAAGTGTAAATAAATCAAAAAGTTTTGAAAATTCAAAAATTCTTTTTTTTTAACTTTAATCGGCTCCCCACTTTTAATAATGTCCCCGTAATATTTTTTTGAGTTATTTACTCTATTAATATGGCTAGGACGACAAAAAACATTACTTATAAAATATGCAATAAATGAAGATAATTTTTTTCGATTTTTGGAAAGGGGGAATTTTGGGGCAACTTTAAAGAAAATAATGGCAAAATAAGCAAGAGACTGGACTTCATGTTTATTTTCTTGCTTATTTTTTTTTTACGTTGTCTCTTACGTAATTTTTTTTGTCTACAGCTATTTGACTAGTTTGATGCAGCTCTCCGAGATTCTCTATCTAGTACCAGTTGTTTCATTTCGGTATACGCCCTACATTTACATTCCTAACAATCAGTTTTACACATTCCAAACAGTACCTATCTGCACAAGTTTTCCCATCTACCTGCTCCTCCAATTTCAAAATGACTAAGCGACTATTCTAGGATGCCTTAATATGCGGTCTCTCTAACGTAATAAAGGGTTAAATCATTTTGAGAAAACTGATTCCTGAAATCCTCCAATCCCTTGGAGATATTGACCCAAAAAAGTTTATCAATAAATTCTTCCATATACACGAGTCTCTGTACAAACGTTCATCAAAATTGGTGAATCCAGTCAAAATTTACTAAGCTTCAAACACAAACACTGGTAAATACGAAAATTATTCCTTTTTCTTTTGGCTCCCTGGGTCATGAAACGGCGAGAAATGCAAAAAAAAACCATACCCCATTTTTTGACTGATTATCATACTTTCCTTCTTGCAACATTCTCTATTAAACTACTGACTAAAAGCCATTCCTGTGTGAAATAGCTGTTATAAAAAAAGCCAAAATTAGGCAAAAAACAAAAATTAGAAAAAAATACATAATTGTACACTAAATAACGAATATTTTTGTTTTACTTTAATTTTTACACTTTGTAAATTTTTTTTCGATTAAAAAGTAGCTAGAAAAGATAATTTTTTAGTTACGTTTCAGTTGAAACTTTCATAATTGAAATTTCAAGAAATTTCAATAATGAAAAACTAATGCATACATATTACCTTTTGGAAAAAGGTTTTTCAGAAATGTAAGACTGCCCTTAATTATTTTAAGTTATTAAAAAATGAATTATTAATCACAAAAAACATCGGAAAAGTTATTTCACGACTATTATAATTAAAAAGAACTGATACAAAAGTACGATAGTAACAAACTATGATTACGAAAACTATGTAATTTACGAAATGTCAGATGCAAAAAAAAATCTGAAGGCCACATAAATTTACTGAAATCAGTACAATTGTTTGTTAAATTTTCAAGGTATTTTGTTTTTTCTTCTTTTATAAGTTAATTTTTTCAAGATGTTTCTAAGCCATTATTATCTTTTGTATATAAATGATGCCATAATTAAAGTGAAGGATATAATACAAATATAAATAATAATACTTGAACAATAATACTTTACTGAATTTGTAAAGGTGAAATTATACTGCAAAGATGATGACGATCTTCCTGGCAATTGTATAGCGTTTAAAATTTAATGATTTTCCTAATGAAAATTTAACAATTTTCCTAATGATAAAGTTTATTAATTAAAGAAAAATTTGTATTGAAAAAAACATTCTGTAAAAAATAATAAAATATTTTAAGTTGTAGTAGCGATTGTAAGTAACAAATATTAAAAAAAAGAAAAATATAAATATATAAAATTAGATAAAACTCGTAGTCATCAATAAATTAAGAAAAATATACTTTTAATTCTGAATTTAAAAAAAAATGTAAATTTTAATTTTAATATTTAATAGTTTTCTTTGAATTATAATCTTACCACAAAACCCTTTTTTACAGCTAATTAGTCTGATTAAGAATAATTTTCTTTTTATATAATAAAACTTATTTAATAATGCCACAAATTAATCTTCAAAAAAGGTTTAAAATTATTCGATAACTCAAAAATAATAATTAAAAAATAATACCAGCTTCAGTCCTCGGTATTTAATTTAAACATTTTAGTAATACACGTTTATAAAATGTAAAAAACGTTTTAGATTTGTGATTTCTTTCATCAAATTAACAAAAAAAAAAAATAATTAACTTTAAAATATGGCTTTAACCAAAGAGGACACAGAGTGCCACACCACCCTCCAAATATTTCTTAACATAAATGATACCTCATGATGATGATGTTAATTATGTTATGCATGTATTCAGTGAGGATAAATTATTAAATTTGAAAGTAAAACAAAAAACCTGATAAATGCAAGATAATTAGGAATTAAATAATACAGAGTGTTCGGAAAGTTGCTGTGCAGTATGCTTTAGAATTATTTGGTGCATTCTGTTCTTTCGGCGTTAGATTGATTGCCCTGTGGATTGGTTGGGCATTGATCAGTAATAAAACAAGACGTTAGTTGTCGAGGCTTTAGAATTATTTGTTGCATTCTATTCTTTCGGCGTTAGGTTGTTATAAACCAAGACGTCTCACAACTAAGCTGTGAGGACCTTGGCGGCCGTGGAGAGTGACAAAAAAGACAAGAAAAGACCCGAATCGGTGGGGTGAAGCCAGAAATGGCGTAAGCCGATTAGAGTGGCAAGATACGAAAAGACCCTAAACCCGGGGGGAGAAATTGGAAACGGTGTACCCCTACTAGAGTGGGCAATGAAGAACAAAAAAGATCCAACCGGAGACCCGACCTGCGATGCCGGACTTACAGCCGGTAGGTGGGAAGGGTCGTTTGTGAAAGGACACCCCCTGAATCGTACGATGCTTAGCTAAAGGTCCGATACAGGGGGTGGGAAAAAGGGGGTAAGTTGGTAAGTTGGCGAATTAAATTATTGGCTCATCCAATTCCTTACCGGCTATGTGGTGTTTCGTAGTTATCTCTACAAAAGGAGAAAAGCTGATGATCCAGATTGCCCCTATTGCGGGGATTTTGATGATCCCAAGATGTTATCTTCCTTTGTAGCAGGTGGGAGATGGATAGGTGAACTGCACGGCAATCACGGGACGTACTGATCCAGACAATGTGATTGAATGCATGTTGATGGACTCCTACAGATTCGCGACGGTGACAGGATTCGTGACCTCTATATTACGTCAGAAGGATTGAGAAGCACGAGATTATTGGACAGTCTGTTGCGGAGTCGCCGTTCGTCCGGGCTTGCCTGGATGGGTGGCGATGATGAGGTATCAGGGCTCCCTTTGCCCTCGTGTAGCGCAATCGTTGTGGTGATCCGGGAATGATTCAACAAAGGTTACTGCGAGGAGGCGTTAGGAAGAACAGAATACCTAAGAAAAGTCCTGGTGCAGGTGAAGAAAAGAACCGGAGAGCGAAGGAGTGAAAGACAGCCCCCTGTAGAGCTGTCATTCGTCCGGCAAGCGTGGATAGGCGACGGTGAGGAAACACGGGGTCTCTGGATCTCTCAAGCTCAAAGACACCTCCCGAGGCTGTTATGCTTAAGTGCGGATCCGTCCCCAGGAGAGGAGTAAGTGAAATAGGAGGTTTAGTCGGTAGGGCGCAGGCACACATACGCACATTTAATAACACCGTTAATACAGCGAGTCCGACTCTTTGGCCGTAAATGGGGTTCCTCCGACTCACCAAAAAAAAAAAAAAAGAAAAAAGACGTCAGTTGTTGAGTTGACTGAACGTGAATCGTTTCGTGTTTTTTCGTTTATCAGAATCGTTAGATGTGGAAAGGTAATGGTTTTTTCGGTAGAGGAACGCGTATTTCTCTTTGAATAGGTCTTTCATGAAGGTGACAAGTAAATTGATTTATTGAATTTAAGATGAATGAATGATCTGATTTATTGAAATACAAGTTTTCTGAAAAGTTTCCAAATAATTTTTTTCCTACCGCAGGGCATTTAGAACTGTTCTTTTATGGATTCCGAAAATTTATGGATTTTATCATTCCGAAATTTTATGGAAAAATTTCGGACAACAGGCTCTGTTGAAGACCCTGATCGAATTGGAAGATCACTCAAACTAAACGAACAGATGCTTGATACTTCGGGTGCTATGGTCGAAAGTCTATCAAAGTTAACGCGTAAGTTAGAACAACAGGAATATATCGGACTTGCTACCACACATGAAGCTGTAAGAAAAGAACTGAAACTTTTCCCTACACAGTAGTGTATGTTCAAGAACTGAATCCTTCAGATCATGCCAAAAGACTATTTATTTGTCAATGGTTTAAATATTTTATTGACCAAAATTCCATAGGTATCCTCAACATTATGTTGTATCTGGGAGGATAAATTACTAATCCCTTATGAATTACACCAACAATTTTTAGATGAAGAAAAAATTGGAGCCAGAGTCGGTATGAATAAAATGCGCATTATGGATCAATCATTTTTGAAAATACAATTAATAGCGATCGTTATCGTGTTGTTTTAACAAACTTCATTAGTCAGTTAATAGAAGTGGAAATTTAACACAATTGGTTCCAACAATATAGCGCCAAAGCACACACAGCTTATAGGTCAATGCATTTTTTACAAAATGTCTTCGACCAAAGAAACATTTCGAAGGGTTTGTGACCTATTCGATCACCTTATCTGACTCTCCTAAATTATTTTCTATGGGAAGCAGGAAAAAAAGCTACGTATCGGAAAAGACCATGCTCGATTTACGAACTAAAAACTACAATAACGAAATTCGTAGAAGACATTCCAGCACATCACCTGGTTAACGCGTTTGAAAACAAACTGAAACGTGTGCCGTATTGTACTGATGTTGGAGGTGATCATTTTTTTACACCTTTTATATAATATTCCAGTTATTTTAATATCCGTTTCTATAAAATAATGAAATATAAATACAAAATAATAATTACGAAAGTTTCATGATTACACTTCGATAAATCCAGTGCACAGCAACTTTCCGAACGTACTGTATAATATGAAACCACAATGTAATCTTGTTCAAAATTTTTGGATAGAATAAGGTATATAGAAGATATTTTCTGGTATCAAACACTACATTCTTTTAAAAAAAGAAGAGAAATGTGCTTGTTATATTTGGAAAATAATAACTTTATTCTTAATTTAACATATTTATTAATTTGCCAACGATAGTTCAAAAATAAAAAAAAAAAACATTTACGTAATGCTGTTATAAGGGAGAAATAAAACAAGAAAGGAAGTAACAAAAAGTACAGTAATTTTAAAAGCTTTTAAAATTAAATATTACGAAGGAATAATTAAAATAAGTATGACATTTTTTTAAAAACGAATTGGAGAAAAAAAGGCAGAAATTTATAAAAAAGAAAAAAACATACTAGGTGAGTCACTAAATAAGGTATCCAGCATAAATGAAACTGGTAATGGATAGAAGCATAGAAAGTGAAACTACTAAGGAAATTAAAAAATATTTCGTGCTACGCAAAACCATATTTTTTTAAATTATTATTTATTATTTAAATATAGCTTTTTCACTGCCTCATTCGCAATAAAAGAAAAAAAAATGTTTAAAATAATTTGTATAATATTCATGGAGAAAATCTTTTAAATTTTAAAATACAATAAAAGGTCTAAAAAATATAATATTACATCAACGGTAAAATTTTCTAATTTATTTATTTTGTAGAAGATATTGTTGGGTATATGTATAAAAAATTTCATTAGATTATATCAATCCTTTAATAAAATATAAATTTTTATTGAAAAAGCACACAAGACAGCTAAGATAAAAGCTGAAATTGTTAAAGTGGAACGGACAAATTATATTATTTGATAATTTTGTGCCAGTTTTCACTTCCTTAACTAATTTAATTAAAGATAATTAATAATACGAGTAATTTATACAATTAATTATTGAATATACAAAAATTATCAAAATCGATAATGTTTGCGATCCACTTTAACAATTTCAGCCGTATTTAAGCTGTTTATCAAACGATACCAATTGACATAATCATGAATTTCATGATATGTCTCCTGTCATTTGAGATTAAATAAATGAATTTTTTCCCTAAAGTGTCAAATGCGCAGTCTCACAGTTTCATGGGTACATCTTGATAAGATTGCTTTACAAGTATGGTTTAACTAATTTAAAATTTGATAATTTATATATATACCGGGTGTTAATAAATTTAATGGGTATTGTTATATCTAATAAAATATAATTTAATTAAACTAATATATAATTAGTTAGGATTAAAGAATTAAAATTTTAAATAACCACTAATTTGGAATTTTCAAAGATAAATATTAAAACTTAATAGTTTTGTTGAAGATGATAATACTGAGTTTAGATGTACCAAATTTCATTAAAATATCAATCCGTTCAAAGATATAAATTTTTACTGAAAAATCACGAAATGGCAGATAAGGGAAAATAAAGCGAGATAGAGCAATTGACCACATCGATTTTACTTTCCCGTCTAGCGCTGTAGCACAGCTATAGCTCTACAAGGGAAAGTATTGTAATCGGTTCAATTTGGGCAAACGCAGTTTTCACTGAATCTTGACGTTTTGACACCTAAGGAACCCATCCGGTTAAAAAACCGGACAGAAATTATCCGGATGTTAATGTTCGTATGTACGCGCGCGTGCGCGTTCGGTGTTGGTCTCTAAATCACCTTGTATCTCTAAAAAACTACTGGACCGATTTGACCAAACTTGTTCAGATTACTTCTATATATGATGCCACTAAATTTTCAACTTAAAAGGTCCAGACCGTAGAGCATGTTCACCCTCCGTATCACGAGATTTCCCCTAATTAAGGTCATATTTTCTTAGGCACATTTATAAACAATTAACAATATTTGAAAAATAAAGTTTTGCAAAATCGTACCCCCACCCAAAAAAATGCTGTTGTAGTCCTCTGCTATGTTGTGACGTCACAGGTGAGCGGTAGAATTAAATAAATGAATAATATTTAAAGTGCAAAAAAGTAACTCTGTCTGTCTGGGTCTCGAACTCGATCGCCTGGTTGACTCGATACCTTGTGCGTTAAGCCTCGCGGCTACACAATTCTGGTGACCGCACAAGCAAAATTTGTTCTGTGTAAGTTGTAAAATTACATTAGTTTCGTTAGTGCCGACCGTTACCGCTAGTACCACCACACCCGCGCTAATTAAATACGGTATGCCTGCGCGCTTTAGTTATAATCATTGAAATAAATGAAAGAAAAAAATATTAATTTAAAGAAAATTATAAATATTTTAAATTGTGTGTGTGTGTGTGTGTGTGTGTGTGTGTGTGTGTGTGTGTGTGTATGTGTGTGTAAGCCGTGCATCAGAGACAACCTGCAATTATAGGACTTTCCCTGAAAGTTGTATGCGGGTTTAGCCGCGTACAACTGTGTTGTAAACTTTTTTTATTTATTTATATTAATGTTCTGAATCGGTCCATTTGGTTTGGCTATCACTTCTCGGGACACTCTGTATATGTATATTCAATATATTCATGAAAGTGGGTAGATAAAATTTGACTCCACAAGCTATATTCGTTCGTTATCTATATAAATAAGAATGTAAATGTTCGTTTGTTCAAAATGTTAAATCTCCAAAAGTTTTCCACCGATTGCTTTGAAATATTGACACAACGTTGCATTCGAATACGCGCGTGTTTTTATATACCTAGGGTGTTACACCTGTGACACGTAAAAACATGCTTTTTTTTAAAAACAACACTATCTGTTGGACGTAAAAGTAACACATGCTATACTAAATATTTTACGATTCCATTTCAATGTTTCCGATTTGTGTGTCCGCTAGAGTCTAAAAAACTACTGGACCGATTTACACGCGGGAAAAAAGGGAGAAAGGGAAAAATTGGAAAAAGGAAAAATTGAAAAAAGTAAAAGGGAAGAAGGGGGAAAATGGAAAAAAGAAAAAAAGGGAAAACGGGAAAAGGAAAGAGGAAAGGAGAAAAAATAAATGGAAAAGAGGAGGGGGAAATGGAAATAAGTGAAAGATAAATGGGGGAAGGAAAGAGAAAGGGGGAGGAAAAGAGGAAACTGGAAAAGAAAAATGTGGGAAATGAAAAGGCGATACAGTAAAAATGAAAATGGGAAAAGGAAAATGATGGAAGAAGAGGGTGAAAGGAAAATGGGGAAAGGGAGAAAGGGAAAGGTTAAATTTTGCTAATGTTTTATCAAACTTTCAATTCTGTTTATTTAATCTATATACATACTCAAATCTAGCAATAGCGAAGTATTCCCTGGTCTGCTAGTACTACATAAATTCATAATCTTAGTCATTTTTTATCTTTACATGTAAATTTAGAGCCATGTAACCTGATTTATCATCACAGTAATTACTATATATAACATGCTACTAATTTAAAAATATTCTCATAAACAACAAATTTACTTAAACATAAAACGTGCTATCTAGTTTTTTACAGCTACATAAATAATTATAAAAAATATAAATAAAAAGGTATTTTTAACCTGTAACAGCAAGTAAAACGTTAATTTAAATATGATATAAGAATATTAAATTGTATGTTATGAATAGATTTTAACCAGTTTTCATATATTTATTTATAAATAAAACAGGAGTCAGTTTAAATGATTATATAGTTTAAAATAACTGTAAATGCTATATACATATATATATATATATATATATATATATACACACACACACACACATATATGATGAATAAATTTTTATGTTAATTTTTTTTATGTTTGCATTTTTTTTGTTAATAATTTAGGTTAACATTTTTTTTTCAGCCGACTCATTTAAACAACAAAATAAAATGAAATGGTAATAAATACTTTATACAGATTATTTCTTATAGCGATAAATTATACCACACTTATTTCAAACTTGAGAATGGAACATTGTCCAAAATGACGCCAAACTTTACATTTACCATTCTTCAAAATAACAATTTATATTATTAATTATATCAATAGGTTATCCGGTACTCCTTATGATTAGACTGCCCAAAATCGTCTACCAAACATTTGCTTTTACTCATATTTTGAACCGGTGTAACAAACGCTCCTCTATTGATTAATACGTCCTTGAGCTTACTGAAACGCTTAGCTTGGCACATCCTAATATTATTCAATTATATATACGTATAAAAATATATACTATATAAAACTGTTTATTTATAATTTATCTTTATTTTATTTATTGCTGCTGACGCCTGGTAATATCGACAGACAGACAATACAAGTAGAAGTTTGTCGGCCACGGTAAGAATGGTTTTTATTAACCCAACCTTGCATTGTTTAATATTAGTTCCTCAAATGAATTTACATTGTGACCTCAATTATCTTTCACGTTGTTGAATCTGGTAAGCTAGGAATTATACTTCCAGCTTTGTATCAAAATGTTTGTCCGCTGTAAAGTATTATGTGGTAATTAAATTTCTACGTCTGATTATTGTTAAAAATATAGTTACAATGGATCATTCATCATAATCATCATATTTAATGAATTTAAAACTTTTTTTGTAACCATAGAAATAACATATTATAGATACTGATTCTGCTATTTTCTTAATGAGACAGTCCATTTGTCATCTTCAACTTGCCTAATAACTTAATAAAAACGTTTAGTTTTTGTTAAAATCGATTCCCGGATGTTTTCTCCGAACAATCAAAATCCCGAATAACCAAAATTCCGTGTATCCTTTTCCCGAAAATAAAATACATTTAAAAACTAAGCACAATTGTAAGTGAAATTATTGTATATTTACATAGAAAAACCTATAAATTTGACTAATAACAATATCGCATACAAGAGTTGGAAAACATTCGAGTTTCAAACACCTCTTGCGCGTCATTTGCTAGTAAGAAGGCAAGTGCAGTTAACATATGAGTAGCTGTTTTTTCTTAACAGGTTGAGTGCTATGAGAGACATATTTATCTCTCGGGGAACAAATCACAGACAGATTATTCAAAAAAAAGATTTTTGGGTGATTTTTGCTGATTGTTTTTTTTTTTTAATATTTGAATTTATTTGAAAGTAACAATTAATTAGAAATATTTAAAGTATTATTATTGTGTTTTTTGTACTATTTATAACCAAAAAAAAGGTAAGAGATAAATTTAACCAAAATACGGTGTAGCACTCAACCTGCTAAGTTACGGTCAGTCAGGTCGTTATACTTTTTTTGCAAGCCATGTTTTTGTACTTGACAACATAAGGGTTGACTTAAGTGCAAAAAACTGCAATATGTTGGAACATTTGAGAAGACGTCAGTGAAAGTATTAATGATTGCATTGACATCTTTTCAAATTTAAATTAAACATTTATCACCGGTTAATGTTTCAGTAAAAGTATCCGGGACTTCTTGTAAATCTTCGACAGAAGTGGGATTAGTTGGGATATGGCGTCATCGAAAATTGGGGGCGTTCAGACGGTCTAGGAAGGTGATGGGTAATTAAAAAAAAGCAAAAATTATGTTTTCCTGATATTTAAAATTAAAATTAAATACCTACTATGCTAGTAAAAAAAAATTAATGGGACACCTATATTTTATGATAAAAAATACTTGTAGAAAATAATTACTGTTGCTGTTTTTAAGAGCGCATCTTAAAAGCATCAATTGCAATTATTATTTCTAACAGATGGTGATTTTAAAATTTTAGGGAGCGCTAGAAAATTTTTGATTCTCAATGTGGACGGTGGGCGAAAAAATTTGGGAATCAATAATTTAATGCCTAGTTAAAATCATTTTGATGTTTTGTTTTTAAAAAATTTCAAAAATCTTACTTTTGTATTTGGTTTCCATGGATTTTATTCATATAAAATTTTACTAAGAATCAAATTTTCTATAAGATTTTTTAAACTTTTATGAGTTTATTATCCGTTTAACGAAGTTATTTTCCGCTATACATAAAATAGTGTTTCTCGGCCCCAGTCTTTTGTCCTTTACCCCAGTTTTCTAAAAAAAACTACTAAAAATACAGTTCTGGGACCTATTTTTCCAATTTTTCAGATCAGATTTCAAATAAAACCACTAATTTTATTACTTAATTAGGATCCAAGAATTATAGTTTGGCTTAACTTTTCCGAAGGCGCAGAAATCAGGCCGAAATCTTACGACAGCCAACACTCTATAATGTAAAATTTTCGAACCTATGTTTATATGAAATTTTCTCTTTATTTTCATCAGTAGAACATGTCCTGAAAGTTTATTACATTCTTCGTGATTCAACTTATATAAAAGGAGTATATTAGATCGTAATGAACAAATTTCAATGGAGGTTTGAATAATTTTCACAAAATAAATTTACGCTTTCTATTGTCTTATTTAAAAAAACAGTTGTTTGTACTTTATATTCTTATAAAAAATACATACATAATTGGTAAAAATACTCTTCCACTGAGATGATTATTTAATATCGAATTTAATCATCTAGTTATGAATTTTTTAACGGTTTTTGAGCGAAATATTAACTTTAATTTTTATAATCATCCAGCTTAGCTTTTTATTAAAGTGATATTAGTTGAACGATCAATAATAATACTGAGCAAATATTGAATCGAAAAGAAAAACTTACTTAATATCATCCGATACTTGATATTAAAACTCTAATAATTAAATTAATATAAATAATTCACTAAAGCAGAGTAAATGTCAATCACCATGGCGGAGTGGTAACATCTTAGCATTTTATCCGGAGGTCCTGGGTTCGAAACCCAGTCAGGCATATACTTTTTTATACGGTACAAATTTCCATTTTCATATTCCCATTTGCGAGCTTCACTGAAAGCTTTTGAGTTGAATTAATTCATCAGTCAATAAAAAAACATCGTTGTTTTGCGTATTATTAAATAATAGAATAAAAATTCCTTTCAAAAACTTTTAAATTTATACGATGTATTTGTGATAACCCGTTGTTTGTACTACCAGCAAAGGAATCCTCTGTTTCATAACAAACTAGGGTTCTGCTGTAATTTAATTTGATTCACTACAGTACAATGAAGCGGTACAATCCCACTGTAAAAAAAGCTAGCTAAAGTTAAACGTCGCTATAAAATCAAGAGAAAAAAATTCATCCCGTTATAAAAGGCAATTTTCTGTATACTTTAAACCGTACACTAAATTTGTTTATTTCTTTACTATTTACAGTAATAACACCAGTAATTTTCTATTTGGTCATAGTTAACCTATTATAAATTAGTAGATGATATACCAACCTGAAAATTAAAAACTTCAAATCTCTATCTAAACGAATTTATAAACAGATTGGATGGATTTTTTTAATTAATTATATATATATACAAAATCAATCGTCAGATTTATTTTAATCAAAGCAGTAAGTGTTTTTTTCTTAATAACATATTTTGATATTTGTTTAGATCTTAAATGAAACCTCTCGCAAAAGTGAATAAATAATATTTGGAAATTACGGTACCATTTATTATTTTTATTTTTTTATTATTATTTTGTTTTCACCTTATGTAAAATATTTGTATTCTAAATTATTTAGAAAGACAAGGCGCATAAAAAGTCAATAATCTTGGCACATATTGTTTTTATCACTTTGATTGTATATATATAAAAGGGTCACTTTATTGTATTTTTGACAGTAAGATTTTAAAATCAAAAAATTACATATTCCCGCAACGGTGAAAGTAATAAAGTAATGTTTTTAATATGTATCATGTACTCTTGTGTTAATATATCTTTTTTATATTTCGTGTAATCAGTATGGAATATTTATTATTCGTTCTTAAATATACTTCATTGAAATTTTTCTCAAAAGATTTCGATTACTGATAGATTCTAATGAAATGTTAGCGCAATTAAATTACAAGAAATCCCTTCCGGCACGCCGGAAGGCGGAGGTAGATTTCACCGGTGCCTAAGTAGGGGGATAAAAAGGATTTCTACCTTAAAGTTAAGAAAAACTTCAAATTTACGCAATACGACAATGGTTGCCTGTGAAAAAAAGTTTCACATGTTTAGCATACGACAAGCCCCCATCTTCTTACAATTCCAACAACATTTTGGTCATCCCTTGCCGTAGGGGTACTAAAAATTATTTGAAAATAGTTTTGGGTAATAATTAGAGGACTAACGATTACTTTAAACCGATTCGATACTGTGCCTAATAAGGAAGGTTTCTTTTTGTCTTCGAAACCCCATTTTTTCTACCTCTTAAGCCAATGGTTGGTGATATCAAAAATCTTGATACGTTTTAGGCCCTCATCCAAAATATAGTAAGAACTTTAAACGAGTTCTATATTTTAATTAATAAGAATATTATAGCAATATTTTGTTTTTTTGAAAAAGCACCCCCATTTCCACCCCCGTGATCTGATTTTTCCCATTACCAAAAAAACCGAGATTTTGGGTCGTTATATTTTACGTATCAATTTGAAAGTGATTGGCGGAAAATTACGGCAGTTATCGTTATGTATATATAAATTTTTGAACTGACGGTGATTTTGGGGTCTGGGAGATGTGAAACGAGCTAAATGTATGTCGAAATTTTCCGGAAATCGAATCATAGTACCCATTACAATAGGTAGCTTTCTTATGAAATCTACCTAAAATGAAATTAAACGAGTCTCTGAACTTCGTACAATATCAGGAAACATAAGCTAACGCTCGTTAACCTCGTCTAATTAACCTTAAATATTAAATTAGCCGATTGGTAAGCCGAGTCAATAATTTTACATAATCAATTACTTAGTTTGAAAATAGTGTATAATGAAAATAATGTTTATTTTACTTGTACAGTACAGAATTACGAAATGTTCGATGAGGGTTCTGTGTAACTTACGAGAAATGTAACTCGGGTGAAAGGCGTGGTATGACACTTTTTTTATTCTATACGTGAGTTATTTCCATTAGAATAGAGTAGTGATTCTCAACCTTTTTAAATCCACGATCCCTAAAAAGTAAAAAAAAATGTGTATATATATATATATATATATATATATATATATATAAGGAATATTTCACGACCCAATGTAATGAAACCTATTTAAAACTATTTAACTACGTTGATAGCGGCGGATATGAACACGCACGTATTAAGTGTGCAAAAATGAGCAATTTATAGGTTTCAACTTGATGTGTACGTGCTCCTTGTAATTTGGCCTTCTTGCATAAAATTCGCTGTGAAAGCGTCATGTTCGAACATAAAAAAATTCAGTTGGCGGAGTATATCCCAGAAGATAAAAATGATTTCTTGAAGAGAAGGGTACGGAATCCTTTCGTGAAAAAATTGTTGCAGCTGATAAATTATCAGTTTAGATTCACGGCCAGTTCATTGAAATGTCTGCCTATAAAACGTTACAACTAAAATTTACATACGTTTTAGCCTGCTCCTCAAAGTGAATATGGAAATTTATTTAGAAGAGCATTGATAATATTAATCCCTTTTGTCACATCTTGCCTTTGTGAAAAGAGTTTTTCGTCTATGGTTGTGCTAAAAATTAAATATAGGAATCGTCTTTTATGACTTGAAAACGATTTGCTTCTGAATGTTTCCAATATAGATCTACGTATGCAGAAAATTTTAAGTGAAAAACAAACGCAACCATCTCATTAATTTATTTTATTTACATGTGTAATTGTAAATATAAGTAAAATGTTTATAATAAATTATTTTTCTTTATAAAATGATTTCATTATTATTTGCATGTAAAGTGACCCATGGGAGTCACGACCCCCAGGGTGAAAAACCTTGGAACAGAGTATATAAAAATATGGTTATTTGAATATTAATGTTTGTATCATAAACTGACTTTTATTATCTTCTCATACGTTAAGAAAAAGTAAGAAAATTCTTTATAATTATTATTACAACAAAAGGATGATAAAATTTACAAACTACTGTATACCGACACTTTTTTCTTGCTGATTAAGAATTAACACCATGAACCTAACACCATATTCCAAGATTATTGACTTCTGAATGCGCGTTATATTTATAAATAATTACCTTTTTTTAGATGTAAAAATACAAATATTTTTAGGTATAAAAATAAAAATATCTTAATAATACTACCAAAAATAATTGTAGTTATGTATGTACATATGTTTGTCCCACATTTGTTTCTAAACCACAAAACCGATTTCAGTCAAAGTTGGGACAATTATTACTTACTAACTGAGAAAAAATAGTGCGGGTGTTAGATATCCTTACCAAAACCACTGCGGGAGGAATGAGGGGTGAGAACCCTAAAACATTATTATAAGCTAAAATTCTGAAACATTTTGGAATACTCTAGAATATTTTCGTACACTATTACATTTTGAAAATTTTTAGAAACTTATAAAAATTTCTAAAACGTTTTGCAACATTTTAGATGATTCTAGATAATTTTTGTACATTACTGCATTTTGAAACAATGAAGAACATTACATAAATTTTTATATTTGTACGTAGTTAGAAAGTTAATACATGTTCTTTCTTTAAATTCCTCCTCTTTTCTTTCAAACCTTACTATTGTACGGTAATAAGCAGGCTAGATTTGAAAGGTTAAATTCAACAAGAGAGAATGAAAAAGAAATTCATTGGTTTTTGTGGAAAGCTAGTGAAAAGTTTTGTAAAAAGAAGTTGATGGACCTATGATGAAATTATAACCCAAAGGAACGCCGGGTATAATAACCTAGTAAAAAATAAAAATCAGATGAATTGCTTGCTTTCAGAGATGGTTTAATACTTCCAGAAAAATCACAAAGGGACAGAATTTTCTCAATTAACGACCTAAAAACACCAGTAAAAACAGGAAGATTCCAAAAATTCGTTTTTAAAAAAATAAAAATCATTTTAGACCTAAAAGATTATTCTAAAAATAAAGACCAAATAAGGAAAAATAAATGTTACAATCTAACTTAAAATATGTAATAACAGAAAAAAAACACGGACAGACAAAACTTTAAAATTAAAATATTAAAAAATAAAGTAATTAATTAAATCACTCTTAATTTTGTCTCTTAATTAAAGTCCTAAAAATTTCAGTACGACCCCATTTCACCGGGTTAGCTGAAATCCGAGCGAAATATTTCACTAGCCGTAACTCGCGAACGAATTATTTTAAAACTTACGTTTATACGAACTTTTTCCATTATTTTCACAGTAGAATAGGTTATGTCCCGGGAGAACTTCGTGATACATTCTGTATATATGAAATAAATGATATAAATAAATATACATGATATCTATATATCAGGCCTTGATGTGTGTGCGCGCGCGTGTGTGTAAAGGTAACCCGAATTTAAGTGAAGGTATTTTCGTCTTTCTCATACCTCAAAATGTTAAGAAAATTCATTTCCTCCCAATCCTACCATGCGACCGATAATAATACAGTACTTTTCTACGAAAATTCGGTGAAAATCAGAACGGAAATATTAAGGAAATAACCAATTTAAAAATTTAGTTAAAAATATAAACATCAAAAATGCAAAAGAAACTATTAGAACCAGAACTAAAAAATAAACTATATAAAAAATTGTACAACAAAAATTCATAACTAAAAATGCTAAATTAAAACACTGGAATACATTTCTAAATCCGAAATTCCTCTACAGTTCGGAAACATTACTTTTGTCTGGATTTAAACTAGTATTAAAAGATATGGAATAGAAAGAGAGAATTATTCTAAGTATAATCAAATTAAAATGAAAATATGTTTTGAGTTTAAACAAAGGAATCTATAAATTTTACCTTAAATTAATTGATGAGATCAGAAATTGACGACTTAAATTTTACATACATCTGGGCAAAATTACAGCACATAGGATTTTTTTAAGGGTACACAATTTTTCCCAATAAAGAAAAATAGATAAGGAAAATGATCGGTGAGAAGAAAATATAGAAATTGAGCAGAAATCTACAATAAATAACAGAAATAAATTTAAAGTAGAAGTCAAAAAAATCAGAATTTTTAGGAAGATAAAACCAACAAAAAAAATAACTAAAATAAATTGTCCAAAGAGAGAAGAAAATCTTATTATGAAAAAATTAAAGAATTTTGGATAAGGATTAAATAAAACAGAAAAAAGTAGTTATAATAAAATCCTGAGTTAGCTGGAAATTAATAAAAACTACAAAAAAAAATGGGATATATTAATTTGCAGAAATATTTGATAATATATGTGAGTGCGCGATTGTGCGTGCTTATTATAACCATGATATCGGATAATTGTAAAGTTATAAACCAATTAATGGTATAATAAAGAATTTATTATTTACCGTATTCATTGTATAACTGAATTACACGTCAATAAAAGTTTATATGTACATATTAATTCAATAATGTATTATTATTTACAATTTTCCTATATTTTTTCCTTATTGTAAAAATACTTATTATATAGCATATTAATATTGCACAAAAAATAAATAAAAAAATAAAAATAAAGAATAGGAGCGAAAATAATTTTTTTATGACAGAAAACTACACGAAAAAAAAGATGTCTATGGAAAATTGCAAGAGAATGTTTAAAGGAAAAAAAACTAATTTTTAAATCTTAATTTGTTTCTTTCTTGTGTTATAGTAACTACCAATAAAATCCGCCGCAAGAAAAAATACAACGGTCACTAGAATAAGCAGTATTTCACCCGTATCCTTACTATACAATATCTGCTTATCTTCTTTGATAGTAAATGTATAACGATCAAATAGGTTTTCCTAAAACTCCTATCCTTAAATTTCAGTTTTGAAATAGTCCTCCTTGTCTCTAAGGATGTTTTATGTAAACAGTTACTTCTTAATTTCAGTTCCATACATTAAAGATCCAACACGTCATACTGTTCCCTTACCTCGATTCCCTGTGTCTAATAGAATAAAAGTTGAATATTTATTCCAGTTGTTAACCACTTGAATAATTAGATATCGCAATTTGTCATGGCGGGATTGAGTACTATATAGAAAAAAAAAAATACACCTGAATAAACAATTTCCATAGCCAGCGATCGATCGTATAATTGGTGGAGCGTATACGTATCGGCCTACAACGAAAAAAATTACAAAAAGAAGCCGCCGAATAAAATAAAAAACCAAAGTAAGAAAAATCATTAAGGTTCATTTCTCTTTTTTTTTTTTTTTTGATGTGGATCGATTGAACTTGGTTTCTATGGAAATGATTTTTTTTTTCAATAATAATTATATTTTTAGTAATAATAATAATAATAATAACCCGCCATAGACTAGTTGTTAAAACTCGTCATCGCAAAATCAGCTGATTTTTAAAGTCGAGAAATTTAAGGTTCAAGTTCTTGTAATGGTAGTAATTTTTATATGAATTTTAATTCTAGATTGATGGATACCGATGTTCGGTGGTTGGGTCTCAATTAACCACGCGTCTCATTAGTAATCGACCTGGTTCTGTATCAGACCACATTTTTACCAGTATATTTATACTTAAATTGCAGCTACGTCAGACCCGGCAAGCCGGTAGTGATATTTGCATTTGCCTATACATACACGCACGCACAGATCTGCCGGATCTGGCAGTAGCTGGAAAACTGGTTGGAGTAAATAAAAATAATGTTAATTATTATTATCTCTAACGGCTAAAGACTTAACAAACGTTTTCAGACTTTTTATGGAATTCTACTCAAAAAGATCTTTCAAATGGTACAAAAACCTTTAAAATCGGTCCGGTATAAATGTAGAAATAGATGTTATATTAGATAATTATAATAATTAATTAACGATTTATTTAAATAGAATTATGGTAAATTACAGAAATAAAAGTTATCAATTTTTTATCTTTTTTCACAGTAATGTAATTTCAATGTTCTATAAATTTGTTTAATAGGGTGTAAGTGACTTTATAAAGATAGAAGACGACCTAACATGATTGACAAGTCACTATCAAAAATTATGTTAAAGAACAACGATTATTATTTTTTACAATAAGGCATACAACGGAAATGAGGAATGAAGTCGTTTTTCGTTGTTCTAATACGATCGATTTTTTTCGGGGGAAAAGAGCAATCAGTTACATAGTTTAACGCTATTCCCCATATCTTTTTTCTGAGATAATCTTTTAATATCAACATATTTACAATCTCCTTCATCCTCAGTTATTACCCGTTTCGTATATCACAATCTTTATCATCCTCTACAAATAGAGGATGAGTTTGATTTGAAACAGAGGATGAGTTTGTTAATTTTTGAGGATGAAGAAAAATATCGAAGGAACCTTCCCTTTTTTCCCAATCACAAAAGATAAACAAATTTGTTTGTCCTAATAAACGGCCTACCAACTTTAGAAGATTCTGCCACAAAATTCCTTCGTCTGTCGTTCGTTTTAAGATTGTTTCATTTCCTATTTCATCAATCTCTTAATTTTCAACATTCTTCTGTAACATCAAATTTTAAAGACCTCTCCTATTTCCTTTTTGTTTTCTCCTTGTCCATGTTTCCAACATAAATCACTGCATAAAAAGTCACCTTTATTACTTTTATAATAGAAGGATTGGCTGTATAACGAACATCAATACTCTAAGCGAAAGCAATTTTGATTATTGACACTTGTTCCTCATGATGATTTAAAGCGAAAAAATGAGTGAGATAAACAATTTTGCAATAATTTTTAATATTTCATTTTATTTTAACGGAACACATAATATTAATGTATTTTCCTTTCTGTAAAGAAATAAAACGATATATACATTTCTTCAACTCAGCAGGGGTACGCTAAAAGTTTATATGTACCTATAAAAAAGTACTTCATAGAGAGAGTGCTTTATTCATAGAGAAAGTATGACAATAAAGTTGTCATATTCTATCATAGAGAAAGGATGACAACTTTATTGTCATACTCTCTCTACGATATCAATGTTTCCTTTGAAATTCTCCTTTCATTGGTTACATTTATGTTTATATAGCGGAAAAATAATGATACGTGAAAAAAGTTTAAAATAATTCAAAAATTCGATACTTCTTTACTTTTTCTCCTCCCCTACCCCCAAAATCAACTCCCAAGAAATTCTTGGAAAAAAGTTTAAAATAATTCAAAAATTCGATACTTCTTTAGTTTTTCTCCTCCCCTACCCCCAAAATCAACTCCCAAGAAATTCTTTGACTGACTGCATTAACTACGTTAAATGGAAGAAACTAAAAAAAAGTTCCACTTACACCAAATAAAAAGTAACCTAAAATTTAGTTATCGTGGCTGGGGGGGAGGTGAATTATGATGAAATTTTATCGTAATATTATTAAAAAAAGTAAAGTAAACCAAAATAAGTTTAAAAAACTTAAAAAAATGATATTTTTAAATTATGATTAGCATTTCTACTCCCAATATTGCCCTCAAAGCATTTTTATTTTGATCACTTATACAACTATTATGTCTAGGAAATCAGAAAAAAATTCGGTTGAAAAATATGCAGTAAATAAAAAGATAGGTTTTCCGATTTTGAGGAAAGGATAGAATTTAGTTGGCAATTTTTTTTAAAAATAAGATAAACATGCACCGCTTGTACTGAGCTTAATACAAAGTGGGTTTGTTTGCAAAATTTTGAGAAAATTGACCTCAAATAAATTATTTATCCACCTCTGGAAATATTGAACCCCCAAACTTTTACCTGCAAATTAATCCATATGTTCGAGTCTGTACTAAATTTGATCAAAATCGGTTTATCCAATTAAAAAAACATTAAGCTTCAAATACGCCAACACACTTACGTACGTACGTACGAACATTATCCCACACGACATTTTTTTTTTTTTTTGGGGTTCTTTGGGTCATGAAAATTCGAGAAATGAAAAAAAAACCATACCTAATTTTTTGAATGATTACATTATATTCCTTCTTGCAGCATAGCTATAGAGATGCGATGTCAGGAAAGAAAAAAAAAATTATCATATTAATTAACAAAGTTGAAAGTTTGTTAACCGATTTCGATAAATATTTATTTTATTTTCTGTCTTTTTTATAAAGAAACATATACACTACAAAAAAAAATACCCGCAAGCTGCACTACAAGCACTAGTCAGAGCTGCCTAGAGTTAAAATCAACAAATGAGCGTCAAAGGACTCAACCTGAACGTCAACTACGTGTGCAAAGCCGCGGTAGCCGATAGTTTAGGTATATTTTAAAACACAGCTTAATCAACTGTTTAAATACGAAAAGCAAAAAACAACCCAATCGTAGATTTTTAAACGCTATTTAAAAAAAAATCAATCAATTTTTTGGCTTTATGTCGATTTCATCGAGAACAATTATTTTACACAGCTAAATGTTCATGCAAAATCGAATGTACAACCTTCACGAAATTCATAGCTGACGGAAGCACGACCACGGCGAAATTCTGCAAACAAGTTGTAAGTAATCTTTTTTGATGGGGATTCATTACCAAAAATTGAACGAAGCGTTTCGAGGCATCGTTGTTGATTTAGGCTCGTAACTAAAATCGTAAAAAAAAGAAACTTTTTTTTGTTTTCAGTCATTTGATTGGTTTGATGCAGCTCTCCAAGATTCCCTATCTAGGGCTAGTCGTTTGATTTCGGTATACCCCCTACATCCTACATCCCTAACAATTTGTTTTACATATTCCAAACGTTGCCTGCCTGCACAATTTAAACAGAAACTATCTAAATAAAAATGTTTATGAAATTTACTTAACCATTATCATAAATGAAATATAATCAATTGTTATATAATCATAATATATAAATAAAAACAGAAACATCCCTAATTCATTATAACCGATATAATCTAACTATACCTTTATTAAAAAGCTAAAAGAAAAATTTTAATTAAATCAAGTTTATTAAATTTAAAATCCTACGTAGATTAAATGACGTAAGATATATTTCAACGTCATTTAATTTCCGTGATTCATATACATAAAGTAGTAATTAATTACATATACGACAAAAACAATTATGATATCAAATAAAAAAGCGGTGATTGAACTGAAGAAATCAGGTTTGCCAACTTTGAAATTGACAAAAGAGACATTAGAAACAGACAGTAGTTAAAATATTGATAATCTATAGTTTACAGTAATACATGAGTGTATACGGAGGTTGCCTATTAGGTTTTTATAAACGACCACTAGATGGCGCTATTGAGATGTGACATTACTATTGTAAAATTTGATTTTTTTTTATTGTTACAGCAGTGACAGCTCAGAAATCGACCGTGTAATTTGTTTACAATGAGTGTTTCAAAAAATACAGTTTTGTGAAAAAAGGGAAATGTCACGTGAAGGTTTTCGTTAGATGATTTTTTACGATTTTAGTTACGAGCCTAACTCAACAACGATGCCTCGAAACGCTTCGTTCAACTTTTGGTAATGAATCACCATCAGAAAAGACTACTTACAACTTGTTTGCAGAATTTCGTCGTGGTCGTGCTTCCGTCAGCTATGAATTTCGTGAAGGTTGTACATTAGATTTTGCATGAACATTTAGCTCTGAAAAATAATTGTTCCCGATGGAATCGGCATAATTACACCGAAACTCAAAAACAGGCTCGTGTCAATTGGTAAAAGGAAATGCTCAAAACATTCGACCGAGGAAATGCAAAATCCGTATACAACACCGGAACAAGAGATGAAACTTGGATATATTCGTACCAGCCGAAAACTAAGCAACAGTCAACTGTTTGGGTGTTCCAAGATGAACTGAAACCAATAAAGTGGTTCGTTCGCGAAGCACTTCCAAGAAAATGATCGCTTGTTTCGTCAACAATACTGGACATGGACATGTACAGTATTGGTACATGTAGCAATACTGGACTGGTTGTACTGAACATGTAGCAACCGTTCCTTTAGAGGATCAAAGAATCGATAATGCTGAATGGTGAATGCTGAAAACATCAGGAAAAACAACCGAAAATTTCGCATCATTCATCATGAGAAAGCCAGCTCTCACATAGCACGTCAAACAATTAGGAGGCCTTCGTAATGGTGGATGTAGCTAGCCGATCGCGGAAATCTTTTAAAAAAATTAAATGAAGCCCAAACAACACACACTTTTTCCCCACATTGTAACTAACTTTTTACAACGAATAAAAATATAAACAATTAAAAATAAACTAAAAAAGCTGACTATTTTATTTTATTAATTTCTACCAACAACAAACAAATATTTAACAGAAACAAAAAAAAAAGGATAAAGTAAGAAAAAGTTTTTGTACACAGAAAAAAAAACAGCTGAATTTTTCAATTTAATAAATTATTAAAAAAACTTACTTCAATTAACTTAGTTTAATAGTCAATTCGACCCGTATGTTATTCTTCAGCGATTTCGGTAATTGTTTTATTTTACAGAGGTAAACCTTTACTGGTTCAGTTGTTAACTTTTTCTTGATAATGTAAGCGCTAGTTATTTTAAACTTTTTTCCCCTACTTCCCTGAGCCGGACCTACAGTCAAGTATAACTCAGCCCGGAGGAATGTCCTTGAAACTCTAACGAGCCTTCCCACCTACCGGCAGTACGTCCGGCGTGGCAGGTCAGCCCGCCGATTGGATCTTCCTTGCTTGCCTGCCTTTAACCGCCGGAGCGAGATAGCCAGGCCCGGCTATGCCGTTCCTGGGTCCCTTCCCGGCAACCTATCTTGATGCCCATGCTTCAAACAAGGGCACCCCGGCCGGGGCTCGGTGACATTTTCGACACAGAGGCGAGAGAGTCTCCGTATCTCATCGCCACCGCACATCCGTGCGAGCATGGACGATCGGTAGCACCGCAGCGGGCTGTCCCTCACCCCTACGTCCCCCCTAGGCATATGTGTCTGCCCCTCACTCATGGTAATTGATCTCCTTCCGTTTTAAGACGTCAGCAGCCAGATCCTCTATCGCCCTCCATTCGACTACGCAGCATATAGTCCACTGTGGCCTCCAGCGTGATCCACTATAGATGAGACCTCACCTTCAATCCTTTCCACCGAGGGCAATCGTAGAATGTGTACTCCGTAGTATCCAACTGGCTGCAGTATATGCAGTTAGGAAACTCCCATCACCCAAACCTGTGCAGGTAGGCCCCCAATGTCCCCGCGGCTAGAGAGGAGCTGAGAAACAAAGAAACCTACGTCCTTATGCCTCCTCCCAAGCCACGGCCCCAGTCTGAAAATCAACCTCCGGTTCCAGGTTCCTGTACGTGGTACGTCCCAGTTCTCTTGCCAATCTCAAATAAGAAGAGATGCAGAGAGCTTTCTGCATCCCTTGGTACACTCTCTTCAGCTATAGGGCTCGGAGACGGATCGGCAGGATTCCCGCCAGCACCCCCATCACCTCCGTGGACACCGTTCTATAGGCAGCCACAATCTTCAAAACTGTCCGACGCTGGAGGGAGGCCGCCTCACGTTCTTCTTCCTGTCCAAGGCTGTACACCACGCCGGAACAGCGCATAAGAGCACTGAGGTTGCTGCCGACATAGTAGTTTACCCTTGGCCGCCCGCGGTCCCCACCTGGATCTCATTAGCCTGCCAAGGATGTTAATGACTCTTTCCGCCTTGCCTGTTACCTCCAGTATAGTTATTTTAAACTTTTAAAAAATGTATATGATTTTTATTTTAAACTAAAAAAGTATGATATTACATAAAAAAGATTTGAAGATATTTTTCGGCTTTCTTCCTTATCAAATACAACTGGTTAGTACTGAATATGATAGCACAGTAAAATACCTAACCTTCTGTAATTTTGATGAAGTATTTTCACGCAAAAAAAATTTTCAGAATATTTAGGATATAAAAATACGTATTTCGACAATAAGTCACAGCCGATGTTTTACTGCATTAATTTTGCGTCATTTTTACTTTCCCGATTAATATAGCTTGAATAAATAAATGATTAAAGAAATAAATCCTAACTAAATAATCCAAAAATATTTTTTGTTTCTTTTAACATAACATGATTTCGGTGATCAAGATCGGCTTATATTTTTTATATTAAACGGGATAGGAAAGTACGGTGATCAAATAAAAAAAATCGGGTATCGGAATTTTTGAAACATTTTTGTTTTAGGGTCCAACTAGTTCATTTAGTTTTATTACTCAGGATTGATCAAACCGATTTTCTTCAAATTGGATAAAATATTTTTATATATGTTGCATCATATTAATTTTTTTTTTAATTAGTTCAGATGGTGGGGAATATCGCCAAAAAATCAATTTCTATTTTCTTTAGAGACAATTAATTATTTTCATTAATTAGCGTTTTTGATTTTAAAAAGAATGTTTATTAGGTACAGAAAGAATAACATAATTTTCTGTATATTGTGATAAACTTTCAGTATGTCCTGAAAGTTTACCCGTTTCTTCGTGGGACACTGTATAAATAATAAAAAAAAAATATTTTTCAAAAACCTATCTCATAAAATTAAAATATATGTTTTTTTTTTGTTCTTTTATTCTATCTTCCTTCGGTTTTAATATTTTAAAACATTTTTTGAAAGTTTATACTTCATATAATATAGAAGTATCAAGAAATATCTACAATTTTTTTTAAAATTATAGACCCCCAATTCTAAAATGCAGAAAAGGTTTTTTTTAGTTTTTTTTTTTACATTTAGACAAACTTTATTTACGCAAATTCGTTAAGCTTACCAACCTAAATATGAATAATTTACAAAAACATATGTTATTTGATTTTCACAAAATTATTTAAAAAGTCACAACAGCTGTTTTGGTACATAGTATCTTCCTCTCATGTTAAAAAAATATCAGAATCAAAAAGATATTCCAAAATTCCTGTGCAATATGTGAGAAAGGTATTGTGTACCAAAATAATTCCATGAAAATCAAATAACATTTCTTTATTTTCCTTTGTTATGATGGATTTTCATCAAGTAACAGATTTTCATCTTACCCATTTAAGATGCATTAAATAATGTGAAAATGTTACCCACCCTTTGGTAAAATTTTGAGATACAGAACCAATTATGTCTATATCTTCCTTACCCTTTGACCATTTGTAATCAAAACTAAATAGAATCAATGCTCCATTTACAGAAACATCGTGCCATGTTTCATCCAAATCAATCCATCCTGTCTGGAAAAACCTTGTAAAAAGCAATTCTATGTAAATACTTATCTTTTTCTTTTTCAATCATGTTGAATTAGTATTCGGATCATGAAACTTAAAAAAAACCCGACATGGAATGTTCTGATTAGCATATTTTTTTTGCACACAGTATATCAGTATATCCAGTAAAATAAAAATAAGATAGTAAATTGTACAAAATTATAATTTTTCAATTTTTCTTTTTAAATTTAAACTTTTAGAAGTCTGTACTAAATTAAAATCAATTATCTACAACTTACTAATTCTTTTTAAATCGTATTTCTAATGGTATAAGTATAATTGTTTTTAATTTTTAAAGCGCGTTATCAAAACATACTTTTATTTTTTCCTTATATTGGTATCAACACAATTTTATTCGTAAATTTAATATTATACTGATCAAAATTAGTGAAGCCGTTTTAAAATTACATTTCCGCAACAAAATTCCTATAAAAAACAAACCACTCTTGTAGCATATTTAAAAAAAAAAGTATGTACTAATACGGGTTTGGTTAATTCTCCTATTAAAAAACGAAAAAAAAAACTAACGATAGAGTAGTAAATAGATTACATATGGTCAGACTGGTAATATTAGGTTCGAAGTATCGATTAAAGTAGCCCACAAACCGTCATTATTGCGTTACATTACAAGTGCTACCTTAACACGCGATAGTACTTTAATATTCAAAAAAGAACAAATTTTATATAGCTTTTATATAGCTAACAAATTTTATATATTTATTATTATTATTAACACAACTATTCGAGTAATAATATATGTAAACAAACCATTATAAATATGTATAAAATTTTAACTACAGCAGTATTGCAAATTTTTTTTCTTTGCTGATCGATTGTATAATATTAGGTAGTATGCACATATAATACAACTATTACAAATCAGAAGAGAAAGTGGACATTAGATATAGCTCTATACTACAAGCAATATTTACTCATAACTTAACGATATTACAACTTCACGAGGTTACAATTTCTTATTTAGATCGTAACAAATATTTCCATACATTCTTGTTTTAAACATAAAAAGATAGTTGTTAAATTTTTTTTCAATTAGATGAAAGGAAAATTCCACAATCTAAATTCCTTCATTTTTGTTATAAAGAAGTAAGTAAAATAGGATATTTATTTTAAAAGAAATCTGGCAACTATGTTTTTGAACTTAACTAAATTAAAGAACTTAAAACTTATTTACGCTGTTCCTTTTAAAATTAGTTTATTATTTATTTTATTTATTTGCATAGTAAAAATAGGCGTATTCCATCTTACTGTTACTAGATGATAAATGAATTTTTTTGCTTGTGAAATATTCCATGCCTGACCGAGATTCGAACCCGGAACCTCCGGATGATTACTCTTTCCATAATATTAATTCCTTATCGACTTTTTATTTGGGTCTATTCTGTTATGCGCTCAACACTGTTTTTTTTTTTTTTTATATAATTTCTCGACGATTTATATAATTATAAATTACACAAACACATTGTCCCTCCTCCTTTAATGAAATTGTCGAAATAAATATGGATGTGACGTACAAATGTAATGGAATCATCTAATTAGCACAAGAATATGACTAAGTCCAGAAACGACAAAAAATAAAAAAAATTTTGTTGCCCCCACCGCTTTAAAGACGTTTGAACATCAAAAAGTAATATAGCCATGTAAGGGGAATTAAATTACATGAAAAAATTGCTCTACTCTTTGGTAAAATTGATCATGTCATTAATAGGTTATCGGTTTTTTGCAAATCTTTTTACATTTTAGGGTTCATCTAGTTCACTAATACCAAAAAAAATGTATGTAAGTATACATAAAATGTAAATGTAAAACACCGATCTCCGTGACGGAGTGGTAGCATCTCGGTCTTACATCCGAAGATTCCGGGATCGAATCGCGGTCGGTACGATATTTTTCTTACGTTACAAACTTCCATGCACAAGTTTCGAGCTTATAATGGTGAATTAATCATCGAAAAAAGTATATATTTATAAAAATGTATGGATTTAAACATCGTTTAAAATCATCATTTTAAATTATTAATATCGTTGAAAAATAATTTCGTAAAACTGTTACGTAGGTTGCCCGATACGGGTTACCGATAAGCGAGCGATCTGGTATTGTCTATATACACGCAATGTTAAAATCTCGTTGTTTTATGCACAAAAATTAATGTGTCTACATAAAAATGTTCCGTTATTCGAAGTATTGCTTTAATTGTGAAGAATATGTTGAAATATGTGAGTTAATTGTGTAGAAGCATAATTTTTAAAAGTACATACATTATAGGTTATTTATCTCCGTACTCCAAGTGTGTTTTTGGATTATCTAATTACAAAATGGTAAGTGAAAGTTTGCATTTCGTTAATATTTTATTATTATATGAAATTAATGTGATATTTCGTTAGTTACCGTGTAACAATAGCTGTAAAACCTTTGTTAAAAACGTTATTATGAGTTAAAAGTTGTCTTGTTTTACTGTAAACTCGCATGTGGAAAAGTGCTAGTCTAGTGTTCGGATGGTTGCAACGAATACGTGTAAAAAAAAACAACTCATGAATAATACATTAAAAAAAGAGTGCGGCGCGCATAACAGAAAAGACCCTTTTATTTATCAAAACAGAAATAATCAAAAGATCGCTTTACAATGATGCTTTTAATCCACTTAAAAGTAATAATAATATTTATTAAAGTCGTCCTCCGTGGCTGAATAGGTAACGTCTCAGCATTTTGTGCGGAGGTCCCGGGTTCGAATTCCGAATCCCTATCAGGTATAGCATCTTTTCATACACTACCAATTTCAACCGAGCTAATGACCGTAGCTGTTGATTCCCGGTCTTTCATAAGAAAAAAAAATTTAGTAAATATTCAGTACTGTATCTAGCTTTTCTGTTTTAAGTTTATTGTAAAGAACTTAGTATATCACTATAAATAATAGTAATTTAGGATATTTAAACAAACTATGTAAAATATGTAATAACGTTTTTCCACCTTTAATATAAAGATACACAAGATTTTTTTTAATCTTCAGTCATATAAATGGTTTGATGCGCTTCTCCAATCCTTTTTTTAATATTCACATTTCTTAACCTTGATATTTATTCAGTTATTTGTTTTTGTTTTTTTTTAGTTCAATCATTCCTTTAGTATTTTTGTATAATATAATTTTGTTAAACTATGATTGTTAAACAAATATTTTTAAAAAAACTCGCATTCCGAGATAGTCCTACACATTCTTCTTTTTTTTTTTAGCCTGTTTAGCCTCCGGTAACTACCGTTTAGATAATACTTCAGAGGTTGAATGAAGATGATATGTATGAGTGTGAATGAAGTGCAGTCTTATACATTCTCAGTTCGACCATACCTGAGATGTGTGGTTAATTGAAACCCAACCACCAAAGAACACCGGTATCCACGATCTACTATTAAAGTCCGTGTAAAAATAGCTGGCTTTACTAGAACTTGAACGCTGGAACTCTCGACTTCCAAATCAGCTGATTTGGGAAGACGCGTTCACCACTAGACCAACCCGGTGGGTCAGTCCTACACTTGTTGGGTTGTTTCTGTTGCACGCCTTACAAGCGCGCGCGCGCACACACACACACAAAAAAAAACTTAATTTAGAATAATGATAATTTTATTTAAATATAATATTTTTCAATTTATGTAATACAATAACAGCCTCACTCCCTTGATCTTTTAAGCTGAAAATTTGATTGCATCAATGCACCATTCAAGTAATCTGAAAATCAGTTCTATATATATATATATATATATATATATACTTATATATATATATAAAGATAGAATTTTTATCATCATTAGTTAAAAATTATTATAGAATAAACGATTATTTAAAAAGAAAAAAATTAAAATTTTATTACATATTTTAACCAAGTTGGTATTATCATTACTTAGTATTTTCTACCACTTACGAGACAGATAATTGTATGACTTAAAATTAATCATAACGCATTATAATAATAGAAGAGACAATAATAATAAATATCTGATGTGGATACCACATGACTTCCTTGTACGCCTACTAAATTATATATACACATTTTTAAATGTACATAAAATTTTAATTTATAATAACTTCTGATATTTTTTTATTGTTATTACTGAATTATTATTTATCGTGAAACCTTCATACAATCAGAAGTTAATAATTATTAATAAATCAATATATTTAAATAAAAACAGTTAAAGAAAAGGAGATTAAGTCTGATTCGAACCGATGTGCCTTAACCTTGTAAGATCCAAATATTTCGTTAATTAAAATTTCATTTGGATATAACTGTGAAACCAATGAAAATAAGTACCACTTATATGATATGTCGTTGAAAAGCTCTCAATGAGGGCTTATTACTGCAAATAAAGAAAAAGTCCAACTTCCAAAAAAAAAATTGGATTTTGGGCTTTTCTGGACAATTTTTATCAAGTCAATTGCAATAAAAAGAAGAGGTGCACAACTGGATCTTATAACAGGACTAAATCCAAAATTTTAACATCCTACAGCTAATCATTTTTGAGTTGTCCGAGATACATACGTACGTACGTTGAGATATCACGCCGAAACTAATCAAAATGGATTCAAGGTTGGTCAAAATTAATATTTCCGTTGAAATCTGAAAACCTACATTTTTCGCGATCACAATACTTCCTTTACTTCGTACAAGGAAGTAAAAATGTCAAAAGTAAATTTTTAGGTATATTTTAACATTTGATAAAAAAATTATAATTTACGAATAATTAATATAACAAGACAACTTGAAAATCAAACAATAAGGAAAAAACTATTTAACATTTTATATGTAAGTGAATTTTTAAAAGAATTGTGATTGTTGAATAAATAATAGAATTCTGATAGTAAGGAATCTCTATGACTACATATTAATAAAATTGGTACCATTTCATTTCACTACGTGCCATTAAAGTGAAAAAAAAGTTTAATTAATGATAATGCCAATTAGGTCGAATTTATTATTTTCTTTTATTTTAACCTAATATTTTTTTAATATGTGTATCTGTTAATAATTTATAAATCCAGATTATGCAAAATTCTCGAAAGCGCTAAGTTTAGGTAAATTTCTTACCTCACATCTTACTACATCTAGTGTTAAAATTTTTATTTTATTGATTTGAAGCTACTTCCCAATCCTTTCTATTGGCTATTGAGCTCAACTTAATTGCTTTGAAGCTATTAAGCTTTCTATTAAGCTCAACTTAATTATTATGTCGTTCATCCTCGATTTTTTTATTTTATGAATCCCTTTCTTTACCTTTTTCTATAATTTTTAACCTCTATTGCCAAATTTATATCTAGATGTCAAAACGGTTTTGCACTTCTTTTTACACGAGTTTTCAATAAAATCATCTTTCAACGAATTTTTTTTAAAATCCTGTTCGTTTCTCCTTACTATATTTCCTTTCTGCTTTTCCTACTGTTCATGGTTTGCTACAAATCAAACGATCTGACAGTTTCTAATTCTTAAATCTAAACTTATTACAAACAAATTTTTTTCCGAAAAAATTCTCCTGATTCTTCACATATTTACTTATAACATTTATAAAAAGGATAAATAAAATAAATTCAAATTGAGAAAAGTAAGTAAATTAGAAAACCCTACAGAAACATAATTTTATGAAAAGTTGAAGTTTTTAATAGATCTAATCGTTTGAAAACATATGGAAGACTTCGTACAGGATAATACATAACTTTAATATAACTAATATAATTGAACAGTTAAAACCTTAAAACAGGAGTTTTTTTGTTTTTTTAAATATATATACTATACAAATTACTAAAAAAAAAAAAATATTTCTTGTTAATATTTCCCATATTGTTAACACAGGAATCTAATTTTAAATTAAATTAAAACATTTTAAATTAATCTTAAAACAGCGTTTTAAGATATAAATAACTTATCTACAGTTCAATCAACTTAATTCAAAACATTAGTAAAGTCATTTCCCTCCCCTAATACTCGCACTTAACACGCATATATACTCGTACATGCAAGAATCTTACTTAAAATCGTTTTTTTATTAATAAAAAAATAAATTCATTAACCACCTTACGAATTTAAATTTTATGAAATTGCAATGTCACACATATACATACATTATTATTATTAAAAAATATAATTAGTTAAGAAAAAATTAATTAATCGAAAAAAGAATTATTGTTAAACACAAATAATTTAAAACCAAAAATATTTGTCGATTACTATGGAAATAAATTAAAATTAATATTTTTAAATACGCAAGAGTTATTTCTCATATAATAAAATCCGATTTGAATTACGTTTTTACTAACATATTTTTTGAACTTCAAGGTAAGATTTAAGTGTAAAGTGATATGAGTTCATAATATGGTAAGTTTTGTCTTAAAATGACATGATAATGTTGTATTTTACTTATGCTTTTAATGAAAAACGTACTCACGTTGTATTAATTTACTTGTAAATAGATTTTTTTTTTAGTTTATTTATAAAAATGGGGTAAACTGATCCCCAGACACCAACCATTTAAAAGGAATTTTATTTTTCTATAATTTTCTTGGGTATAAGTCGTAAGAAAGTTTATGTTTAAGTTTAAAACTGAAAGTTTATGCTTAGGAAACTAAAAGAGGAATAATCTTTGTTATAACCGTTATAATTAAATTATTATAACCGTAAGGTAATGAATTAATTAAAAATAACATGTAGTTTTAGAGATTTTAGAGCCGCAAACCTTTACACATGAATGGTATTTTCGTAATCCTCATGCTTAAAAACGTAATGAAAATTCATTTCATTTTTCATCATCAATTCATTTTTACCAAATCCCACAATGTGACTCAAAAAATACCTCAAATTGAAATTATATTGTTTATTGTTATTATATTGTTATTATATTTATTGTTATTATATTGTTTACTTCAAATACACTACTAAGGCATATCTAAATTTTAATGAAATTGATCTGATAGTTACATGTATTGGCCTATATATATATGCCAATATTACCATATACTCCTCATTTTTCCCCATCCCACTGAGCGACCGAAAGTAATATCGCAATTTCTTCGAAAAGTAAAAAAAAGATAAAAATAAATCAAAATTTAACAAACATTACATTCATTAGATGGTAATACTGTGCTCAAGGTTTAGATAAACTTGACAATTAAAATAACTTTTTTATGCAGTAGTATCATTTAATTTAATTATTCATTGTTTTTTAACAGTTAATTTTCTTTAGCAAAAATGGGAAAAACGAGCGCGTTTCATTGAAATCTCCTCATACTGCAATTCCCAATAAACCATTTCGTGAGACAGGAAGTAGTAGATAAAATCAAAAGAATGTAAACCAGCAGTAACTTAATTTTGAAAGTTAATAAAAACCTAAATAAACAGGTAAATAACTGCTTTCTTTTGGGTTAAAAAAAAATGTTAAAATACCATAATGGTGGTTATTCATGCACTAAAAAAAAACCAGACTATAAAAAACATTAATATTTTTACGACTGGTTTGAGATCTTGCGAAAACAAAATTGAAATCATGTTTATTTTAATGGTGAGGCTTAGCCTTCTGGTTGCCTTTTCTGAACTGTTTAAAATTGGATCGATAAAAATTATTCATCAATAATCATTGTATATAGATGAAGTTTGTGTTTAATCTTTCACTTCTATGAAATCCTTTCCTTATTTTATAAAAGTGAAAAAAATGAAGTTCATCATGACATAATCCAAAATTTTATTACATTATTAGGAAAAAAGAAGTGAAATTTTGGTTAATGTTCCACAAGATTTTCATATTTTACAGATTTATTTTTTTGGGGTTATCTAAAAAAAGTATATTTTTTCAAAACATTTTGATATTCTTGACATAATAAAAACAAAATTCAAAATAAGATTTTAACTATTTAGGGCATTATGAAGAAAAGTAAATATCAAGGAACATGTAAGAACCTTGCTGCAGATTAATTAAAATACTTTTCATAAATCTCACACAACTTCATATTACGCACAATCAAAAAAAAAAAAAAAAAATCTCTTTCGGCACGCCGGAAGGCAGAGGTAGATTTCACCGGTGGTAAGTAGGGGATAAAAATATTTCCACCTTAAAGTTAAAAAAAACTTCAAATTTACTCAATACGAGTAAATGGGGAGGATACGTCAAGCCCCCCATTTAATTCCCCCATCTTCTTACAATTCCAGCAAAATTTTGGCCATCCCTTACCGTAAGGTTTAGTAATATCAAAAATTGTTTAGACAAAAGTTTTAGGTAATGTTTAGAGGACTAACGCCTACTTTTAACCGCGATTCGATACTGTGCCTATTAACGGCGGTTTAATTTTTTTGTCTTCAAAACCCCGTTTTTTCCACCCCCTCACTGGGCCAATGGTTGGTGATATCAAAAAACTTTATGTAGATAAGTTTTAGACCCTTATCCAAAGAATAGTAGGAAGTTTAAATAGATAGATATTTTACTTAATAAGAAAGTTATAACCATATTTTGTTGTAAAGCCCGATATTTTTTTCGATAAAGCCCCCCCCCCATTCCGCCCTTATGGTCCGATTTCGCTCATTAACAAACTCGACAGAGATTTTGGGTCATTATATTTTATGTATCAATTTGAAAGTGATTGGCGCAAAATTACGGCAGTTATCGTGTCCACAAGAAAGTGAAATATATATATATTCATTAATAAACGTTTGAACTGAAGGTGGTTTCGGGTTCTGGGGGATATGAAACGTGAACATATGTCGAATATCCATTACAATACTTAAAATCGATTTTGCTAAGTTTAAGAAATTAACAGGTTTTATTACTATTTATTATACTATATTTAAACATAATTTACTAGTATTTAAAAAAAAAATAAAGAACTATTCAATAACTAATTACTTACACACAATAGCTTAAAAGTATTTACACAATAGCCTAAGTATTTCAGCGAATAGCAATACAAATTTATGTAATGTAATATAACACGGTATGTTTTAATAATATACATTTGGTTTGTAAATAGATAATTAAGTGTTATTATTTCGCTATAATATTAGACGACTATAGTCATTAGATAACTTATTTGGTTTTTTAATTTCGTTCATAATTATCATTGCAAAGTTTTAAATTATATATATGCAGTTTTAAGTATCATTATAATTTGTTTAGTTTTGTTTTCCTTATTATTATTATTTAAAAACCAGTTAAAACTATTATTACTCATATTACAAGCGATATAAATTTTTTAACTATTGTTAAATACACAATGCTTCTGAGAAATAATGAGTATTTTGAACCAAGTATAAAATAAATAAAGCAAATTAAGGTTATGAACGACCAATTTAAATCTAAATTAAGCTTAAAAATCAGAGTAGAAATTCAAGGTATGCCTTAATGAGGAAACCAAATCTTAGTAAAAGTTAGTAATTTTTATACGGCCAGTCAATGGTGGATACCGGTGGACTACGGTGGCTGGGGTTCAATTAACCACACGTCTCAGGAATAGTCGGCCTGAGTTTGCACAAGACTATACCTCATAAAGTTGGGGGAGGGATTACTTATTGTTGAACAGATTGCAATGGACACGTTATGAATATAAATTAAAAAAATTTTCTACTTTTGTTTTTAAGGTTTTATTTTACTTTTTAAATTAATTTTATCTTTATTTAAATATTATGGGCCTACTATAAAAAAGCTACCCGTTTGAAAAGAAAAATTAAAGAAATACGGAGAGAAATCTGTTCTTCAAAAAACCCAGATTATATTTCTGTAGACAGTAAAATCTTGCTTAAATATCGTAATTATTTGTTAAAGATAATATTAAAAGTATTAAACCGATAACTTAAGTACCATTTCTTTGATGAAAACACCGACGTCAATAACGGATGAACGTCAAGAAGCTACACCTATTAGATCTCTACAAATTTTCTTTTCTTCAAATTTTAACTCAGTATTAACATTACAAAGTTAATATTTCCATGGTACTACTATACAAAGTGCACCCGCCAGGTGGTGGTTCGTTGACTAAAATCCAGCCCCGATCCTAACATCTGTACTGGTCACCATTTAAAAAAAAACTTACGAAAAATCAGTGCACATAGTTTGTTTATCTAACAGCACGAAACCTAACACAAAAATTACATTAACAAAAAAAAAATCACAAAACTTTGAATGAAAATATCAAGTTAACCTCGCTTTGCCCGGTTAAAAGCTAAACAGATTGTTACCGAAAGTAAATTAAGATTCTCTGGAAAAAGAAAAGTATTTCTAATAAGATTCAAACCAACTGTTGATTTTAATATCAAAATAATATTAGATAATAGATAAATAAAGCAATGACAACTCTTGTAAAGAGTCTTGGGCAACTCTTGTAAAAATTGGAATAAAAAAAGACTACAAAATAAATCCATGGTCTGAATTTAAAGTCCCCTTTTCTTTTTCGGTTTTTTAAAAATATACTTCATCTATTAGGAATATCTTATTTTTGAAATGCTGTTAGTAATTTGTAATAAACATTTTATATCATCATTTACAAATGGTGATTGTAAATTTTTAGATTTATATATATATATATATATATAACAGTTAAAACAGAAAAATAACAAAATTATAAATTCAATTAACAAAGCATCTAATTTTAAATAAAATTATATAAAATTAAATCATTAAGGTTGAGGTTGGCTGTTAACGGATTGATTTTAAAAACAATAAAGGAAGTTAAAAATTAAAAATACTGTTTTAATATTCTTTTAAAAATCCAGTTTCAAAAAGCGTATTTAAAACATGTTTTATTGTTTTGAAGGAATTTTAACATACATGTAAATGAGCTTAAAAACTGAAATAAAATCGTTAACATATCGTTTACATTGTTTCTTGGATGGATGATGATGTAATCTTTACCAGTAAAACAAGCAAACAACACAAGAAATTGTTGGTGCGGTATACAGTAAAGAAAAGACAAAAATTGAAACTGATGAAAAATCAAAAGAGCGAAAATGAGAAAAAAATGATAAATTACAGTGACCAACTGAATAACTTTATTGAATACATTAGTAAAAAATGGTCTACAATTTTGTCCGTTATCTCAAAGCTCAAGAAAACTTAACGCTGCATTAAAAGTATGTTAGCATATGTTAAAGTATGTTAAAATATGTTAGCATATTTTGTATCAATTTGAAATTTAGTACCTTTCGTACTAACGTATTAGCACGTCGACCATAACCATAATGATCCCGTAACTTTAACGGGATCATTAACATATTTTACATATTGGTTATAATTATAGATATAAATTAATCAAGCTTAACCTACTCTCGTTTCGCTCGGTAACCTCGAATGTTTTGATTATTTAAATAATAAATAATTGAATTGCAGTAAGTAATTACTGAATTTATTATTTATAAATACTCAAAACATTACCGTGTCAATTAGTCAAGGTTAGCAAGCGTAGGTTAAGTTTGGTTAAATGTTTTTAAAATAAATAAATATAAATGGTTATAAAAATTGATAATGTAATGATTGGTTATATCGGGTGATATTAACAAGTTTGCAATTGGTCGACGGACTAATACGTAAGTACTGATCCTTTTTTTTAACAGCGAAAGAATCGTTATTTAATAAAAAAGCAAATGGTATTGTATTGAATTGCAATAATATTAAAATTTAAAATGTGTTCGTTATATCGTTCCTTAAAATTTCGAATTAGAGAAATAGAAAAATTGTTTTCCATAATTTTATAAAGTAAAAAAGTCCTTCACATAATCTTAAAAATATATAAATAATGACGGTTCCTTATAATCTAATCTATTTATCTTCAATTGAAAGCAAAGAATAAAAAAATATATTTAGATACACAAACTAAAGATATAAAAACTGGAAAACATACTTTTGTAAAGGTCCGCAGAAAAAAATATTATTTACTAATCAGCAATCTTATCTTTGTATCAGCCCAAAGTTCATGGATGAATTACTACGTAACATTTGCATTTTCTGATAATAGAAACATTTTTATAGACATTCAAGTTCTTTCCAATTTCAAAATTTATTTAAAAGATTTTTACATAATGGACAAAGGTGAACTTTATTTTAGCCTTTCCAAGGGAATAACTATTTTATATACATATCCCTTAAAAAAAATAAGAAAAAAGAAAAATTTAGCAAAAGAACTGAAGTAATAATATATGTTCTACATGTAAAAGTTAATACAAATTTTATTATCTTTTCTTTTATGTTTCTAAAGAATATTTTATAGAAACTTATCATTAAGGTTTGAATAGTATTTAGAATATTATTTAAATGGTAAATGTAGGAAAAAAATTTTAATCAAACAGACAGGGAATTGAATTCGTACATTAAAATTGTTTAAACAATTTCTTTGAAAATTTTATGGAATGAAATAAATTTTACTTTTTAAAATATAATTATATATATATATATATACACTAGCATCTCTGTCGCGACTGGTAACTTACATTTCTCGTCATGGTCAATTTTTATTTTATGTTTTTTAGTCAAATAAGCGGAGACAGATGTACCTAGTCGCGCGTCGCACATAGAGTAGCAGTGGGTACGTTTGTTGAACCGCCGCGCCGTACACCGTCGCACCCTAGAAAAACTCGAAAATGATTTTTAGATATTTATCCGTATTTAAAAGCCCGAATTTACTGAATATCTCGCTTAATGTAGTCGGAAATGTGGAAAATTTGCAATCATTATAAAAATGTTTAAAATTTGTTTACCTTTCTTCATTCCTTTCAAGTTCGAATAATGAAAAATTTAGAAATTAGTTACACGTACCAAAATTTTTTACCAATAAATTAAAAAGAGTAGCCGGGTTTAAAAAAAATCAAACATCCATTTTAACCCTTCAAACATGGAATTTCTAAAAACCTAAACAGTTTTGGATATTTATATGAAGATTATACGCACCAAAATCAATCACAAAATAAAATTTTAACCCTTTAAACTCGAAATTTCAAAAAAATATTTACATTTAGGTAACACACAAAAACTCAAGTTTATATCTACATTCTTTTTACCGAGAAATTAAAAAAAAAATTATAATAAATTTAATCGTTACTCCATTTTAACCCATTAAAATGGAAATTTCAAAAAAAAATTTCTTAACGTACATTTATACCATAAGAAGAACAGTATACAAATTTTCCATCAATTTTTCTTCAGTAGTTTTAGCTAGGCGTTGGTTGTGAATCATTTACAACATAAAAATGTATATGTACAAATCTTTAAAACAACGAAAATATTTTTTTTAAATTAAATAATTTTTACACCTTTTTTCAGGTTAAGATTTCAAAGCAATAATAATTTAACGACCACCCATTCACTTCAAATATACTTCCATTTATTTTCTTAGTAGAGATAAAAATAAGAATCAAAAAACAATTTAAGGAAATTAAAAAAAAGGATATTAAAAGTATACATTATTAATTACACTTAAAAATGTTGAACTTATATGTATGCATGTGCGCATGCACGTAGTTACGTGAATTAGATTTACGTCAACTTAATTAAATTTATAAAAAAAATAAAAGTATTCTAAAAAACGAAAAATAACCAGTTATAAATTTTACATATTGATACATCTGTCACCTAAAAACGTTTTTCAATTAAAAAATACTGAAGTATACATTCAATTTAAGTGAAACATATTTAAGTTACACCAGAATTATTACGTGGGATTTTTTTTTATATGTGAAAAGTTTCTAACCTGACTGGAATTTGAACTCGAAAACTTTTGAAAGAAAAAATAAAATCGTAAGTAAATATGAAAGGCCTTCATTTAACACTGAATCAAATAATTTAAGTAATTTCTTTAAACTTCAGTTTAAAATTAATGAATAAAACTTATTTACATTAGCCTGTTTATATACATATCTATAAATATATTTTTATTTTTAAATCTTCATTTACCTTTTATTTCTATAATTTTAAATAAGGGTTAAGATAAATTATTTAATAAGAACTTTAGCAAAATATAAATTTTTAAAACAAAGCAAAAAATTGTTGGAAAGACGTAAAGGTTATTATATCTAATTTCCAATAAAAATTAATAAAATTACGTACTAAATAAATTTTATACATGACGTATTACTAATTAATTTACATCCACGAGTTAACTTGCAACGTGATACCCAGATGTTAACAAACAGTAACAGATAATGTGTTACAGTATAAATAAACTTACCAGAAATATAAGAGAAAACAAATTAACAACAATCAAATGTTTTAAAACTTATACACAATATAAAACACACTAAAAAAAAAAAACACGAACACACAATATAAACACAAAATAAAATAAATAAAACAATAAAAATAAAGTTACGACACTTTTAAAAGAAGTTCGCGGTTACATTTTAACATGGAGACTGATTATTTTCTAATACATACACTGAGCTATTGCTGGTTGCCACCTGAGGGCCACGACGACCTGGTGTGACGTCATTTTGTTATAACGAACGTTGACGAATGTTCACGAATGTAAACGAAAGGTAGATTCAAGTTTGTTGCTGTTGTTGGTTAATTTTTTTTTCCATTCACTCCCTCATCATCACCTTTCTCTCTTTTCGTTATTCTCCCGCTTACTCCTTTTACTCCTTAATCATTATATTTCCCTCTCTATATTACATTATTCCTTCTCACTCTTTCTTTTTAAGTTGTTGTTGTTGTTTGGTTCCGTTCAACGATGCCAAACTTCATGATCTTTGGCGCGGATTGAATATACTTTATTTCAAAATGAGTCGTTTAATAATAATAATAATAATAATAATAATAATACAACTAAGCTGAACAATTTTATCTAAAGTAAATCCATTAAAAAAAAAATAATATCATGCTTTAAAAAAAACCTATTGCAATTTTTTATTGCTATCAACTAATATATTTTACAAAAATGTACATAAGTGTTCCTCAATATAATTTTTATAAATAATACGTCAAATGGTATATTTATTAAAATTAAAAAAAGTGACTGTTATCATTAAAACATAAAACATTATTCATTTCAAAATACAAATGTGTAATAAACAATTAAAAATGTTTAATTAATATCCCAATAATAAAGTTATAGATCCCGTTATTCGGAAAGTATTTGGAAAAAAAATTTGGTTCAGATTACTGAATCTCAATAAAAAAACATTTATTAAAAAAAAAAAAAGTAATAAAACTATATATGTTCCCGCCATTTCCACTCCGACCCGTCACCAGCGCTACCGTATTAGTTGCGTTTGTTTGTTTTGATTTTTGTTTCATGGTCATCCAACGTCCCCCTTCCACAATAATGTGATTAATTTTTCTTTTAATATTATTTATAAAACAAGTTAAGGCGCCAACATTATAATAATTTAGCCGATAAATTAACGGGTTATTACTGAATACATTTCGAGACAAAATCAAAATTTTCAGTGATTTCAAGAACTGATAAAATAATTCCATAACTTAGCGTGATCTGCGGAGAGAAAACAACTCAATTTACAAAAAAATGAAAAATTATTGATGTATGATTAAAAACCGCTCTTAAAGTTTTTCACGTGGTCCATTGATGATCTAATCAGAAAAAAATAAAAAAATATATAAACATTATATATGTACTAGCCGGTCAGCGAACTTCGCCCTCTGGACACCCGTTGTGTCCATTATCCCCATGCTTGCAAGAATAATATGGATAAATAACAAAGCCTTTTCAATATATACAATCACTGATATATTTTCTTCAGAGCCAGTTTCATCATCACAGGACTCAAAACTTTCTTAAGTACGCGTGTTCAGAATAGTCGGCCCTCACCTTAAAAATAGTAGTTATAGCTGGTTACCGTCTTTTGTACGGATAAAAAAGGATTTCAGAAGGTTCTTAGCGTTATCCAACAAACACCACGACTAAACTTCGTTTCTCTTTTTTTTATATTTTACGATTTTAACTTTTTTTGTGTTTTTGCAGTTTTGTGGTAGAGTTTGTGAAAAACAATCAAAAACTGAACTCTTTGGAGCGTATATATACAGATTGTTCCCAAAGGAGAACTCTAGAGCAAGCCATATTATATATATACAGCAGTTCATCGAAAATCATTGTCTCTCCAAGTGAAGACCAGCCACTTGAAGCGTCTGCTCTTCTAACTTATTTATTTTAATCGAAAAAGCAACTTTAAGATGAAACTGATGACGCTTGAAGGTGAAGGGGGAATCTATGCCGTACACCGTCACACATTTAAAGTTACGTTTCTCTATAATGTAAAGTGATATTGAAAAACAAACAGACCGTTCTTGTAGGAAATTTTAAATACTTCAAGTGGTATCTGAATTTGATTTCACCAACGGTTTGGCCATGGTAAAGTTGAATATCGGCAAGAATCATAATCCGGTTGTTACCAAAAACTATTTAAATAGCTACCATCTTAAAACGGTGAAAATATTGCGTAACGCCAATTGTCCTGAGTTCTTTTCAGATATAAAAGTTATATCTATTCAAAATTTCAACTCAATCGGTTGAGAAGTTTTTGTGTGAAAGAGTTACAGCCTCACAAAAATAACTAGGATTAATTATCAATCTTATATATATATAAAAAGTGAATGTTTATTTGTTTGTCCCGTTTTCGTTCCTATCCCATTAATCCGATTGCGATGAAACTTTGGTGAATTGTTGTTCGCACGCCCGAGAAAGTTTCTGATTTAATTTGGACCCGCTAGGGGGCGCCGGTGTCGACATATTTACGAAACAAACAAATACACAAAAGACTTTATTCTTCTATATATACAAAAGGCAATGTTCGTATGTGTGTTCGCTATAGACTAAAAACCTACTGGACCGATTAACGCGCGGAAAAAAGGGAGAAAGGGGGGAAAATAAAAAAAGATAAATAGGGAAAATCGAAAAAATCGAAAAAATAAAAAGGGAATTAGGGGAAAAAAGAAAAATGGGAAAGGGGCATTAGGGATATTGTTTTTATGGTCCGATTTGGCTCATATTCAGAATATAAACTAATATTAGTTTCGTGAAAATAAATATTTTTGCGAAAAATGGAAAAAGGGAAATAGGAAATAATGAGAAAGGGAAAAAGGGAAAGGTTAAATTTTGTGAAGTTCCTTAATGTTCAGTTTTTTAATGTTTTATCAAACTTTCATTTGTGTTCATTTAATCTATATATATACAAAATCTTCATAGATAAATTGATGGAAATCAACCACCAAAGAACACCGGTATCCACGATCTAGTATTCAAATTCGTGTAAAAATAACTGGTTTTACTAAGACTTGAACGCTGTAACTCTCGACTTTAAAATCAGCTGATTTGGGAAGACGCGTTCACCACTAGACCAACCCGGTGGGTTTGTAGATGGCCTGAATGAATCACAAGTCACTACCAAAAATGGAACAGATATTCATAAGATGAAAAGTATTCCATGCCAGGTTTATTAGCGTAGGTAAGAAATGAAATGACTTCTCAATGAAATGGTATGGCCGAATATAACTGTATTACAGAATCCTGTGAAAAAATGGTCCGATAAAAGGCAGTCCTGCTATTAGCTTATCGTTCCGGTCTCTTCCCTTCCCTTTCACTGTCATTTATTTCTTCTTCCTTAGATGATTTCTTCTATTATATAATTGGGTCATCCGCTATTCTGGTTCAATCCGTAGCATATTACTGGAAAAATCTAACCACTGTCTTTTTTTTTAGGCTTAGTAGGATGGCGTAACCATTTTTAGTTGTACTTATGAAATTCTTCAAGAATTCATTTTCCTAACTGAAAAATTACACAAAATGTAAAAAAATGTTTGAAGCGCCCATCGGATGAAACCACACCTTCTGTTATTAATAAAATTTAATATAATACTATTACATATTAGTATTTCACACCTTATTGAAATGCAGATAAATTAAGTTCTATACGTGGCCTGTTTACTGTGTTGACCATAAAAACTAGTGGTATAAACAGTAGTATTATTACGTCTTACCAGGAAGTTTTCTGTTTTGTTTTTTGAGTTTATACGGCAGAACACTTCGAAGCCAATGACAACTGAAAACACTAAATAACTCAAAATATGTTTTTCGTTTTTTGGCAGGAAGTTTAAAATATGTACTACTAAAAAAAGTTATTTACAAAATATTTTATTAAGGAAACCCAAAGAAACAGCAAAGAGGAAAAAATATGTACAAAAAATTAATTAAATTATTATAAGTATGTATGAAAATAACTGTAAAGAAATTTATTATTCATAACCAGAAAAACAAAAACAAAAAATTGCCTTTAACGGTTAACAATAATTTTTATGATGTCTGTAGTAATTTTATGGTGTCTGTAGTAAATAATTATATATATATATATATATATATTCCCACACACAACAGAAAAAAAAACAGTCTAATTAACTCGGGATGGTGCGTCTTGTATGAAACCTAACTTTTCTACATCCAATATATATCTAACAAACTGACTAAAAAAAAATCTTATTAGATTTTGTTCAAACCTAAAACGTCTTTCAACGGATTTAAGATAAAATCTTATACATAGAGCAGTACTACTTGATTTTTTCCTTCTTTATTTATAATATAAAAGTATTTATGTATTTTAGACGCTGTTCTTACTACGATTTCCCTTGACCCGCACAATCGAATGCCGGGACAGTTTTTTTATTTTAATAACATAATAATTTATTTCTTATAAATAAATAAATACTCAAATTTTGTGAATAATATTAAACTAAAAAGTATATTTCCTTAGTTTTCACTTCCTTTTGCAGTTTTTCCAGGTTGAAAGAAGGAGATATTTCTCAGGATTTTTCCGGTCAGGTAACCCTTCTGATACCAAAGTCACTAGAAATACATGATGTAATCATGCAATTACACGATGAGCTACTCATCGATGTGTATTCATGCAACTACACAAGTACTCATTTTCAATTCGTAAGGGAAGTTATTTGCAATGATAATAAGTTTCCTTAAGCTTCCATTGCCCATTACATGATAAATTTATATACATACCGCTTAAGATGCAGTTGAAAATAGGTATTGATTGGTCAGATGCGCATTTCGATTGTTAATCGTCATCATTAGTAGTTAAAAAGTACAGGATTCAGTAAAAAAAAAAAATAATTAAAAATATATTATTAATATATTAATAAAAAAATATCCTATATCTTCAACTATATCATTTACCTTAATCTTTCATTTTACCACGCCATTTATCCTAACATGAGATCATAGAGCACGCCATTTATTCCACTGAGATCTCTGTGAAATATTTTCAGGCTTTTTTTTAATAAATACAAGCACAATGTTCCGCAATGATTCACAAGAATCATTTTACACTTGTACTTAAATTTTTTTGCGACTATATTTATTTTTTTATCCGTGAATAATTATAAATTTCGTAATATTAGCTATTTATTTTTATCAACTGTTTTTCGTAGCTCTTATTTGCTTTAAAATTATTGTTAATTTTGTATAAACATAAAGAAACGTTACTAATTTTTTTTACACTGGAATTAAGCCTACTAGAACTAAAATTTTTAATAGAATGCTACATAAATATAAAGCTTTGTTTCAATTTTATAGAGAAAAGGAAAGATATCTTGAAATTTGCATGCAGTTATTTATCAACCGAATAAAAAATTAATTAGTTATAAACGAAAAATTGCCAGATATTTCGTAAATCAAATTCCGAACGTATTATTTTTTAATATCAGTGTAATTTCTAAAATTTAAGTTAATAAAAATTAATGAAATTAAAATATTCAATAAATATATACCTGCTTTTAATTACATCTTTAGCTTTTTTAGAATTTGACATAATAAACATTAACTACATATATAAGCAGATGAATTCAAATATTATCTTATTGATTTTTTTTTTGATTTTTTTTTAGTAGAAAAGAAACAGAATTCCATGATAAAGCAATTTTTAAAAGAATGATTGATTCTTTTAAAGATTTTTGTATACCGATAACGGTTTTTTATTTTTTTTTTATATAATCGATGTAACTTACCTTGAAAATTACTTTTAGAATAGAATTGTTAACTCTTTATATACGTTAAAAATATTCTCAAAAATGCAAAAGAAAAGAAGATATTCTTCGAAGGCTAAAAATAAATATTATATGTACCGTTAAAAAATAATACGAAAGTAGGGAAATTTTGATGATGAGTTAAGTTGGCGAACATGAATAGTATCATCACATAGCTAACACAGTGGAATGTTGACCGGTGTTATTGGAGTCCACCTGTGGAATGTTCGCAGGTCCTTATTTTTATTTTCCGGCTTCTTTTTTATCATCTTCTTCTTCTTCTTCTTCTTCTTTACCTTCTTGCTATAGGTCGAATCATCTGTGTCACACTGAAATCGCGCGACTGGATTGATACATGATTTAAGATAACTAACCAGATGTTATCGAACATGTTACATTTTTGAGGTCACTAGCAAAAATATTTTCTGAAATTAATAAATATTTCTATAGTGATATGACCAAATAAAAAAAAAAATGTAGTCGTTCATTAAACATAAAGATGACTCGTTAAATTTACTATTAGAATTTTAAACGATTACAGAATAAATATTACTTTAAAAATCATAGTAATATCTACTTACATACTGTTATCTGTATTACATTTATATTGCTTCGTCTAACTCAATTCGGCGTAAGAAAAAGGATCTTATTACTCTCTCTGTTGACATTTTTAATAAACTGGATCTGTATTTTGTACAAATTTTACTTTAGATTAAATGGATATTCTACCCATTTAAATAATACTAATCAAGAAAAAAAGTCCCTGCTAAGTGCTATTAATTTTGTAGAAATTAATTTTCACACATTTAGTTTTAATATTATTTTCTCTCTCTCACTCTCTCTCTCTCTCTCTCTCTCTCTCTCTCTCTCTCTCTTCTCTATTTTGCTCTCTCTGAACCACATAAACCACATAAACAGTATTGTTTCATTCTCTTTCTTTTACTGTGCAATTCCTCAGTCCAGGCTCTAGATGTTTCCTTGCTTTCTCACTCTTTTATTAGAGCCTTTGTAATTTTTATCTCCTCCATATTCTTCCTGACATTTTTAAATCAATTTACTATCTAAAATGAATAATATGGACTTTTTATTACTGTATAATTAATTACGTATGTTGTGATGCTGCTGTGATCAACGTTTTCCCATGATTTCTCTTAATCCATCCAAGCAAATACAGAGAACATTTTCTTTTTATTATCCATGGAATTACATACCCACCAATTTCTGCTGTAATTAATATAATGTACTCATTTAGTTACGCACCAATAAAGAATAGAATATTTATCTACTACATTTAATCTTACTTATTTTTCTGTTTAGCCTCTGAAACCAAAGTAAGTTATTAGTTCAAAGGATGAATGAGGATGATATGTATGAATGTAAATGAAGTATAATCTTGTACATCTTAAAAATATTAGTTATATTTGGTTATCTGTATTTAGTACAGGTAAAAATGTATTTTTCCCAGTTCTTAGCATTACCTGACAAACACCACTAGGAGCTGACCGTATTTTCTCTTTTTTTTTTTTTTAATTACTTTTACCTTATGTTTTCTAATTAAGTAACTGGAAGCAGGTGCGGCCAGTTGCATCACACACACAGTAACAGTGTCTATGTTGGCTGAGATACCACAACGTACCCTGTTGTACCCCTTGAAAACCAAAATTTTAAAAAAATCCAGAAAATGGTTTTTAGATATTTATCTGAAGAGTATTTGCAATCTCCAATCTAGTGAATATCTCATTTAGTATAGTCGGAGATGGGAAAACTTTTTAATCATTGTAAAGGAACCACTTATAACTAATATTTTTAAGGTGGTGGCTGACTGTTTTGAAACCTGCATTCTTCACATCATTCAAAATTTCAGATCTTTACTGACCAAACTGTTGCTATGAAGAAATTACAATATACATATTTGTCAATTACAAATATATAATAAAATCATTAATTTCGTAATGTATTTTTTTATATATTTAAAAGACAATAGATCAGACAATAGAATAGACAATAGATTATCAACTGACAATAGATTCTGTTTTAAATTGAACTTTAAATGTATATTTTTTAACAGGATTTCAATAGTACCTTGTCTGCAGAGTTAATTAGGTTGATTAGTATTTTCACATGTCACACAATCATAGGGATGGTATGATTGCTCCCAAGAACCCTTGTATACTTATCTCTGATTATGCTGACACAATTTCATGTCTGATGTTTCTAAATACTTCAAACATTAAAAAAAAACTGTACTTTTCTAACATCATTTACAGTACGATACCTCTTGATCCACTACTCTAAACCCATTCATCACTAATGCGTTTGTCCCATATAAGTAGAAATACCCCAATTTCCCTAGGGATTCTGGGTAGGATGTATATCCACTGCTTGGAGGTGACCTTAAGCTTTTCTCTGGGTGAGATCATTTGTATCAATTAATTATTTCAACTGTTTTAATTTGTTCCACTCAATTAAGTGTTAGAAAAATCATTTTATATATATTCTATTTAACACAGTGATGTTTTTTTTTTTGTTTGTTTGTTTATTTCTTATTGTTCAATGCTTCCTCTAAGATAGGTAGCCCTTCTCATCTTTCACCCTTTCTCCTTATCGTTGATCTGCCTCAAAAAGAAACAAAATGAGTATTAGGGTATGATTCAAGGTATCCAACTCAGAACGATTGAACTGTCTATGGGATGATAATAATGTTGATGAATACTTTAAAATAACATTATCCACACAATAGAGCTACTGATTTTTTATCAAGCAAACTTATCAATTGATTTGACTGAAAAAAAATCACCATTTATAGAGAATTGTTCATCAGGATTACTTCAATATCTGCTGTATTGTCTATCTTTGTTTGAAAGAGATATGTATTATGCCATTATAAACAATAAAATAAATGCCAAAATATTTAAAATTCATTGAGCATCAGAAATATTTTTTAATCTCTAATATAATGTTCCTTTTACAGAATTAATGAGTATTTTATTGTGAAAACTGTTTAGTCACCTTCAATAACAATTTGACTAATTTTTGTCAGTTATAATATTATAACCACCAGATACAGTCAGAATAAAATGGACTTAATTCAACTCCATATGGTGGTTATAATATTATTATAATTGTTAAATATATATATATATATAGAATTTGTATATTAATTTATTTGTAGATATTAATAAGTTATATGGAACTTATTTATAAGGTAAGCCTGATTGAAAAATAATAAAAGAAACAAACAATGTAGCCATTGCCTGATTGTTGAGATGTTTTTAGTAGCTACTTGCAATTAACCTGATAAATTGAGTGTACATAATTTCCTCTTCCATGTGTGAACAATCCCCAGAATAAATAAATTTAAAAAAAATATATCTTATTGTTTTTTTTTTAATAAATAGATTATAATTTTATACACAACATAGTTTTAAATTTTTGTATAAATTTTTCTTAACAAGATAATTTATACATTACCAGTGATGATGAAATCTGGTTTTCTTAAATCCTAATCAACACTGCTAGATTATCAAGGTGATAATAAAAGAAACAGAACTGAGTTGAATTTTTTTTTTTATGTTATTTGCATAATATAACAGCTCAGGTATAACAACTCAGGTGCCGTCTTCTATTTGATAAACTATAATAACTTCTAAAACGTATAAACAATTATAAAATCAGAACATGGGAACATTATATGAAATAACTAGAAAAAAGTGAGCTGTTATTATGATGACCTATAACTGAAGACTAGAAGATCAAGAATTGGAACAGCATGTATAACGCTAGAGTAAGAACATTAAACAGGATACAAAGAGACCAATTATTTCCGTGGTCAATCAGTTTTACAGCTTGATATCCTGTTATTTTACTCCCTTGTAAACATCAAATTATATCTAGTTCTCAAAATACACTACTATATTCCTTTTAACACGTCAAAAAAGTTGATAATACAGTAATATGGTAATAAAAATAGTTAGCAATATGTTAATGATATTTATTTATCTACATTTTTAAACAACTATAGGCTAACCGCTGAGAGATGAATTTTGCAATGTGAAAAATGCCAAGTTTGAGAGTTTCAAACCCAGGACCTTCTGGATTAATGACAAAGATTCTGCACTCTCTCACAGAAATTATAAAAATAAAAAGAAGACATCATTACTACTAAATCTTCTTAACAGTTATAATAAAAATTAAAACTATCACTTGATGATAGAAAATTAACCATTTCAATAAAGTGAAATAAAAATTTTATTCTAATCAGCACATAAACATGACAATATAGATAAAATCAAAAATTGGTAGATATGCTTCTTCAGATACAAAAAGGAACTGCCCCAGTATTAGCTTGGATGAATTCATGAAAACCAGAGTTATAATTATTAAATAAAAAAGTTACGTTAACATGTAAAAATCATTAATATCATAACAATAAAGAAAAATATATGAAGCAAACAAAAAGTTCACCTTACAACTTGTGTAGAATAAATAGGAACATGGAAAAGTACAGATAAGAATAGAGAAAAATAAAATATTGGTAGCAGCAAGAAGCGATTTGAAATTGAAAAAGAGATTTGATTCTCCTCATAAGTGAAACATAATCATTAAAAATTGTTTAATGTATTAAGATCAGTTGTGAAATAACTGAGGATGGGAAGATCAACTGATAAATTAGTATTACAAGTGCAGATGGCAGGAAGATAACCACTGGGTTGATCTAGTGGTGAACTCATCACTGCAAATCAGCTGACTTTGAAGTCAAAAATTCTAAGGCTCAAATCCTAGTAAAGGCAGGTTAATTTTATATGGATTTGAATACTAGATCGTGGAGACTGGTGTTCTTTGATGGTTGGGTTTCAATTAACCACACATCTCAGGAATGGTCGACCTGAGACTGTACAAGACTATACTTCATTTACACTAATACATATCATCTTCATTCATCCGCTGAAGTAATACCTTACGGTAGATGGTGCACTACAAGGAAAAATCAAATAAGGTAAATTAAATGAACAGTTACATACCAAAAATAGTTCTTTGAAGGTAGGATATGTCTCTATCAGTATTATCTTTGAAAGTACTGATTAAATGAGATTTCATCATTTTTATGAGCAGATAATTTAAAAATTGTGAAGTTCACCTCTTTAAATATTTGAATTATTGAAAATTTATTGTTATTTTTAATTATTTAAATGTATAAAATATTGTAACAATTTTTATTTCTACTATTTAAAATAATATAATAATCTACACATAGTTTATGATATAAAATTATACTATAAATGCAGAGGTGCAGAAGTTAATGTATACTAGGGTATAATAAGCATTATATCACAGTAAAACATTTTCTAGAGAATGCAAGAAATTACATGACTCTAAAGATAAGTATCACAAAAAAGAGTGGATTCTAAAGAGCTCTCCCTCACAACTCGTAACTATATTTTTTACCCTTCATTTCACTTTAAATGTGTTTCATATTTTCTTCTTAAGAGATTTTCTAAAAACCACCATTTTATAACAAGCAGCCTGTTGAATCATTTTGCAATTGATATCATGTTTCTCCATAGAGTATTTAAACTAATTTTGTTAACAAAAATTTAATTAAGTGTTATAATTAATTTAGTAAAGGTTTCAGATTTTTAATTAATAGTTTTGTTCTATTTTATTTTGTCATATTTTAAAAAATAGAACACCTTGCATATCTTCCTGATTATGAAAGGCACCTGTCTGAATAATTGCCTTTCTCTGGGAGTGATGGAGTAATGATGGATTTTGATAGATTTACATACTGATATATAACTATATATTTAACTCAAATACAGAAAGCACTATTGCCTTCATCTCATTTAATTTTTCATTTCCCTTGTAAGTGAGACATGAGTTGCTTCTTATTCTTTAAAGGGCATATTGTTAAGACTCAGGGTTGTTTAAAAGAAGGTTATTTAAATAAGGTTTTTTAATTGAATTACTTAATTTTTAAATGAAGGTTTCTCTCTTTTTTCTTACTCCTTTTTAAATTTCTCACTTATTTTGTTACTCCTTTTTAAATGAATTTATGGTCTTACGCTCTTGTTGGTCAGTCTTGTGCCAGCCATCAATGACTCACATGTGTTAATGTAATATTGGTATATATAATGTTATTACACAAGTTCAAATATTATAATAAAATTAATTTACAACATAAAATAATAAAGACTATTATTTAATTGAACTAGCAAAACAAAACTTTTTTTTCTGTTTAGCCTCCGGAACCACCACAAGGTATTACTTATGAGGGTGAATGAGGGGGATATGTATGAATAAAGTGAGTCTTGTACAGTCTCAAGTTAACCATTCCTGAAATGTGTGGTTAATTGAAACCAAACCCCCGAAGAACACCAGAATCCACAATCTAGTATTCAAGAAAGAAGATTTAGAATAATTAAACCTAACCAAGGTATTAAACCAAGGCGGCAACTAATTGACATCCATTTTTGGTCCTCCAGCTGCGGATATAATTCACAACCTTAGATATAATTTGAAAACTTTGAAAAATCATCAACTCAATTTTGAAGAATCACAATTGATTTTCCAGAACCATGGATGATATAATCTAAAATGTCAAGTATGTTAATACTCAGCAAATTACTACAATAAAGGAATTGCAACAATTAGATCTACATCATCATTTACATAATATCTTTTTTAATTTATTATTACATTTAATTTACATAGTTTTGTCATTTATGTAATATCATTGATTTAATTTACTTTGTTAATATTTCACATTGTTAATTTAAATTATTTAATAATATTATGGAACTGGAACAATTAATAAGTCAGAGGGTCAGTAAAGGCCTCTATAATGAGAATTCTCACTTATGAGGAATCAAATTTGTCAGTAAAAGATGATAGAATTGACAAATTAAGTTAAGGAATCTTCTTAATTTGCAAGACAAATATGACACCTTTCAATCAAAACTTGAAATGGAATTTGATGATGATGATTTATCTTTGGATCGTAAAAAAGTTGAGCAAGACTTGTATATTACAGAACGCAAATTACAACATTTAATAAATGATACTAATAATGGTAAAAAATCAATTAAGAAATTAATTCAAATACAATATTTAAACAAACACAACTACAACCCATTAATATACCTGTATTTTAGAGGTGAAAGTATTTAAAGGAGGTAAAGAAATATCAGTTAGGATGCCCATGCACAAGCGCGCACACACACACACACACACACACACACACACACACACACACACACACACACACACACACACACACACACACACACACACACACACACACAAGTTCTGTTTAAGGGCAAGTTCTGTTTCAAACAGGTTTAGTTTTCAATAAATTTTACATTGTGTGTCTTGTGGATAAGACAATATCAGAATACCAAGAGTTGTTTACATCTGTGAGTGAATGCTCATCTAATCATACTAACATATTTAATCAGCTGTTTCAAAACAGATGCAACCTTAGGGAAGAATGTTTCCTTCTTTTGTTAGATTTTGTTAGAGGTTTAATTGATGAAAAATGGGTTACACAGTGCAGCAAATAATATTTATTGTCTTCCAATACATTAGATGTGCTTGTTATGCCCAGACCCAGAATGCCTTCACAGAAATATACGGTGTGGATGCACCAAACAAGTCCTCCATCAAGCAGCTGTATGACAAATTGCAAAATACAGGAAATGGCAGATGTAGCCAAAAGTGGTTGACTGAAAGTGCTAACAGCAGAAAAGTTGATCAGTGTGCAAGCTGCATATTCTGTTAGTCTCAAGAAGCCGATTTGACATCTATCTAACCAGTCTGGTCTCTCCACTGGTAGTACCAACACGGCATTGTGCAAGTATTTAAAGATACATCTGTACAGAATCTCCCTCTATGAATCATGAGACCTTGCCTTGGTGAGGGGACTTGAGTGCTCAGTGATACAGAATAGCTGGACCGAAGGTGCAACCATATCGGAGAGGTATCTGTTGAGAGCCAGACTAAGGATTGATTCCTGAAAGAGGGCAGCAGCTCTTTCAGTAGTTGTTACGGCGTAGGTCAGGACGACTTAAACGGCCATATCAACATCACTCAATCCTCTGAGTACTGGGCAGCTGAAAGCAATGTTAAACTACAGCTGCTTTTATTTTCCAAGAAAATGTGGCTCTCTGCATTTTCATATAGCAATGATGGAGGTGCCTTCCTTGGTAAAATATTCCAGAGGTAAACTAGTCCCCCGTTCGGATCTCCGAGTGGGGACTACTAAGGAAGGGGTCACCAGAAAATTAAAAAATAACATTCTATGAGCCAGAGCGTGGAATGTTAGAAGTTTAAAAAAGGTTGGTAGGTTAGAAAATTTAAAGAAGGAAATGAATAGGATAAATGTAGATATATTAGGGATTAGTGAGGTTCAGTGGGAAGAGGAAAACGACTTTTGGTCAGGTGATTTTAGAATAATTAACTCAGCTTCAAATAATGGACAGGCAGGAGTAGGTTTCGTAATGAACAAGAAGATAGGGAAGAGAGTAGAATATTTCAAAATGCATAGTGATAGAATCATTGCAATAAGGATAAAATCAAAACCTAAACCGACAATGAACATCTATATGCCTATAAACGCCCATGATGATGATGAGGTAGAGTGTGTATACGAAGAAATTGACGAAGCAATTAAACACATAAAAGGAGATGAAAATTTAATAATAGTTGGAGATTGGAATGCAAGCATTGGAAAAAGCAAGGAAGGAAATACAATGAGTGAATACAGGCTGAGCAAAAGGAATGAAAGAGGGGACCGACTTATAGAGTTTTGTACAAGGTATAATTTAGTAATTGCCAACACCCAGTTTAAAAATCATAATAGAAGAATATACACATGGAAAAAGCCAGGCAGGCGATACTGCAAGGTATCAGATAGATTATATCATGGTTAAGCAAACATTTAGAAATCAACTTGACTGCAAAACCTACCCTGCAGCATACATTGATAGCGACCATAATTTACTGATAATGAAATGTAGATTGGGGTTTAAAAGCCTGAAGAAGAGGTGTCAGATGAATCAGTGGAATTTAGAGAAGCTTGAGGAAGAGGAGGTAAAGAAGATTTTTGAGGAGGACATTGCAAGAGGTCTGAGTAAAAAAGATAAGGTAGAAAATGTAGAAGAAGAATGGGAGAATGTTAAAAATATAAGGATGCTAGTGAAAATATAAGAATGTAAGTGATGAAGAAAGTAAAAAGAACTATCGACAATTAAGAAATACTATAAACAGGAAGTGCAAACTAACAAAAGAAGAGTGGATTAAAGAAAAATGTTCAGAAGTGGACAGAGAAATGAACATTGTTAAAATAGATGGAGCATACAGGAAAGATAAGGTAAATTTTGGGGTACATAAATTAAAATCCAATAATGTGTTAAACAAAGGTGGTACACCAATTTATAATACGAAAGGTAAAGTCGATAGGTGGGTGGAATATATTGAAGAGTTATACGGAGGAAATGAATTAAAAATTGGTGTTATAGAGGAAGAAGAGGAAGTTGAGGAGGATGAAATGGGAGAAACAATACTGAGATCTGAATTTAAGAGAGCATTAAAAGATTTGAATGGCAGAAAGGCTCCAGGAATAAACGGAATACCTGTAGAATTACTGTGCAGTGCAGATGAGGAAGCAATTGATAGATTACACAGACTGGTGTGTAATATTTATGAAAAAGGAGAAGTTCTGTCAGACTTCAAAAAAAGTGTTATAGTCATGATACCAAAGAGAGCAGAAGCAGATAAATGTGAAGAATACAGAACAATTAGTTTAACTAGTCATGCATCAAAAATCTTAACTAGAATTCTATACAGAAGAATTGAGAGGAGAGTGGAAGAAATGTTAGGGGAAGACCAATTTAGTTTCAGGAAAAGTATAGGGACAAGGGAAGCAATTTTACGCTTCAGATTAATAGAAGAAGGAAGATTAAAGAAAAAAACCAACATACTTGGCATTTATAGATCTAGAAAAGGCATTCGATAACGTAGACTGGAATAAAATGTTCAGCATTTAAAAAAAATTAGGGTTCAAATACAGAGATAGAAGAACAATTGCTAACATTTACAAGAACCAAACAGCAACAGTAATAATTGAAGAACATAAGAAAGAAGTCGTAATAAGAAAGGGAGTCCGACAAGGATGTATCCCCGTTACCTTTTAATCTTTACATAGAACTAGCAGTTAATGATGTTAAAGAACAATTTAGATTCAGAGTAACAGTACAAGGTGAAAAGATAAAGATGCTACGATTTGCTGATGATATAATAATTCTTGCTGAGAATAAAAAGGATTTAGAAGAAACAATGAATGGCATGGATGATGTCCTACGCAAGAACTATCGCATGAAAATAGACAAGAAAAAACAAAAGTAATGAAATGTAGTAGAAATAACAAAGATGGACTACTGAATGTGAAAATAGGAGGAGAAAAGATTATGGAGGTAGAAGAATTTTGTTATTTGGGAAGTAGAATTACTAAAGATGGACGAAGCAGGAGCGATATAAAATGCTGAATAGCACAGGCGAAACGAGCCTTCAGTCAGAAATATAATTTGTTTACCTCAAAAATTAATTTAAATGTCAGGAAAAGAGTTTTGGAAGTATACGTTTGGAATGTTGCTTTATGTGGAAGTGAAACTTGGATGATCGGAGTATCTGAGAAGAAAAGATTAGAAGCTTTTAAAATGTGGTGCTACAGGAGAATGTTAAAAATCAAATGAGTGGATAAAGCGACAAATGACGAGGTGTTGTGGCAAATAGATGAAGAAAGAAGCATTTGGAAAAATATAGCTAAAAGAAGAGACAGACTTATAGGCCACATATTAAGGCATCCTGGTATAGTTTCTTTAATATTGGAAGGACAGGTAGAAGGAAAAAATTGTGTAGGCAGGCAACATTTGGAATTTGTAAAAAAAATTGTTAGGGATGTAGGATGTAGGGGATATACCGAAATGAAATGACTAGCACTAGATAGGGAATCTTGGAGAGCTGCATCAATCCAGTCAAATGACTGAAGACAAAAATAAAAAAAACTATAGAATTTGTTGTTATTCACTAAATTTTACCTGCAGACACTGGAAAACTTTCTGTTAGTGATTCATTACATCTGTAACACCAGATGGGGAACAACTCAATGATTGGTTTGGTCTGATGAGGCACCCACCGTTCACCTTGATGGATACATGAATACACAGAATTCACACATTTGGTATATGCAAAAATGGTGTACAAATGGCACAATAATTTGTAAACACTATACCTGCAGACTGGCTAGAGTGCATGTGGTTTCAGCAGGACAATCCTATGACTCATACAGCCAACATCATTATAACTTTCTTGGATCATTGTTTTCACAGACAAGTGATTTCAAAGGGCTTGGGGCCCCCTCGGTCACCTGATTTGTCCCCTCCTGATATTTTCTTGTGGGGATATCTTAAGGATGCTGCTTACAAAACTTATCCTCACACCATTCCTGAAGTGTAGAGCAAAATCGAATGATGTGTCGCTGCAATTCCTCAACAAACATTGCAACATGTGTTTAAGAGCATACAACATCATATTTAATTATGTGAATCGCGTAATGGAAGCCACTTTCAACAACTATTGTAACTTACTAATATTTTGGAACTTAGATACAGGATTTTTTAAAGTTGAAATTATTGAATTCATGAAAAAATAAACAAGAAATCTTTTTCTAATTTTAACAAGTTTAACAGTTTGAGAAAAACCAATACAATATTTTGAAATCTTCACTTACCGACACGATTACCACTTCTTCTTTTGACTCGTAATGAGATTATCCTGGATCGAATACACTGAAAAAGAAAATGATAATAGTATAATTTATATTAAAATTATATTAGTAAATTATTTAAAATTAGCATTAAGCTATAAAAAGAACTATTCTATTTTATTTCCCCAGAAATGTGATTGAAACTATTTATTAATAGATTAGTTATTAATTTTTACAATAAAGTAGTATTAAGCTATTTTATAGTTTACTTCAGAAGAATTATCAAAAAAAAAAAAAAAAAATTCACTAATATTCTAACATTAATCACTTAGACTATTCATACTTAAGAGAAGTTAATATTGCAAAAATATGTTATCATTGATTAAAAATACATTTTGATGTATTTGAGTAGGTAAAAATAAATAGAAACATAAAAAGTTATTTCTATTTATAACAAACAGAAATGAAGGGTTCACACATTCATACCTTCAATTCATCAAACAAAATACAATAAATAATAAATATAAACATCACAGATATAATAAAATCATATTATAATCGTCCATGCATGAACTGTTCATGGATGTTTTCTTTTTCTATTTCAAAGCACAGAGATTGAGATGTTTAATCGAAAAGCTCCTGATTACAAAATAATGTTTTATGTAAACCCATACCTCTACTCCTAACTGTAATAGTAATGTTGATATATGAGATCAAAGTATAATAGAAAATCACAACGACCCAAGATTAATTTAGAAACAGGTTCATATTTAAATATAAAAAATTAACAGACATTCAATTATTTATGCCTTGTAATTCTCTTCCATAACTAATCACCTGCATTTATTATTATTTAAATTAACTATTTAAATTCCCTCCAAACATTTTTATAATCAGATACAAGTCTTCCAAAAATCGAGAAGAAAACATATATTGTCAATTCCTGCCTCACCCTTTTAGAATCTTGAATAACATATTTTACAGAATTTTAGATTTAATGGGTAACATTAACTAAAAGTTATTAAATTAGTTAGCTATACAATAAAATTATGTAAAATATTATGAAGAAGGAAAGTATTGTTAACACATACATACATTATGTTATTAACACATACATATATTAAGTAATACATAGATATTTATAAAAATCTGATTCAAAAATAATTTTAAGAATTACATTAATTATATGTGTTAAGTAGATTTCATAAGAAAGTAACTGCTGTTATTGTGGACACGATAACTGCTATAAATTTGTACCAACCACTTTCAAAATTATAAAAAAAATATAATGACCCAAAATCTCAGTCGAGGTCATTAATGGGCAAGATCAGACCATGTTTAGGTAGGTGGGTGGGGGTGTGGGTGTGAGAGTGAGTGTGAGTGCGTGAAAGCGTTAGTGTGTAAGTGCATGAGTGCGCAAGTGCCTGACTGGGTGAGTGGGTAAGTGTGTGAGTGCCTGATTGGGTGAGTGCATGAGTGTGCAAGTGCCTGATTAGGTGAGCGGGTAAGTGGGTGAGTGTGTGCGTGTGTGAGTGCCTGATTGGGTGAGTGGGTGAGGGCATGAATGCCTGAGGGCCCGATTGGGTGAGTGTGGATGAGCGAGTGTGTGACTGCCTGAATGCCTGATTGGGTGAGTGTGTGAGTGCCTGGGTGCCTGATTGGGTGAGTGGGTGTGTGCGCGAGTGCCCGAGTTAGCAAGTTAGTTAGTGAGTGAGTGAATGAGTGAGTGAGTAAGTTAGTGAATGAGTAAGTGAAATCTTTAATGAAAGTTTAAAAAAGGTTAACAAAGTTAAATAATTCTAGTACACATTTCTTCTGGATGATAAACTGAATATTATTAGGTTAAAGAAAACAATTAAGATATTTTTTAAACATGACCAAATTTCACTTTCCCCTTTTAAAGAAAATTACAGCACCCTTTTTAAAAAAAAATTAACTGTAGCTAATTAAAGTAACCTAAGCATCACATTACTACATCCACCTGTTTTTAAAAGTATCATTCTCTAGTAACTGTATAACTAGTTCGCAAGGAGTCAGGTATTACTTAAAATATTTTTTTATTTAAATTTGTTCTTATCTCATAGGGACATAAGTTAGCAATTACTTTTTCCGATTATGTTTCTTTCTTCTGATTATCTTCCTTTCTTCCCAATATTTTATCATTATATGTGCATGTGCTTTCTTTTTTCTTTACTCCATTTTAAATTCAGTGTAATCACTCCTATTTTCTTTTTCAATGACTTCTTTAAAACTCTGTCTTATGTTTTCAAAATAGTCCACTTGCTTCTTCACTTAATTTTCTTCATTAAATACCTACTTAATAAAATTGAAATTTCTTTTCCATTATTACTTTTTTTTATCCATGTCTAGTACTTTTGCAGAATTCTCAACTTCATTATAGTTTGTTCTTTTTATAAAATTTAATTTAAAACATGATAATTATAAAGAGATTTGTTTTCTAATTCAGTCAAAATCCTTAAATTTATAAATAATTATTCAATATTAACATTGAAAATTTAAGTAAATCTTCATCACTAATATAAAAAAATATTTTATATTTTTAATTTAATAAATAAATGTATTCTCCAAAGCTTGGTGAATATCAAGGTAGATTCAGAAGAAATACAACTTGAACAGAGAAAATCCTTGGCCAAAAATTGATATTAAAATTTTAAAACAAGCCTAAAAGATATCTTATTTCATTCATTGATTTTCAAAAGGCTTTCGTTTCAGTAGACAGAGAAACCATATTTGACACATATTAAAAGAATACAGGATTGACCAAAAAACCATAAATTTAATTACTCACTTTAACTAACACTGTATCTAGAGTCAAGTTTCTAGGGAAGTCGGTGAACCATTCATGGTAAAAATAGTACTAAAAAAAAAAATTGTATTTCAGCAATGCTTTTCAACTTGGTTTAGATAAGTCATGTAAACCTTCAGGGAAAATAATGTCTGAAGTGCAAAAATAAGAACAAAGAATCAGAAAATCAAGATTAAATATCTAGCTTTTGCCAATGTAAATTTACCAATTCCATGAAGTAGCTGAAAAAACAAGCTTTTCATACAGAAATTTAAGTACCAGTAAATAAATACCCCAAAAAGACAATAGAAATGAAGACCATTTCAGATATGTTGGAGAAATAATTAGTAGAAACAGAACAGATAAACTAATGATTGAGACCAAAAAAACACAAATTAAAACAATTAAACTTTTATACAAATAATACCTACAATAAAAGAAAACTTTTTTATATATGAAAAATTAAGGCATTATAACACACTTGTAAGACCTGGAAACGACATGGAAACTACAAATATAACTGGAATAGAAAATCTTCTCAAGATAGAAAGAATTATTTTAAGAAGGATTTATGGTCCAAGAAGAACACAAGAAGGTCCAAGAAGAAACTGAGATCAAAGAGAGAAATGTTAAAATAGAAGATCTGAAAGTAACAATTAGAAAACGACGACTAAAATTCTAAGGACACATGGTCCGAATGAACCAATCAAAGTTAAACAAACAGATTTTCAAAAAACTCTGGAATTATAAAGGTCAAGGTGGCTATGTTACAGTTGAAATTAGAGGTATAAAAATGAAACATTACAGAAAATGAATGTCTAGATTGAAAAGAATGTATAAAGAAAAATATTGTATAAAAAAAATATTAATAATAAATCCTTTATGATGAAGGAACTGAGGAGATTGGATTGAAGAAAGAATTTCTAAACAATCAGAAAGAATGAAGAACTTCTGGAAGAAAAAGAAAAACCTATTAGAATGATATTTGCATGGTCCTTGAAGGACTATCCACAGAGAAAATTTAAATAAATAAGTTTTAATATTTTGTTTAGACTGAATCTTTATGGAAAAAAAAATCCTGATGATTCAGGCATATATAAAAAAGTACTAAACATGAAAATTTCTTTTTGTATAAAAAGCTTTAATACATGTAATTATTTGTAGACAATTAAATTACACCGTAAGTCATAAAAAGAACTGAGTAAGCCCCCCCCCCCCCCGCTCTCTAGTGATGGATAAGCAAACAAACTAGCAAAGCCACATGCATTTAACCAACAAATTACCAACTACATAATCCGTCAATAAAATATTCAATTATTAAAATTAAATTAATTTTATTTAATATTTAAATTAAGTCAATCTTTAATCCAATATTTAAACATTATAATTTAATATTTACAATTTAATTATTGAATAAATATCAAATAATAGCTAAAACATATCAGAATGATTCATAATCTTTAATAATAGTAAAAATAATATACTGAGACATTTTTAAAATTTTGTTATTTGGTTAATTATTATTAATAAATTAAAGCTATATATATATATATATATACAGAGTATATCACAAGCTCTCAATTTACTGGTTTTCAACCCAGATTTCTCAAAATCTACTGCAGATATGGTTCTGGGACCGATTTTATTCAGGCCAATAACCTAAGAAATCATTAATTTTGCCCCTTAACTAACGTTCTAAAAATTTCAGTATGCCCTCATTTCATCTGGGTAGCTGAACCTGAGTGAAATGTTTTACTAGTCGTAACTCGCGAACGAAGCATTTTAGGATTTATATGAACATTTTCCATTATTTTCACGAGTAGAAGAGGTTATGAAAGTCCTGGGAGAACATTATGATGCACTCTATGTATCATATCATAAAAATAATCTTAAACAATCTCTTATCGTATAATAATCTCCTATCATTAAGTAAAGATTATTTAATAGCTATTACAAGTTAAAAAAGATAATAATAAACTAATTAACATTTCTACTGTTAGAGATAATACAAAAAAGTAATATTAAAAAAATAATTATTGAAATAAGCATATTTTAAAAACAAAAGTGCATTCTTTATATTCAATCCATTAACAAGTAACATGCATGAATTTTTTTATCCTACATAATAAGTGTTGCTTTGGAAACATGTCATTATTACAATTTTTTTTATTGTATCTCCTGTTTTTTTTTTATGAAAAAAAAAATTTTAACTTGTACATTAGGTATCATAAATTGTAATAGTTGTAAGCAATCTGATGTAAATAAAAACTCACTTCCTAAAACGACAGCCATTTTTAAGACCAGCAAGTCTAAAACGACAGCCATTTTTAAGACCAGCAAGTGCCCATGCCAGATTTTTTTTAAATTAAAAGATTTTAAAATGTTAAAAGTAGATAGATTAATTAGGATAAATAAAAGTTTTTAAAAAAAAAATTAAGAGAACCATGTTACTTTAAAGTTTCTTGGATTATTTAATTTGGTGTTAAAAAGAAATTTAGAATTTAAATTCTTAAGGGAGGTAGAATATTAGAATATATTTAGCAGATAGTTAATAATTTAAGATGTTAAATATTAGAACAGAACTGAATAGAACAGAGAACATCAATAAGATAGTAAATGACTGATAAAAAGTTAAAAAGTGTCATTTAAATTAAACAGTAAATGAATGAACAATTTATTCATTCAGGTTAATTTAAGACGGTATTTTTACTTTCTCCTTCTAGGAAGAGGTATGAAGGCAGTTTTGATTTTTCCATTGATTGTAGTGAATTAACTGTGGTTAAAGATCTTTGGAATGAACTACTGAGTTGGACTAGTGTGAACGTGTCTTTGCAAATCAGCTGGTTTTGAAGTCGAGAGTTTTAAGGTTCTTATCCTAGATCGTGGATAATGGTGTTCTTTGGTTGTTGGGTTTCAATTGTCAATCTGAGTCTGTATAAGACTACACTTCTTTTACAATCATACATATATATAATCTTCCTCATTCATGCTCTGCAGTAATACCTTATGGTGGTTCTGGAGGATAAACAGAAAAAGAAAAAATCTTTGAAATGAGTCACTGCTTTTTATAGCACTTTAAAAAGGACCGATATATTTTTTTAACCAGGAACTAATTTTGAACATATTCCTTTTGACAAGAAGGTACTGGAATAATTGGAAATTACTAAGCTGAATTTTATTTTGTCTCCTCAAGTTAATGAGAATTTCTGTTTAATAACCACACCCAACAGTTTTCATACTGTACATCGACCAATAATTATCTATTTATAATTATTATTAACATTCATAAGTTAGATATTGTAAAATTTATGTTTACTAATTTTTTTATTGTACATGATATTCCTAAAAACTACCACATCATTTTTAAATGTTGGCTACACCAAAAACAAATTGTTTCTACACTAATAAGTATATGCCTCCATATCTGAATAAAAAATATTTAATATTATAAATAGAAGAATAATAACAATTATCAAAAGAATACACCTAAATTAAAAGAAAACTAATTAATACTATAGTGATTTTACTAAATACTATGTTGAATAAACTGGATGCATCCTAACCTGCAGATAAAATGAACATATAAGATACCATATATATATATAAAATACACAATTAAAAAGACATATCACAATATAGAAATTTTATACACAGCAAATAAAACCAATATCTCAACACTTTTAAAATGATTTGAAATTTATAAAATTTTGACAAAAATGGCTTCTAAATTAACAAATATAACAGATCAAATAAACTATTCTTAAAGGACTTTGTAATTTTTTTTTAAATGCGTGCTATTAATAGCAGAATTAATTGATTTTTCATTAAAACAGTAGCTAAGATTTAGCTCTAAAAGACCTTATTAGAAAAAAGTTCCATTATTTTGAAAGCAAGTTGTTTAATATTTAATTTTTTTAATATTATCATCTATTCTCATACTGTTAAGGTTTAATTGGTTATAATATATATTTTTTTGATTTATTTTTTTATCATTCAATATTGGAAGTAAACCATGTGAAGGTTTTAATAAAGATGAAATATGAATTGACAAGGAAAAGGTAAAAAGAAAAATATTTTCAGAAGAGGTAAACAAAAAAGGATTAGTACAAAAAGTTGAAATTAAAAAAATAAATAGATTTAAATGTTTCAGTAGCAACTTTTTTTGTAGCAAAGACTTCCTTTGGTTAACAGTGATGAAATAAGAATTGCTTTTGTAAAAGAAGCCTTTAGTTTTTAAAAGCCTTTAAAATAAGAATATTAAAGCGTTGAAGAATGAATTGAGAAAAATATATTGGACTGAGATATGGTTAATAGTGAAAAGAGTTGAATGGAAATGAAAGATGAATGGTAGTTTCAGAATAGAGAAATATAGAATGATGGAGGGATTAAAATGAAGAATTCATATGTGCTTCAGCGGCAAACAAAAAAGTCTATTGAACGTGATAAGTGATAAAGGAAGAAAACTGGATTAGAATTTTTCAAAAATAGTCGCTTGTTAAAGCAAGTGATTCAGGGAGTTAAGAGAATGGAAGGGAAATAGAAATAAACGCATTGTTGAAAACATCGGGTTAGATAAAGTATAAAACACAAGTTCATGGTGAATAGAGATGTACCATTAGTAAAACAGACAGGAGGAAGTTCATGCATGTTATGCTGTTAACAGATAGGCTTTATTTAAGCTATAAAATGCTAAATACTAAACTTTACTCATTATTTAAGGACTGCAATAACTACACAATTAATTTGATAGATGGGTGAATATAGTGGCTGAAAATGTAAAAGAAGTAATTAACCTATTTCATGGTATTTAGTAATTAAGCAGATGACACATTTAATTAGGTAGTTGACAAATGACTTTTTAATAAATTTAAGTATTTTAAACTAAAACTTATCTTAGTAACCATTTTACTAGCAAATGTTAAGTACTTAGTTTAGATAATTGATAACAATTATCTAAACTAAGTACAGAATAAGCACGCATTAATAATAATGCGTGCTTATTCTGCTTAATATCTGCGGTCATATTCAAAAGTATTTCATATGCAGGTTTCTGAACATGCCATAAATGTACAATCATAAAACATTATATATAATATATATATATATATATATATATATATATATATATATATATTCTTCTGTTTATAGGATAATCTAGTTATATATAAATGTGAAGTTGTACATATTAACTCTACTTGGGACATGAAGGAAAAGAAAGCCTCATCCACTTGACAGCATAAGTACTATAATTCTTCTCCTTGAATTTAAAGTTAAGTTTCTGGCTTTAAGAGAAGTAGGATAATTGCACTTATGACTAATATATGTATCAATCTTACCAGGATACATCTCCTAATAAGCTAGATAGATTATTCCTATAAAAAAAATTATTGTATTATATAAGATTTATTTTAATATCACTTTTATAATTAAAACAAAAGCAGAATACAAACATAATTAAAATTTTAAAATTAAATATTACTGAAAATCTCAAATTTTCATTTTTACTGTTATAAACATTTTGGTACTAAAAGGTAGGTACAGTGAAAAATTGCATGGAAAAATTTAATTACTTTTTGCCCAAATTTAATTTTCCTCACACACAGGACGATATATGTATATATATAGATATATCACACAAAACATGTAATTTTTTATCAAAATTTTCATATTGTACAGTTATGTTATTACAACCTTGTATTTTCTCAGCAACTGAATGAAAATTTTAAGTAATATCTTGAAGTACAGGTGATGCCTGGACAGTTCTACCTGATGCAGGCATAACCAATTTAATATATTTGCAAATTTCAATCACAAATCAGCAGCATCATTGTTATCAAAATAAAAGTTGTTAAATAATAATTACAGACAGTTACATATTTCAGTCGGCAAGTTAGTTTTCATTTCTTATATCTAATAAACCAGAATAAATAACAGGTGTACAATATTGCAGAAAAGAATTTATATACAATTTCGGTAATTTTATATGTATGTAAAGGTATATACAGGTAAATATATTTTACATTTTAAATACAGGCATTTAATGTTAGAAAAAGATGTCAAAAGAAATGCCAGTAAAGAATTATCACCAATTAGTATTCTTCTAACCTGCAACTAAGAATTACAGATGAGATTTGTTAATAAAATTATTCAACAAAAAATATTTTGTTAGTTAACAAAAATTATTAGTAAATGTACAGAACACACTTAGTAAGTTTAAACAGATTTTAATTTCGTTTCATTAATAGGGGTTATGTAAGATAAAATTCAAAATGTTTAAACAGTTGCCTTAGACTTCTTTGTATCGGCTTTTGGTCCATCACCAAAAATAAACAAACTCAAAAGCCTATGAAAACACAGATTAATAGTATTAAATACAGTTATATAAAAAAAATATTTATAAATATTTGTGATTTTTAACACAGAATTACAATACAATATGTTGTATTTTAATATTCTCGTTTTAAATTCCGCTAAGTAAAACACACGTTATCTAGTTATTTGTCATAAATATTGTCTAAATATTAACGTCGTTAAATATCTAATTTTACTTGTTCACTTTCCAGAAAAAGTTGTCTAAACAAAACTATTAGTGAAATTAAGTTTAAAAAGAAACCATTGGTATCACTGCTAAAGAATGATTCAGTGTGGCAGTTCTCGCTGAAGGAGTTGTCTGTCATTTTGTTCTGTTTATATTGTTTTTGTAATATTAAAGAAGATTTCATTTTTTAAAATAAACTGTTTCATGTTGTGTAAGAAAACGTAGTGTTCATAAGTTTATTTAATTTATAGATATTATTTTGTGATTTTAACATGGCTGCTATACGAAAGAAATTGGTTATTGTTGGTGATGGTGCCTGTGGTAAAACTTGTTTGCTTATTGTGTTCAGTAAAGATCAGTTTCCAGAAGTTTATGTGCCTACTGTATTTGAAAATTATGTAGCTGATATTGAAGTCGATGGAAAACAAGTAGAATTAGCACTTTGGGATACGGCTGGACAAGAAGACTACGACAGACTCCGCCCACTTTCATACCCAGACACTGACGTCATATTAATGAGTTTTTCGATTGACTCCCCAGATTCTTTAGAAAATATACCTGAAAAATGGACTCCAGAAGTAAAGCATTTTTGTCCAAATGTTCCTATAATACTTGTGGGAAATAAAAAAGATTTAAGAAATGATCCAAATACAATTAAAGAGTTAGCCAAAATGAAACAGGAACCAGTGAAACCCGAAGAGGGTCGAGCAATGGCAGAAAAAATAAATGCGTTCGCATACCTTGAATGCTCCGCAAAAAGTAAGGAAGGTGTACGTCAAGTTTTTGAAACTGCTACTAGAGCTGCTCTTCAGGTTAAGAAAAAGAAAAGGAAGGGCAAATGCAGGTTGTTTTAAGAAAACATCATAGAAAAGGGTAAAATATACTCATGTATTAGTATTTTTAATTAATATGTTGGTCCACTGTTAATTGTTATGAAACTATTATTTTTATTATTAGTTACAGCATGCAATTATTAATCTTGCCCTATTTTACTTAGGTTGAATTCGGGATTCAGTTAGTAAAAAAGTGCCACTATAAATTGTAACTGCATAATGCTTAATCTTTATTTAAATTACAAATTTTATATTCTTCGGAAAAAAAACAAAAACATTTTCTTTTCTATAACAAAATTCAGAGTAAGTCAATATTACCAAATTAAAATTCCTTATTGTATGATACAATTTTTAACATAGTGTAAGACTCTCCATAAGGGTTCACCTACAGGCTGTATCACAGGTCTTGAAAATTCTTTGTCATTACCTTAATAACATCCTCTTATTATTGTTAGAAATCTTAACATTTCATTGTTAAGTTAAAATTAATTGAAAAAACAGTTATGATTTACTAAACTTAATGTGTTTTCTAAATATTAAGAATAAGGCTGTAGTGTTCACATAAGTAATACTAGGTTGTTTCATGAATAAAATATAGGTAGCTTTGTTTAGTCTTATTTTTCATTTGTTTTGAAATGTTTAGGTCACTTCTCATAAGTATTTTTTTTAGCTCTTTTATATTATGAGAGTTCTGAATTCCCTCATACAGTAATTTTAAGGTTAGTTATTAACAAAATATTATTATTTTTCTAACTCCAGCTGTAGTTTTAACTTTATGAATTAACATGAGATAGTGCTTCAAAAGTAATCCATATGTATATTATTGAGAAGTATTAAATTTTTTAATTTCATTATATACACAATATTTGAAGTTTTTCTTGTGCTAATTTTCTTTTTTTATAGATTAAGGTTTATGTTTTGAATTTTTTTCAGTTTGTCAAAAGTTTAGGTAATTGTTTATGGTATGTTAACATTGACATTTATAGTATTATGTCTTATTAGTATGAATAAATCTTGCTTTAGGCGATTAAGTAATTATTTTATATTCATTATCAATTTAATAAAAATTACTTATTCTTCCTAATGCAGTTGTTTATTAATGATGGCCTACATAGAAATATTAAGTGTGTCATTGTTTATTTTTCTTCTTTAAATGGTACATACGTCAATATCATAATTTAATATGAAAATTTATTATCTTTTGAAAAAACTGTTAATTAAGAATAAATTAAATCTTATGATGTTTTACTTTATCAAACAACTGTCATTATATCAGAATAAATTTATCATAATTGTTTTTTATGGTATAAATGTGTTTGTTTATATTTAATTGCTTTACTTACTTAAGGAAATTTTTTTGTATTTTGATATGGAATTTAAGCTGTTAATTTTTTATAAAATCCATTTTAATGGTTAACAATTTTCTGATTATATTTGGCAGTTATTTTTAATTCTCATATATACTGCAGTGCCAATTATAATATACTGCATTAGTGTTTCTTGAGTAGCACAGAGCTGTTAAATACTAGCCACGTTGTGCGTCAGGCTTGTAAATTGAAACCTTGATGTAATAGTTAATTTCTGTCTTTCAACCACAAAATTCTTGTACTTTGCCGAATGATTGGTTTTTCTTGTTAAAACTATTTTATGTTGTGTTATTGTTTGATGTTTCTTATTTTATTTTTTAATTAAGTTTCTTTTGATTGGGTTTCATTTTTAGTTGCCAAATGAAACTTAATTAAGAGAAGTTGTTTTATTCTGTTAATAGTATTTTCAACCCAGAATAATTAAATTTGCAATATTTTTGAGATTCAACATGTTATTGATTAAAGCATAATATTGGTTTAGGTACAGTGTTGGAATATTTGTTCATAAAATTGATTAATAAAACTAAATGTTATTAATTTTGTTTTATTATCCTTAATGTCACAGTTGTTATGTAGTGTTTAATTTATAACATAACCTCACTTTAAATATTTAGCATCTGAAATTATTAATTGAGCACTAACATAATGAACAAAGGATGAACTTTATGGCCTTTACAAAATAATGTTTGTTGGCCTGAAGACAAATGGTTAACATTATGGTAACATGAAAATGCTATAGCTCCCATATTTAACTATTATTGCAATGATAATTAGTCAACATTGGTAGATGCTTAACACATAATTAATTACAGTAGATCAGTAGCCATTGTTCATAATTTTAGCATGTGTTAACTCAAAAAAATTGTGTAATCATGTATTAATTGGCAAAAATAGTCATCATTTAGCATGTTTTCTGTTAATAATATATTTTCAACCCAAAATCAAAAGAGTTGCAACATTTTTGAGGCTCACTATGTTAATTTTAAGAGAATAATTCACAATGTTCATCCAAGGGGTATAATGTTGGAATATTTGTTCATAAATTTGATTAACAAAACCAAATTTCATTTTGCCTAATGTGCAATTTATTTGAATCTATATTAGTTTTATAAAAAAACGTTGTTGGCAATATTTAGTTGTCATTTTTCCCTTTTGTTTATGTAACATTTCTTTTAACTGTGTTAAAATTTATAATTGTTTTTTTAATTTTTTTAGTTTTCATTAAAACATGAATTATTTAATTCTTTGTTCTAATTAAACTTGTTTCTCTTACATGATAATTTAATTACATCAGATCTTTTATTATATAATATTATCTTAAAATTAGTTGAAATAATTTATTTAATTAGTTTCAATTAAAAAAGACCATTGTTCTTTTTTATTACTACTTACATTTTTGGGGAAAAAATGAAACACTTGATTAAAAATAATACACCTTTTTACTGACATTTTTAGTGATCGCCAAAATATTTATCACAATTTCCTGCATTAAGTTTGACCTGTTACTTTTCCAAGCAGCTTCTGTTCAAGTGACAATATGTGACCGTTAAGAATCTATAATTTTACTGAAAAAATATCGTGCTGTTATTAGTTTTCCCATAATATATATATATATATATATAATTAAAAACTAAAATCGGCTACATCAAACATTCATATATGCTTATATTTGCGTAATATTGAATTCTCAATTTTGTCTTCCTTGAGAGTTTTCATCACTTGATCAAGAAGAACTAACTTTGAGTAAACAAGGCTACAAAACAAAGTAACTTATCACGACAAGCTTATTGGAGATTTCTATAACATCATTTTTATGTTGTATAATATTTATTACACTAATTTTAACTTAACTGTACATTATTTCATTACTATTTTCAAGTCTTTGATCAGCAAAATTAATTGGCCTGTGTGCAAAATTAAATAGATTTACTTAATCTGAGCAGCAACACAGTAAGTTTTATAATTTTTTTCTTTGCTGTCTGCTTTATACTTTCTGAAAGATTTTATTTATGACACAGTTTAAAACTGCAGGTATTTTAATTTACAGTGAAAAAGAGGATTATATGCTTGTTTTAGACGTAATCATCTGGTAAATTTAATTGTTTTTAGTTTTTTCTTGGCAAACAACTAGCTGTACATATTGCAGTTTAATAATTTTCTGATTATGAGAATCAAAGAAATTAGTACTGCTTTGCATGAGTAAAAATGCATAGCCAGCATATCGCCCCGGTAATTTTTTTTTTCACTGAATTTATGCAAGTTAAGGTAAAAGGTAACCAGAAACTCAAGGGCAATGCACTTGCAGCTATTCAGTCTACTGGTAAATATTGGCACAATAATTTTCATTTATTTTTTTTTGTGTCAACAACCATGGTTCTGTTTAAAATACATAATTTAATATTTGCCTTTGATTATTTACCACACCCTAATTTTCAAGAGTGTATTGTAAAAAAAAAAATAGTTCGCTTATAAGCACTTTATTACAGAAAATTTAATTATTGTTAGTTAAAAGATGATAATAATAAAATTAACTTTTTTAAGATTATTTTTATAGCATTGATTAAACATCAACTTATCAAGTTTATCAACAAGGGTTTTTAATTTTGCAGGTGGTGATTGATCTAGGAGTAACTAGCTGTGTTCAAATGTATGAACTTACCAATTATGAGATCATGTTATATAAAAGAAACCAACTTTTCTTGGATGCTGGGATAATTTGTCAGCATATTTTTCTTTTATTACAATTTATTTCATTTTCTTTTTGATGAATTTATTGCAATGTCATAGATTTTTATTGAAGATATAAGTCATCGATACCATGCATTTATGATAAAAAATATACATAATATAATTAACAAAGACTGATAGAAAACTATTTTTCCTTCACTGAAATCATTTAAAAAATTTTAAAGGAAAGTGAAGGATTAAAACTGAAAAAAAAAGAAATGTTCATACAAGTATAATGTTATGTTACTTAGAGTTATGATTCATTATTTAAATTTGTGATATTTTAAATATCATTAAAAAAAATCAATAAAAGCGAAATCTTTTTAACTTCTCAGCAAGTTTTTAATTTATGGGATGAATATTTTGTAAGTAGTACTTAAATTTGGTTATTTCTTATTGGTTTTTCTAACCTGTTGTATTTATTCTTAGCTTTTTTCTGTAGTTATTATTTAATAAAGAAAAACTTTTTCTTTCTACTATCCATTTATGAACAAATGTATTATGTTACAAGTGGAAAAACGTATTGACTTTAGGATTATTTTAATTTGTTTTTTGTATTGCTTGAAACCAATATTTAGTTAAATAAAAATTGTTCAGAACAACGGTTGTAATTGTTAGCGTTTATTTATATACATATAAAAAAGAATTTATTAACTCTTAAGATTTACAAATACAGTTTTTAACACATGATATATCATATAGATTAACTGTTTGCATTAATTTATAATAGATATTTCTATTTTATTATTTTTTTTAATATATATGTATTTATAGTTTGCTTTATTTAGCATATATATTGCATTGATCGAGTTGTAAACTAAGTTGAATTTTTTTGTGCTTCTGAAATCTGTAAAATAAGCTTGTTAAACGCACATTATTATTGTATTAATATATATTAAATTTATATGCATTTTCTGTTAGGAGAAAGTGTATTATTTAGATAATAGTTTATTACATAGTTATCTATTTAAAAATATTAAAACAATTAAAATATATTTATATAATATTTTATTTGTCATGCTAATTCATGCTATTATAATTATTACTATTATTTAAATATTTGTTGTAGTATTTTTGTATTGTTGAATAAAGAAAAATTATAACAACAGTATTGTTATTATTAATTATATTTTTTTAATGTGTGGTTTTATTGTACACTACATTTAATTACATACCACAATAACATATTTTTGTATGCTTTTTACTACATCTCACCAATGGGATAGTAATATCTTAAAAAGTATTATTTTTCTGGTCACAATACATAACTCCAAAATTATTGTAATATTTTTCTGAAATAGGTATTTGAAACTGATCAAATGGAACATATAAAATAAAAGCAGTTGTAAAGAGGTTTTTAAAATAAATACAAATTAGATTTTTTTTAAGTTAATCGTTATTAAAGTATAATAAATTTTAACTGTTAATTTATATTTCCTGTTATGAAGGTTTATTCAATAATTATTGATCTGAATAAGATAGCTCTGTTAAAAAGTTGTTAAAGAATTCATATTAATATTTTTATAGTAGGCTTATTATGGTCATGTTTTTGTAACAATGCAATTGAAAAAATGCTTTTCCATATTTTATATAAATAGTAATCTTCGTAGTACTGTAATATTATAAAAGTTCTCCCATTTTTATGCTTCATATCTGTTTGAGTTATTTAAGGACATGTCATATTGTCATTATTATCTTGAACTGATAAGCAGATGTGAAGTGTTTATTAATGAGTCATTTTATAATATTGCTTCTGTTACTTAATGTAATTTATATTTATAGATTAGGGAGAACTGGATTATTTAATTTTACTTTCAGAATAGTTTTCAGTATACTTAAGGTGGATTATTCTTGACACTTAAAAACCAAATACAGTTAAAAGGTTTTTGGTTATTAAAAAATATTTTTTTTTTGTCTTAAAAAAAGGGAAAATATTTGTAAAATATTTTTATCCAATTTGCAACTAATCTTGCCCCGTTAATGTAACTGAATTTTGTACACTTTGTAGTCACACTTCATTTTTAAGAATTCTTTATTGATTCAGTATATAATAAATACAATGTTTAACTTTTCTATAAAAAAATCATTTTAGATCGTAAGAAAGCATACCTAATACTGAAAAAGGAATATTTTACATCAACACAAAAATCTGGTTTCGCATAATTTAGAAGTTTTATATGTTCTAAATGAAAATTCAAACTTGTTTTAACTTTCAGAATTCTAAATAACATGATGTAACAGAATTTGATCAGTAGATATAAAATATGTGCAGTCTGAAATGGTATGAGGTATGTTTAAAGGTTAAGTGAATTCAAGGGACATACATATGTACATTACACAAGAATAATTTTTCTTTCTTACATTACATCAAACAGAAAATACTTTGATGTGTGATAAGAGTAACATCATGTTTTGTTAAACCATTGGGTTTTTGCACATTAAGAAAGTTAGTATTTTTTTTTCTTTCTTAAAATCGTGTGACCTGGACATGGCATCTCAAAATGAAAAAAATATAACATCTTATAAAAATTATTATTTTAACAAGATCTTGAAATACATATTCTTGCATTAAAAAAACCTTTAACAAAAAAAAAATTAAAATTTCTGTGATCCATCTGCATCCTGTCTTGGTGTTTTTTGAGTTGAGATTGTATTGTACCAGCTGTTTCAGAAGTCTCAAATCTAGGATTCTTCAGACACATCCTCATGATGTGTCCGAAGAATCCTAGTCTCTTTTTACGCATGGTATCTGATTAACTAAACTCTTTATACACTACTTCATTGGGCACTATCCACCACTGCCTATGTTTCTGGTATTTTTTGTTGATGCAAGTTCTACCAATTCTTTCAATTTTCTGGAGTCTGTCGATCTTTGATTGTTTGTTAAGTAAAAGAGGTTTTCTGCTGCACATGTGTCTCCAGTTTTATAACTGTGTTGTAGTGTTTTATTTTTGTAGACATTTTTTACTGTAGGTGTACTAGCTTAATTATTGTAATTTGGCTAGGTTGTTTGGTTTGAGATCTTTTTGTGTAGGATGTTATTATTCTCGTAGGTACTTAAATTGGGTTACTATTTTGACTTTATTACCATTTATGTTTACTTCTTTTAATTATGTTGGGTTTTGGCATAATTTCTGTTTTTTTTTAATGATATTTTAAAGCTAATTTTATTTGTTTTGAGGTTCTAATATCTGTGTTTTAGCTTCGTCAATGTTGTTAGCTAATAATGCCAAGTCATCAATGAAACCAAGGCAGTTTGTCTTGATTTTTTGCCCAATTTTTATTTTTGGGGTAATTTTTTGAGCCATTCCTTCATTACCATTTCCAGAGCGACAATGAGAATAGTGATAAGGGCCATCGTCTTGGTGCAATCCTGTTCTGAACTCAAATGGTTCTGAGAGTTCATCTCTGAATTTCTATTTTTGAATTGGTGTTTGTGAAGGTAAATTTTATCATATTTATTAATTTGGGATGTAGTTTGAGTTATCTTAGAATTTTTAGTAGGGATTCTCTGTGGATGCAATAATATGCTTTCTTGAAGTCTACAAATTTTATCACCATGTCGCTGTTTTTTTTTCTGTTGTAATCCATAATTAGCTTGAGACTCATGATCTGGTCTGGATAGCTTCAACCGGGTCTGAGACCTCTTTGGTATTTTCCTAGTTATTTCTCGAGTTGTACACCAATCTTGTTGAAGATGATTCTTGAAAGAATTTTGTATGTTGTGTCTAGGAGTGAGATTGCCCTGTAATTGTTAGGGTCTGTTTTGTCTGCTTTTTTGTTTAAGTGTGGATGAGGGCTGTCATCCAGTGCTCTGGTAGTTCTTTAATCCAGATATTGATAAGCTGTTGATGAAGGGTGATTTTTGCTGATCTTCCTGCATGTTTCCACGTCTCTGCAGAGTTCTGATCTCTCGCTGCTTTGAAATTCTTCATCTTACCTAGTGCTTGGTAGACTTGTTTTATTGTGGGAGGGTTGATTTTTTTCCAGTGGTTGTTATTGGGGTGCTGGTGTTGAAGTTTAGTAGTTAAGTCAGAACTTCACAATGTAGGAGTTTTATGATTATGGTTTTCATCCTTCATTAGTAGGGTTGGAGGTCCGTATTTTTTGCTTTTGAAGGTTGTTAGTCTCTCAACTATATTTTGTTGAATTTTTCTTCTACTTATTTCAGTGTGTCTTTATGGTGTGGTCTTTTTATTCTCCTTAGGGTTTTGGTTATTTCTGTTGTTTGTTTTACTAGGTTTTGGAAGGATGTTTCTGATTTTTGAGAGTGGTGTAATAATCATGGTTGATGTCGCTTCACTGTTTTATTGCATTCATTGTTCCACCATTGATGTTTTTTACAGGGTTTTATTGGAACCAATTCTTCTACAATTTGTTTAAGGTTGTTGACTATGTTTTTGAGTTTATCTGTGATTATATTTTGGTTGCTGTTTGGTAATTTTCATTCGATTAGCCGGGTAGGGTCTATTTTTCTTTTACTTTTAGAGGCTTGGTTTTGTTGTTTCCTTTGAGGAGGAATTTATATTGTTTTATTTTTAGTGGGAAAGTTTTCTATTTCAGAAAAGATCTTTTAGAACTATACTCCAAGTAAATAGTAGAGATTAGGTAACATTATGTTTATTATTTTATAAAATTTTAAAATTACATTGCGTCATTCTAATCTATAAATTTGAAATAATATTCAATTTAAGAAAACATACATTTTTATCTTAAGTGGAATTAGAGGTAACTTTCTGGAGCCTAAGAGTTACAGAAATTTATACAGCCATTGTAAGTATATAAGCAAGTACAAAAGGTAAATTTTTTGTGCTGCATTCAAAACATTGATTAAAACGCTGTATTATTGGATTTTCTTTAAAAAATTATGTAAATTGAATAATAAATTATTAAAATTTGATGGTAGATTTTATTTTTCTTTGAGAAAAGAATAAAAAACATGAAATGATAATTTAACATTGGTAACGCAACAGTATGCTATAAAAATCATCACATTCTGATGATGTCACCATTTTTCTATAGAATTATTATTATTACTAATTGTAGCTGTGACTTTCTAAGAAATATTTAACAGCATTCAGTTAACTAACATTCTTAAAAGATTGCACATTCAGTAAATATAAAATGATTACATACTCACAAATTTTTTTCAGCTGAATATTTCTTTTATGAATAATATGTAGGTAGTTTTTGTTATTTATATTTATATTTTTCTTTTAATTACCAAATTACTTAGCTTGTATAAATGTCTTCCCTCATAAAAATCTTTTCTTTTAAGCATAAGAAAAAACTTTAAAACTCACTTAAAATACCAAAGTGATAACAGTTTTCTGTGATTTGCATATTTGTCGATGAAAATTTATCAACAAAACTTAAAAACAATTCCTAGGTAACATTTTTAAAAATCCTTTTTCAGTAGTATATTTAAACATTTTTTGATTTGATACCTGGTAACCAATTTAGGTCACAAAATTTTGTTAAAATATCTAGTTTTTTCTTTTGTTGGAAAATATTTTATTAGACCACCATTCATTATTACGTAACTAAAAAATTTGTTTATATTATTCTACTATACTTTTTAATAAATCATAATTATCAGAAAATTTTCATTATGTTCATGATGAAAAATTATAATTTATCGTAAAGAAAATGTTATTAATTCTGTAAAAACAAACTTATTAACTTATTTACATGTCAGTGTTTTTAAGAAAACTGGGTAAAATGAAAATCTCAATTAAAAAAAAAGATTATATATACTTTTTAAGAAATATACTTATGATCCATTTCAGGTACTTAAAAAGAGGATCTACAGATTATTGGTAAGTTAATTATTATGTATAGATTAATGTTTGATTTAAAAATCATATTATTTACTGTATGTTATCGTCATTCCACCAGTTAAAAGAGGAAGTGAATTATAACACAAATTTGTGTTATTAAGAGGACTTTGATTTCTGTAGGCCATCTTACTGACATTAATGTTTTTCTTTAACTGAACTCAGACAGGATGTTCATCTAGAGCTAAAATAATAATTCCTATGTAACTTCTACATTAGAAACCATATATTTTCGTTTAGTTTGTATGTTGTAGAATACAAAAGCAAATAAAACTATACAATTGAGAGATAAAGGAGATAAACCACTATATTTTGTCATTTACTGTTCACTTTGTCAACCGCTACTAATGTAAATACGTACTTTATTATTATAACATCATTACTCCTTTCAAGTAATTGTTTTGACTGACTGAGTACAAAGTTTTGTTTAGTGGTTAATAAAACAGAAATAGCAAAGTTAGATTAGGTTAAATGGAAATATACTGTCATCAGTTCGAAATAATTCATTTCTAACTTTGTGTATGTAGAAAATAGTACTGTTATTCCACACATAAGGAAATAATACACTTTCTAGATTTATGAACTCATTTTTATTATAGTTTGTGTATTATTACTAGACGAAATTCTCAGCATGATGTATTGATTCCATTCACTTCTGAAAAAAATTCAGTTATATTCTTGATAGAGAATTAATCTTTTTTATGTTAGAAAATGAATTGTTTTTTGTGACTAATCAGTACAGTTTTATATAGTCTAGCGTTACTGAGTTTCAACCCATTTTGTTGTTTAATGTAACCCTTGTTGTTGTGTAATGTTGAATATTAACAAAAAAATAGCTGTTTTTATTGTTCACATTTATCTATATCTTTAATTATGTACAGTATATAAATTTTCTTACTGAAATTAAATTGCTGGTGTCAATAATATAAAATATGAAATATTATTGAAAGAGTATACAATTTATACTGGAAATCATGAATATTACAAAAATTACTAATATCTGATAACAAGCTAATATTAATAATCTGGTAACATATTACCAGAAAAAATTGTTTTAATCACTATTGTTATCTTGCTTGGTAAACAAATAGAATTGTTCTTTCTGATTGAATTCTCAAGTGAAATTATTCTTAACAATTTTTTTGGTTGGAATATTTTGTGATGTGATCAAAAAGTAAATTAAATTTTTATTTAATTTTTGTATGTAATATTCTCAAGAATATCATGGTCTCATGCCAAGTTTACTTAGGAAAGTGGTTTCACCTTAGTTCACCACAACTTGAACTAGCTGTATAAAAAATGTCATTACCTTAAAAAAAGAAACTGACTAGTGCCACTTATAAGTTGCTTTACATCTACTACAGCTATAAGAAAGACTGGGTGAAAGTGTAAAGCAATACTTTTGTTGAAAACGATGCATTGTATCATTCAATCTATCTTTTTTCATAATATTTACGTCTCTTAAAAAGTGTCCTTTTTTATAATGTATGTATCTAGATTATTAAGATTACTTTGTAATTTATTTCACCAAATTGGTAAAACAATTCTAAGAAATCAACTTTTTATTAATGTATAATCCAGTTTATGCATAATTACAATTATTAGCTGATGTTTTCACAAATCCGCCTGTGACGTGATTGAACCAAAATTTAAATCAAAGTAAAAGAATAATTTTATCCTGGGTAGACTATTCTAATAACCCTGATAAAAGGCTGAATCTCTGTGGGTTGACTGTTTCCATCCATTTCCAAATCCTCTTTTGCTTTTTCATTAGGCAAGTACTGTAGGAGTTGTTTAACTGCCTTGATTCCATCTGTGCTACCATGCCGGTAAGTGGTGAGATAGTAAGCTATGTTTCTATGAAATAGTCCAAGGACTTTTTTATTTCTTATCTGGGGGTTACTCAAAAAGTCAAACTGGTGGCTGAGACTTTTTCTAAAAAGAGCAACTCTTAATCTTAATCAATAATTATTTGAATTTCCATGTTTGTTAGTTTTGAAGAAAAGACTGAAATTTCTGTATCCGTGTTGGGGATTCTCTCTCAGATAGTGTCATCCTGGAAAATGGAGTACCTCAGGATGTGTATTAAGTGCCACCTTATTTTCTATAGCCATCAACAGTATTACTAAATGTGTGCAGATTCCTGTTTCATGTTCTTTATTCGTTGATGATTTTACCATATATATTGCGTCCCGTTTGACAGCCACAGCAAAGAGACTACTACGGAACACTATTTCTTGCCTTGAAGCTTGGTCCAAGGTTATCGGCTTCACATTTTCATCTGAGAAAACAAAATGTGTAGTCTTTTCTCGCCTGCGGAACCCCTTTGTTCTACAAGTCTTTCTCACTGGAGAACTAACTGCTACCTTGATGTCAGATTTTTAGGGGTATTTTTTGAGAATTAAAATCAAAATGTTCCAAACATTTACATATGCTGCGGGTCCTTAGCAATACCAGTTGAGGTGCCAATCGGTCATTTATGTTTTGTTTTTACTATTCCTTAGTTCGATCCCATTTAGATTATGGTTGTGTCACCTAATCTTCGGAACATATTACTGTAATTAAATGCTGGATGCTGTAATCATGTTTTCCTTTGGCTTGCTACAGGTGCCTTTAAATGAAACCTTGTCATAAGCATCCTTGTTGACTGTGCGGTGAGCCATCACTTTGGGATAGATGGGACCAGGTTTTAGCATCTTATTTTACCAGTCTTAAAGGACAGCTAATCATCTGGTCTTTGACGCAGTCCTTATTTTTAAAGGTATAAGTATCACCCATGCTGTACTACGCGTGTAGGTATTTGTGCCCGACATGTGGATGCGCCTTGTGTTTCTGTTTGATTCTGGAGAATCAACCTTATAAATTTTATGTTTAACCTCGCAGTGTACAATACAGAATGAACATCACCTATTTTTTTTCGGCAAATGTTTCATGATATTCTCTCTAAGACAAACCCAGATGCAGTAGTATATAAGGATGGATCGAAACAGAATGACACCGTTGGATGCACATTTATTGTTAATGGCCATACCTATATGTTTGGTCTACCTGGTATTATGAATGTCTTTACTGCTGAATTAAATGCTATAAATGAGGCTTTGAGTATCATTAACCCTAAGTACCGTCACATACTTATTTGTAGCAACTGGTGAAGTGCTTTCTAAGCCTTAAAAATTTTATTAAAAAAATTTTTATTCCAGATATCCTACCATCACTGAAATTTATAATGCAATCACAAAGTTGAACCATTGCAACACACAACTGAGTTTTTGCTGGATCCCTAGCTATGTGGGGATTCATGTAGTCAACCATCCTTCACTACCTGTGTTACTGCATCTGACTTTATTAGTTATGTGAAACAAATTGGCAAGATGATTAGATGGCTACAGTAGATAACAAACTCCGGCACATTAAAGGGTTCTGTATTGGTATGGAACTCCTCAAACAGCAAATTTCGTCATGAGGTTCTCTGCTGATGGCGGATAGGACATACGAGAACTACTCACAGATATCAGATGTCAGCATTAAACGCACCAGTATGCATACGATGCAACTGCCACTTGACTGTACGGCAGTTAATGTGTATACATTGTGCAGCCTTCCATTGCAAATTTAAATTGCCCAGGAATTTTTATCAAATCCTAGCCAATAATAAAGTAGTTTAGGACTGATTTGTTTTTGTTTCTCCAGAGTGCTAATATTTTACATACTTTTTAGTAGCATTTTTAGGTTTTTATTTATAGTAGTTTTATGTTTTTGTGTATAAGATTTTAGTTTGTTTTGATCTTGTTTTTAAATTTCTTCTTTAAGTTTTTATTTTGTTTATTTTTTATTATTCCATTAAATTTTGTATTTATATTTCTTTTTTTTTCCGGGCGATGCTGACATACAAATTTTTTCCACCCAAAAATAAAAAAGAAAATTTAAGATTGATAATTGCAGTATTTATTAACAGTTGGTCAGAGTCTACACAAAACCAATCAGCTAATATTACTTGTCCAAAACAAAACCTACATAAAGGCAGTATAAGTCCAATAAAGTTATAAATGTATATGTTAAAGAACATATTAACCAAATTGTTATAGGAATAGAGACTTGTGACTGCATGAAATAGTAATGAAACTTAACATTTTTATGGAATGAATGATGCAAGATACACTGGTTTGAGTTTTTCTAAAAAATATCTTAATAGTTTCATTGACTAGTTAAATAATAAAAGTAAAAGTATTTTTGAAACTAGTAATAGAAATAATAATAATTCACTGAAAGAGAATTTATATTTTCTTATTAGTGTAAATACTAATCCTAATGAAAGATGTTAAAAACTTTTTGACAAATGAAAACCAATTGTTCTGCAATCACTGTTAAATTTAACATTCCATAGCACATTGAACTTTCTAATTACACCAATAAAAATTCTTTATTTGAACAAAATTAAAAAAGTTACTAATGTTCATTTGTAATAACACGATAATTAAACATTAAAACATTTTTTGCTAGTAATTTTATTAATTATATTAAAAAACCCATTATTTTTTTACAATTAAAGAACTTACATATATTAGATTTTAAATTTATTTTAAAAATAAATTTTGAAAAATTTGTATGTACATAAAGCGTATAAGCAACTAAATATATGAGAGTAAGGTAGTTTTCTTATTTTTAAAAATTAATAACACAATAAAAATCAATCTCGCAATAAAAATACTAATCGCCTAATAAAAATCTCATTGGCTGTAAATAAAAGCTAATACTCACTTTCTAAATGCATAATTGCATAATGAAAGTAGTTTATAGTGAATTTATTATAAAAAAATTCTTCATTAAGTTTGTATCAACATCTTTTTCATATGAACCAGTCTTAAGTGTTTACTTTCCAATAACTGAATTAATTACTTCTAAATGAAGAAAGGTGTTTTATAGTAGTTAATGGGAATTCATAAAAGATATTCTTCTTACATTTTTTATTCTCTAATTCATTATTGCATTTCTTTTTTGTTATAGGAAAATGACTGATTAGTAATGTAAAAAAGAACTGCAGGCAGCATCATAAGTAATGGAATGTAACAGAGATAGTTAGGAATTTTTTGGGTATACTACTACCTCAGCATTTGAAATTTGGGTTTACAATCTTGTTACTGAGATGAGCTACATTTCCTATATGTTCATCACTAAATTAAATCAGGAAAGAAGACCCGTTTCCATTTACACAATTATGGTAGGCTTATTTTTGGACCCCAAAGAAGTAAATGAATAGATCAAATCTCAATATATAAAAATTATCCTGGATCCCTATTTTGCAACATTATGCATTTTTGGGCACCTACTGTCATTTGATGTATTTTTGCATATTAATGTTCTTCCATTTTGTGTCAAAGATCAAAAATTTGGTCTGATCATTATAGAGGCTTAATTATCACCCACAGGGGAGAGGGGTACTTATCCATTTAATCGGATTTATGGTGGAAATATTGAAAACAAATGGACTGAAAAATTTTTAAAAATAGACCAAATTTAACATACAGAATTCAAATTTAAAATGTTTAATACTTATCTATCAATGTCAGAAAAATATCTCAATAATATCAGTTGATGCCGCCATGAATAGAGCTGCAAAAGTTACTTTAGATAGCTATAAAAGACTGGCAGATTATGTGTTGCAAGATGCATTTTGAAAATGCTAAATTTGTTAAAATGGTTCAGTTTATAAAAACTTGTTTCAAAGTCTACTACAAACCTCAAAGAGAGACCTCTTTATACTAAAAATTAGTATAAAATGAATTCATGCATGTATATGTAAAATGAAATTCAATATGTTTACTTTTCTTGTTTAGTTATTTAAAAATGTTAGTTTGTTCTGGAAGCCTAAATAAAAGTTGAGAAAATAGATGGTTCTATAACTTCCATGTATGATTTATTGCATTAAAACTACCATTATTGCATAGAAAATGTTCTTGTTATGTAATGTTACATGATTACATGACAAAGTTTTTCTTTGTTCAAAAGTAGACAAATTTTTTTAAAGAATGTTAAACTGATTTATTTACCCTCAAAAGCATTAATAGATATGTATTTAGGTAATTGTGTGTAAAAGATGTATGATTCTAGAAGAATAAGCAACAATAATTCAAGAAGTGTAAGTTGATATAAACTTTGATATTTATTTAGTCTATGTTTATAAAATTTATATTGCATCGGGTTAGTTATGGCAAAGAGCCAAAGTTAGACAACATTGGCACTAGTGAACGCTAAACGATAAAAAATTATTTTATACAACCGTATTTCAAAATGTTAAGGGAGAAGACGATCTTTTTTATAAGGATGTGCTTTTAGGGTTGGCAAATATCGTATGAATCAAGGAGCTGAAATGATTATTGTTGAAGCAATAAAGCGTCATCATCTGATCGAATATTCTCAAGCTTAAGGCCTATTTCTAATACTGTATAGCTCTTGAATTAATTTTTTTTGTCCTGTAAAAGTCTTATTGTTTTTTAAAATAGTATTAGATACTATCCATGAAGAAAGAAAATAATATTTATATATTTATTTGAAAAGTTATCGATGAACAAATAGGACGTAAAGTTTATATAAAACTATTACGTAGAAAGAAGTGAAGTTATACAAATATCTCTAAATATGTCAGTGATACTTGTATACTAATACTGTTGCAGTTATCATTTATTAATATCTTCACCAAATTCACTTTTTCACATAAGAGACAAAAATCTTTGAATAGCATTACAAAATATAATTACATTTTAAAATTACTAAATACTAAACAATTCATTTTCAAATTAGTGATACTTTTTTTTTCAAAAGTTTCTTTAATTATTAGCTCCTTCCTCAGTGAAGGATCTACTGATTCTTTTTTTTCCTTGTTTAACCTCCAGGACCACTGTTAGGTATTGTTTCAGAGAGGATGAAATGAATGATTTGTAGCGTGTGCAAAATTGCCGTACCTGACCTAGATTTAAACCCAGGTCCTGTGGATGAAAAGCCAAGATACTACTACCACTCGCACCACAGAGGCTGGCTAAAGAGCAAATACCTAGCACAAGTTATTGGTTACCTGTTCACACTTGATACCAACAGAATCAAAATGTCTTAATGACAGAAAATAAGTTACATTAATATGTATTGACTAACACTCGTACAAAATTACTAAAATTTTCAGGAAAGATGTCACTACTGTGCCATTTTCAAACCAACAAACAAAATATTCAAGATCACCCAGAAAAGTAAAATAATCATCTCTGACGAACATACCAATTCAGAAGTGTGTACAAATTAAACATTAGTAATTACATTAAGTGCTATATTGATCAAATTGGAAATTGGAATTGGTCATTTTTTATTAGCTACTTTTTCATTATGCTTTATCATCTCCATTGTGACTGAGTTCTGTGGGTTTTAGCTAGAAAGCCACTGGATCCAGGCTGGCTAGTGGTAATTTGTTATAGTTACTATTTACATTTATCCTTGGCATTTGTATAGAGAAGGCATGTGTGCTTGTGAATCTATCAAATGAACAGATATTATTATCTGACCATTTTAAACAGTAAAGATATTGATAAATAATTTATTTTAAAAATATCCATTTTTCTTTTGGTCCATTTAAATGTAACTTTTCATACAATTCTGTATAAAAATTTTGAACTTTTGTTGTAGAATAAAGCTATTTTATTTATTTCATAATGTTACATTGCGTCTTTAATAAAATTTCAAAACCAATTTTGGTTACTGCCACACCATGCCATAGAATAGATAGATTTTGTATCTATTTATGTTTGAAAAAAAGAACTAATCAAATTATGAGAAGAAATGAGTTCTCAAGGTAATGTTAAGTACAGTATCTCACAGGGTTCTGTACCTGGAACTATTTTATTTATTATGTACATAAATGATTTACGTAGTGGAAAATTTAATGGTAGAGTGACAATATTTGCAGACTACTCAGCATTAGATTATGAAGCTGAAAGTGTATACGAACTAAGGAATGAGAATTAGATGGTTAATGAAATACAGGTTAAATTTAAATGTAATGAAGAAAAATTATATAATTTTTCATTTAAAATATCTGCCAGAAATGTTATACAGCATAAAATATCACAATTAACTGTAATATAAACATAAATTATACATGCCAAACGATACCATAAGCAAATACAATAAAGTATCTAGAAGTAATTTTGGATGTGAATCTTTCTTGGAAGGAACATATAAGTAAGATAAAAAAGAAATCTAAGTATATATAAATTCTACTTCTTAAAGAATTTTTGTACAAGTGTTGTATCACTCATTGATAAGAGTCAAGATTAATGTATGATTATAACTTGTTAGTGAGATATGTATTATTCTAATATAAAGTAATTATTGATAGCATAAAAACAAGTAATTATAAACAATTTATGTAATAATATAAAGGAATCAGAAACTTTAGAGAATACAAATGTTCTGTTATTTGTGTGTTTACTAGAAATCGATGAAATTGAAAAGTTATTATTCTAATCTAATTATTGAAGAAATTGTTAAAATAAATTACTATTTTACGATTAAAATTTAGTCTTAAATCTAAAAATATTGAAAATGAACCTAATTTATTTAATAAATAAAACCCGTTATTCACATGACATAAAACACCAATCAGAGCGCATGACGTCATATCTTGTAAAACGTCAGATTGTTGTTTACGGTGGTCTATGTGATTTGTTGATTTTGCGTTCTAAAATACATTTTTCATGTTTTATACGATTTTCTGTTATAGTAGGAAAACTCGTAGGTTAAGTTTGGTTAGATTATATTTATAGTTTTATTTATTTTCTTGTTTCAATATAACGTTTCAGTGGTGCCAGAAAGAACTAACTAATTACTGGTCGATGGACTATTAAGTGGGTGTATAACGGTTTTGAACGTATTGTTTTTGAGATTAGTTGTCATAAGAAAAACTTATCTTATAATAAAATAGTTATAATAGCTAAATTTGATTTTAGGTCCTCAAGAGCATCGTTTGGAGATGATGCTGTAAGCTAAAGCGTCATGGATGGCAAAATATGTACAGTCAAATGTAAAATATGTTTGGAACAAAAAAGTTCATGCGAAATTATGTACAGTTTGTTAAATAAATATGTATACAGTTAAATAAACAATTTGTTTGGAGTTTCAATGGTAGTATTTTCACACTGAGGCACAGTACTTGTAAAACTTGAAATTCATTTTAGATAGTAATTTTCAAATCACTTGAAACACGAGAGACCATAACAGTTTGGAGGGTTTTAGCAGTAAAATTCTAATTGGTTTATAAAAATGTAATTGGCTAGCATATTAGTATTCCATTTCCCTTTATAGTGGCTTTTTCTATCACCGAAATGCCTATGTGGAAATGTTCATCGTGTATATGAGTAGGAAATGTATTTTCAAAGATATTTTACACCCCACAGCTCTGTATGAAGTAAGAAGTTGATTAACAATATTGTGGTAATTGTTGGATTTTTGTGTGCCGAGAAAATGTTTGCAAACATTAAATGAAGCCCAAGAACAAAATTAATTCATTCCTAAATCCAGAACTTAATACAAACAACACGGCTGTGTTTTTAGCTACATGTTTTGACCTGCACAGACATGATTAATCTTGTCCATGAAGGCTCACTCGTTAGTATTAGATATGATGTCATAATATATGGCTGTGATATGATTTAATTTTTTGTATAGTATTGTTTATTTATAGCTTGTGGATTATGTTTAAACAATAAAAAATGAGCTAACAAAGTATAATATAGCAGCTTAAAAAAAAATTTTTCAAAAATGATGGGTAATAGATTCTGAGTTCATATTCATTTTCAGCATCAAAAAACAAATTAAAATCATGTATCGCATGTTAGGAAACAAAAATTATGTTTAACAGTGTAATTATTAAGTTAAACATTTGGAAGCAGGAAAACATTTCATGATTTTAACCTTGTAAGCGATTTAGAAAATGGTATTATAACACTAATCAAGTGATTAAAAGATTAGAAAAAAGGGAAATAAAGATCATTTTAAAATGAAAGACAACCTCTATGGCAAAATGGTATCACATCCCCATATCCAGAAAATTCTGGCTGAACTCTTATTAGGCAAATTCTTATCAGGTCAATTCTTATTCTTATCTGGGTGAATTCTTATTCTTCACATCTACAAAATCTGTTTTTATTAAAATAAAACGTCTTTTGCAATTGTAATCAGCTTTGGCTACTTTGTGAATAAATAAATTAATTAAAAAAAAGACTTGCTGCATTGAAGACAAGTTGTCTAAAAGCTTTTAGTAAATATACATGAATAATAAATAAATCAGTAATAAAATACCTATATATCCATTTAATTCAATGATTTTAACTAAATTCATATACGTTCATTTGTACAATTTTGTAATAAAAACTCTCTCTTATCTATAATTTATTTTTTCTATTATTGCTTCTAAAAAACAATTGGAAACTTGTTGCTTAGCAATGACTAGTGTAAGGTATAATAAACATAATACATTTATTTAAACAAATAATAATGAATGAATAAAACTAACAAGTGTGTATAACATTAATATGGTAGAAAAGACAGTAATAACTTACTTGATGTATGTGAGATATGACCTCTGTGTGGGTCGCATCTTCCAACGACTTCCCATTGACTTCCAGGATTTCATCCCCGACCTCAAGATCTGCCTTATCCGCTGGAGATCCTGCAAAAAGGTTTTTCTGTATATATCAATTATTAATGTAGAGTTCTTAGGTGAAAGTGTTAATGCATAATTATGTGATGGATACATATTAATTTTGTTGTATAAGTTGATATAAACTAATTGGTTAATAAAACCAAAGGATAATAACAATTAATGATGAGTAGTTGTTAGAAGAAAAGGAACTATCTTATAATTCTTATTTAACATAATCTTTACATGATACTTCGTATAAATAGTATTGTCAGTAACATTTGAAATAATAATTCGTCTGATAACTACCTTGCAGTAAGTAAAGCTATAGCTTCTGGGTAAGAGAGTAAATTATATAGATTTACGCTAATGGATAGATTATTTATCATTACTCAATATTTTACATTATCTTTGATTTCTGTGGGTGTAAATCTGTTCCTGTAAATCTGCTGAGGATAGCTGTAGTGAACTAATGCGTCATCCTTCAAATCTGGTCGGAGGGGCCTATGGCACTCATGTGCCAACTTAAGGACATTTTCCTGATAAGTGATGGTGCAGTAAACATAATATCTGAAGTGACTATCAGGTAAAGCCAGGCCTCATACCCTTAAAAAAAAAAAAAAAATGGAAACATTAACCCACTTATGTTTAACTTCTGTTTTGCTCTAAAAAAGAGCACAGAATTGCAGAAAAATTAGCATAGTTGATTATTAATAATGCTAAGTTAATAAAAATGCTAAGTTATAAAAATTAATTTTAAATATTCCAAAATTTATTTTTATTTAATAAAAAATTAGGATATAAATGTTATACATTTATATCCTAATTTTTTATTAAAAGACAACTGCTGAGAGTTGCTGTTTTGTTACTTTTTAAAAAATATATTTATAAGTGAGCATATAAGGAATATATATCAGTGAGCATTATATATATTTAATGTGAAACATTAAATAAAAACGTTAAAAAAAGCTGACAACACAGTTGTTTCTGATGCACAGCTTACACACACAATTTTATTTAAATATATTTTTTCATTTATTTAATTCAGTGATTTTAACTAAAATGCACGCGCATACCGTATTTAATTCATGCAGGTGTGGCGACAATCGACAGTAACTTAATGTAATTTCACAATTTAATATAGAATAAATTTAGCTTTTACAGTAAGCAGACTGGTGTAGTTGACTACACTAGTCTTTAAACCTACACCAGATTAGTCTTTAAACTTCACCAGTCTGACTACACCAGATTTTAAAGTTACAGAATTCAATAAATATTTTAACGTGCAGGTACCGAGTCAACGGGACGATCGAGTTTGAGACCCACCCAGACAGAGTTACTTTTTTACACTTAAAATATTATTCATTTGTTTAATTCTACCACTCCCACCTGTGATGTCACAACATAGCAGACAACAACAAAATTTTTTGGGGTGGGGATGTGATTTTGCAAAACTTTTTTCGAGATAATGAAGATGACCTTGCTCCTCACAGCCTCACCCCATCGACTTTTATAAAATTTAATGGTATCAAAGCCTCATATATAGAAGTAATCTGAGCAAGTTTGGTCAAAATCAGTCCTGGAGTTCTGGAAATATAAGGTAATTTAGACACTAATGATAATTTAGACACACATATATTAATATATTTAAAATTAATATATTTAATATATATAAACATTAATATATTTAAAATTTCCATCCAGTTTTTTGGATTCCTTAGGTGTCAAAACATGCCTAAATTGGATTGATTACAATAATTTCCCTTCTAGAGCTGTAGCTCTGCTATAGTGCTCTCTAGATGGGAAAGTAAAATCTGAAATTTAAAATACAACTCAGATAAGACTCAAGGAAAGAAATTCATTTACAGTATAACATAGTTTTTCAATTAATTAATTAGATCCTTTAATTATCTTTAAAAAAAACATTACAAAATATTCGTAATGCTGCCCTCATAAATTTGAGGGCAAAAGATGATGTGCATCTTTCTTAAATAGAATAATACAATGTCGTAGGTAACCTTGAGTGCAGTTTACATAAGAAATAAATTTAAAAAAAGTAATTAGAAAATTATTTTTGACTCATAAGTGATTGCTAATACTACTTAGTGAATTCATCAGTCTCCAATAGCAGATTTTAAAGTTACACTGAATTCAACAAATTCAGTAGCGGCTTACAACAAAATTTAACAAACCAGATAGATCAGTCAACCAGTTTAACAAACTGACGGTCAGCCTGATCTAAGGGGCAAAAATATTTTCATTAAAATTAATTATTTCAAAAATTAAACTGAATATGTAGAAAATATTTGTAAATGTTACTAACGTATCCAAAAAATTCAATTATTTTATGCCATCTATTAAACTAGGCTGCAGTAGGTATTTGACTAATACTTTAAAATCTTGAGTTTTTAGTTGCTTTAACTAAAATTAGTTTGTAATATTTTATTTTTGTACACTTTATAATACATATCTCAAATTGAATATGGAGACTGCAACATCATGTTTTTGATACTGATTAACAAATAATATGAAATATTATGGCATATGTCATTCAAGCTTGAGGGTTGATTTCACCACTTCACAACTAAGAGGGCTGGCTACAACTGAATGAAAAAGTAAGTAGAAAGTAGTGAATTTTTCTATTTTCTTCAGTTTTATTTATTACTACCTGTGGTACTTAGATATCATAAAACAAATGAAATTCTGAATTGGTGAGAACATTCCAAAAGAAGATCCATGAAAGATTAAAAATATTAACTGCTGTGTCTATTTATTGAAACCACCAGATACAATCAATTAAAAGTAATACATTTATCTACTGGAGGGCTTTCAAAATATTCAAAAAATTACAAATTACACTTTCAACTATATTAGCATACCATGCTTTTTCATTTAACATTAAAACCTACTTTATATACTAGGGTATGACAGTGAGTCTAATTAGATGTGCAATTTGTAATTTTAAACTGCTGATGATGAAGTGAATACTTTGAAAGCACTCCACTAGGTAAGTGTTCTTTACTTTTTATACACTGTAACTGGTGATTTCAATATTATAATTAAATTTTACACGCACGCGCTCATACACACACACACACACACACACACACACACACACACACACACACACTTACACATCCACACACATCTTCATTTTAATTATAAATTAATTACATTTTTCAAGTTAATATTTGTAATTTTATGTAATAATTACTAAACAGGTAACACAAAAATAAATTTCTTTTTATATCTCTACTTTCGAGTAGTTGAAATAATGTAGGTTTCTGTTTATCATAGCTAAACTTCTTTTACTGTAGAATTCCTGTTAAAATAATTAACTACAAGTGATCGATACAAAGGAAGCAGGGCACATGGAAAAAAGTAATTGAATATTTAAATTCAGTATTACATTTTTTTTTAATATTAAAATTGTGTAATGATAAAATCTGTTATTTTAATCATTTTGACATTGTAATTTAAAGGAAGAAGATAAATAAAAGTTTTTTTTTACTTTTGGGATCACTGTTTGGTATTGGTTCAGAGGATAAGACTGTTGTTTTTTTTTTTTCAGGGTAAAAAACACTTTGATGTTATTGCGTAGACACGATATATATTTGTTGTACAAATAAATGTTAAAAAACTGGACAATTAAAAATTAAAAAAAACTCAAAACTCAAAAAACGCAAAAATATATCAAAGTAAAAAGCCTGTAATGCAAGCTAAAAGCAAAATAAAAACACAAAGATATATCAAATTATAATCTCAAAACAATAAAATCGGCATCTGCTTTACAGAAAATGACATAATTTCATTTAGTCAGTATATGCGACTCCCTCTGGAGAACGAGGCGTATTTCTCCCTCCAAATAACTAGGGCTCCGATAGGCGCAATCCTGCTAGCCCATAGGTGCTGGTGCCGAAAGGACTTCAGCGGATGGACTGAAGGGAAATCACACCGGGATTACTAGGCTCAAAAGCTTAGTCTCTCACGGTCAGAACCAGTACATAAATTTCACGATGCTCCATACGGATAGGAACGCAAATTACGAAATCCTTTCATAAATAAAACAAAATTTATAACTGCCACTAAATAACCGATTGTCCAGGCTCTGCAATCTGTAGGAAAAATATTGAAACTCCCACCATTCTTGTGTTCCGTTCCGTTCCATTGAGCTATCAGATATCCATGATTGAGCTTAGATGTGCCCTATTCGCAAACGGCAGCAAATTTTGGAGGTTCATAAGGAACCTCCAAAACAGAGGATAAGATGAAATGGCAATTTTGTAGCTTGTAAAAAGGCCATCCCTGACTGGGATTCAAACCTGGATGAACCAAATAATACGAAAATTTATTAAAAAAAAAATTATTGTATTTAAAAAAACAAATGTAATGTACAGGTAAAAATTAATGAAGTACATGATTGTCAAATGTCTCACTTCATACATAAAGAAAGTTTGCTGTATACTATATGTCAACCAAAATTAAACATTCAATATCAAATGTAACTTTCTTTCAGGTTTCTATTAAACTGAATTTATCAATGGAATTTATTTTCCTTTATTATATATCATAAGTTTGATTATGAATCATTTCTATTTATTATATATTCTTGATTATGATTAACATGTTACATTTTATTATTGACTGAGTAAAGTAAAGTCTTGCTTTATAACTCAACCACTTCAATGTTAGTGAAGTACGATGTTTTAAAAATTGAAAACTTTTTTAAAAAATCCACTGCACCACACATTTTAAACGGAACACTTAACACAGAGTGAAAGCTAACTTATACAAAGGTAAAGTTGTTAAAACTTTTCTTTTTAAAAATGTACTAGTCAATTTTTAAAAAGTTTTTAAAGTTACAATTCAGATTCCTGGGGTATAACGTGGAAAGATTTTTCATAAGATCTTTTTTTTTAAATTGTAGGCATTGAGAAAAAATGCAAACTTACTATATCCCCTTTGTGTACGTTGTTGTATATTTATTGTATATAAATATATTGTATATATTGTATATTGGCATCAGCCAATAACTGATGCCCTAAGTTTATTGAAAACCTAGGTTGGCAATACTGTTGTCAGAAAAAAATTAAATTGAGTTATTTTACGATGTTCAACAATCAACTTATTATTAAACATAGCTAGTCTCTTATCTGTGATTTGTGTAGTGTACGTACGCTATATATGATTTGTATAAGGTATTTGTTTTTTTTTAAAAGTGAGGTGCCATTCAAATCAAGAATATGCAGATATTGTTTTCGTTTACGGTTTTACTAATGGAAATGACCGGACTGCAAAACGTGAATATCCGGTAAACTGAAAATCCAAATGCAATTATAGTCAAACTTTCAAACCCGATTTTCGATAAATTAATGATGTGATATAATTAGGGACCGGTTAATTGGACCATTTATTTTTCAAAATCGCCTTTCTGGTATTGTGTACAAAGTCAATTGCCAGTTCTGCTAGAAGAAAAAAAGGAAAATATTAATGAAAAAAGGGAGCAAATATTAATCAAACATGACGGGGCACCACCTCATTATTAACAAGACTTTAGACAGCATTTAAAGTTTTCCGGGCGGATGGATTGGTCGAGGTGGGTATTATTGGTCGAGGTGGGTATTAATTGGCCTGTGATATTAGGAAAACTTCTTTGATGTTATACGTCGCACTAGATTTTGGATAAACTATCTTGGAGATCATTTTGAACAGTATCTGTAAGGTATGAGAATTAAATTTAAAAAAATAAAACAGACTTAAATACAATAATTTTTTTTAATATACGAGGCTCGGCTGACAGATTTTGCGCACTAGCGTGCTACTCGGAAACAAAAGGTACTATCGAGTTGAATGTGGTAGCAGTTGAAATCCGATAATGCGTTGAAATCCGTTTACCGGCTTTTTTATAGTAGCAGTTAAAATGGAGTCGAGTACGGCCAATATGTCCACACGGTTAAAACAACGCGCAGTGATCGAGTTTTTAACAGCAGAAAATATGATCCTACCAATATTTTTAATTGTTTAAAAGCGGTGAAACTGTTGACAGGAAAGCTGGTAAACAGACAATTGAGGATCCACCTCGCAGCGAACGACTAGTTTCTGTGGCTGACGAGAAACATCGAAAGAAGGTGGACGATTTGCTTCAAAGTGACCGGCGAATCACCCAGCAACGTATCGCTATTCAGTTAGGAATATCTAAAGAACGAATAAGCCCCATATTATAGAGCAATTGGGTTACCGTAAAATATGTGTACGACGGGTATCATGCAAACACTCTGACGGTTCTCCGCAGGCTAAAGTTTGGGCCTATTCCGCATCCGCCATATTCGCCGGACTTGGCTTCGTGCAAATTCCACTTCTTTCCTCATCTCAAGGGATTTCAAAGGTAATAATTACACTACCAACGATGAGGTGAAGAAAACTGTTGCCATCTGGATCCGAGAAAGACCGCCAGAAGTTTTCAGTGACGGAATGCAAAAACTTGTCACATGGCAAATGTTGTCACATGTTGTATCAGTGTAAGCGGGAATTATATTGAAAAATAAATAACTGCATTTTGTACTTTTAATCATCATTTGATAATCATCATCATCAATTTATCAGCCGAGCGATGTTTATCAATTTCCAACGTGTAAGTCATTTTAATTGTTTTTTATGTTTCTTTTTCAGTAAATTTGATTTTTAAAACGTTTATTTGATTTTTATTAGACTTCTTTTATATTATATTTTTATAATGAAATTCGCTACAAGTTTTGTTATATATTTTAGGCACTTATTAGTCATATAAAAAGTTATTTGTATTGCAAACCTAAAAAACGGTTTTCAGACAACAAAATTTTCAGTTTTACTTCCGATATCATGAAAACTACTGGAGATAGAATTTTGATAATTATCTTATTCAATTTTTCAGATTAAAAACCGTAGGAAAACATTAATTTTGTTCCTCAATTAAAGTCCTAAAATTTTCAGTACAACCTCATTTCACCGGGGATGCTGAATTCCGGCGAAATTTTTCGCTAGCCGTAACTCGCTAACGAATCATTTCCAGCCCTATGTTTATATAAACTTACTTCATTATTTTGATGTCGGGTTTGACAAACTTACTTCATAAGTTTGTCGGGTTTCTCGTGAGGCACTCTGTATTAAAACTATGTAATTTTAATAATTTTTCAGATGAAAAAAACTAAGGGGTCAATTTAAAACTTGTTTTACTAAATCTAAAATTAAAATTAGCTGATATTACAATAATACAATAATTCTTTAAATGAATAAGAGAAAAAGTAAGTCTCACGCAAATCTTACAAAAAAAAGTACTAAATTGGAAGGATATAATTAAGTCCACTAATGCATCAATTTCCCCCTTCCCCCTTTAAGTTGAGCAAAATATAATACGCGTTATTTCATTATCTATTCTAGTCCCTCTTATGACTTAATATATGAGAAGTATTTGAGGTTCAAAAAGCACTTGTCAGAATTGTTGCTTTCTCTGAGAATAACGATGTAAACCGCTTTACCTCATCCTTTCTTTCCCTAGTAAACCTGGAATTGGATATTTATTCTTCATAAGAACAGCTTTGTCATTTCAAGGTAATCCGCTGGGTTAGTCTAGTCGTAAAACTCGTCATAAATCAACTGATTTTAAAGTCAAGAATTCTCTCGAGGTAGTTGCTTTTATTTGGATTTGAATACTAGATCGTGTAGATTGGTGTTCTTTGATGTTGGGTTTCAATTAACCCAACCATTCCATCTCAGGAATGGTTGGCTGGATCTGTGCAAGACTACACTTCACTCACACATGATGCAGCTGGCAATGGGCTCCGAACCTAGAAAGCTGAATGGGATATCTGGAGATCCAGAATACTCATAAGATAACATTTCAAGATGACATGTAACTCATCTCAGTTCACATACAATCATTATATTTATCCATTTATACAAGCATATATACATACGTAAAAATATACAAGTCAAGATATTTTCTTTTAAATGGTGTTTGCAAACACAATAAAACTGATGTTATGATAAATTATGAATAAAGCAGTTGACTGAATGAAGATTCAGAATCTAAAAAACATAGCAAAATTAAAATGTATATAAAAATAATTTTTTTTAAATTAATAATGGCATAAACCAATATGTAAGAAAATTTTACACACAGTTTTCAGGATATCTAGGACGCATTTATTTTGTTGTTGGCATTATACAAATTTATTTCATGTTTGTACATTAATTATCCTGCTTATGACTATATGTGGCTATGTGTGTAAGTACACATCAATTGCAGTACATTTAGTTCTCACACTTGCAAATAACTGAATTAGTATACTTTAATAGCAGTTATTGGGTTGATTATAGGAGATGTGCCAAATGAACTGGCTTTGTTCCAGAATTGAATCTGAGATTATAATCATAGTTACGGACTGTACAAATATTATACTGTGTCCATTTTATACACAGTACTGTTTGAGTTTTCTCTTTTACACCTTTGTACTTTACTAATTTTCATTTCCTCTGAATAAAACTTAGTTTGTGAAAAAAATTGTTTATTATATTTATCTTGAATTTTTTATTACAGTAGTTACATTTTCAAATAAATTTATTCCTCAACTATGATATTATACATATATTTTAATTAATAGTATATTAATGGATTTGATTATAGAAAGAGTAAGACATCTGATTTTATTTGATAAGCATATTGGCAAATGGTTGGGTACTTTGTACAATTACCACTAGATTGGAAACTAAATCTCGACACAAATCCGCAGGGATTCATTAATCGAAGTCACCAACTCCCCAACAGTGGAGAATTTCTTCCTTGCTCACTCTTATTTTTCATTATACCTGATCTCTTCTTCCTTGAATAAGGACCATGAAAATTCAGTCAACTATAATAAGTTTTCTCCACTATTATAGTTGACTGAATTTTCATGGTCCTTATTCAAGGAAGAAGAGATCAGGTATAATGAAAAATAAGAGTGTAAAAAAAGTGTTCTATTCTGTTGGAAGAAACCGTACTCTTTTTCACCATCTGTTGACCGTGGATAGAATTTTTCGAAATTGTACGATGGATTTCTTATTTCCAGTCCTGTCAAAAAAAAAAGAATTGGCCCCGTTTTATGATTAACAGTCGCATCGATTTTATCATCGTGAAGTGAACGCTCAAACGTCTAGTAAGGATTTTCAATCATCCGATACCTGGCGTAGTGCGAATTGATATCCCCGGATAAATAAAACCGTGTCTCATCTGACATAAAATACATTATCGGGTCTATATACCCATCAACAATGTTTTTGAGAAGCCATTCACAATAATTAAGATGTTTTGGTTTGTCTGTTTTCTTAATTTGTTACACGATAAATTTTCAGTTTTAAAACATGAAGAATATTACAGTAAACTGTGTTGTGATAACTTATATAGAATTTTTCGGACCGACAGAAATTCTTCTTTGAAAATCGGCTATGGTGTCTGTAGTTATAACGGAAGGTTGCCTATTTCATTCTAGATATGGAACCGACCCCGTTTTAAACCATTTTTTAATTTTGTTTAAAGTTAAATAAAACTGTTACCGGCCCGATTTCATTCATTAAGCAACGAATAATCATAAGAATTGTATTATTTCTGTATGTATTACATATAAATCAGACCAGTAAGTTTTTTTTAAAAAAAAATTCTAAATTAATAACAGACTTTGATAATAGAAATGTAGTGTCTTACCTTTTTTGCTATCGGTATCATTTTTTTAAAAACAGTTTTATTTATATTACAGAAATGTTTGTTTGCATGACTATCATTGCGTTTTGTTAGATTATTCTTTCATTATTTTTTTATTTATGAATTACTGATTATCTTATCGATTTATTGTTAAAACTCTCAATTTTTTTGGTTGATAGTCATAATCATTTACTTCGTACATTATTTTCCCTTTTTTAATAAACTAATATAATGGATGGCCTTCACGAATCGAAGATCCGTGTTGTAATATTGCACTTATTGCTTTGTAAGTGTAACCCTCGATTTTTATCGTATCTGTGGACGCAATTTTTATATTACTATTAAATTAACTTTTTTTATTTCTCTATCAATTACTTCAAATAGTTCTAATTGTAGAATAAAAATTTTACCAATCCCCAACTTATTTCTGTTTTGTATAACAAATCTTTGTTCCCACATTTGCAACACATTCCTGTAGCAGTTATTATAATCTCTTGTAAACTATTTAGTTTACTTAAAAGAAATATTACAGCTTGTTTTATTTTATTATCAAGTTTTCGTACACGCTACTAATTCTGTTATATATCTATATCCTATATCTACCTAGCGGCGTGATTCGTTAACCCACCTTTTTGAGGAAAAAGTGACATATTCGAGTCTCGCGTTTCATCAAATGGAATAGAAAACATTGTCTAACAAAACTCGAGGTATTTTTTTGAAAGTATTCTTTATTAAAAATCTAATTGAACTGAAATATGTTTTCACGCATATTTTTTATCCCTATTTTTATTTCACTGTTAGGTTAGGTCATGTTTAACATAGTTCGCCGATTTGGCCGTGCCGTCCAGTTCTGCGAACTCTTACCGGCCAAGTTCGAATGAACTGTAATTTAAATTGAGTAACCACTAAATCACGTTTTCAAGTAAACTTAATATAAGACACTTCCTGAAAATGAATATTCTCTATTCAGGAGTTACCTGTTGTCATATGTCAGTTGCCTACAACTTAATACTACATACATATACTGTATGAGAAAAATGTAATATTGCATGTTCTTATGAAGAATGTATATTTATTAAAAAATTAATTGCTAAAATCTAATGTGGACACCAATGAAAAGTACATAAAATTTTATTTCATTAATAACTTCTGATATTTTTTCATATATTTTTTTGTTATTGAATTATTATTTATTGTAAATTTTTTACAATCAGAGGTCTATTAATAAATCAATATATTTAAATTAAAAAAAGAAGTTGAAGTCGGATTCGAACCCTTCATCCAAATAAAGATCCAAATATTTCATTAATTAAAATGTTATTTAGTTATAATTATGGAACGAATGAAAATAAGTACCACTTTTGTCGTACAAGGAAGTAAAAATACTTATTATAAAAGATTAGAGATAAAATATTTTTATAATTCTAGTACAATATTTTGTTACTAAGAATCACGCATACATACTCTTGGAAATCAAAATATTTTGATTCTTTCTCTTAACTTTTCTCTCCTTTCTTCGGACCACCCACTGACTGTGTTTCTTTTGTGTGATTTTTAGAAATTTAGATTCATTTACTATTTTTCTAAAAAATTATACCTTTGGAAATATATAATAATTTTAGATTTTTTCCAATTTTTTTTGAACCAGCTTATTTTGGTTTTTATTTTGTCAAAGAAGTAAATATGAGCCTTGCTTTTCTCATAGCATGATTTATTTTTTTCAACATTTTTTGAAAATCTTTTTGAATCTTCTTGGAGTTTCGGGCCGTGGATTTTTTAAATTCTACTTTTTCAACTTTTACTTTCAATTCTGTAGGTCTTTTGCACTAGACAGGTAGTGTTACCGACGCTTTCTGAACTCATTCCACTAGCAAAAATAATGAAAAACGTTCATTTAAACATGAGTCCGGAAATTCTCCATTAGGGAGTTACGGCTAGCGAAAAATTACTTGTACGAAGTAAAGGAAGTATTGTAATCGCGAAAAATTTCGGTTTTCAGATTTCAACGGAAATATCCATTTTGACCATCCCTGAATCCATTTTGACTAGCTTCGGCGTGACGTCTGTACGTACGTATGTATGTATCTGGCATAACTCAAAACCGTAGGATGTTGAGAAGTTTTGGATTTAGGATTGTTGTAACATCTAGTTGTGCACCTTCCCTTTTGATTGCAATCGACTGAATCAAAAGTATACAAAAAAGCCCAAAATCCAAAAAAATTGGATTATGGACTTTTTAACTTGATGTAAAATTTATACTAGACCAAATCACTGATTGACGCTAAATTTGGTGTTGGAAATTAGGTTCTACTGTCATGTATGCCCAAATCATATCATGTGTGTTCTGTCCAAATGTGTTCGTTGCAAAGATTATTGATACCGTCTCGAGTAATTTGAGTCTCATCAATAAATGTAATGAACCTCTGCTGTCGGCGGTTCATATTCAACCAGTTGCAATATTGCATTGCAAACAAAGATCAGGATCTCTTGATTGAAGAATTGTTTACTCTATTATTGCAAGTTCGTTGTTACGAAGTGTCCTCCACTTCATAGACTAGAAAACTCCGAACCACTTGTCATTCAAAACTTTTTATAAAAAATAAATGCCGAAATGATAGGTCAAGTTATGATAAAAAAGCTGGTTAAGTTTTTTTTTAAATTTAATGGTTCAGAATTCAAAAGCTTTATCTCAAATTGAAACAACTAAGAAGTGAAATTAATTAAAACAAAAAGTGACTACCCATTTATTTATAATTTTTGAATTTTTCCGTATATACTAATTTTGATAGTCGATATAATTAATGAATCTGAAAAATTAATTTTTAAGATAAATTTGGAATATAATAATTTTTGTGACAAAAAAGATGTGAACATTTTGTATTTTATTACTACTACTAATAAATCATAAATAGTAGTCTTTGTTTACTTAGATAGTAATTGAAAACAAGCACAAAAATAATTATACTCACAGTTAAAATGAAATAAAAATAATACACGCTTTTGTTTATTACATACAAATCCTTTTTTAATTTTAAAATTATGCATTATAAAATAAAACGAATATATTTGCTGCATTGATTACAATAACAAATCACTTCCACAATTAATGTAAAAATGTAAAAAAATAAATAAAAAAAATTAGGTTGATACTATAGTTTCCATTAACAATGCTATAATTTTTGTAAATATAGCAACCATTCTCTCCCAAATTTAATTACAATTTCGTAATTTTATATTAGTATCCAACCAAATTAATTAATTTTGGTTAAATAATATCTTGGAAAAGAATTTATGATCAATTTACCTAAATGTTTGTTTTACATTTAAATAAAAGTATGTTTGTCCCGTATGCGTTCCTGTACCATTCATCCGATTGCGATAAAACTTTGGTGAGTTGTGCGCACGCCCGCGAAGGTTTCTGAATTAGTTTGGACCCGCTAGATGGAGCTGGTATTGACTTTTTTTGAAAAAAATAGGGGAAAGTGAAAAAAAGAAAGGAAAAAAGAGAAAGAAAATTAGAGAAAAGAGGATGGGGAAATAGAAAAAATTAAGGGGAAAGATGAGAAGGGATAAAGTGAAAGGTTAAATTTTGCGAATTCCGTAATGTTGTCAAACTTTCAATTGTGTTCATAATATATATATACTCAAATCTAGCAACAGCGAAGCATTGCCGGGTCTGCAAGTATGTATATAAAAATGAATTCTTGTTTGTCCCATATGCGTTCCTCCGATTGCGTTGAAACTTTGGTGAGTTGTTGTACACACGCCCGCAAAGTTGCTGAATTAGTTTGTACCTGCTAGGTGGCGCTGGGGTTGACATATTTAGAAAAATTGTATTTATGGTCCGATTTGGCTCATATTCAGAATATATATTAGCTACGTGAAAAGAAAAATTTTAACAAAATCTATACCCGCTAGGTGGCACCGGTGTCGAGATATTTACGAAAACAAATATACAAACGGACTTTCTTCTATATATATATAAATAAAAGGCAATGTTCGTATTTTCCACTACAGTAAAAAACTACTGGAGCGATTTACGCGCGGGAAAAGGGAGAAAGGGGAAAAAGGGAAAAGGAGAATAATCGAAAAAAATAAAAAACAAATAGGGAAAATGGGGGAAATAAAAAATAGGGTAAAAGGGGGAAATTGGAAAAGGAAAATGGAATAGGGAAAAGGGAAAGGAGGAATAGAAAAAAATTGAGGAGAAAAGGGATAAAGTGAAAAGTTAAATTTCGTGAATTCCGTAATTTTCAGTATTTTAATAACAAACAACACCATTCATCCGATTGCATTGAAACTTTGGTTAGTTGTACGCACGCCCGCGAAGTTTCTGAATTAGTTTGGACCCACTAGGTGGCGCTGGGGTCAAAATATTTCGGAAAATTGATTTGGTTGATATTCAGAATATATATTACTTACGTGAAAATAAATATTTTTTTCAAAAAGTGGTAAAAGGGAAATAGGAAGAAAGAGAAAAACGGAAGATGCGAAGAAAGGAAAAAGGGAAAAATGGAAAGGTTAAATTTTTTAAAGTTCTGTAATCTTCAGTTTTTTAATGTTTTATCAAACTTTCACTTATGTTCATTTAATCTATATATAATAGCGAAGCATTGCCGGGTCAATTAAACACTCAAGTGATAAGTTGAAATTTTACATGAACATAAGTTCCGTTACAAAATGTTTCACTGTTTCAAGATGGTGGCCGTTTTAATGTTTTGCGGTAACAACCGAATTATGTTTCTTGCCGATATTCAACTTTACTATGGCCATACCGTTAGTCAGATCTAATTTCGAATACTACTTACAGTATTTGAAATTATATTTCCTACAAAAAATATTTATTTCTGTCATTTTTATCTCTTTATTCATATTTCTTTGTTTATCGAGAGAAGCATTTTTAAAAAGGGCGACTGTGTACGGCGCGGTAGCAAACCGACAGCCCCGCTGCCACTGTTAACGTGAGACGCGACTGGCTACACCTGTCTCCGCTTATTTGTCTAAAAAATATAAAATAAATAAATAAAAAACGAGAAACGAATTATGGTCACTTCCTCGTTGTGTTTCTCGGGTAACGCTAAGCACCATGCAAAATACGGTACTTTTTTACCCGTATGAAGGACAGGTCATATTTTTAAAATGGGGCCGATTATTCTAAAACCTGCATACTACATATCACTCAGTTTCTTTGCTGACCAAATTGTTACTCTGAAGAAATTGCAATATACTGATAGTTTTTATAAATTGAGTAGGCTTTAATACTGATATTTATCAGTATTATTCTAGGAAGCGATATCCCCTGGCTAGATGGTAAGTCGAGCAAAGCGAGTCCTGAGCAATTAGGTTATCATGAATATGCTTCTCTTTGAAGAATTATAAATTATGAACCACGTGATGGAAATAAATATTATATTAAACATTTTTCTTGAGAGTCTCATTCATTAAAAAGCTCTGTAGGAATTAAAATAGATAATTCACAAAAAAATACTCTTCCTTTTTTTATCGGTAATGCTATTACACACACAACTTAATTTTGAATATTTATCATTTTATTTAAATATAATACTTTTTGTTTATTTAATTCAATGGTTCTAACTAAGGCGCCCATGCATACCGTGTTTCATTCGCGTGGGTGTGGGGTCTTTAAATACTTTTTTACGCTTTAAATATTATTGATTTATTTAATTCTACCAAATTTGACTGATTACAATACTTTACCTTCTAAAGCTATATAGCACTAGACGGGGAAGTAAAAAAGTCGAAATTTAAAGAAGAAAAAAAAATGATTTTAGTTTTTACAGAAGTTTTGTAATATTTATGTTATTCTTTTTTTACTTAAAATTTGGATAGGCTTTTAAAAATGAGAAACGGTATCAGAATATTGTTGTACCAAATATGAGGTAAGGTTCTCAATATGGTAATATGTAAACTATTTTAGGTAGATTTCATAAGAAAACTGCCTATTGTAATGGGTACCATGATTCGACTTCCGAAAAATTTCGACGTTCTTCGCATTTCACATCCCTCAGACCACAAAACCACCGTCAGCTTAAAAGGTTATATATATATTTCACTTTCTTGTGGACACGATTAAATGCCGTAATTTTGTGCTAACCACTTTCAAATTCTACCTTATCGGACCATGGAGGTGGAAATGGGGTGGGAGCTTTTTTGAAAAAGCAAAATATCACTATAAATTTCTTATTAAGTAAAATATCAAATTTGTTTAAAGTTCCTACTATTCTTTGGATAAAGACCTAAAACTTGTGTAAATAAAGTTTTTAAAAATTACCAACCATTGGTTCACAGGTGGAAAAAATGGGGTTTTGAATACAAAAAAATCATACCTAGGCACACTATCGAATCGGTTAAAAGTGGTTGTTAGTTCTTTAAATATTACATAAAGCTTTTATCTGAAACAATTTTTAATATAACCAATCCTTACAGCAAGGGATGACCAAAATGTTGCTGGAATTGTAAGAAGATGGGGCTTGTCGTATTGAGTAAATATGAAGTTTTTCTTAACTTTAAGGTGGAAATATTTTTTATCCCCTACTTAGCACCGGTGAAATGTACCTCCGCCTTCCGGCGTGCCGAAAGGGATATATATATATTTTTTTTTTACTTTAAATTTTGTAAATAATTTTCTTATACATTCTCGGGTAGAAATATTTTTAATAACAGTAGAAATACTGATGATATTAAATTGAAGAATAAATTCAATTCATTTATGCAGTATTGAGGAATTACAGTATTGGTTTAGAATAGATGTGGAACAAGGGACGCTGTAGGTGAGCGATACGTGGAAAGAAGGCGTAGATTATATGTTGCATTGGTCGACCTAGAAAAGACGTTTGACACAGTTATGTCGGATAAATTACTGCTTATTTTGGAAAAGAAGGGAGTTGACTGGAAAGAGAGGCAGCTAATAAAAGAGCTGTACTATAACTAGAGGATAAAAGTGAGGGTAGGAGATGAACTGACAGGAAGAATAGGGATTGGAAAGGGAGTGAGGCAGGGGTGCTGCATGTCACCTACACTGTTTAGTATTTATCTGGAAGAAATAATTAAAACCTGTCTGAATAGGAAAAGAGAAATAAAGATCGGGGGAAGAAGATTAGAAAGTATACGTTTTGTTGATGACATGACGGTACTAGCGGAGAATCCAAGTAAACTAAATGAAATGCTTGATGACCTAAATGAAGCTTGCAAAAGTCAGGGTATTAGGATAAACAAAAGAAGACAAAATATATGGTTTTAGGTGGAAAAGAGGAGAGGATTGGAATTAAGATAAGAGATGAAGTTTTAGAGCAGGTGAAGAAATTTCAGTACTTAGGGAGCTTTATAATTGATGACCTGACTTGCACAGTAGAAATTAAAACAAGAAGTAAGCAGACATTTAATAAGAAGGGAAGACCGCTGTCTGGATAGATTGGTAGAATGTTTTATTTTGAGTGCGATGCTCTGTGGAGCTGAAATGTGGACGATGAGAAAGGCAGACAGAAAAGAATTGAGACTGTTGAGATATGGGTGTGGCGCAGAATGATAAAACACAGATAACACGTGAAGAAGTATTAAGGAAAATCGGAGAGAACAGGAAAATCCTAATTGTGATTGAATATAGGAAAAGGAACTGAATAAGACATTGTATGAGAAGTGGATACGATAGAAGGCTTGGTGAACGGAAGGAAAGGAAGAGGAAGTAAGAGATTTCGAGTGATTGATGGGATTATGGAAAAGGAAAAATATGCTGAAACATAGAAGTTAGCAACGGATAAAACAAGATGGAGAGCAGCAGTCGTGATAGGACCTGCCCTAATGGCAGAACACTATGAATGAATGAATGCAGACAATTAATTTATTTAAAAAATCTTCGGCTATGATTATTTTAAAAAAGGGCTCTGAAAGTATTGAAATCGGTCAAATATATTGTGTTTAAATATATTTAAAAACGTGTTTTATCTGCCATTTAAAATTTAAAAAATCTAATGTTCGTTTCCAGTTAGGCAACTATTTATAAAAAAATATTTCATCTTTCAGTAAATGTACGAAACGTTATACAGTAAGAAAACTTTATAGTATGTGCATAGTTTTAATTTCATTTAAAAACCGGAAGAAATGAGTTACGTTATAAAGGTAAGTAAGATTTTTTCGTAAAACTGTTGGATCTGTACTATCTGTTAGTCGTTTCAAGCGAAACATAGAACGTTGTACAGATCATAACGAGTATACAGCATCATTTTAAAAATTAACTTCATTTATTGATGTTGGATGGATTTTTTAATAGAATTTTTAAAAAAAGATTGCAGATATAAACTTTATTATACGGGAATCATTTGTCATTCTCCAATGAAATTAAAAAATAATAATAATATTGTTGATACAGAAAACTTAATATGAAATTTTTTTTTCCCGTAGTATTGTGATCGCGAAAATATTTGATTTTCAGATTTCAACGGAAATATCCATTTTGACTAGTTTCCGCGTGACGTCTATATGTACATATGTATCTTGCATAACTCAAAAACGATTAGCCGTAGGATATTGAAATTCTGGATTTAGGACTGTTGTAACATCTAGTTGTGAACCTTCCCTTTTGATTGAAATCGACTGAACCAAACGTGTCCAAAAAAGCACAAAATCCAAAAAGAAAATGGATATTGGACTTCCCCTTAACAATAATAAAAAAAAGCTCTCATTAAGAGCTTTTCAGCGATGTATCATAAGTGGTACTTATTTTTATTGGTTCCATAGTTATAGCCAAATAAAATTTTAATTAATGAAATATTTGGATTTTACAGGAAAGTACATCAATTAGAATCAGCCTTCATATTTTTTTATTTAAATATGCTAATTTATTAATAATTATTAACCTCTGACTGTAAAAAAGAGTTTACATCAAGTAATATTTTATGCACTTTTCATTGAAAAAAAAGTCTAATTTAATAGGTGTACAAGGAAGTCATGTGTTGTTCACATCAGATTATGCCATGTCTGACCTGGATTCGAATGCGAGACCGGATAAGAGTGATAGCTTATCAATGAAGAAGATTTATAAATATTTAAAAAATCATATCACAAGAAAACCGCAAAAAAATCGTATTTGTGTATTTCGAAATGATTTTTAAGCTATTTTCATAAACCTTTTTTTGTAAATAAGAAAATATTTACATCATAAATAATTGTAACAATTTTTATTTTATTTTTGTTTTTAAGTATATTTAGATAACCATAATTTTCATATTTTTATGTATATAATGACAATAATTTACAATTAATAATAATAATTCAATAACAATTTAAAAAAAGAAAGAAAACATATCGGCAGTTATTAATGAAATAAAATTTTATGTACTTTTCCCCTTCAGTATACGTTAAAATATAAAATAAGAAAAAAAAAATACTTTTCTGCATTTTAGATTCGGAATATATAATTTAAATTTTGAAAAATACTTTAACTGAGAGAAAGAACAAAAGTACAAAAAACATATTTAATTTTAATAGGAGGGGTTTGGATTAATAAAGTTTTCTCTAAAATGCCTCTGAAGAAAATCGAAATTAGTTATTTTGTGATATTTTTCTACTAATGTGATCAATACCCCACGTGTAGAAATATTTGAGCCAAATTTGAAGATCTGTTTGATCAGTCCGAGGTACAGAGTGGCACAAGGAAACGGGGAATTTTGAAAGTAGTAGTGGCAGCCCTGAGTAACTGGTAGAAAGGGAGTGGCATCCTTCTGTGCACACCTACCTGCCATTTAGTAATCGTGGACCAGTGGATCGGTACACAACGTGCATTTGGCGTGAACGCATTTTGCAAGAATGGTGACAGTCGACTGCTGCTGAACGGAAATTCCGACGTCATGGTCGCCCTTCCATCTTGCCACGCCATCCAGACATTGGTTGAGAATTTCAAGGAGACGGGTTCAGCTCTAAAATAGAAACCACCAGGAGGTCAACGAACTTCAAGAAACATTGAAGCAGTTTGGGACGATCGGCAAGAATACGCAGCACACTGAATCTAAACCGAACTACCGTCCGCCGAATACTCCACAGTGATTTGAAGTTTCACCCATATAAAATTCAAGTTGTACAGGAACTGAAACCATCACACGAATTTCCATGGAAATGCTTCAAAGTTCCGTGAAAAATCTCAGCATTGGCTTCCAGGAATGCATACATTCGAATTGTCATCATCTTATGAACATTGTTTTTAGAAATTGAAATTTTTTGTGTTGGGACACTTAATGGCGTGTAATTTACTTTTTGTTTTACAATTACAATTTTTGTGAGATTTTATTCAAAATTTCCCGTTCCGTGTATAAGGCGAATAGCAATATGATACAGACATTAATACACATAACACCTTCGTACATAGGTACGTACATACATATACGCATGTATTTTGGTCTAAATGAACTAGTTGGACCACAAAACGTAACGATTTGCAAAAAAAAAACCGGAAACTAATTTTTGACATGATTATCATAATTTTCCCTTTAATATTCCAGTTATATCGGCCGGGAAAGTAGAAGAAAAAATCTCATTCTTCATTTTTTTACCGATGAGGGTTAGTAGAAAACAGCTTAAAATCAAGATTTTATTATAAATTTTTTTTACCTTTATTTATGAGTAATTGATAAATTATTTTTATTGTAGTAATAAATTAATTAATAAAACTATACAAGAAGGAAATGTTAGAATAATAATAAATATCAATACAGAAAAAATAAAACATTTATTTACGCTTACAGTGAATGAAATGTAGAAATCGTAAATGATTTCATTCCAATAGAAAAAAAAAACTAAAATTGGTGACATGAAACTCGGCAGTTATAATAAAATGAAATAGCTATGATAAAATAGGAAGCGGGGTTCAATGTTTATGTTTTTCCAATATAACATCAGATGAATCAAATTTCCACTAAGACTGATACATAAGTCTCGTTTGATATTTATTTTTTTTTTTGTTTTAAAAGAATGTTACGTTACTGTAGCACAGTAGATATAAATTTATTTTAAAAAAATAGTTTATACATAAATTTTCTATTACTATATAATTAATCAAACCATTAAAACTTCATTATATACTGAGGATTGATTATAAAAAAAATTTACTAGATCTGTAAGAATGTTGATGAAATTAATTTATTTCAAAGAATAGTCTGTATTGTTGGGGAACTTTAAAAAGTTGGAAAAAGGAAGATGAAAATATTAGTTGCTCAACCAAGAAAGGTTTGGTAGGTTTTAAAGAATTATAAAAGGTGCTTTAAAAAAATACCAAAAATATTAGCTTATCTGATTTTGGAGAATAAGTGTGAAAATAGGATGTCAACGAGTACATAGGTAGAAAATCGGCTTATTTTTGGTATATTACATTCTTAATAACAGGAATATTATTTAAAAAAAAGGTTTAAATATAAGGATAGGAAACTTGAACAACGATGAAAACAGATGGACATCTCAAGATTTTCGAAAAAAAATTATTTGGACCGCTTTAAGATGGATAAAAATACGTAGAAAAGATCTACTGCTCGTCATAAAAGCGTAAAGTATTTTTTTTATCTTGGGGGCATTGAAAGGATGAATATTAATAGGATATCAAGGGAGCAATTATCCAGGAAGAGAAAGAAAGTTCGGCCCAGGAAACGATGGTTAGATGAAGTAAAGGAGGATTTGTGTTGTTAACAACTAAATGGAGGGGAATATTGGGTCATTTAATCGTAGAACAGGTCAATTCACATAACAAGACACACATTCAAGTAACTTTTCTGCATATTAGGTTCGGAGTCTTTAAAAAAATTATACACATTTCTTGACAGCTCAATATTTTCAAACATTTTTTGAAAAATATTTAAATTGAAAGGAAATATAGCAAAAGAATAAAAAATATATTTCAATTTTAGGAGGTGCTGCGTTTTGATTTCTTTTTTAATTTTAATTTTCCCGTCTAGATAGCGCTATAGCTCTAGAAGGGAAAGTATTGTAATCGGTCCAATTTGGGCATATGCTTTTTTTACCGGATCTTGACGTTTTGATACCTAAGGAACCCAAAAAACCGGATGAAAATTTTCCGGATGTTAATGTTCGTATGTATGTGTGGTTCAGTGTTGTCCTCTGAAACTAAACTGAACTGTTACAAAAAAACTAAACTACTGAAAATGTTTAAAGAATTTTAAATAGTTATGATTTTTAAATGTGTCAAAAAGAGGTAGGAATTTAATTTTCACTTACTATTTCGATTTTAAATTTTATCAGTAAAATGTGAAATTATTTTAATGGAAAACTGTATTGAAAATAAAATTAAACTTTACTTAATTTTGTCTTAATATCATAATAAATTTGTAAGACGTAAACATGTCTAGCATGTAAAACGGGAAGAATAAAGATATCTTTTTGTTAGGTTATACTTTAAACACTACAATAAAATCCAAATAAGAAGAGTACACTCCCCACTCTTCCAATTTCTTTAACTAGATCCAGAGAAGAGCGGCTATACAATCAAATAAAAAAAATCGGGTGGGGCTGTGTCGGGACGCACGGCCGTTGGTTTAACGTTAAACGTTGCAGACCTTGAATGAAGTTCCTCCGAGCTACAGACCTACCAACTTATCTGTAGAGTTAAATAGGAGAGCCACCATCTTATTTTTTTTAAACAAAACTGAAAGTCTCCAATAAAAAAAAAAAATGTCAGCTTCACAGAGGCACATCGGACATGGATATCTCTATGTTGATTAAGGTCTGAAGTACAAATTACACAAATTTAAATTTATATTTTCGATATCTTTTATTTGATCAAATTATGCACATATATACATTAAAATATATTACAATCGTTATATACATATTTTACACTTTTTTTTTTGTTTAACCTCCGGGGCCGCATTTAAGCATTACTGTACAGAGGATGAGATGAATGATTTGTAGCGTGTGTGAAAAATGCCATGCCTGACCGGGTTTCGAACCCGGTGTTATTTTACACTTGTGTAAAATAACACATTATTTGTGATGTTAACAACTAAATGGAGGGGAATATTGGGTCATTTAATCGTAGAACAGGTCAATTCACATAACAAGACACACATTCAAGTAACTTTTCTGCATATTAGGTTCGGAGTCTTTAAAAAAATTATACACATTTCTTGACAGCTCAATATTTTCAAACATTTTTTGAAAAATATTTAAATTGAAAGGAAATATAGCAAAAGAATAAAAAATATATTTCAATTTTAGGAGGTGCTGCGTTTTGATTTCTTTTTTAATTTTAATTTTCCCGTCTAGATAGCGCTATAGCTCTAGAAGGGAAAGTATTGTAATCGGTCCAATTTGGGCATATGCTTTTTTTACCGGATCTTGACGTTTTGATACCTAAGGAACCCAAAAAACCGGATGAAAATTTTCCGGATGTTAATGTTCGTATGTATGTGTGGTTCAGTGTTGTCCTCTGAAACTAAACTGAACTGTTACAAAAAAACTAAACTACTGAAAATGTTTAAAGAATTTTAAATAGTTATGATTTTTAAATGTGTCAAAAAGAGGTAGGAATTTAATTTTCACTTACTATTTCGATTTTAAATTTTATCAGTAAAATGTGAAATTATTTTAATGGAAAACTGTATTGAAAATAAAATTAAACTTTACTTAATTTTGTCTTAATATCATAATAAATTTGTAAGACGTAAACATGTCTAGCATGTAAAACGGGAAGAATAAAGATATCTTTTTGTTAGGTTATACTTTAAACACTACAATAAAATCCAAATAAGAAGAGTACACTCCCCACTCTTCCAATTTCTTTAACTAGATCCAGAGAAGAGCGGCTATACAATCAAATAAAAAAAATCGGGTGGGGCTGTGTCGGGACGCACGGCCGTTGGTTTAACGTTAAACGTTGCAGACCTTGAATGAAGTTCCTCCGAGCTACAGACCTACCAACTTATCTGTAGAGTTAAATAGGAGAGCCACCATCTTATTTTTTTTAAACAAAACTGAAAGTCTCCAATAAAAAAAAAAAATGTCAGCTTCACAGAGGCACATCGGACATGGATATCTCTATGTTGATTAAGGTCTGAAGTACAAATTACACAAATTTAAATTTATATTTTCGATATCTTTTATTTGATCAAATTATGCACATATATACATTAAAATATATTACAATCGTTATATACATATTTTACACTTTTTTTTTGTTTAACCTCCGGGGCCGCATTTAAGCATTACTGTACAGAGGATGAGATGAATGATTTGTAGCGTGTGTGAAAAATGCCATGCCTGACCGGGTTTCGAACCCGGTGTTATTTTACACTTACAAGCAATAATTCGTCACCTAGATTACAATTCATTACATCACATTGATCGAGTTAGTAGAGGACGTAGTCGTAAACAAAAGAGGACGGTGGGTACTGAAGTACGAAACATACGCTTTCGTTTCGAGTAGGTCGATATAACGAGAAAATACTGCGTCGATACACGTCGAATTTCGTATTAATATCGTATTAAAAGTACGCAATCGAAGAAATTCGTCAAACCTTTCGCCGTCCGTAACATTTGCTCTGGATGGTATATCTCGAAGAAACTGCTGGAACACCTCGCTGCTGCGTAGAACATTGTCGCGCTTACGTTTGCGGGACTCCCGCATCAACTTAGCTTTCGATTTGGGGGCCATAGTTTTAGATTAAACTATCCTATAATAAAACAGAATTTTTGAGTCGCAGAAGGAAAGATAAGCGATAAAAAATTATTTTTGATTTGATTTTATTAAATTTAACAAAGTTCTACTTTATTTATACTTTTAATTTACTTTATTTAATAATCGTTATATATTTGAGTTTGACGCATACGTACTTTAGCGGCGCTATTCTAACCTATTCGTTTTAAAAGAACGATTAAAACAGAAATTTTAAGTCGCCGAATAAAACATAAGCGATAAAAATTATTTGATTTGATTTTATTTACTTTTATAAAGTTTAATTTTAATTGATATTTGTAATTTAGTTTATTTAATAATCATTATTTATTCAAGTTTTACATATACTTACATTGGCGGTGCTATTCTAACCTATTTGTTTTAAAAGAACAATTAAAACAGAAATTTTGAAATGCAGAAGCGCGTGCTGAGTACCGCCCACTTCTACTTCCACTATGCACACCACTATACCAAGCCTCTGAAACTCATGATGAGTCATGGTAACGCTCGGTGTGATACAAATTTTTTTCTAAGACCCCCAGCCATAACCCACCGGGTTGGTCTAGTGGTTAACGCGTCTTCCCCCAAATCAGCTGATTTGGAAGTCGAGAGTTACAGCGTTCAAGTCCTAGTAAAGCCAGATATTTTTACACGGATTTGAATACTAGATCGTGGATACCGGTGTTCTTTGGTGGTTGGGTTTCAATTAACCACACATCTCAGGAATGGTCGAACTGAGAATGTACAAGACTATACTTCATTTACACTCATACATATCATCCTCATTCATCCTCTGAAGAATTATCTAAACGGTAGTTACCGGAGAAAAACCCCAGCCATAAGACATATCCATGTCAAAATTTTAGTTCCTTTATTTGGCCAACTCTACAGATAAATTGGTCGGCCTGTATGTCAGTAAGTCACTTTTAGTGTATTGGATTGAAATAAAGATGAGACATTGACTGCGTATTTAATTTAATTTTAACATAAAAATCAGACACTAAATAGTGTCTCGAGCCTGGTCAGGCATGGCATTTTTCACACACGCTACAAAACATTCATCTCATCCTCTACGGAAAAAATTGCTTAACTGCGGACCCGGAGGTTAAACAAAAAAGGGGAAAAAAGACACTAAATAGTACTTATTTATTTCAACTAATATTAGACAATAATCTGGTTCAACATTGGTCTGTGATATGAGAAGTAAGAGACAAGGTAATATGCAGCGGTAGAGGTGCTCACGCCGTCAGCATCGTTCACTGAGCGAGCCGTACTAGCTTTGCGACGCTCCCAAAAGTCTCACTCTCTCGGCACTGGACATTGGGGTACCTGTGCGTGACCCATAATCTCCCCTTTCCAACGATATGCGTAATTTATATTTCCGGTAGTCTTTTGCACGATCTGAGGCTGACTTTAATTTTTTACTAATAAATATTGTCCAAAATACACTTATTATTACTTAAAACGATCTATCTCGACAAAATCTAAACATAACCACACGAACCACCGCGCAACCACGTCTAAATTGTGAGCTACACTGAATGAAAATGAGCGAGAGCACCAATTTTGCGCTGTCCCCTCCCCACCAACCCGATTGTGTAAGTTATTAAATGACACCGAATTTACGACTCTGAGACTAATAGCTAGGGATTTATTAAGGCTGGACGATATAGACCTTTTCGTTACGCTACAAATTTCTGGTACCCATATGTTTCGGTGTGATTTTAAAGATGTTTCACGTCAAAACAATGCATGGATAAGTTTTCTAACAAATTATTTTATTTTAAACCTTTCTTTAGTCTATGTGAAATGTATTCAGTATAAATGAATACATATGTGGGTTATGGGTATTTAGCTCCTGTTTTATCTGATGTTCCAAGTTGAAATCTATATGTGTAATATATATATATATATAAAATCTTTTAATTAACAATATCTCGATTTCATTAATACAAAACGGAAATCAAAGAATAAATATTATATTATTTGATTAAATATTCCATTTAACTGAAATAACGTTAAATATTCTATTTTCATTGTTCTCGAATTTAAATATTTGAGTTATATAAGGATTATTTTAACGATTAATCCATACCGTACTGTGCGGAAGTTATTGCAGTATTAATGAATATTCTTGTAAATGTTGTTAGTTAAACACACACACACACAAAACATTAATTTTCACTCAATCTACGTAATTAACTTACGGTTAGACTAATTACGCGTGAATTAATTCCGATAATTTGTCAGGAAATAGCAAATTACAAATTTAATTTTGTTTTAATATTAGAAACATATTTCAAGATAATCTTTTAATTATGTTGTATTTTTTTTTAACAAACTGTACTTTTATAATATGTTTAATCTTTACTTTTTATCAAATGAATCTATTTTATATTTAATTATTAAAATTTATTTATTTTGTTTTACTTTGCATAGGAAGTTTTTTTTATAGTCCAATTTTAAACTTTTTCTCCAATAGAACTTTATTTATTCCATCTAAGTTTTTAAACAAAAATTTACAATGTGTGCATAAATGATCTAAAGATATCTTAAAAGTTTTACTTCCTTGTACGAAGTAAAGGAAGTGTTGCAATCGCGAAAAATTTCGGTTTTCAAATTTCAACGTAGATATCCATTGGGACCATCCCTGAGTCCACTTTGACTAGTTTCGGTGTGACGTTAGTAAGTACTACATATGTACGTATGTATCCCATATGACTCAAATATCAGTAGCCGTAGAATGTTGAAATTTTGTATTTAGGACTGTTGTAACATCTAGTTGTACACCTCCCCTTTTGATTGCAATCGATTGGGTAAAAAATGTGTATACAGTCAGAAGAGCCTAAATAAATTTTGACTTTCAACTTTTTATTAACTGAAGTAATAAGCCCTCGTTGAGAGATTTTCAACGATATATAATAAGTAGTATTTATTTTCATTGGTTCCAGAGTTATAGCCAAATAAAATTTGAATTAATTTCAATATTTTAATTAATACCTAACGGTGGTCCTGGAGGCCACCGTTATGTATCCAATTGAAAGTTGGAACGTTGATGTTTCTTTATCTGCGATATCTATTTTAGGTAGATTTCATAAGAAAGCTAACTATTGCAATGGGTACCATGATTCGACTTAGGGAAAATTTCGACATATCTTAGCGTTTCACATTCCCCAGACTTCAAAACCACCGTCAATCCAAAAGTCTATATATATATTTTCTTCTTTTTTTTCGGTCGTATTCGTTAATGGGCAAAATCGGACCATGGGGGTGAAAATGGGGGGCTTTTTTTTGAAAAAAAAAACAAAATATCGTTAAAACTTCCTTATTAAGTAAACTGTAATTGGTACCCCGGATTCGACTTCCAGAAAATTTCGACATATCTTCGCGTTTCACATCCTCCAGACCTCAAAACCACCGTCAGTTCAAAAGTTTATTATATGTATTTCACTTTCTTGTGGACACGATAAATGCCGTAATTTTGCGCCAGTCACTTTCAAATTGATACATAATATACATAAAATATAACATACATAGATACATAAAATATAACGGACCCAAAATTTTGGACGCTGTCGTTAATGGGAAAATTCGGAACATTGGGATGGAAATGGGAGGCTTTTTCGAAAAAAAATATCTCTGTAATTTTCTTATTAAGTTAAATATCAAATTCGTTTAAATTTCCTTCTATTTTTTTTTTAATAAAGCCTAAAACTTACCGAAATAAAGTTTTTTGATATCACCAACCACTGACCCAGGAGGTGGATAAAATGGGGTTTCGAAGATAAATAATCATCTCCCTTAACAGGCACAGTATCAAATCGGTTTAAAGTGGTCCTCTAAAAATTATCTAAAAACAATTTTTGATATGATCAACCCTTACGCAAGGGATGACCAAAAAAAAACCGGAAAAAACAAAATATTGTTATAACTTTCTTATTAAGTAAAATTTCGAATTCGGGAGAGTACCAACCATGCTTTGGATAAGGGCCTAAATTTTAACTAAGTAAATTTTTTTTTGATATCGCCGACCATGGTCCAGGGGGTGGAAAAAATTGGGCTTCAAAGAAAAAGCATCATACCCCCTTTAATAGGCATTCAAATAGGTCTCAAATCGATTTAAAGTGGTCGTTAGGTCCTGTAAACATTATCTAAATATTTTGTCTGTAACAATTTTTGATATGACATAAATTTCTTATTAAGTAAAGTATCGAATTCGTTTAAAGTTCCTATTATTTTTTGGACATGGGCCAAGCGGTGAAAAAATGGGGTTTCAAGGACAAAAAAAAATAGCTCTCTTAATAGGCGCAGGATCGAATCCGTTTAAAGTAAATATTACCTAAAACTTTGTCTAACACCAGTTTTGATATATCCAACCCTTACGACAAGAGATGACCAAAATATTGCTGGAATTGTAAGAAAAAGAGGTTTCTCATATGCTAAACATGTGAAATTTGTTTATAAATGAAACCACTATCGTAGTGAGTGAATTTGAAGTGAACGCATTTAAACTTCCGTGACTTAGTACTGTATATATTTTAATTTTTGCAAGTGACAATGTTTTACGTGGATGAGTAGGCCTATTGTACTTTCAAATCATCTTCTATACATAATTCTTGTTACACTTATGTTTTTAAATAAAAATTTCTGTATCTTTTTTTATTAGTACAAAGAGACAAACCTAGAATCTTCCGCTAATCCTCAAATAGCTGTGTTGTCGAGTAGTTCAGGAAAAATCATAAGGAAGACTTGATAAATTTAGCAATAGCTTGTAGTCTAATGAGAAAACGTAGTGTCCGTAAAATATGGAAAGTAATGTTTGATACGAGCTCGTACAATCCGAGTTCGCCTACCACTATTTTGCCCCGGTGAAATATATCTCAGCCTTCCGGAGTAAGGAATTTTATTATTACTAAACCAAATTAAAAAAAAAATAAACAAATTAAAATTTTAACGAAAAGTCAACTGCGTATGATTTTTTTTTTAATTTACAACTTTTTTAATTTCCATGACTAAATATAAGAAATTGATCTCTGTAATTTAATCCGCAAAAAAAGTTTATAAAATAATCTAAAGACAATAATTACAATTTAGGTTCCGTTGGGAAAACTAAAAGAAAGATTAAAAGTAGCATAAAGGAGCATTTGGCTCATTATAAATAAATAAAATTAGATAGATCGTCTGTAGATCAGCATTGCTAGGAAATTAAACACAAAATTAGGTTCTATGGGTTTAAAAAAATGTACTTGAAAGATAGGAACTGGATATCTAGAAAATTTATTCTAGTAATACGATATAGTAATTTCTTTGCTAAATAAATATAAAGTACTAATATCCATTAGTTTAAATTAAAGGAATTTAATTTTATTAAAAATCCTTTTATGAAGGTTTTCAAACTCATTAAAACATTAAACCCCAGCCCTAAAATTTCCTTCATGGGAGGGAACATTTCTTGATTGGTTTAAGGTTCATGCTATCTTTATCCTTTTTGAGATAACTTCCATCTACCAACTGACAAAAAAATTGTTGTGTACTAAGTAAATCGTGATGGAAAATCTAAATTGGATGGGTTAATGATATGATATTTAATTTTTTTTTAAATTATCAATTAATTTACCACAGAAGCTTGTAGATGAGAATATGAAAATGGACATTTGTAGCGTACGAAAAATGTCATGCCTGTACGAGATTCAAACCCGGGACCTCTACATAAAGGGCCGAACCGCTATCACTCAGCCACGAAGATCGGCGGATAAGTAATTTATTCTTTCGGGATTGCCTAAAGCAACAAGTTATTTGTATTTTTTTTAAATTCCAAGTAAAATTACTTTTTATGGCATTTTGTAGGTATTGTTTAGTTTTCAGCTAATATTATCTGTTGTTAATTTTATTTTATTTCTCATTTACTATTTTACACTGGTGATAATTATTTAACAATCGAAATGGCCGTTTAGGTTTATATATTTAAATTTTAATTTATTATTCCTTGAGTGTAATGAACAATAAATAATCCCCCTTGAGGCCCAATGAGATGAAATTATATTTTTAACGTGTAAATGATACGTAGTCATTTACTGACTCAGGTCGACCATTCCTGAGACGTTATGGTTAATTAAATCCTATCCCCAAAGAAAACTTATTGGTATCCATTGTCTAGCTCAAATCCATATAAAAGCAACTTCTATTAGGATTTGAATTTCAGAACGTTTGACTTCAAAAATCAGCTGTTAAACAAGTGATTTGCGAGGACGAATTTTACTACTAGTCCGATGGGCTAACGTTTATAATTTAAGTTTTTCTTTTTTTATATTTTGTTTTACAATTTATCACTTTTTTAAAAATTAGAAAAAAAGATTATTATAATTATGAATTCGAACATTCCAGATTAAAATCAGGTCAATCTCAGCATCCGTATTCCGATATTCTCACGTAAAATTCATCAGATTTTCTGTATTGAATTGGAAATAATAATAATAATTACAAGAAGAAGAAGGAAATTATATAGTTTTGTTATATGGGATTATCAAATTATTTTGATTTTTAAATTCCTGTAAATCACTTAATGCGCATTTCAGTTATTAAACAATCATCATCAATATTTATAAAATAATTAGTTAAAATACAAATACAGTTACAAAAGTAAAACAAAAAATATATAATTTAAATCTATATATATGTATATATCACCAGGATAAAAAATAGTTTTAAGATATGAGTAAAAAATAATGAAATCAGGAAAACAAGGATGATAAAATCATAAATAAAATACTCTTAACTTAATGCGCATTTCATATATATATATATATACTAGAATATTGTACGTTAAACATAAAGGAGAATTTATTATCCCAATTCATTGGTTTCCACACCAGATTTCTCAAAAAATACTACAGGTACGGTTCTAGGACCTATTTTATTTGGTTTTTAGGTCAAAAAACATAATAAATCAAAAATTATTCTTCTTAATTAAGCTCCTAAAAGTTAAGTTTGCGATACTCTGTTTAAAAAATTAAAAAAATGTAATTTCAAAAAACAACCCTCAACTCCAAAAACTTAAATTTATGTTTTTTGTTCTTTTGCTCTATCTTCCTTCGGTTTATGTATCTTTCAAAAAATTTTTGAAAGTTAATACTTTATATACAGAGCTTTCAAGAAATTCTACAATTTTTTAAATTATAGACCCCAGACCTAAAACGCAGAAAAGGTTTTTGAAAGTTTTATTTTTCTCATTTTAACTTTTATTGAAGGGGTGTTAGTTTTAGAGAAAACCTTACTTTTATTTTTAGAAAAAAACCCATGAGGATGATATTAAAAGTTGGAAAATTCGTTGGTGTAAATGTATCAAATTACAAGGTTGAAACATAAAGAAAACGATGTTTGAAAAATTTTGTGTTTTTACTTCCTTGTACGAATTAAGGAAGTATTGTGTTTCGCGAAAATTCGGTTTTCAGATTTCAACGGAAATATCCATTTTGACTATTCCTGAATCTTCGGTGTGACGTCTTTACGTACTTACGTGTATGTACGTATGTATTTCACGTAACTCAAAAACAATTGGCTGTAGGATGTTAAAATTTTCGATTTAGGACTGTTGTAACAATTAGTTGTGCACCTCTTTTTAATTGCAATGGACTTGACCAATACTGTCCAAAAAATTCCAAAACCCAAACAATTTGGATTTTGGACTTCTTCTTAACTACAGTAATAATCCGTCATTGAGAGATTTTCAACGATATATTACAGTGGTACTTATTTTCAGAGGTTCCAGATTTACAGCCAAACAAAATTTTAATTAATGAAATGTTTGGATCTTACAAGGGGAAGGCACATCGGTTCGAATTCAACTTTATTTCCTTTTTTTTTAATTTAAATATATTAATTTATTAATAATTATAAACCTGTGATACCTGTGATAAACCTGGGTACATAAATTAAAATCTAATAATGTGTTAAACAAAGATGGTACACCTATATATAATACGAAAGGTAAAGTCGATAGATGGGTGGAATATATTGAAGAGTTATACGGAGGAAATGAATTAGAAAATGGTTTTATAGAGGAAGAAGAGGAAGTTGAGGAGGATGAAATGGGAGAAACAATACTGAGATCTGAATTTAAGAGAGCATTAAAAGATTTAAATGGCAGAAAGGCTCCTGGAATAGACGGAATACCTGTAGAATTACTGCGCAGTGCAGGGGAGGAGGCGATTGATAGATTATACAAACTGGTGTGTAATATTTATGAAAAAGGGGAATTTCCGTCAGACTTCAAAAAAAGTGTTATAGTAATGATACCAAAGAAATCAGGGGCAGATAAATGTGAAGAATACAGAACAATTAGTTTAACTAGTCATGCATCAAAAATCTTAACTAGAATTCTATACAGAAGAATTGAGAGGAGAGTGGAGGAAGTGTTAGGAGAAGACCAATTTGGTTTCAGGAAAAGTATAGGGACAAGGGAAGCAATTTTAGGCCTCAGATTAATAGTAGAAGGAAGATTAAAGAAAAACAAACCAACATACTTGGCGTTTATAGACCTAGAAAAGGCATTCGATAACGTAGACTGGAATAAAATGTTCAGCATTTTAAAAAAATTAGGGTTCAAATACAGAGATAGAAGAACAATTGCTAACATGTACAGGAACCAAACAGCAACAGTAGCAATTGAAGAACATAAGAAAGAAGCCATAATAAGAAAGGGAGTCCGACAAGGATGTTCCCTATCTCCGTTACTTTTTAATCTTTACATGGAACTAGCAGTTAATGATGTTAAAGAACAATTTAGATTCGGAGTAACAGTACAAGGTGAAAAGATAAAGATGCTACGATTTGCTGATGATATAGTAATTCTAGCCGAGAATAAAAAGGATTTAGAAGAAACAATGAACGGCATAGATGAAGTCCTACGCAAGAACTATCGCATGAAAATAAACAAGAACAAAACAAAAGTAATGAAATGTAGTAGAAATAACAAAGATGGACCACTGAATGTGAAAATAGGAGGAGAAAAGATTATGGAGGTAGAAGAATTTTGTTATTTGGGAAGTAGAATTACTAAAGATGGACGAAGCAGGAGCGATATAAAATGCCGAATAGCACAAGCTAAACGAGCCTTCAGTAAGAAATATAAGTTGTTTACATCAAAAATTAATTTAAATGTCAGGAAAAGATTTTTGAAAGTGTATGTTTGGAGTGTCGCTTTATATGGAAGTGAAACTTGGACAATCGGAGTATCTGAGAAGAAAAGGTTAGAAGCTTTTGAAATGTGGTGCTATAGGAGAATGTTAAAAATCAGATGGGTGGATAAAGTGACAAATGAGGAGGTATTGCGGCAAATAGATGAAGAAAGAAGCATTTGGAAAAATATACTTAAAAGAGACAGACTTATAGGCCACATACTAAGGCATCCTGGAATAGTCGCTTTAATTTTGGAAGGACAGGTAGAAGGGAAAAATTGTGTAGGCAGGCCACGTTTGGAATATGTAAAACAAATTGTTAGGGATGTAGGATGTAGAGGGTATACTGAAATGAAACGACTAGCACTAGATAGGGAATCTTGGAGAGCTGCATCAAACCAGTCAAATGACTGAAGACAAAAAAAAAAAAAAACCTGTGATTATAAAAGAATTTTTACAATAAATAAAAATTAAAGTTATTAGTGAAATAAAATTTTATGTACTTTTAAAAATGTATATATGTAATTTAATAGGCGTACAAACAAATCATGTTGTGTCCACCTCAGAATTTGTGTCATGCTCTTAAAAAAAACAAATAGCATTTAAAAAATTATTCGTTTTATTAAAAATTTACCATACAGTCAAATAAGCGATAGGAAAAATGATTCTAGAAAGTAATGAAATGAAAAATTCATACTATAAAAATATTTTTACAGTACGTAAAAAATAAAATGTAATTAAACATATATCATAGATTAAAAAGAGATCAGGCAAGAGGGATAAAAGGAAAAAATAATTTTAACAAGTAGAATTTTAATCCTTTACGAAGAATTTTTTTTAAATTTAAAAACAATTTTAATTACTAATTAATGAAAGCATTTATTTTTAATGTCATTGAACTTCCAAGTTGAGTACATAATATTTTGTACCATAGGTTTCATAGATTAGTGATTAAATTTTTTTTATTATCAACCGTCAGCTATGAATTGTGTATAAATTTAAATTACAATTGTAAATAATTATTAAGGTTATTTATTATTTTATTTTTTTCAAATTTCTTGATGAACGGCGAAACAGTTTTTTTTTTAAATCGGCGAAAATTAAATATATTTCAACTAGATTTAGAATTAGGAATGTCTGGTATTTCGTCTCTTGAAATATGCAGAGTGTATCAAGAAGTTCTCCCGATACATTCATAACCTAATTCTAAACGTGAAAATAATGGAAAAATTTCATGTAAATATGTCTTAAAATGCTTCGTTTGCAAGTTACAGCTAGTGAAAGATTTCGCTGGGGTTGGAGTTACCCCGATGAAAGGAAGTCGTTAAAATTAAAACGTTAATTACAGGACACAATTAGTGATTTCTTATAGATTATGACCTGAAAAACCGAATAAAATAGGTCCCAGAACTATACCTCCAGTAATTTTTGAGAAATCTGGGGTGAAATACAATAAATTGAGGTAAAAACCCCTTTATGTTTGACTTAAAATAACTTTGTTAAAAGGGTCATAAAAATGTTTAAAAAACCTGTAGAGAATTTAATTCTGAACAAAATGGTATAAGATGAGTTGAATACATGAAAGAAAAGTTGGAAAAATTTGAATTTTGTTTAGAAACAGTACATTACCAAACAAAATTTAATGTTAAAAACCTAGAAATTACACAAGTGTAAAATAAAAAAGTTACTTAGGTAATAATTATTAATGACAGAAATACAATAAATTATTGAGATATTATATTATTATAATATATTATTATATAAATATTATCAGAAACAGCCAATACAATATCTACACCCAGGGAACGGTCCGCTTCGCTTGGATTTCTGCAACTTGTGGAATATAAATCGACAACTTTACTTGAGTGTTGTGTTTACCCAACGAGACAAATTTCATTCGAGATGTCGTCACTCTTTTTTAAAATCTTTATGGGTTTATTACCATCTGTTTTTTACCAAAATTTACTGATTTTCACCTCAGATTTCTCTCAAAACCTACTGTAGATACGGTTCTGGGACCTATTTTATTTGATTTTTCAGGTCAAAAACCATAGGAAATCACTAATTTTGTTCCTTAATTAACGTTCTAAATATTTCACTAACCTCATTTTACCGGGGTAGCTGAACCCGAGCGAAATCTTTCACTAGTCGTGACTCGCAAACGAGGTATTTTAGTACATATGTTTATACGTACTTCGGGAAATATCCATTTTGACCGTCCCTGAATTCATTTTGACTAGTTTCGGCATGGCGTCTGTACGTACGTACGTATTTATCTCGCATGTTGAAATTTTGGATTTAAGACTGTTGTAACATTTAGTTGTGCACCTCCCCTTTTGATTGCAATCGACTGAACCAAAATTGTCCAACATTTGAATTTTGGAATTTTTTTTAACTGCAATAATAAGCCCTCATTGAGAGTTTTTCAACGATATATTGCAAGTGCTACTTATTTTCATTGGTTCCAGAATTACAGCCAAATAAACTTTTAATTAATGAAATATTTGGATCTTACAAGGGGAAGGTACATCGGTTCGAATCCAACATCATCTCCTTTTTTTTAATTTAAATATATTGATTTTTTAATTATTATTAACCTTTGATTGTAAAACAAAACTTTTACAATAAATAAATATAATAACAATAAAAAAAATATGAAAAAATATCATAAGTTATTAATGAAATAAAATTTTACGTTCTTTTCATTTAAAAAAAATGTGTATATGCAATTTAATACGCGAACAAGGAACTCATATGGTGTCCACATCAGATTTTTTTAAAATGAAAAGTACATAAAATTTTGTTTCATTAACTTCTGATATTTTTTTTATTATTATTGAATTATTATTTATTGTAATTTTTTTTACATTCAGAGGTTAATAAATCAACATATTTTAAATTAAAAAAAAAAAGGAGATGAAGTCTGATTCGAACCGATGTGCCCATAAATCCCAAATATTTCAATAATTAAAATTTAATTTGGTCGTAACTCTGGAACAAATGAAAATAAGTACCAACAAAGATATACATCGTTGAAAAGCTCTCAATGAGGGCTTATTATTGCAGTTAAAAAAAGTCCAAAATGGAAATTCTTTTTTGATTTTGTGGTTTTTTGGACCCTTTTGGTCCAGTCGATTGCAATCAAAATAGGAGGTACACAATGTTACAACAGTCCTAAATCCAAAATTTCAACATCCTTCGGCTAATCGTTTTTGAGTTGTACGAGATACATATATACATACGTCACGCCGAAACTAATCTCAGGGTTCAGGGAAAATGGATTCAGGGATGGTCAATATGGATGTTTCCGTTGAAATCTGAAAATCGAAATTTTTCGCGATCACAATTCTTTTTTTATTTTGTTCAAGGAATTAAAAAGGAGAGTTACAGTTTTTGCAATTTTTTATTTTATGTGGTCATAGAAGATTGATTTTCATTAAGTCAATCAAATTTAATGGTGGGGAATATTTAACATTATCTCAGAAACTGTTGACCAAAAAAAAAGAAAAAAAATGTTTAAATTTGGCACAAATTGTACTCTAAATATTGCATAATTTAGTAAATTAAAATATTTTAAAGACCCTTCAATCCGAGAAAGTTATGCAACAATCTTTGCTAGTGTTTTTCTACTTTCCAAATATTTAGGTCATGACACATATATAGCATAATCTGGATTTGTTAAATTCAAACCGTTAACCTACGGCGTTAAATATTTTTATCTAAGTCAAGGAACTAAGTAGAATACCTCGAAAAATGTAAATTTTTAAGGACATCTTATGTAAACATTTTAGATAAATAGTTAAAAACAATTTCATCGTAGCAAGAGAATATATGTATTAATTTATTTAAACTTTCAAAGATGACTTGCTGATTTCATTTCTCTTATGTGTTTTTGATAAATTTAAACAACCTACGTAATTCAAGTACTCTTCTAAAATAAACTTGTGCAATAACATAAGATAAGGTAGGTTTTATCAGAGTATAACAAATAAGCGTTGGTAAAGAAAACGGATCTGCATTGTTTCAAATATTTTTTATTCATATTCTGGTATAAACAGCAAAGACCAAAAATATAGGATAAAAAATATCTGGATAACGTCCAAAAATATAGTGTTAGATGAATATATAAGAAACGATATGGAGAGGTATATAATTCACTGTTTCTAACAGAAAGGGGTAAATCTTTAAAATAATTATTTGAAATGCAAGTGTTTAAAATGTTTAAAACATAAGTGGTACTAATCAAAGTGTATTTTTCTGAGAGTAATGAAGTTCATCACATAGCCTTTCACTGTAGTAAGTGGTTTAAGAACGAATATCATCTAAATTTTATTGAAATTAGAATATTGATACATAATAATATATATTTGGCTTAATAAAGACGGCAATGGGAAACCACTTCATTCCACGCTTGCTTCAGTTACACCGACAAGGTACACATATTCTTGGGACTAGATTTGTTATTTACGTGAGTGACTGTCTCATGTCACATGACTCCGATTCAAAAATGAGCTGTCAAACCATTGTTAGCGATTATAAATATAGATTATGCAGAGTAATAGATAATGCAAAGTAATATTTAGTAATATAAAACTTTTAACTTATCTTTTTGTTTATAAATTTTAACAATCTTTGCTTAAAAGAATACTTACTGATTCTTAAAAAAATAACAAACCAGACAAAACAGTTTTTATTAAATAAAAGAATACTGTGATTTAAGAGACAGGGGTTTATTTTACTCTCTTCGCCGTTTTTATTAGATTAGTGAATCATTTAAAAACATTTTTCACCATTTATCTGAAGATAAGAAATGTTCTTTTAAAGAAACAAAGTTATCTTTAAATAATATAATTTTTTAAATTAAAAATTTTAAAAACCGCATCCTATTCATCATGTACGTAATTACGACTATCTGCTCAATAATTTTCTACAACGCCTTCTTAATTGTGAATTATATCGTAATTATTTTTATACTATCTTTCTCGTAATAATTACCTTATTTCTCTTGATCTATCCAGGTAAATGCTGAAGCTGTTACTTTTCTTAACTGGAATAGCACATCTACCCACTTCTGGGTATTGACCTATATAACGTATTGGTATGAATTGATAAGAATAAAAGATTTATTTATTTATTTACTTCTATATCTGGCTCTCTATTTTCGTGAGTAACTGTCAAGTGCCAACAACCTGTACCCGAACGGTTTTGGTGCCTAACATAAATATTAACATTAAACAAGATTAAATACTTATTTCTACTACGTATATATTGTTATAGGTATATAGGTTTATAGGTTATAGGTATAGGTATATATTGTATATACGTTATATTGTTATATTGAATTCTTGTCTGAAATATCATTTTTGATTTCGCTCAAAAAATCAAAACGAATCTTCATGATATAAAAATAGCTTTCAGCGACTATAAATATGACTCATGTAGATTGATATTTAGTGTATAAAAACTTTTAACTTAAACATGCTTTTATGAATAACATGTATTGTGAGTGTAAAACAATCTTTGCTAAAAACAATATTCACTTATTCCTAAAAATAATAATGTCCTTTTTATTGTGTCAAACTGTTTTCGTATAATTCAACACAATATTTCGGTTTGCGAGATTATACTGCAGTTGCCATTATAATCGATTACCAACCCATTTAAAAGATCTTCGTCCGAAATTAAAATAAAATTAAGATTTTTTTCCCCCAAAAATAACAATATATATAAATTTCTCAGCGATAAATTACTTTCCCGGCAAATATGCTAGATTATATTAAAGGGTACAGAATAGCTATTAGAAATTGATATCGGGTTTTTTGCAAATCTCACGTTTTAGGATCGAACTAGTTCATCTAGACGAAAAAAATATCATCAAACCGATTTTCTTAAATTTGGCTCATTATCTTTATTCAAAATTCGTTAAGGGAGTGGGAGATATTGCGAAAAAAAAATTTCGAATTTCTTCAGAGGTATTTTAGAGAAAACTTCATTAAAGCAAATTTATTACCTATAAACCACATATACATAATCCCGACAAATCATTTCTTTCAAAAAAATCAATTCCCAATTCTTAAAATTGAAATGCATTTTTTTTGGTTATTTTTTCCTATCACCCTTCGGTTAATATATTTTTTTTAAATCAAGTTTATACTTCATACATAGAGTTATCAATTAATGTCTACAATTTTTTAAATTATAGATCTCGGACCGAAAATGTAGAAATATTTTTTTATTTTCTTTTTCTTACATTTAATCTCTACTGAAGGAGGTATTAAATTTAGAGAAAACTTCATTCAAGCAAATTTATTAAACCTAATAAATAAAATAATAAATTTTTTATGTTTCGGTTTTGACGTATGTATGTAAATATATGCGCTCAACCTATCTTCGCGTATCTATTTATTAATGTAATTTTAATTAATCATTTCTATATTTTAAGACCCTACCCTTATCAAAGTTTTGCCACAGTTTCCCTTGATCCATCCAGGAAAATGTTGAAGATTTTTTTTTTTTTAACTGTGGAGTAACATACTTACTCATTCCTCAATAATTTTAACTAGAAAAAAGGCGGGACTACGGCCCGCCACGAAAATGTTATATGATTTATGTTTCATTACATGATTTTGTTAAATTTTTTTGCCAATTGTAACTAAATAACGTTCATGAGTTCAGCGTACTAACAATAAAAAAAACTTTTACGACGAAAAGCTCGAAGACTTTTAGCTGTTTCTTGATTTGTGATTTTTATTACAACTCATCCTCAATGTTTTCCTTTTTTATTCCCAAAACACAAAAATAATTTTAGATAAATACTTATAAGCACGAAGGTTACAGTTTCAATAATTAAAAAAAAAAAAATTGCAACAACAATGAAAAAATAATAAAAAGAATTGTAATAAATTTGGCTTTATTTTTTTCAACACAAAAAAGGAAATTTTCCAGAAAAATCAAAAATTAATTTTTGGAATAATTTAATAAATACTTTTGGAATATTATTCATTCGATTGATTCAAATCATTCAGTTAAAACTCAGTTCACACAGATATAAAGGTCACAGTTCATTAAAGTTTGTGTTTCAAATTCATTCAAAATAAAAATCTGAGCACATACAGTAAACAAATCAATGCACCATGTACATATAAATAAAATGTTTAACTACAAAAAGGAGAGTAAAATACGAGAGGGTAAGCATAGAAATAACGATAATTACTGAAAAGTTTGAAAGAAAAAATAAAGCAAGAAAATAATTTAGAATTATTCAACCTAAAAACTTTTGGAAAAAATGGAAAAATTCAATAATGATAACGGTGTACCTATAGATCAAATAAATAAAAATTTAATTTATTATACACACATAATTTTAAAATAAAATAAGTTTAAACTAAAATTAAATATAAAAATATAATAAAAAATGAGTGACAAAACTTACCATACAATTTAATCTTCTTGTCTTTAGTTTCAACCAATATAATAACATAACCGCCGAGATCAACCATTTTTAATATTACTCGAACTCTAGCGAGTATAATAATAACAATAAATAATAATAAAAAAACAAAGTTCCGACATGATAACACCAATAATTTAACGATAAAAATTTCTCCATAGAATAAAGAAAATTGAATTATGTACCGCAAAACTCGACCACCAAACTTTTCTTGTAGTTGAAATATACAACATCCCGTCTTATATAATAATTTTATATATATATTATATGTAAAAAAACTAAACAAACAAATAACCTACACACAGAAAGATTTAAGAGTAATATCGAATGTAAATAATAATCGATTAAAAATTTACGAATAAATGAAAGTTAAAACTTTGTTAAAACATTTTTTTTTTTTTTTAATTTTTAACAGTTTTTCTTTATTATAAGACCACTTTTTAAATAAATGTCTTTTTATTGTCAAGAAATATATCATGCATGAAAATATTATGCTAAATGTTTTTATTTAACAATGCATATTTTATTTTTTTCATGCAATTTTTTAAGTTTTATTTTACGATTGTTAAATTTTATTAATTATTATTATTTTTATTATTATTAAGAAGAAGAATAAGTAGTAAAAGTTTAAGAAGAGACAGGAATAGTAGTAATAGTTGAAGAATAGTTAAAAATATATATTAACTAAACACTTATTTCTTGTTGTTTATATAAATATTCTTTAAAATATTAATAAATTTTCTTTTTCAAATGTTACTATTTATACAGGTATATACATATAAAGTCCTCCAGTCGGCTTTTATTTAAAATCAAAATCAAATTTTATTCATATTTATATTCTAATTATATTTTTATTATTATCTTCATTATGATGATCTACATCATCAGAGTCTTCTTCACTTGCATCTTCACTTTCATCAACACCTCCTTCCATCTTTCTTATGTCAATCATCACTTTACACTAATACAATAAAATTTTTGCAGACCGACTATGATTCGTCTGTCTACGATTTTTCTTTTGTTTTTGTTGAAATATCAACGTAAAAAAAGCTTTTCGAAAATTGAATTTAAAAAAAAATCACACACGTACGCAATTATATAAAATCATTCTTCTTCACTAATAGGAAATTATATTTTTATCAATAAATATCCATCTTTCTTTTTTTTTTTTACTCAACTTAATCTATTATCATCAGATAATGACTCCATTATCTAATTAAAAAATTCAATAATTAAAAAAATAAAAATTATTTTTCACCTCTTTAAAACGAAAAAATTTATTTTAATAAATTGTTTTTTAAATGTATTTCATGTAAAGAAGAAAAAACGTGTAATGTAAACCTACCTTAAATTGTTTTTTATAATAATAATGATAGTGACAGACATAAAATAAATAAATAAAAATAAGAGATTTTTAAAGAGTTAAATGTAATAAATAAGAATTAAAAAATTATATTAGTAACTAAAAACCAGTTTAAATAGTAAATGATTTATTTTTTTAATGTTATTATTTATATATTAAATAAAATATATATTTATTCATTAATTTCCCTTTTTAAGACAGTGTTGTAATATTTTATTTTTATCAACGATGTAAGGAGAGTAAGATTCAACTTACGTTGAATCTTTTAAGTTTTTTAAGTATAAGTAAAAAAGTTAAAAATATGGTAAATAAAAACACCTTTTACTTATTTCCTCTATTAAGAAAATAAAAAAAGCATATAATTAGAAGAATATTACTTAACATTTAATTTTTAACACAACTTCATAGTTAATTAAAAATAGGGAGACAAAAGAAGACATAAAAGAATGAAGTTGATGTTTTCTTCTTATTATAATAATAATAACAACAAGGAATACTTAGACGTTAAAAAAAACAATGATAACAATAAAAACAACAGAATGAAGTAGTGGGGATGTTTTTCTTAATGAGACATTAGAAGAAAAAACGACCATCTCTAAGAGGGCATACCCTTATTTAAGAGTGAAGACTGACACTCAGTTATAATGTTATATAATTGTAACTAGCTACATCAATATAAGAAAAACCACAAATACAATGTACTACGTCTACTTCTTTCAGCCTGACTACTTAAAAGTACAGGCAAAATGTACTATACATTAATTTAACAGGGTTGAAGGGTATATAGAAATTAAATATGTACTGAATGTATATTTAATTAAGTACATAAAAAAAGTTAATTTATAAAAAATCTATAAAATCAATTTTATATACCAATATTTGGAAGGTTTTACTGTACAGTACACATCACTGATATTTATAATCTTTTTATTAATTTTTTTTTTTACAAATGATTTAATAAATTATGTTATGTTTAGAGAAAATTAAGCGTTTATTAATTGTTTATTCTATTGTTTTAATATAGTGTATGCTTAATTTTTAAAATTTATTAATAGATAAAATTATAATTCAAAATTAATTTATTGTACGTATATATAAATTATTAAAAATTCTGTTATTAGTATTTTTTAATTTAATTTTTTTTTAATATAAATGTACGAAGTAATAAAGTTTGTACCCCTTTTTTCTGAAGACAGTTAAGTCGAAGAATAATTCAAAGCAAAAATATTAAAAAAATAAAATCCGGTTGTTTCGGCGAACATTGTGACTATCACGTACATAATTAAAACTTGATTTAAATGAAAAATAAAAATAATAATATTGAGAAACTAAACAGATAAATAAGAAAAAACTAATGAATAATAACACAATAATCACACGCGATTTATATATCTATATATCACTCCGTTCCGACTATATTACTGATAAAATATAACAAAATTAACAATCGATTTCATAGTAGCAGGCACCCATTAAGTAACGTAATTGTTATTATACATAAAAAAGTTAACAATAACACTTATTTGATGGTTAATATTGTACGTTGTGTCTCGGTTCCGTTTAAGTTGTTGCGAGAATGGGTGGATATCGAGGACTGTGTTTGAGATACTCCTGTGAACTTGTAGATCAATAACCGTGGAGCAGAGAGCCACACAGCATCCTAACCTGCGCCGCGGCGCGCTGTCAGCCACCAGCAGCCGCGCCCTACTCTCACAACCTCTCTTTCCTTTTTACCAACAACCTCTGACAATCCAGGCTTGGCTGGCAGGCAGGCAGGCACACAGTCAGTAGGCACGGGCAACACTACACGTACCGCTTGCACACTGCACTCTCACTCAGTGAGTTTCCCTATTCTCGTATCAGGGTGTACACCACGCCCTGCATTCACCTATCTTTTCTTGCACACCATCTATATGTACTCCGTACATACACGCACGCGCGCACAAATATATATAAAACAAACGTAGTATTGTTAATAATAAAATATAATCGATAAATTAATATACTAATTATACACTTAAATTAATCACAATAATGATTTTAAAAATTGTAAATTAAGAAACTGTTTAAAAATATGTTGTGACCAAGATCACGTTTAAAATTTTTCATTAAAGACAATAAAAAATAAATAAATCATAAGTTTGTTTTTAAACATTAAAAAACAAAGATTTAGGTGTATTCATTTACATATATATATATATATATATATATATATATATATAGTCCTACTAACTCATTATCAAGTCCAGAAGAAAATACTAAAATAAATTGATGAAAATTAATATTCCCATTCTTCTTATGGTGTAAACACAAAATGAGAAAGGGTTTTTTGAAATTCCGATTTTAAAAGGTTAAAATGGAGTAACAATGAAATTTACTATTATTATTTTTTTATATTTTTCAACAAAAAATTAAGATATCATCAATTTGATTTTTGGTGAGTGTAATCTTCATGTGAATATCTAAAAACCAACTTCTAGATTTTTTGAAATTCGATCTTGAAAGGGGTGAAGAAGGGCAAAAAAATTTCTAACAATGCAAATTTTTCTCATCTCTAACTATAATAAAAGAGTTATTCAGTAGATTTGGGCTTGTAAATACTCTACAGATAAATATCTAAAACCCATTTTCGGGATTTTTTTAATTTTAATATTTTAAGTGGTAAAAAACAAATTGTTTTTTTTTTTTTATATTTTTGTCATTTTATACAACCGTAATTGAATCTATTTTATGATATTTGGTAAGATTATATTTAGAGAAATTTTGTTTCACGTTAAATCTCAAATATAGATTGAATAATTAGAAAAAATAAAAATTATTCATAAATTTTTCCGTAGGCAAATGAAACATACAATCCATCGTGATAGGGGTTTATGGACTATATTGTCTAATGTGCTTTTCATCATACAAACTCAAAAAATCTTTTTTTATAAATACTCTGCCTTTAACCACATTACATTTATAAAATACAGGAAATTTATTGTCCTGGATTTCGGATTTTCATTCTGTGATTGCCTCTGTTTTATGTGTTAATCTCTAACAAACCTTGAAAATAGATATCCTATTCATCTTTAGTTGAAATAGACGAAAGTGTCTTGAATATAAAAAGAAAAAATTTAAATATTCACTTCTTATGTTTGAAAAATTATTCATTTTTTGTGATTGAAAAGAAGTTGGATGTTGAGGAATTAATTCCTGAATTCATGCTCAAACTCTGATTTTGTATTTTGCGAGTGAAACCACGATGGGATTGTTATAATTACTAATTCACCAATAAATATCATCAATGTATCCTTTTATTTAACCATTTTCTTTAGGTTCCATATTTAACTAAATTCATTCTCTTTCACAAAGTAATTACAGATTATTGGGAAACCCGCCTGACGTTTCAGTTATCTACCCGAGACCGGACCTTGCTCTAAGTCCGTTACCATTCTCTTCTACTTCCGGTTAAACTTTTAAAATCTTGGTACTTACCATTTTTTTTTAGATCGTCTCATCCTGACCCCTATAGGCGAAGACATCAGGTTTGTGATGATCCCGGTCATCACACCATCCCCTCAATTTCTAGCCGTGATGAGCTTTACCGGAGGTGATCTTTTCAACCCTTTAGACTTGATAACACAACACAGTCATCACTTTGGCATCTATCATGATGCCACCGATGCAAATGCCTCGATATTTCCATCAGCGAATTTACACAACCTACTATCGCCTTCGTACGGCCTCTTCCAACCACGATCATCTACTATGATCTAATATCTTCTAGCAATGTTATATCTCTCTCTCATATTATGTCACAGCCAGTTAACTTTCTATACAGATTGTTCTGATTAAATATCCATTCTGGTTAAATTTCTTCATGATTTTCAATTTTCACTTTGTCCATTTAAATTGCTCTAGTTTTTTTCATGCCCAAATTTTATATGCCTCTAGCAAATTTTTTAGGTTCTAGTTTCACATTTATACAGAAGTACATGTTAGATTTCACAAGACGCTTCTTTAAATATGATTCCTTTTTACGACGTAATAACAATTTATTTCTCTTAAATATTTCCTTTTTATTTCGTTTTTCATATTTGCAATCTTCATTTAATATCTACTTTCTTTTTTATTTATTAAATGCTTTCTTCTTTATTGTAGACATTTATTGATTTTTTTTTCTTTCTACGGGAGACCGTATTACAGCCAAAAACTCACTACGCGGGAACTCACTAAAAAACCTCCTCCTAAAAACAACATGTCCCGGTACCCGCCATAAAGGCATTATCCGGGACATGCTGCTGTCATCACGGGACACAGTAATGGGCCCGCAGAAGGACCGGGTAAGAGCAGACCTTAAGGAGTCCCGCACGCCTCACCACCGAATAAACGACAACCCGCAAGTGTGGACTGCCGGCGGCTCCACGTACGAGCAGTCCACCAGCCTACGCCCCCGACGGATAATTTTGCCCACAAGGCGGAAGATGACGTTCCATGTCCGTTCATCCCCTACCATCCTCAAAATGATATTCTCAGGAGAGGCCGAACTGAGCGCATGTCCTCCCATCTATGATACTGGAATACCACAAGATCTGCTCATCCAGCTTTCCATAGTACGGGCACAACCTGTCGTCTGATCTTCTGCAGCGAAACAAGTACTGCCAGAAGCAGACATATATTGGTTTATTGTCTCTTAACATCACTACTTTAGTTTTCCTAACATTCATTTTCGTCTTGTATTTTGTAATCATTAGCCAAATGTTCTGTTGCTTCAACTTCTACGAAAACCAAATCACCTGCAAACCTACAAAATTTATTCTTTTTCCTTCTCCACTGATTGCTTTATCTTCTTCTAAAAAGAAGATGTAGTAACAATTATTAATTGTAATAATAATTTTAAAATGTAATTGAATTTATACTAAAATAAATCCTAAAATCTTTTAATTGTTTAAACTGTAGATAAAAGAGACGGTAATATTACAAATTGGAAAAAGCAGTTTGAATTTAATATCAAAATTAATCAGCGTTTTTCAGTTTTATATTCTTCGATTAATAATTATACCATAGAGGTACGTAACATAAAAAATACAATCACAAGATATACATATTCCCACTCAAAGAACATATCAAAATTTTCAATTTTCTGCTTAGATAATAAAATAAATTCCTTTAAGTTACAAATAGTGCTGTAATATTATCAAAGATGTTTTACTTTCCTTATCGTTAACAGTTTTATACTGCATATCTGCAAGATATTTTGAAGCAGAAAGAAGTGAGGTTCTACATAGTTAAAAAAATCTGCATTACGGCTTTTAATTATTGTCTGCCATCTTGGATCCACTTATTGAATAAAACTTATTTTAGGTAGATTTCATAAGAAAGCCGCCACCTATTGTAATTAGTATCATGATTCGACATGTGGGAATTCGAAACATTCCCACATACCTACGCGTTTCACATCCTCCAGATCCCAAAACCAACATCAGTTCAATAATTATATATATATATATATATATTTATTAATACATAAAATATAACGACCCAAAATCTCGGTCGAGTTCGTTAATGGACAAAATCGGACCATAGGGGTGGAAATGTGAGGGCTTTTTCGAAAAACCAAAATATCGCTATAACTTTCATATTAAGTAAAATATCAAATTTCTTTTAAAGTTTCTACTGTTTTTTTAGATAAGGGCCTAAAACATATCTACGTAAAGTTTTTTGATATCACCAACTATTGGCCCAGGAGATGGAAAAAATGGGGTTTCGAAGGCAAAAAAAAATCATATCTCCCTTAATAGGTACAGTATCGAATCGGTTTAAAGTGGTCTTTACTCGTCTAAACATTACCTAAAACGTTTGTCTGAAACAATTTTTTACATAACCGACACTTACGTCAAGGGATGACCAAAATATTGCTGGAATCGTAAGAAGATCGGGCTTGTCGTATGCTAAACATGTGAAACTTTTCTCATGGAACCATTGTCGCATTGAGTATATTTGAAGTTTTTCTTAACTTTAAGGTGGAAATCTTTTTTATCCCCTACTTAGTACCGGTGAAATCTACCTCCGCCTTCCAGCGTGCTGAAAGGGATTTTTTGTTTAAATAGGACATATGATTTCGATTTAAAAATTGGCAAGAGAAAAAATGGTGAAACCCGTTTTTCTTTTAATGCCTTAGTTATTGAGGTATAAGCATTTAAAGTTGCAGTAACGGATAAATCGTGTAAAAAATAAAACGAGGTAAAACGCGCTTCATGAACAATTTTTTTGCATTTTACATTCATAATGCATATAAAAACGAATTTTAAACAGTGCTATAATATTGATAATAATAAACAATAACTATTAATTAACGCAACAAATTAAACGGCTATACCAGCTGATATTAGCTTCTAAATAAAAGTTAGCTTCCAGTGTTAATATCAGCTGATTGTTACTTACCGTAAATGAAACAAATCAGCTGGAAATATTTACTTAAAAAATCTGTTGTGGACTACATGATTTCTTGTACGCATATTAAATTACATATACACATTTAAATTTAAAAAAAACAAACAAATGAAGTTGGATTCGAACCGATGTGCCTTCCCCTTGTACGATCCAAATATTTCATTAATTAAAATTTTATTTGGCTATAACTCTGGAACCAATGAAAATAAGTAGCACTATGATATATCGTTGAAAAGCTCTCAATGAGGACTGATTACTAAGGTTAAGAAAAAATCCAAAATACAAATTCTTTTGAATTTTGGGCTTTTTTGGACAATTTTGTTCCAGTCGATTGCAATCAAAAGGGGAGGTGCATAACTAGATGTTACAAAAGTCCTAAATCAAAAATTTTAAAATTCTACAGCTAATCGTTTTTGAGTTATGCTAGATACGTACATACGTCACGTCGAAAGTAGTCAAAATGGACTCATGGATGATCAAAATGGATATTTTCATTGAAATCTATTACCCTTCAATAAAAGCTAAAATAAGAAAAAGAAAGTTTTCAAAAACCTTTTCTGTATTTTAGGTCCGGGGTCTATAATTTAAAAAATTTTGCACATTTCTTGAAAGCTCTGAGTAAACCAGCTGTTAATTTAAATGGTTAAATTAAATTGCAGTCCTAGTGGTTCAAATTTGTTTTTTTTTTTTTTTTTTGGTAAAATTTTTTTATTAGTTTCCTCAATGCCTTCTTTAAGTGAAACCGAAAGAATAACTCTGTTGATGATGTACGGATATGGTGACAAGATTTCGGTCTTTACAAGAGGTATGTGATTTATTTAATAGATTTTCAAACACAGAATCAATAAGTAAATCGACTGTGATCAAGAGAATACAGCGATTTTAAATCGATACTGAAGCCGGTACTGTCCTCGCACGGATAGACCAAGAACTGTCATAACTGATGCAATCATTAGATGTATTGCATGCAGATCTTTGTTAAAGACCCTCATTCATCGATTCGGAAAACTGTTGATCAATATGACATCAGTTATTTTTCAGTTTAAAGAATTTTTCAAACAAAATAAATTCATTCTTATATAAACACCTGGTGCAAAAACTTTCGGAAGATGATTTTGACCGCAGAGTTGAGTATTGTGATATTATAATGCAAAAAATAGACGTAGACAAAATTTTTCTAATTCAACAATATTACTAGTGAAGCGAATTTTATGTTAAATGGGCATGTGAATAAGCAAAACAGTCGATATTGGAGCGATAATAATCCGAGATGCATGTCTTACACAGCACGCTCAGAAAGACGTTTGAGCGGAAATCGTATCGTAGAGCTTTTTATTTTAGCTGGCAATTTTACAGGAAATGCTTACTGTAACTTGTTAACAGATAGGATTTTACCAAATATCCGGTAAACCGTTGGACAAGAATTAAATAATAACGTATGGTTTCATCAAGATGGGGTACCATCTCATTAATACCTAAGAGCACGGAAAATTTTAAATGAACAATTTCCAAATCGCTGGAAGGTCGTAGAGGAGTCATAGAATGGCCTGCCAGGTCCCCAGACCTGTCTCCTCTGAATTGCTTGTTTTAGGGGTATCTGAAGCATAAGGTTTATAAAACAAAATATGCAGACACTGACATACTGAAAAGAAGAATAATTGACGAATCTGCTCGTGTAGCACCAGATATGATACAAGTTATAAACGGGTATTATTTGAGGTTAACACACTGCCAAGCTGTAAAGGGAAAGCGTTGAAAAATGCTTTATTGTAGAACGGTATGCTTTCAAAATTTATTTCATTAGTAGTTTATGATCGAAAACAATAATTTAATTTTTTTAAATAAATATTGTAATATTTAAAGTAAATATCAGTTAGTATTTTTTTTTTTTGTCTTCAGTCCTTTGACTGGTTTGATGCAGCTCTCCAAGATTCCCTATCTAGTGCTAGTCGTTTCATTTCAGTATACCCTCTACATCCTACATCCCTAACAATTTGTTTTACATATGCCAAACGTGGCCTGCCTACACAATTTTTCCCTTCTACCTGTGCTTCCAAAATTAAAGCGACTATTCCAGGATGCCTTAGTATGTGGCCTATAAGTCTGTCTCTTCTTTTAACTATATTTTTCAAAATGCTTCTTTCTTCATCTATTTGCCGCAATACCTCCTCATTTGTCACTTTATCCACCCATCTGATTTTTAACATTCTCCTATAGCACCACATTTCAAAAGCTTCTAACCTTTTCTTCTCAGATACTCCGATTGTCCAAGTTTCACTTCCATATAAAGCCAGTTAGTATAGCCGTTTAATTATTTTTTGTTGCATTATTAATTATTAGTTATGGTTTATTATTATCAGTATTGTATAGCATGCATTATGAATGTAAATTACTATAAAATTAATAAAAAATAAACATTTTTTTAATGTTTATTTCTATATGTTTTTTAACCACCTTACCAGGAAAAAAGATACATGTTCTCAAGATCTTTCGGTTTTTTCAAACCATCATTAGGAGATTAAAAATATTATAATGTCAAAAATTAAAATAAGTACACAATCATGACTGTTTGAATGTCAACAGTATACCCAAAAGTCATGACTGTGTACTCATTTTAATTTTTGTCTAAAAATATTTTTAATCTCCTGATGATGGTTTGAAAAAAACCGACAGATTGTGAGAACATTTTTATTATTAAAATGTATCAGCGGAAACCATGTTTAAGAAATTTATTCTTACACATAACCAGGTAAAAATGGTTTACAAATATTATAATTTAAAGTTAAAAATTAATAAAATTACAGCTAATATAAAATTCAATAAAATATGTAAAAAAAATAATATTACACCTAATTATATTAACAATCCAATTAAAAATCATAGTACAACAGGTATTATAAGTAAAAAAATTCCTTTCGGCACGCCGGAAGGCGGAAGTACATTTCATCGGTGCTAAGAAGGGAATAAAATAAAAAAAGATTTCCACCTTGAAGTTAAGAAAAATTCTCATTTACTCAAAACGACAATGTCTGCATGTGGAAAAAGTTTCACGTTTTTACCATACGACAAGCCCCCATCTTACAGTTCCAGCAACATTTTAGTCATCCCTTACCGTAAGGGTTGGTCATATCAAAAAGGTAATGTTTAGAGGACTAATGACCACTTTAAACAGATTCGATTTTGTGCCTGTTAAGGGAGTTATGATTTTTTTGTCTTCGAAACCCCATTTTATCCACCTCCTGGGCCAGTGGTTGGTGATATCAAAAAACTTTATTTAGATAAGTTTTAGGCCCTTATTCAAAATAAATAGTAGGAACTTTAAACGAGTTCGATATTTAACTTAATAAGGAAGTTATAGCGATATTTTTTTTTCCGAGAAAGCCTCCCATTTCCATCCCCATGGCCCGATTTTGCCCATTAACGACATCGACCAAAATTTTGGGTAGTTATATTTTATGTATCAATTTGAAAGTGACTGGCGAAAAATTACGGCATTTACCGTGTCCACAAGAAAGTGAAATATATATATATATATAATAAACTTTTCAACTGACGTTGGTTTTAGGGTCTGGGGGATGTGAAACACAAAGATAAGTCGAATCCATGGTACCAATAACAATAGGTAGTTTAGTTTTCTTATGAAATCTATCTAAAATTATACCCCCTTTCCGAATTTTTGTAATTCTCAATGATCTATTCAAAAATGATAAAAGTAAGTAAATAAATGAGAAATTTATCTGCACGCGCGATGTGCAATGATTTTGGCTGGTTATTTAGATAACCTTAATAATGAAATTTAATGTGATAGCTCATGTATGTTACGGGAATTGATTTGATTAAATTAAGAAAAAATTAAATAAAGTGTAAGATACGCGTTGAAGAATTCAATATTTCCAGTGAAGTGTGTATAACAATGCTTTCTTAGTATAAAAAAAATTTACCTGTCCTAACAATTTTTCAATTATATCCTCAATATGTTTCACGTTGTTACACTTTTCCTGAAAAAAATTCAAATTTTATGAAAGTATTGTTTTACTTTTTAAGCCTAAGTATTTATAAAATGTTTAATGAATGCAAAATAAAATAACTTTATAAATCTTGTCGCAATACGTTTAAATAAACAATACAATACTAGGGCAAAATTCTCTCGCTTTTGAATATAAAAAAATACATCATAAAATATTGATGAAGGAACAAAAATTATAAATGGAAAAAATCTTCAATTAATGATATTCCTTCCTCCACCCCTAAAAAAAGTAACACAAACCAGAGCACCTAAATCTAACGAAAAAAATATTTTGTCTTTGATGAATTATAACGAACAAAATAGAAAAATATCTTATTGGAAAAAACTGTTTAAATACATATCAACGTGAAGGGTCGGTAATGTTTTCTAACAAACCGTAGAGATTCACAAAATATTTAGTAAAAACGTTTTTCCTTTCTAACTTCACTTCCATCCATTGGTGTTTAAAATAATGGCAATTAAAACACTGTATTAATCTTATTAACACACGTGGGTCTTGAGTAAGAATATTTCTTATCTTTTTTGACAATTAAAATAATCGATTGGAAACAATCATCGACAATTTTTTTTAATATTTAGATGATAGAAAAATATCGTAATTAGGATAGAGCATTTATACGTAAATACTAATTTTCATTGTAGAACTTCTAAAAAAATAAAATGTAACTAGAAATTGCGCATTTAGGAAAAGAGCAGATGAAAAACCATATACCTTTTATGAGTCGTGACCTCCGTGGCAAAATGTTAACGTCTCTACCTTTCTTCCAAAAGGTTCTAAGGTTCGAATCGCGATTTTACATACCTTTTTCCATGCGCAAAAAATGTTTTTCGTTTCCGACGTCCTCACTATTTCACAATTAGAAACGCAATGATTTTCAGAGTACAACACACTTCATATATTTGATTAATCAGTACATCCTATACACAAGTATAAACTTTTAACTCAATCACCACTGTGACTTACTACATAAGCGCATATGGAAAAAAAGTCCCTTTCGGCAAGCCGGAAGGCGGAGGTAGATTTCACCGGTGCTAAGTAGGGGATAAAAAAATTGTCCACCTTAAAGTTAAGAAAAACTTCAAATTTACTCAATACGACAACGGTTGCATGTGAAATAAGTTGCACATGTTTACCATACGACAAGCCCCATCTTACAATTCCAGCAACATTTTGGTCGTATCAAAAATTGTTTTAGACAAAGGTTTTAGGTAATGTTTAGAGGACTAACGACCACTTCAAACCGATTCGATACTGGGCCTATTAAGGGAGATATGATATTTTTTTTGTCTTCGTAACTTCGTTTTTTCAACTTTACGTAGATAAGTTTTAGGCTCTTATCTAAAAAATAGTAGGAACTTTAAACGAAATTTGATATTTTACGTAGGAAAGTTATAGCGATATTTTGGTTTTTCAAAAAAGCCCTCCCATTTTCATCCCTATGGTCTGATACTGACCATTAACGAACTCAACCGAGATTTTGGGTCGTTATATTTTATGTATCTATATATATATATATATATATATTATATATTCCCGAATATATTATATTCCCGAAGTCGAATCATGGTACCCATTGCAATAGGTAGCTTTCTTACGAAATCTACCTAATACTATACAGTCAACAAATTTATGTTGTCTGTTGTCGACCTTACATTTCGAACTACGTAAAGAGAATCCATTTTCACCCCACTCACCACCCAAACCACGCGACCAAACGTAATACCATATTTTTCTTCGAAAAGTCGGTAAAAAGAACGACTGTAATTAGGCGTTCAATTGCCGTTACTCTGAGTAAAAGAATAAACTAAAAATAAATTGTCCGTAATCTCTTATTTTTTTCCAAATAGGTTGTGTTTCATTAACTAAGAAAAGGAAGTTTTTATATGGCATAAATCTTAACCTATTATATGAAATTGTTCATAAAATTAAAAAAAAAAAAAAACAAATCAGCCGTCATTATCGAGTAATAAGCATTCAAATTTTCAATGACGGAAAAAATCATGTTAACAATAAAACGAGGTAAAACGCGCTGAATGAATAATTTTATTGCAATTTACATTCCTGTACATCAACAGGTTTATTCTTTCGGTTTCAAAGAACGATTTGAAAATTTATTTAATAAAACTTAAATAAATGAACTAGGAAGCTAACAATAAAACTTTTACCTAATAATAAATTTGAACCGCTAGGCTTACAACTTCAATTTTTACTAAAAGTATCAAATTTTACAATTACAAGTATGTTGAAATAAAAAGGTGAAATGAGGAGTTAATAAGTTGAATTGTTTTAACGTAATAAAAGCTAAACTGCATTGTTGTAAATTCACATCTGACTTGGTAAATTTATAATACCGCTTTTTTTATGCTTGATTATATCGCCATATAAGATTGAAGCTTGTGCGTGGGATATGAAATTTTTAGCTTATGAAAAATGGCATGCCTGATCGGGATTCGAACCCGGAACCTCGGATGAAAGACCAAAACGCTACTACTCCACCACGGAGTGACAGGGGAAGTTAATTTTTATTTAGAAAATAATATCAGTTGATAGTGCCGTTTAATCTATCAATATTATAGCAGTGTTTAAAGTTCGTTATTGCGTTCGCATTATGACTGAAAAATGTAATAAAATGTAGCAGCGCGTGTTATCTCGTTTTATTGTTAACACGTTTTCCATCATTGCAACTTTGAATGTTTATAACTCGATAACAAAGGCATTATCAGAAGAACGAGTTTCAACACTGATTTGCTTGTAAAATTTTAAACAACTAGATGTTACAACAGTCCTAAATCCAAAATTTCAACATCCTACCGCTAATCGTTTTTGAGTTATGTTAGATACATACATACGTCGAAATTAGTCAATGTATTCAGGGATGGTCAAAATCACATTTCCTTTGAAATCTGAAAAGCGAAATTTTTCGTGATTACAATACTTCCTTTACTTTGTACAAGGAAGTAAAAAAAAAAGTTTGATTCAATATGGCGGACAAAAATTAAAAACTCATCATAACGCAGATATTTTTAATTATGAAGAATCCTATTTCTTTCTGCCTCCAAATACCTTTCAGACATCAATATAAAGCTATTTCCATACTGAAATAACACTTTGTATAATAAAATATTAGAAAAGACTGAAACCAGCTTCGTAAATACAATTAATGCGATTAGAAACGATGATTTTAAAAAAAGGTACGAAATAAAAAAAAAAACAATTGATAGTTTGGAAACTTATTTTATCATTAGTGAAGCTTAAACTTCATTGCTCAGCAACGATGGAGAACCAATAGTAGTTTTAGATTTATTAAAAATCCTTTGTAAAAGTTTTCAATCATAATTGTATTCTCTCACCCTTAAATTTTGTTGATAGGAGGAAATGTTTTTGATTGGTTTACGGTATCTGTCATCTTTTCGAGATGGTTTATGTAACTTATAAAGGCGTATACTAATTCGTAGTGGTTAATCTGAACTCAAAATTTCAATACTTCAATGTTTTTAAACTAAATGTATTGGGTTGTCTAAAACAACGGTTATTTTAATTCTTTTAATCTTGGATATACTTGTGTTTCGTTATTTCTGTCTAAGTTGTCAATTAATGTTGCTTATCATTTTTTCATTCACATTTTAGACAGAGGGATTCATGAAGAATGTAACGAATTTTTTGGACGTGTTCTATTGAAAATAGCTGGCGAAAGATTTCGCCCCGATTTCTGTAAAATTAAGAGATAAATTTAGTGAATTTATATGAAATCTGACATGAGAAATATAAAAGGGTACTTACGTATAACGCCACCGCAGCTACAGCTTTATTTAAAAACAAAGTAGTCAATCGGATTTCGGTGGAAAATGGGCCGATATAAAGTTTAACATAGATTCAAAACAGTCCCTTTATTAATTTTAATAAATGGTTATTTATATTATTTTATAAATATAATTTAATCAAACTTAACCTACGGTGTTAGCGAACGAAGCGAGCGTAGGTTAAGTTCGGTTAAATTATATTTATAAAATAAATAAATACAAATAACCATTTATTAAAATTAATAAAGAGACTGTTCATTTTCCACCGAAATCCGATTGACTACTTTGTTTTTAAATAAAGCTGTAGCTGCGGTGGCGTTAATACGTAAGTACCTTCTTCTTCTTTCTTTCCTGTTTAGCCTCCGGTAACTACCGTTTAGATAATTCTTCAGAGGACGAATGAGGATGATATGTATGAGTGCAGTCTTGCACATTCTCAGTTCGACCATTCCTGAGATGTGTGGTTAATTGAAAACCCAACCACCAAAGAACACCGATATCCACGATCTAGTATTCAAATCCGTGTAAAAATAACTGACTTTAATAGGACTTGAACGCTGCAACTCTCGACTTCCAAATCAGTTGATTTGGGAAGACGCGTTCACCACTAGACCAACCCGGTGGGTTTATACGTAAGTACCTGAAAAAGAATTAGGTCCCAAAACTTTTAAAAGTAATTTTTTAGAAATCTAGGCTAAAAGATGGAAAACTGGGGTCAAAAACGCACTATTAACATAAAATAACTTCGGAAAATGGATAATAAAGACAAGAAAAATTTTAAATAAAACTTTTATAAAATTTGAATTTAAGGTAAATTGTATTATTCTATAAACAAAAATGATATTCTTCAATGGAGAATTTACAAGACACTGTTGAATAATGGTATAAATGCACTATTCCATCCCCCTATTTTAATGTTTATTGTTGTTGAAATGGAGGGACTCTGCGATGGAATGAGTGGGAGCAAGAGGTCTGTCCTCGACTCCCTGGTAGACCAGTCCGCTTATTGTAATTGAAGTGTTAAAGGCTTTTAAGTTGATCAGTTGTGATCGATTAAGGGAACTAGCTTTAAATTGCCGATGTTGCGTTGTCCGAACAAAGCCTACAGCAAAGGCAAAGGCTGAGTTAAAATTTACTGATGTAAATGTCTACAGAGGAATTTACATCTGTGGCATCCCAACAGAAGCTTGGCTGATGACTGTGGGGTGTAATCAGAGGGTCAACGACCTCCGTTAAAATCCATCAGGGAAGAACAGGGGGGCGGATCTTCCCCTACGGAGGTTGGGATGTTTACATGGAGTAAAAAAATTTAATTGTTGGAATCAGCTGTTAGTATTGCCAACTTACGAAATAGATTATTTCAAACCACTTTAGATAAAATTAATTAGCTTTAAACTAGTTGTCTAATAAATTTATCGATTTTAATTTTTTTTTTAAATATTTAATTCTTTTGTTTTTTAATATAGAAAATATTGTTTTTTTTTCTCTTAATACCTACTTAAAATTTACCACACATTGATGTGTATATTTTTAATAACTTCGAAATTCTTACACGTTTGTATTTCGTTTCTGTAGACTTTATTCATACCATTTTACTCGGAATCAAATTCTCTACAAGTTCTGTTAATATATATGTATTATATTTGTTTTTTTACCCATTTATTAAAGTTACTTTACGCTAAGCGCATAATAATATGATTCTTGATCCCAATCTTTTGTCTTTTACTTTTCAAAAACTACTAAACTACAGACACTTTTTTCAATTTTCAGGTCAAATTTCAGATAAAACCCAGTTAATTTACCCCCTTAATTTGGGCTCCAAGAATTACAGTCTGGCTTAATTTTTGCCGCCGAGGGCAAGCTCGGTCCGATTAACGAGCCGCAACTCCCCTACTACGGCGAGCCGACATCGCCGGAAACCAGCTTCCAGACCAAACAGCCCTTCTCAGAACTACCTCGTAAAACCCACAAACTACCCTTTTCGAGGTCACCACTCCACAAAACTCAAACAGCTCTTTTCAGGTCTATCATAAGGTTCCACGATGCCTCCAAGCCATTTTTGGGCGACAATTTATAAACTTTCTTCTTTATTTTCACCAGTAGAATTAAAGTTTTCACCGTATCCTTGAAGTCTGATACATTCTTCATTAATCACTCTGTAATATAAGAGTATTTTTCTGATTAATAATATCCATTTATTCATTGTTCCGACAATGTCATCATCAGGTACAATATATGTGTACCTGATGATTATTGCTTAACAGTTGAAATGATCATTTAAGTTAAAATTAAGTAATCATGTTTTAAACAGTTTTTGGAGCTTGATCTTGTTTTCCGATGACGGTTTTAAATAGCTTTTTATTTTTAGTTGTTAGATAGAAGTCTTCTTTGAACAAATGATAACTCTACAATAAATACAAATCTATTATAATGTATGTCTTCAACTATAAAATGTAATACAAAAATTAGTCCTGACACAAATTAGTCAATTACAAAATTCATTCCTAAGATTAAAAATTATCCTATCTGAAAAAATTTAATAAGGAAATTGAGGAATGAAATAGTTTCCTGTTTCCTTTGGATATATGTAATTGTTAAATGAATCCCAAACCGATTGAAGATTATATTCAGTCGTACAAGTGGTATGTTCTACAGAGGGATTAATTTTACAATAAGCATTATTACTATCAGAGAAAACTTCCCTGCATAGTGCCACTTAAAATTCAAATGCTTTACATGCTTTTCAGTCTTAGTAAAGAATGTTACAGATAGTGTAAAGCAAAAAAATCTCACTTCTCATGGAAAACAATGAATTATATGTGTTGTTTGTTAAGGAAACCCTCTTTATATTCCTCATCAGTTCACTAACAAAGCTAGTGCTGGGAGATAATGTTTATTCATAAAAAAAAATTAATGTTTTACTAAAATTTAACGAGTGGCTTAGAAGGGTGGGATAAATCAATATGAAAAATCTCGTTTTTATTTGGTATGAAATATAAGTTTTAATGAAAAATAAATTTGCTTCCATTATAATAAAGTATTAACTAATGAAAATTTAACGAACGAATTGTTAAAAATTCTTGTTTAATTTTGAATATTATGTGTTTTTTAAACTTTTTATCTTTCATACAAACATCCTTTTTTAGGAACTATAAATTAGTCATTTGCGCTAACAGTGTATATTGTTTATGCAACCCGCATTTCAACGTAACAAGCTACTTATTATTTACATGTTATGTTTTAACCCCTTTTGTTTAGTTGGCTCTTTAACTTTAAAACATGTACCTAGTAATTTTAACAAAATAAAATAATTTTTTTAATTTGAGTCGTAATATTTGTGTAATATTTAAACATTTATTTAAACTCTAATTATTGATTTTTTTACATTTTAAAAGTTATAATTTATTAGATAATAATAATAATATTTTAAATATAGGGATATGCGTGGGGGTTGGAACACTTTTGAAGTTGACTAATGGAATTTACTAGTAAACTATAAATTACACTGTAGGTAACCAGTTTCTTTTACCTTTATTTATTTTTTGATAATTATAACACCATCGTATTATAATAGGTATTTATAATTAAATTTAAAAGTTATTATAAACACTAAACTTTTATTTGGATTACTTTTCTTTAAAATATTATCAAAGCGGTTTATCTCATAGTTCTATTACAATGCCTGCCAATCAGTTTAAGATTTTCTATTTTACTGTACCCGCAATATAGTATATTTTATTTAGGGCAAAAATAACTAACCGATTATACTTTTTAGTTCTTTTCCTTTCAATTGATTTTACACAGACTAGTTTACCTGGTATTCATTTAAAGTATCGTTTACATTGGGTACATAGCACAGGAAACTATTTTACACTTCCAAATTAAACATCAGCTGAAAGGTTAATTAATTGTTTTACAGAAGTGAGGAACAGTATATGTAAAATAATAAAAGATTATTAAATACTCTGTCGATTTCTGTAGCGAAATGATAGTGTCTCTGCCTTTCATCCACAGGTTTTGGTTTTGAGTCCTCTTTTCAGGCAAGATTATTTTTTCAAACTGATAAAAAATTGTTTTATCATCTATCACATTGACAACTGTAATAAGATGTCGGCCAGAAAAAGAAACTAAACAAAAAAAGAAAAAAAAAAACCAGAATATAAGGAATTAATTTCTGTTTAGTTTTTCTTCTACTAGACAGTTATGTACATTCACTACATTTATTCATTGTTCCGAGATAACACTGTAAATATTATTATAATTAGAAAATTATCATTTAAAAGACATACTAAAAACTTGTATACTTTGGCAATAATATTGATATAGATTATCTTGAAAGTAATGAATATTGTTAATATGGTAATTTCTTTTGCAAAAATTGGCACACATACAAAACCTAAGATCGTCTGATTTTTTTATATATTTTGCTGTAGTGTACCAATTTTTATCCTATACATACAATTTTTATATAATTATATAATCCAATTTTATATATATCCAATTTTTATATGCATTGGGTTTAAAATTTTAAAACCGAATTTGTCACAGATTGTGAATTTCTGACTGTGATCAAGTTTTTGAACTTTAAAAAAATATTGGCTGAGATTGAAAAAAACTGGTGGTTTTTATATACGGTGTTAATTTTAAGTAAAATTTTTTAAGGGTAGAATGAACATGACAAGAAGTTTCGGGAGAACATTGTGGTAATGATTACGAAATAAAATTACTATCTCTGATAAGGAACTGATTATCTATCATAAAACCATTATCAGTTATGGAACCTACATATAAAAAAAAGAAAAAATATATATAACTGAAAAAACATTATTTTTTGTTTTACCTTTTCTAATTCAGTTCACTTACAAAAATTAATCCCATTCACCATCCAAGCATATTTGATTTTTTAAAATTTTGAATACAGTAATATTTTATTATTAAGTAAAAGTAAAACTAGAAATTTATAAAAAAAAACCTGGATAAGTTGAAAATAATTTTTTCTTTACAAAGGATAACATTTATAAAAAATGTAATCAATCATTCACAGCTGTTATGCAGTTGTCATTAAGTTTTTAATAAGCAGATTTATCACATCCCCAGCACATCTTAAGAAAAAAGTCCAAACCTAAGAAATAAAACCAACAGTTTATATTTTGCTTCTAAGAGATATAGACAAGAAAGTGTTTTCAACCATATTGTTTCAGGTATTCAAAAAAGATTTTGAATGAAAAATTTGCTTCTAAGAGAGAAAGTGTTTTCAACCATATTTGTTCCAGGTATCCAAAAATGGTTTAAAGTGAAACTTTGGCAAAGGTCCAGGATTAGGATTCATAGATGCATTGTAGTCACTTCAAGATTTTGTAGGAGAGTGAACTATATTTCTGTATATGAGTATTATAGAAATGTTAAATCTTATTCATATGTTAAAAAGTAACAAAAACTGTTGATGGATTCACACAATAGTATTATAAAAACCAAACAAGAAAAACCAAAATCATAATGAAACCCAGTTTCATTAGAACTGTTTACTGACAAAGAATGATTCCACTGTACTGAATAATAATCAAACAAAATAGCTAAATTTGAAGTTGTAAGAATACTCATTCTCACATCTATGAAAAATATTGTTTTGGGGGGAAATTGGTATCCATTCAGCTCTAGCTCATAGGAAGATTATAGGATTTTATTTCTTACTTAAATAAATCTAAAGAAATTATACAAGTTCATAATTTGAAATTAGTAGTCTTATAAAAAAAAAAAAAACAAAAAAAAACACAGAACATAATACATTTTGTATTAACAATTCAAGAATGACAAAAATATCTCTGTTAGTCAGTTCAAAAGTACACTGTAGTGATTATAGCAACCTAGCTATCAAACAAGAAAGATTTTTTTTTATTTGCTGAAGAATGAAGCCAACTATCACCTCTGAGACTTATAAATTACCTTACAACCACACAACAGTGACACGTAAATCATTAAATATGAGTATATTAATATTTGTTTATGGTTAAACTTAATGAATAAACAATGATTTGTAACTTAAATTATTAATGTAATGGGATGAATTCTACAAAAAAACTTTAATATAATGAATAATTTTACTTTCTACTTTATTTTTGTTTTTCAGAAAGAATATTTTTTTTGGAAATTACTTAATCTTCAGTTCCTTTTAATTTTTGGTGATTTAAAAATACTAACATTCTTCATATAAACAATATATACTTTATCATGTGTGATGTTTAAAACTTTGTTTACCATTCATTAAAAACTACCATTTTCAGTTTTGCCAGAATAATTTAGTTTAATCAATTCTATCCCTCCTTTGCTAATTCGTTCAAAATAAATTATCCCTCTCTTGATCAATTTCTGAATTCATTATATTATTATTTTTTTCTGTCTATACGTATAACGTTCAAAACATCCAATTTCATTATTATTTCCATAATTTCCATGGTAAATTATATGTTTAATTAACGAAAAACAAACTAGCATAAAAATATTTTTTTTACATCTGTTAATAAACTTTCAATTATTTGATTACTCACAGCTCAATAAAATACAGTTATAATCAGATCAAATGACTAATGTGCTTCAGCCAAAGCAGTGCAATCTTATAACTGAAAAATGTCCATCTTCCTATTTTCAGCAAATGGGTTCATTAAACTGTTGGGAGACTTCCATACAGCATGAATGCTCTCAAATATTTTAATCATCTTTATATTTTATAGTGCTTTTTAGCTAAAATATTCCTACTATAATTACAATAGTTTCTGTGCGTTTTGTTGAGTGGAAGATTATGTTAAATATCATTGATATCAAAATTTTCATTCCAACACATGCTATGACTCAGAATCAACTGGAATATATCTTCCTCTGAATATTAATATTCAGTTATACTAACAGTTTAGGTTTCATATTTAAGCTTAAGGAAAAACAGCAATTTCTTGTTTATTACCGAGTGTTTGAGAGCCAGTTAAATAGCCCTCCTACCTCTGTAAAAATTGGAAAACAAAAAAATTAGAATTAAATAATATTCATTTTAAATATCTCATTTAGTAAAGTAAAGCTGCAAAAGATTCAAATTACCTACCTTCCGTATACAAAATGGCTGGTTAAATGTCTGATAACACAGTTACCTTTAAATTTTTACTATTATGCACACAATTCCTTTGTTCCTAGGAAATATTTTATCCTAAGGTACATTCCTGCTCCATAATGTTAACAACAGTCAACACAAAATTTGTATCTAACATGTTACATAACTTTTCTCACTGAAATTTGGGTGCTGATTTTAAATATGCTATATGCTATTGAAATTGTGTTACCACATAAAGGTTTTATATAAATTGTAAATTTGTAAAATTTTCTTAATAATAAACTCAGATCAACTACTGGTTACAATTAAGAATAGTTTCTGCATTTCTACTTTTAAACAATAGGCATACAAGCTTAATAAAAAAAATATAAATAAATGTACACAATGTATCATGAGAAGTAGACACATAATTCAGACATCTGTTGTTGCCTAATACGTAGCTTAAAATCTTATTCAGTCTAGCTTCACTTGTCTATACTAAGTGTTGTGTTTCACAGTTATTAGTGATTTTCTATATTTTCACTGATTCTTTATAATAAAAAAGTGATTTTTATCGTTTATATTTTCTACAACATGGCTTCTGCTAATGTTTCTGGATGTTCAAATCATCCAGACAATTTTTATGTCTGTGATACATTTATGCCTAAATCTCAAAGAAAGCCTATTTCTGAATTGATAAAAACAGTTTATAAATTTTATTTTGATTGTGTACTCGAGGATCAAGATAAAATCTAGGTGCCTCTAGAAAATCTAGGAGCACAATATTTGCATATTGTGCTCAGAAACTCTAACTGAATGGTTAAAGGGGAATGCGCCATGCCGTTTGTTGTACCAATGGTTTGGTGTGAACCTAAGGACTGCTTCACTGACTGTTACTTTTATATAACAAATATATTTGGATTTTCATTCAAAAATAGTAAGTCCATAAAATATGCAGATTTATCCTCAGCTCTAAAGCCGCTGCCACAAGAAAAGGAGTTACCTGTACCTCCATCTAATCTGACATTGCTAGAAGAATAATCTGTAAATATAGTAGATGATGTAGAGGATGTTGAAGAATTTCTTCCTGTGTCTGATGAGAATCTTCTCATTTAATTCAACAACATGAACTTAATGATTTAGTTCGCGATTTAAATTTATTAAAGCAGCAAGCTAAACTTCTGGGGTCTACACTGTAATAGTAGAATCTTTTAGCAGCAAAAACAAAAGTTACAACATTTAGAACACTAAATAAAACTCTTTCAACTTATTTTACTATGAAAAATATATTGTGCGATTGTACTAATATCAATAGCCTGATGAATGAGCTTGGAATTCCAAATATTCCTGAAAAATGGAGTTTTTTTATTGACTATTCTAAAGTTAGTATGAAAGCAGTTTTATTGCATAATGGTAACAAACAGCCATCCATTCTATTAGCTCATGGAGTTGATATGAAAAAATGTCTGAAACTATGGAATCAATAGTAGAAGCAATAAAATACAAAACAGCATATGTGGCAAGTTTACAGTGATCTCAAAGTTGTTGCGTTACTTCTTGGTTTACAAGTGGTTTAACAAAATATTGTTGTTTTTTTTGTCTTTGGGATAGCTGTGACACAAAAAGTCATTACCAAGAAAAGAACTGGCCATTGCGCCAGAACTTTGTGGCTGGTGAAAAAAATGTAAAGCATTTATCATTAATTGATAGTGGTGACAGACGATAACTTAGACTTTTATAAACTGTTATTTTAAAATTGTATTTATGTATTTCAATTTATCTGTGTTTGAATAAATAAAAATTTAGTTGATTTAAACAGATTTTAAATGAATCCAGATGAATGATACAAATGAATAAATACAAATAATATTTTATTTAAACACTGAAAAAACATGACATATTGCACAAATTTTGAATTCAGCACTCCAAAACTAATTAAATAACATATATGATTCCAGATATGGTCCAGCATGTTGCAGACAGTCTTCTGTCACAGAAGTTACTGAAGCTGTGATTCTGGTTTTCAGCTCATCCAAATCAACAGATAATGATGAACCATAATACTCTGTTTCACATATCCCCACAAGAAAAAGTCTCAATGTGTAATTGTCTGGGAATACTGGGGGCCAAGACTGAAGTGCCAAGTCTTGGGTTTCCATATGTCATATCTATATCTAACTCAAGACAATGTTTCATTTAGGAACCGATGAAATCTCAGTTGGGCTGATTTGGGGCCCATCTTTGCTGAAAAATGAATTCATTTAGTTATGGAAAAAGCCAGTGCTGCAGCATTGCAATATAAGAATGCCCTATTATTGTTTCCCTAAAAAAAAAAGGCTGTAAAGATTTGTAAACATAACTACAAAAAAACATTAAATTTTGGTAAATCTCACTCTTGCAGTACAATCTCAAGTCCCCATTAAGTGAATATTATGATATGAAACTTTACTGCTTAAAGGAAATATTACTTTGTCACTAAATGTAACTGCTGATGATTTTCAATATCAACTAAAACAGTAATCATTAATAATATTACAGATTTTTTTATTTTTTTATTGCTTAAACAAATAACTTGTACCAGATGTAATCAATATGGCCTGAAACCCAAGCATTGTGCATTGTTTTAACACACGCCAAACAGCATATGAATGTTCGCAATTTCTCGGCTAATGTAAAGTGCGATCTTTTCAGACTTCGCTTAATCTTGAATTTGTTGTAAATTTCCTCTAAACTGTATGGAATTTTCCCCTTACATAAACACAATGATTCTTCAAATTTGTTTATACCAGTGACAAATGTACTTAATTGATGGTGGTGTTGGCAATTCATTTAAACATTAAAATTGTTTACATTTTTGTTATGTAGTTTATATGTAATACACATACATGTTTCTAATACCAACACCTGTATACTAGCACAAGTCTTGGGATCTTTATTTTCTACAGGCCTTGAAAATAAATTCACATGGTAATTTGTAGTTTAAGGACTAAATTTAAATTTTGAAATTGCCATTTAAATTTATAAATTTGCTCGTTAACATTATTTATATAGAATGTTGAACTTTCTATTACACATGGCATTGCGCAGAAACTTTAACAGACACAAATATTACTAAAACCAAGCAATCAACACAATCATTAATAAAACCAGTTTGGTGTAATAACGGAATAGTTTACAACAACAAACTGATTTTTATTCAGAAAAAGAACGAATTAGTAATTACGATTCAAAAGCAAACTTTAAAAAACTAATGAAAAAACATGTAATATCCACTTCAGCATATGCATAACTGAAACATTAATACATGGATATAAAGTTAAAGAAATAATAATGTTACTAAAAGATAAGGCTAAGAAAAGAACACAACATATATTAGTACAGAGAAAATTCAATTTGAAGATGGAATGAACAATCAATGATTCATAAAAATTAATTACACAGAAAGATTACTATCTTATATCCAATTTTATTCCTTAGCAATAAAGAGCAAGAAGTTTAATGTTTAAATCTACAGCAATGTAGATGTAAGAACAACAGAGTAGTTTTTTAAAGTCTACAGTAACTATTAAAGATAAATAAAAATTAGAAAATAACATATCAATCTACAATGAATTAGAAGGGAACTTCCTAGCTAAAATAATGTAAAATGTAGCATTTCATATAATATACTTTATTATTAGTTTTCTATAAAAATATTTTTTAACATAATTTCACGATAATAAAAAAATAATGACATATTTACAAATTATCACTAATAAAGCAGTCTGTTAATTAATCATCTTTTTTCCTGAAATAACTACAATATAATAACTATAACTTAACATATTATATTTACTTAATTTATTAATAGGTAATTTTAAGATATGATAATTATCAAAAAAAACTTTTAAAAGAAAGATTTATGCAAAGAAAGAAAACATTATTAGATAAGTTAAATAAAAATATATAATTTATATATAATACAATTTATATATATCTATTAATAGATATAGTGTTGAATTTAATTGATTAGTTTATCAAATATATATATATATATATATATTAATATCTAATTGACTGAATAAATATTATTATGTTATATTTTTAAAATAAATATTATAAATTAGTTATTTAAAGATTGTACAAATAAAAATGACTATACTTATACAAACAGCTCTCTTCTGTTACATAAAATACAAATAATTCAGTATATACTCATTGTGAATAATAATAAAATGCTTCTCAGTGTTTTTATTAACGTTAGAGGTTTAATAATAATTAAAAAAAAAACATATATATATATATATATATATATATATATATATATATATATATATACACACACACTTACCTATTTCTATTAATTGGAAAAAAAATTAATATTTTTAAATATGTACTTAAGATATTTTACAAACATACAAATACTTTGAATGCAGTTATTATAATTAATTGATTTTGTGAAACAAAATGTAGAGTATTCAAAACATTTCCTATTGAGCAAAGTGAGCAACTCTCTGGACATGCCTCTCATGTTTACTGAGCCTTGCATGTAATATCTATACCATCTTCGAGATGTTTGCTTTTATCTTTTGTATCATGTATAACGTTAGAACTGTTTTGTAGGGTATTTAAATATATTTTTCAAATATATTTAAATACATATATTTTTTCAAAAAAATGATAAAGATATATGAGATATAAGATATATGAGTGAGTAAGTGAGTGTGTGAGAGAGAGAGAGAGAGAGAGAGAGAGAGAGAGAGAGAGAGAGAGAGAGTGTGTGTGTGTGTGATATATAAGTTGATAGTTTGAGAGTTACATAAGTTTTCAAAACTAACATTACATTAAAATCTATTAATAAATTTCAGAAGACTGGCTCATGCCATAAATGCTTTAAGGAGTAAAATTGTTGACCCAATATTTTGGGCAAAGATTAATAACTTATTCCAGTATAGGAAGAGGCTCACAAGGGAAATTAATTTACCAGTACTTAATAGTTTTTAGAAAGATAATGCTCAGAGGATTAATATTAAGAGTGATTTATAACAAATCTCATTAAAAAGAAAAAAAAAAATTGAATGAAAAATTTTCCCGGTTAAGATATTTGGTTAATATTTTTGTATATACCTCAAACTCATAAAGCTCTCATTTGAAGTGTTATTACACACAAACACTATTCACAAGTGACCCATTGCATTCCAACCAAGTAGATATATGGACAATTTCAAGAGAAATTCTTTTGGGTCTCATGTTCATTGAAAACACAATAAATATACAATGTTACTACTATTCAGAAATAATTGGATCAATTCATCAAAAAAAAAAAACCTTAATCTGAAATGAGAGAAATATTGAATGGGTATTTATAACAAGATAGGAGCATACTTCTATGATCACATAACCCCAAAGGAATTTGGAAACCACAATCACCTTACTTGAACAGCTTCTGACTTATTCTTCAGGAGAATAACAAAAAAGTTACAACATCAGAAGAAACAAAGAGCTCATCAAAGAACTGAAAGTGTAATTACAAAAACCTTTGTATTTCTTTTGCTACAAAATAACATTTCAGTTGATTCTTTACATTATTAAACAAATTCATATTCAAATTTTTAAATTTGAACAATACTCCACTTTATTGATTATCTTCATCTATATTAATAAATAGACCATTATAAAATAAGTAAATTCTAAGTAGAATATAGAACATAAAATGTGATGACTGATATATACGTAGTTAAAATAAACTACTCATTTAAATAGTGTTTTCTTTTGAACATACCATGGCTCATAAAAGATAATATTGTAGCATAACATCTCTTTTTTAAACATAGCATAAAATTAGAAAAAAACAATAATCACAAAATATTACAATTACACTTTTAATTAAAATATATATATATATATATAAAACACCAATTATTTTATAAGGACAATTTATTTAAAATATTATTAAAAATTTCAAATTGTTAAATTTGCTAACTATCTTGCATTCTGATTTCTGAGGTGTTACTATAAAATCCAACTGTTTTTCACCATATAATTAAATTCACCTTTTCTCTCCTTTTCTTTAAATTACAAAAAATATTGTTTCAACTAACAATTTTAATATGTAATAACAATTAAATATAAAAGCTATAAATGATCTAAGGACTGAAAAATGTCTTAATTGGTGATGAGTTCTGTTTTATATTATTCTATTGGGTGTAATTCATTTACAATATTAACAATAGAAAATTAAAAAAAAAATAATTAAAAACCTTCTTCCACTCTATTAATGAAAATAATGTTTTTAGTAATTTTAAATGTTTTAGTAAATTTTAGTAATTTTTGCTACTGAAGTATTTCTGGCTCTTACAAAATAATGTACTTCATAAAACCATGAAAATGATCAAAATTAATAATAATTTCAATTCATAATAATGAGTTAAGTAAACAAAATTTTACTTATAAACCATTCGTTTTTAAATTTGAAGAAATTGCACTGTTAACTGTGGACTTCAAACTTCCTCTTTTAGAAGCTTATTCAGTTTTTTCTGGGGATATATGTTATTTCAGTACTGTTAGAAAGAACTGATATTGTAAGAACAAGTTCTTACAAAAGCGAAGCTTTTTAATGCAGGTTTCAGGATGGGGAGGAGTAAACTGAGAAAACACAAGGTCACAAAAAAGCATCACACATTAGCTGATTTCCCCATTATGACTACCGTGTGCTACATATATATAGAAACTAACAGCTGCTCAATTAACTGTACAAAATCAATAAGGTGATTTAGTGGTACCAATAGAAAAAAAATTACAGACAACTAATATACTTTTAACAATAAAAATGTTACTGTCAAACAAAAACACACTTTGTTGGTGGCACGTGCAATGACCATACATAAGTCATAAGGTGAAACATTTAATGAAATCATTTATGAGTATGACAAAAAGATATTTCCAACAACTGGTTTATGTAGAACCACTCTCACGCATCACCAACATTGGAAATTTATATACCGTTACACCTCATAACGATGAAACTAAATTTAGATTCTATCATGGCCACAAACATACTATGTGTTCATTATTACAAGAATTTAAAAGATTATCATTAAATACTTTACAGACAAAAGTTAAGACAACCATGGATTTCAATATTTACCTACAATTGCCAAGGCCTTAAAAATCACTGATTGGATTTAACCGATACAGTCACTCAAAACATTAATGTCTTCTTAGTCTCCAAGACATAGATGGATGACAATCAATAACTGGACATTCCTAATTTCAATTGTATTGCTAAATTTAAAAGAGAAGAAAATCATGCTGCAGGAGTTGTGCAATATATCAAAACAAAAGTGACATTTTCCTTAAGAGAGTACTAGCAGAGTATAATGAACAAATTGCTCAGTGGATGAGGCACAAACATCATGAACTACCAATTATTTGACCTGCTGACTTCAATGTCAATTTTGCTGATGAAAAATCAGAAGCACTTAAATAGTTTCTTTTTGAAACTGTTAAGTGGTGCAAGCTACAAAAAATCATGCAAAACCATTGATGGTGTTTTTTCAAAATCCTTAAACAAAATAAATAGTCTCAAACATTTGTAAGAAAGAGTTGATAAAAAATGACTTATAAACAGACCAATGCAATGCAAATGCTAGGGTAATTAAGTTAGGAACATGAAGAAGAAAAAGGGTAGAGATCTATAATTATTTATATATTTCCGAGACAAAATGTTTTGGATAGCAGTCAAATACCAAAATGTTTCTGTTTTCTGATTAATTTTTTATAGGTGTAGTGTATAATCAAAGCTGCAATTAAGAAATTTACAAAGAAATTCTATGTTCAAATATATTAAAAATATTTTCAATAATGATAGATGTAATTTCTCATTCGCCTGTAAGACAGCTTCTGCAAGGAGAAATAGTTTTAAACAGTCGTCCCACAAAGGGAGAAAGAGCTCATAAACCACATACTGATATAAATGTAGTATCAATTTTGTTTGAACTAAATTAATTTCTTGTAGTTTATATACTTTATTTTCGGAGTTGTTACTCCATCATCAGGGATTTCTTATAAGATTTTAATTCAAGATTCATATGTCATATGTATAATTATATTTAAATTAAAATTATGTTCATAATAGTCAGTCGTCAAGAAATAAAAAATGATTTACACATCAGATAATACTCATAAACATCTGATGGACATGATGTTTACTGTCTTATTGATGTATAAATTACTTTTTATTTCTTGACGACTGACTATAATGAACATAATAATTTTACTTTAAATATAATTATACATATGATATGAATTTTGAGTTAAAAATCTTATAAGAAATCGCTGTTAATGAAGTAGCAACTCTGAAAGTACTTGGAAATATATTTTTAAATTTTTGGTAAGTGGAACTTTAATTTATAGAATTGTATTATACCAACAGTGTCAAATGCTTTGAAAATTAGATTTTTTATTTTTCACATCAATTTTGATTATAATTTTTAATTTAAATAAAAGTTTTTAAAATTTTTGTATACCTTTTAAAATATGATAAAGTAGATTTAAACATTTTTAATAAAATTTAATTAGTTTAAAAAATGTTAACAAAATATAAATGAATAAGTGATATTATGTATTGCAAGTTTATGATGTTTTTTAAAATATATATATAAATATAATTAAGCTGATGATGCAAATTAAGTTCACGAAGCGCTTCTCTTATGTAATAAAATAAGGTAAATCATCCTACTTGGGTTGATCTGTTATGTGTATATATATATATATATATATATATATATATAAACTACATGTAGTTTTTAATTTTAACTTCTATATTTGAATTTAAAAGTCTTAATTTTTAAAATAAAAAAATTTTATATTTATATTTTATTTTTTGATAAATTTGAATGTATTTAAGTGTGGAATGTAGTTTGATACAAACAGTTTAAAATAAAATAATTACAATTGAAAATGTGGGTTTCCATGAAAATGTTTTTGTAAAATATGAAATAAGGTAAGTAGTGTCATCTTATTTAATGTATATTTCTGCACTTAGGTGGATCAATTTGGTTTCTAATTTGTATACTAGTACAGAGGAATACCGGTCTTGAAAAGATTGACTTTAGAAAAAAAATATATATATACTAAATTCTTCAGGAGTTTCAAACAAATTAACAAGGAAACTGAATCAACAATTACATACACAACAATACACCCAGAAAAACTAAAGAAAAGTAAAACACAAGATATTATTTCATGACCAATAAAAAAAAAAGTAATATCAGTATAAACACCACAAACAGGTTATTTTACATAAGCTGCAAATTAAAGAAAAAAATGTATCCATACCTTACCATTCCTGCAGTTAAAATATTGAATAAAACTACACAATATTTACTTTATACTTAATACTAAAGTCTTTTTGATCTAACCTATAACATTTTAGATCTAATTTTTTTTTTTATTATTTATTTTGTTTTAATACATTGGTTATGTAAGTCTTCTAGAAGAATTTATTATCATAAATTCTCTCGATTTGCTCTCTGTATGACAGGTGTATTTTCATCTACTCTCCTAATTTATTTTTAAAATAAATTTGAATACAAAATTCACAGATAGTTCTATCAATGGCTGACAGAAGTGTTAGAATAGACAAAAGCTTGCTCATAAGACTTGGGTGTAATTTAATACACCAGTGGAAACATAAATACAGTTGTGTGTGGTAAAAACATATTGCAGTAATGTGTTAAAAAATAGTCTGTGTTCTCAACATGATTTACATAATTAAATTCTAAGTCAATGTCTGGTATAAAAAATAATAACTAACAACAATAATTTAGTGATGGTAAAAGTAAAATTTATAGAAAATGTTAAAGTAAATCAATATAATTACGATAAAACCGCAAAAATTCATAACACAAACATAAATTTAATACATAACAGAATAGTTTTTATTATAGCATACGGATACCAATTTAATTCTGATTTTCTGATTGTAATATTTTTTACAAACTATCACTAACTTACAGAAAATATTATATGCACATTAAATGAAATTAAATAAAAATTGGTTAGAAAGAAAAAATATACATATATATATTATATATATTATTGTTGAAATATTACCATATTTCAACAAATTAATTAAGTGTAAGAAAAGTAAAGAACTGAAAATATTATAACGTAAAAGACAAACAGTTAAAAAAACCCCTAATAATTTATCACAAAACCATAAGAATACATCTAAGTACTTGTTACAGAAAATAAAGATCTACGTATGAATACATTACACAAAGAACCGACCAACATTTTCAAAAATAATAGAGACGTCCCCTGAAATTTTATAACAAATAACTTAAAATGCTGATGTAAATATACCAATTTGTGTTACGTCTTTTTTACACTTTGAAGAGAACAAATTCTTACCTCTTGATATACAGTACTTGTAGCAGCTCAAAAGATACACAAACAAAAGCCAAGTGATGCGGAGAAATTTGCCATATGTATAAGTGTAGAGCAGTTATCCTAAATGAGATATGGAATTTATGAAGCCTTGTTTATTCAAATGAAATTGCTGAAATACCAATGATTGTCTCATTCTATTCATTCTACAACTCCGTGATAATTAATTACTCTATAACAGTTAAATAAAGATAATTTAATAATAAAATAGATTCAAAATATATTATGCTAATGAAAAACAATCAAGAAAAAAAATGTTATATACAAAACAATAAAAAAAAACATTCCTCATTAAATCATTCGTTTACTATAACCTCATACACTAAGGTTAACCTCATATACCAAAATTAATCATAATCATTTTATTTACAACACATTTGCAGTTATACCCACAGTTCTGTAAATGACAAGAACCTTTCCACTTATTACACTAACAAATGACTGCTTATTTATTTCTTGTTTCTACTTAAGCAGGTTTCAGGCAGGAATGTCTAACAAACATGGTTTCAACATGGGGGTAATGTATACTCCAAAAACAGCAGTAGCTAATATGTTAAGTAATAAAATTATCAAAGAATATTCCTCTGCATCTCAAATTTAAAAAGAATGTAAGAAAATATACATTAAATAGATTATTATTTACATTTAGACATAAAATTTAACAAAAAAAAAACACAGTTTGTAAATCTTAATAGCGAGACTCCAGGAAATGATGAACATGACAAAAGAACAGTTTGAGTCTCAAGGGTACAGAATATACAATGGAAAACACGGACAAAAAAAGTAATGAAACAATACCCCCAGTTTTTTACAATTTTTTTATATAATAAAATCTAGATAGGCCAAAGTTAAATTATACTAAAAATCTATACTAAATTTATAATAAACACACATACACCTACTAATAAGAAAAGTTTTCTTACAAGAACAAGAAAAGAGTAGAAAAATTATGGGAACCCCTCAAACAAACAATAATTTAATAAAAGCAATGTTAAAATTTTAATAGGAGATTTCAATGCCCAATTGGGCAAGGAAAAGAAATACTGTGATATTATTGGGAAATGGGCACACCAAAAACACACAAACAAAAACTGTTTATGACCTGTTGAACTCTGCAGAGAACACAATTTCATTTTCAAATCCATACATTTCAAATGGAAACCAAGCAAACTAAAACCCTGGAAACATCTGGAATAGAGAAAAGGGAAATGGCAGTTGGATCACTTCTGTGTGGAAAAATCTTTCCACAAAGAAATTCACAATATAAAAGTACTAAGAGGAACTAACACCGACTCAGACCACTACCTAATATAACTCAGAATAAAATTCACACCAAAAGGAAGAAAAAACCAGCAACATTCAAAGAAAGAAGAAAATACGATCCTCAAAAACAAAGAATATTTGGAAAAAACTTGGACTAAACCTAACTAATAATTTATAACTAAAACAAGCTGAAAATTTAGTGTCAATAAACCCCCACAAAAACATACTTGGTGGAACTCTGAATGTGATAAGTTACATAAAGACACCAAGCATAGTTAAACTTTAAAACAGAAGAGAACGCCACCAATCTTAAAGATATTAGAAAGAAATTCACATAGTCTATTAGGAAAATTAAAAGATAGTTCCAAAAAACCCAATAGAAGAAAATTACCATAAAACCAATTCTAGGGACTATTACAAAACTTTTGCAACACAACTGCAAAAATCTACCTACAAACAACAGGAAGGGTGATTTCAGAAAACAAATTAAGATTCGATAGAATGAATAAATATTGGGCTGACAGGAAACTGAAGAACCCTTCCTATAAAAATTGACTAAAGTGATCCCATGAAGGTCAAAAAAAAGAAAAAATTCAAGTAATGTAGTTCAATTTTGTTAAATTTGTGCTATTGTGTCAGACCATTAATTAATCAGAAAGATCTCAAAAGCAGAAAAAATATTTATCTCCGAAGGTATTTGGTAATAGTGTAAAAATTAAGAAAAAATTTAATGACAATGTTATGTAGCTCAAAAAAATTATTTCATCACACTTATAATTTTTTAATTGTAATTGAGTTTTTAGCGAATTTTCAATCCAGAGCAGCTTTTTTTGTAATTTACAAAATTTGTGTAAAGACCAAAATAACTGCATATATTTGATTGTCAATGTGAAGATAGTACAGTACAGTACTGTGAAAAAAAGTACAGTATTTGTATTGTTGATAAAATTAAAAAATTATAAATTTGTTGCAATAAATCTTTTTTTTAATAATAATGCAATCAATATGGTATTATTTAGCAGCTTATCTTTAACATTAATACATAAGTAAAATCACCTTACAATTTATGCCATTATACAATAGTTAATAGATACATAGAGGCTGCTATATCCTTTAATCTTTGACAAAATCATTTCCTAACTAAGAGCTAAGGATAATATAATCAAATTTTTCCATTTAAACTTAAACTTTTTATTAACACAACTCATATTAAATAAATAGGTACTATGAAAGCTTTGTACACAAAACCTTATTCTTAGAACATTTTTTAAATGGTACAATTTCTAGATTAAAATTTAAACAAAAACAAATTAAAAAAACTGAAAAAATATTTCATCTACACCATTACAATGTAAACAATTGAAGCAATTTGTTTCAAAAAGATCTTACACAAAAATCATACTTCAGTATACTGTCCATTACAATGTAATAAATATAAAACATTTACAAAACAAAAAATATATTTTTACAAAACAATTACCCTAACATATCTGTGACAGCAACAAAAAATATATTTCAAGGAAAAAATGATACTGTATGGTTAAAAAATTGTCTACTCATTCAATAAATTAATAGTAATAAGAAACTATTTAAACATATAAAAAAAAGAATAAATTAACCTATTATTAACAATTAATCTGGTTTAATTTCAATATAAGAATACCTCATCTAATAAAAAGAAACCAAATAAATTGATCAATTATCAGTAGAAAACTTTTTTCACATTAACCAAACCTAATTAGCATAAAGAAAAATTGTTCTGTAAATGTCAGATGATAACAGGCACATCAAAAAATACAATTTAAAATTACAACATTACCGCTCTCGCTGAAATCTATAGTACAAGGATATAGTGTTTCCACATTTATTCATACATGTTATCAGGAGCAGAACTCTCTAATCAGTCATGCTCACAAATACTCATGGTCACTGCATTTGTCAAAAACTATTAGTTACCAGGGCAGGAAGCACTGAGAGCATCCAAGGACCTTCCACCTGCACCACTTCAGTTATTGTTCCCAATCGACTTCCAACAATAGCTACCCAGGAGAACAACTGCAGTCTTGATACGATCGATATCAATACAGATAGAAAAAATATAATTTTGATACAATATTACCAAAACCCTGGAGTCACCTCTAATACTTTTATTATCTTTTTTAAATTGTAAGCTTAAAAATGTTTTTCTATTTTCAGTATTATAAGATCACAATTTAATTTTTTCTTTTTACTTAATGATACTTCTGTTATTACAATTTATTTCCATTCATTCAATAAATCACAAGTGTATTTAATAATTTAATGTACTGTGCATTTCAAAATGAATATCAACGTTTTAAAACTATCTAATATTTTTCAAGTTTCACATACGCTGCGCACAAGCTCATTAACAAAAACCTGTACCTTTTTCTGTACCTTCTGCTTAAGAAGTGCTAGTAACAAAGATGATGACTCGCCAGCAGAAAACGTTCTGTGTTTTGCAGTTTGAAAAGTGGGAATCTGTAATTACCTTTCAATGTATGTTCTGTTTTGATCCCCCAAAGTGACAATAACATTCATACAAAGTATAAACAAATTGAAACCACTGGCTGTATTTGTAAAGAGAAGAGTACAGGATGACTGAATATGTCCGAAGACAATGTTGAACGTGTCTTGTGCCTAATCCTAGACATCTGTGTAGAGGGTTTTAAGGAACGCTTACAACCATGTTCATATTGTTTACAGCTGTTATAAGCTCTAAAGCCGTGCTACCTTCGCACATGAAATGATTTACCGTGATGACAAAGAAGACTTTCTTAATCAAGTCATGTTCGGTGATGAATCAACATTTCACGTTACGGGAAAAGTAAACACTCATAACGTGCATATATGGGAATTGGAAAATCTTAACAAAATATTACAGAGTGAATGTTTTCCATACCATACCCTGACAGCAAGTTTACGAGCCATTCTTTTTTGCAGAAGCAAGTGCGTCTAGAATGAACTATCTTGGTATGCTACAGGTATCGTTCTTTACTCATCTGCATTAACAACAGAACTTATTAGACAACAAGATGATGCGTCTACTCACTGGCATAATGCTGTACATGATTGGATGAATGGAATTCTTCCCAACTGCTGGATTGGTTGCCAGGAACCAGATGACAGGGCTTGTTTGCTGTGGCATCCACGTTCACCCGATCTGATCCTGTGTGATTTTTTTCTTTGGGGGTTTATTAAGGATCAAGTGTATGTGCCACGATTATTAGCTGACCGACTTGAGACACAGGACTGAAGCAGCTGTCACATCAATTACTCAAGACGTTTTGATTAAAGTATGGGATGAACTCTCCTATCGGCTGGATGTGTGCTGAGTGACGAATGATGTTCACATTGAACACATTTCATGAATAATTTATCAATGTAAGTAAAACTTAATAAATATTATAACTTTATAACTCCAACATTCATTTTCAAACCCACAAAAAAATTAACACCAAACCATTTTTTTTTATTATCCAAATCAATAGCATTCAATTTTATAAAATAAGTAACTTTTTTATTTCCAAATAATATTTCATCCTTTCAACACAATTTTGTACATCATTTAGAAGAAAATGAATCAAAACGAAAAATAAAAACATTTTTAGTGTTAATTTATTCTTTATTTCAATCTACAATTGAAAATCTTTTAATAAGTATAATAAAACATAAATAATGTAAATTTCAAAGATTATTAGATTGTTATTTGAAACTAGCAATAATATAATGATAATCATTACTGGTAATATTTTATTCAATAAAAAATTTGTTTAAGCAAAATTTTGAAAAAAAACCATTAGGTGACAGTTCAGTATTACATATAAAATTAATAAAGCTAAGAATTAGTTAATTTTAATTACTGTAAAAATATTAATATAATATCTTACAATGCAATTAAATATTCTATTTATGATGACACTTATTGTTAGATATAGATTATATTTTGTAATTTATGTGTAAAATTACAAACTCCTTGAAATCTGTGATACTTACATACACTCAAAAATACAGAGGAACTCAACAAAAAAACTGAATCACTTTAACAAATGTAATCAATGTCATTTACAAGCTAAACCACTGAAACACAAAACTTAATATTTACATGTTTTTATACTAATTGCAGTTTGCACTTCATTTTGTAATCAATTTTATATTTTACATAAAGGCAATTCAACTCCCTGATACAATGATCACGATAGTAATAATAATTTTTATCATAAGCCATAATTTAGGAAAAATAAAACTTTTAGGTAGAATTTTTCCCCCATACATTTTAAAGTACATTTTTACTGAAAATATAAATATGAAAAGTTTCAGATAGTTTAGGCTGCTGTGGTATAATAAGATAGAAACTAGACTGAAATGTGACAAAATATGTTACTGGGTAGAAGGAGATCAGTCTTTACTCAATAGATAAGCCATCCACTGGCTTGTTATGCCAGATTATGTTGTTAGATACACTTGAATGCAACCACCGGATAGGAAACTGAGCCCCTAGTTGTCAACAGGCTGACCTCCTCAGGTCCTGGTATCCTCAGCATGGAGAATAAGGAAAAAGGGTGGATGGTAAAAATGATCAATCTATCCATCAGGGTATTTTATTTTGCTGAAGGTAAAAAGCTGTTGACTTTGATGGTGTATATTCGGAGTTTAAGGCCATCAGACCTAAAACTAGATTGTGGCTCATTGAATTTTTCAATGAGATTCTGAGAACTAGAAAATTACTGAAGCTTTTTAAACAGGCTAAGGTAATTGCCATCCTAAAACCAGACAAAGACAGAATTGATGCTTCTCACTACCGACCAGTATCACTACTCAGCATGACCTATTAACTACTAGAAAAGCTTATTCTAAATCATATTCAAGAGGCCACTGATCAAATCATCCCTGCCAAGCAGGGTGGCTTTAGGAAGCATCGGAGCTACTCCGACCAGGTCTTAACATTGACAACTATAGTGGAGGCTGGATTTCAACGAGGTCTCAAATCAGCTGCAGTTTTTGTGGATCTTACAGCAGCTTATGACACTGTGTGGAGGGAGGAACTGTTGCTGAAGTTTATTGAGATTAACCCATGTCAAATGCTGGTGTAGAAACACCAGCCTTTGACATGTTGGTGAGCAACATGCTCTCCGACAGAAGGTGTTCCTGAATGTGTGGGCTAGCAGATGGAGGACTCTGAATAATGGCCTACCTCAGGGATCAGTTCTGACCCCATTCTGTTTAACCTATATATCACATGCCAGACACAGACTCCATGAAAATCCAGTGTGCACACGATCTAGCACTGGTCTTCCAGAGTAAGGTTCTTATACACTGTGGGAATGTGCTGACAGGTGATCTGACAAAATTGAGTGATTACTTCCATACTTAGGCCTAACCCAAATAAGACTGAGGTTACTGCATTCCATCTGAATAATACAGAAGCCCCAAGGATGCTACATGTGACTTTTGATAGAATCAAAGTGGCACTTTGATTTTTGGTTGTTGTATTACAATCCAATATATCTGGGAATCACTCTGGATTGGTCCTTGACATTCAAACAACAGTGTATCAGGTTATTTAAGAAACTTGGCTCAAGAGTGAATCTACTTCACAAGATTGCTGGAAGCAAATACTATGCTCTGATGCACTTGCTCTTGTGTATTCGGCTGGTGATGTTGCATCCCTGTGTGGGATAACAGCACTCACACAACAAAGATTGATGTGCAGCTCAATGAAGCCATGAGGGTTACCACTGGTACTATTAGATCTACTCCTATTCGGTGGTTGCCTGTCCTGGCTAATATTGCTCCATAGGATGTGAGGAGGAAAGCAACTATGGTAGATTTGATCAAGAGGATCACTTCTCATAAGAACTTTCTTTTGTACAATGCTTTACAAGAACTACCAACAACTTGGCTGAGGTCATGCAAACCGTCCTGGGCTGATTCAGAAAGTATGAATTCTGTTGATATGGCCTCCAAGTAGCGAAAATGCTGGAATGAACATCCACCAAACAATGCTCACCTGGTTTAAGATCCAACAAAGAAGGATAAGGGATTCCAACTACCACGCCAAACCTGGTCGAGGCTGAACAGCATTAAGATGAGTCAAGGGAGGTTAAGAGGTGTAACCTCTTAAAGGTTACACCTTTAAGAGGTGGGGTTTTCCCCTGTCTTGCTGACTGCAACTACGGAGTGGAGAAGCAGACCATATTGTTACAAAGTGCTCACTTTGAGCATTTGATGGTGATCTGGGGGCTCTACATTTAGTGACTGAGTGCTCTGGACCAGTTGTCAATTTTGGACATTTCAATCTGATTGTGGATACTTTTGTGTACTTGTAAAACCATACGATATATATAAGGTATTTTACAGTCTTGCCCAAGAGTTAACACTGCCATAATATTTGACTGAGACAAAAAAGGCCACTTAAAATAGAACAAAAATATTTAAGTATTTTCTAATTCTGTAGATTAATCCTAACACAACAAAAAAATATAATAGGTTTTACAAATGATTGTACAGAAATCGAATTAGGCAGAAAAGACAATTCTGCTTTACTTGACATTAAAAGCAGCAAAAGGTAACAGAGCACTTATCCGTTTAAAAGGTAACAGAGCACAAATCGAAACGTATTACGAATATAGTCGTTAAGAACATCAAACATCCTACCTCAGCGTCCTAGTGATAAAGAAGTCCTATTGTCTTCTTTAGTCATACATACCACTGCATAAAAAACAGATCCAAACCACTGAAATACAGGTGATAGTCAAAACATTTACATACATGTAAAATCTTCACTCTACCAAATGGATTGGCTGAATAATAGGAATGATTACTTTTAGAGAAGAAAAATTTTCATTTAATGCACCGCTTAAAATTTCTATCATTCTATCAAATCATATCAGTTTAATAATAATCAAAGAGCAAGATGGAAATAATTACTGAAGTTGTAATCTTTATAATTAGCAATGAACTACAAGGGATGATCAGAAAGTAAGTTACACCCCCTCTATGAAACAAACACATATTTATAAGACAATTTTTTTCTTTTTATTGAACAAAAAACTACATATTTTTATTTATTTTTCAACGTAATCATCAAGTTTTTCTAAACACTTTTCATACAAGTTTTTCAATTCCACTCTCATAAAAATTTCATCCAATTTTCTTCAACCATTTAAGAATCCATTTATATATGCTTCCTTCAGTTCATTAGTGAAACGTCCCCCTCGCAGGTCTCCCTTTAGAGGACCAGAAACAGGTGGTAATCACAGGATGCTAGGCCAGGGCTGAAAGGTGGATGAGACCACACCTTCCACTTGAATTTTTGCAGTAACTCCTTTGTTACATGAGCTGAATGAAGAGTAGCATTGTCGTGAAGAAAAATGACCCAATCGCTCAATCTTCCAGGTCTTTGATCTTTAATTGCTTTATGAAATTTTTTTAAGTCTCATAGTAAGATTCTATATTGAATGTTGTTCCTCAGGGCAAAAATTCACTGTAAGCAATTCCCTCAGAATCAAAAAAAGACTGACAGCATAAACTTTCGAACATGTGGGGATGTTTTCACTTTTTTTGGCTGCGACAAATTTTTGTGTCTCCATTCATGTGATGCTCGTTAGCCTCAAGGGTGTAATGAAGCATCAAGCTCTCATCCCCTGTGATAATTTCTTTGAAAGACTGTGGACCAGTCCTGGAATAATGTTGAAGAAACGAATGAGCAGACGCAAAACATTTGTGGTTGTTGGTCAACAGATGTGGCACCCATCGTGCACACATCTTATGGTAATCGCCAACACACTACCATAACTGATGTTAAGTCCACTTGAAATCTCTAATTTTAATGCATCGGTTACTCAAGATCATTTCATTCACACATTCTGCATTACCAGTTGTGTTTGCTGTAGAAGGACGCTCAGCACACGGTTCGTCACTCACATTTATTCTTCCATTTCTGAACATTTGGCACCATTTTGTGACCATGAAGCATGACATTGCATTGTCATCGTATACCTCAACAATTTGTCAAAGAATTTCACAACAATTTATTTTTTTGCCCACAAAAATTAGACTACTGAATGCACTTCTATGCTGGACAAAACCTTTAGAGGACATGGCATATTGATAATGACACTACACACTACTGAATGTCATAGAGAATTGCAGCTAGGGTAGCGTGAAGACAATGCAACCAGTGCTACAACCATAAGACATTAATATATCCCTTTTAGTTCAAGAACACGGCAATGGTGTAACTTATTTTTTGATCCATCTCTCGTATTAAGAATATATTAATATATTTTAAGTCAATTTAAATCAATTCTTATAATTCTTTTACATTTTACTAATATTACTGGTACTAAAGATTTTATATAAAAAAAAAACTATTTTTTTTCTTCATAAAAATATAATCATGTTATTGGCCAATAAATAATTTAACCCTTCGTGTGCAGAAACCCAAATTTGGGCTAACTGAACTTACGCTGGAGGGTGGAAACCCATATACGGGTCTCTGAATGTAACTGGCTATTTGTCTTCACATAGTTACATATAAATTCCAAGAGATAGCAGGAAATGTTCTTTCAATCATTTTAAGATGGAGAATTCCTGATACAATGTGACTGGGAACCATTTTAGTTCTTTAGTTCGTGTTTTTCGCTCATTTTTGAGTAATTTGTTTACAAACTGTTCCTTCCATAACTTCATTTTTGGCTTGCTTCGTTTGAATTCAAACAACATTTTTGAGACAAAAATTCAGAAGGAAATTAATAAAAATATTTATATTATTATTATTATAAAACCATATTACACTATTCTCTGCCTAACTGCACTACTTCTTCAAAATTGCTATATTTATATTACCATCAACGTTACTACTGTTACATTATTCAGTGTCTTTTACATGAAAATCATCACCTATAGTTTGCAAATTCTAGTGCACCCAGCGAGACTTGTGTCGTTTTTGTATAAGTTTTATCTCACGAGATAATTAAACATTATTCCTTAACCAGATTGGTGACAGAATTCAGCAAAAACACAATACATATGCTGTTTTTATGCATGAACGCATGTTTTAAGTTACCTTAAATAGTTTTTGCATGAATTTTTTTTTGAAAATGTCTTCCGCCTACAGCCATAAAACACTGCCACCCACGAAGGGTTAATTATTTTTACATTATCACATACTTTTTAAACATAACTATACAATAAAAAAATGTACATAAAGAAAAGTTTATGTTATTTTCAAATATTAACATACAAATAAATAATCCTTAAAATTATTAAAGAATCTTTATAACAAAACAACTCACATTAAAACTAATTTATAACAATCCATAAGCTGATAAAAATAATCTATATATTTTACAGTAAAAATAATAATAATACTTTACATTTTATATAGCCATGCAAAAAGCTAGTATCATTGCAAATGAAACAAGTTCAGTAACAAAAGATACTTTACTTCATGTAAGTACAAGCATTTAAAATGAATACTTACATTTAACTACAAACAGATTTTACTCTAAATTTAATTAAACATCATTTTCTGTATCTGAGCACAGCCTTAAAAATACACACTTGAGTTAAGATTTATCCCTGATTATAATTAAAATGAGTATATTTTTAATGTACTCACTTCAATCAGTCTGCATTTTGCCAGTGCGTAGATATATAACCCTTTCATCCCAAGGATTAAAAGAAAATAGACAAATAAGATAATTTAAAAGCATGGCAAGACAAAAGAAATGTAATAAAAATACAAAGTTTTAATAGAAATATATTAAAACAGCACTAAATTTGTTCTACTGCATTAAAAAATGTGGTTATCTGCCTGGCATGTACTTAACAGGTTATCTGCCCACCATGTATTTTTCTGTTCCACTGGGTTCAAACAGTAAGTAGTAATCAATTTACATGTTAGATATGCATTATTTACTTACACATATTTTAAAATTAGTGAAACAGTTCTTACGATTTGAAAATTGTTCTTTATTGACAGCAGCACGTATCATTCAACTGATATCTTTCGAATATTTCTTGCTTTTATTCTAGTTGGTATTTCACTTTAATTAGATCGGTTTGGAGTTTTGAGCTTTAATTTTGAACATTTGGGAATTACTAAATGCGGAACAGAATGCCTTGCAGTTCTTTATTGAGGCCGGTGTTTTACTGAAACATCACCTATGTCCAAAAGGTTACATGATGTTGTCTGTAAGCACTAGAGCAAGATGGCGTAGCAATGCTTGTGAATGTCGGTTAGGTTAAAACACCGGTTTAAACAACGATTTTACGTGGCGAGCAGATAACCAAAGAGGTTATTAAGAGGTTTCATAAATGTGTTATTATTATTATTATTATTTTTAATAATATAAAATTGATATTAATAAATAAAACTAACCTTCACAATAATAGATTGTAGTTACTTCATTAAAATAAGAATCTTTTCTCCGTTCAATCATATCAATTAATGTACTTGGCAATTGCAATTCATCTGTACAAGCGATTCTATTATCTATAATTGTATCTAAGCATATCCTGAAAAAATTCAAAGTACAGAATATAAGTAATTTAAATTTTATCTACTTACATACAAAAATACTAGGGCTGTTCGGAAAGTTCTTGGCCTGACAAAGAAAATGCAAGATCTTTCATAATTTTTTTTATTTTTCAGGTATATACATGGCTTTTCTGATGCATATGGTAAGGGGCTATGGTTGTATTTATATACGAATATTATTTGCCAGTAATACAATTTCATCAAATTTACTATGCTCAAAATCAAGACTGGCGCCTCTTAAACAGATAACTACCAAGACTGGAATTACGTGGTTGTTTATTACTTACTTGTTTGTAAGTAAAAGTAACTAATCTGTTACAATGAGATATATTTTTATACTGATTCTACAATTGCTCTTTATTGGATTTATGGACAATCATCTATCTGGAAGATATTTATAAGCAATAAAATTTCTGAAATTCAACAAAATATAGCCATTGCTAATTGGCACTACATCAAGTCTTCGAACAATTCTGCTGACGTATTATCTAGAGGTTGTTCCCCAAGTAAATTAATTAATATGTCACTTTGGTCCAGTTTGGTTTTCGCAATCTTCATCATGTTGGCCAAATACCCATAATTCTATTTTAATATCTGCAATTTGAATTCAGAATGTTTACTGGAAAAACGTAAAACTATATCATTGTCATATGTATCTACAGTTCTACTTCATTATAGACAAAGATTCTATTCGTCTCTAAACACTTTATTCCGTACATTTAGTTTCTGTTTCAGATTTATTCATAACATCTCGTGCAACAACCCAAGTTCAAAAACTTTGTCAACTACCATCCTTTAGAGTGACCCCATCTCAACCATTCTCTGCTTGTGCAGTAGATTACGGCGGTCCGATTATAATATGTCATGGCAGACAGAGCTTCAAATTCTGGAGTAATGCTTAATATTGTTTTTTTCATTTGCCTTCCTACTAAAACTATACATTTGGAATTAGTAACTGACCTCACTTTGCAATCATTCATTGCATTCTTAAACAGATTTATATCTCATAGGGGTGTTCCTGCTCAAATCTTTTCTGACAATGGATTTAACTTTCACTGCGCTGGAACTATCCTCTACAATTTGTATCAACTTTTTAAATCAGATAAATGTAAAACAGACATTCATTCATTTTCAACTAAACAAGGTATACATTGGTCATTTATTCTACCCGCTTCTCCCCATTTTGGTGGTTTATGGGAGAGTGCAATATAGAGCATTAAATCTCATTGCCTTGAACCAGCTATCAGAAAATCGACATTAACCATCTAGGCTGCTGGCAACTTATTCAAAAATTTATTCACTCTATTTGAAAACTATGGCCAGAAGACTGTCTGCTTTACTTACAACAACACAGCAAACGGCATTTTCCTTCACATAATCTTTTGCTTGTAGGTCTAGTTTTGATCACAGAGTTTTCTACTCCAATTTTTGCTTTGGAAGCATGGAGTTATCACCCATATTAATCTGGATTCTGACAATTTGGAAAGGGTTATGGTTGTAAATACTGCTAAAGGTCAACTAAGAAGACTAAGCTATGTTTACTCCCAATCTCTAATGACTAAGTTAATTAACATTCATGTTTAAGTAAGTAATAACGTATTTTTTAAGATCACAATAAAATTTAAAAAAATTTTTATTTTATAAAATAATATTTCATTTGATTTGAAATTTATTCTACTGAATTGTTATTCTAACTTCATTTGTTTGTGATCCCTTGATTTGTTTATTATTAATGTGTTCTTGTGTATTGTATTGTTATTTATAACCTTAGATGCATATTTATATTAAGGTAATTGTAATACCACAGTTATATTGCTGCTCCTACACGTTTAGAAAATTATCTATTTGTTTATTATTTATTCATGTAGACCAGGTGCCCAAGACCAAAGATATATTCATTTATTATTTATTCTTGCTTAGGTCCCCGAGACAATTACTTACACACTTATATTGTCAGTGGCATCATGACTGCCCTGGCCATTGAATACACCTTCACTCTGAAGGAGCCCCACAAACAACATTTGAGAAGAAAACCTAAACCTAGATCTATATCATCCTAGGTACAATTGTACACATATGTTGGCATATCATTATTACTCTGTCCATTGGATACACCTTCATGTTGGATTCATGAACAGCACATCACAAAAAATCATATCCCAAATATATTTGATTTTAGGTACAAATTGATCAGATTATAGATTGTAATCACTTAAACGTATGCAAGAATGGTTTATAAACCAACTTCAGTTTATATGAGCATATGACTATTCATTAAATATACAATTATTGCCATACAATACGAGTGTTAAGTGTGATTACAATTTAATTTAAGCACTGATTCAAACACTTATTTGCATTATAGTATCATAGCAGTATGTAAACTACAACTTTGTTTATTTTGTAAGATATAACATTATGGTAATATAATTAATTTATGTACAATTACATGATTCTATTATATTATATTATATTTTTATTGTTAATTTAATATGCATAATTGTAACTTGTTAGCTATTAACATACAGTACTTTGTAAATAATTATATTATATTATGTATTTTATTTCTTTTTGTATAACTTTTGAGATTACACATCAAAGATTGCTAATGTTGTAATGTTATTACTTGCAATATTTCTATTATAATATCAAGGGAGGAAGAATCATTTGATTTTTTTTTTTGGGCAGTATTTTCAGTCTAATATTTCATATTCTCTTTATTTCTTATAAATAAGTATAATTACTGTCTCATCTTCTGTATATAAAGGTATTTATTCATTTGGCTGAATTTACAGTTAAAACATGTGAGCAATATAATAAAAAATAATAAAGTATAATAAATCTGGAGTGGTTTCCAAAGGCATGACATATCTCATAAAAATTAATCAAACAAATTTAATAGAAATTAGGCTTATTTTATGACAACTTTCATTAGAAATTAAGGGGTCAATGATGCCTTCCTCAACCACTCAACTGTTTACCTATAAGAATGCATAGTATAAGCCAAAAATGCAAATATATTAATTTATTATAGAAAAAAAGTTTTATATCTATTTTATTGAATCACAATTTTGTAATTTTGAAATTTGCGATTTCCAAAAAATCCTGACATGATGTAAAAAAATGAAGGTTATTTTTGGATTCAGCACTAAAAAATAGATAAGAATTGTATCAAAAACTGCAAAACAACCACAGCCCAGTTTGTGTAATTATTAAACTCAAATAAAATAATCACAAAACATGGCACAATTTTTTTTTTCAAATTCTAATACATATATTACAAATAATTTATAACACTATTTATTACAATATTATAAAAAAATCATTTGTTAGTATATAACTAAGAAAAAAAGACACACACTCGAACCCAAGACCTCTTGAATAAGAGACTGGAATGCTTGCTACTTGGCTTCTACCACTGCTGTGACTTGTAGATATATAAATAAGCTACTTGAACCACTAGAAAATATTTAAACGCACTTTACTTGGAAATGAGGCCAAGTTTGCAGTTGCCATTTGGGATTTAATGTAGGAACCCTCCACTGCCACAGGGCAGATAAAAAGCAAAAGGGCATCAATAAACTCCACTGTAAACTGACCCCTGCAAATTGTTGTTAATACTGCAAATAAGAAGATTGTATTTAACAAATTATTGTTAAAAAGTGTAAATTGAAGACAATTTTTTTTTTATATTTTACAGAAATGTAAAAATATTAAAGAAATAACAAATTTTACTATAGAATGTAACATATTAAAATTTAATTTGATGTGTTACAAGCATGTACAAAAGACAAAGATTAAATTATTTATAATTAAAAAGAAAATCCTGAGCGAATATATAAAAGTATTCACCTATTCTAACATCACATCATTATACCTAAAAGGATTAAAAGATTAATGAAAAGTAAATGATTGCTAAAATTCAGTGAATCATAAAAAATGAGAAAAAACAGAAACATCTAGTCATCCCTGTTATAATGATGAGTTGCCTATTTTGAAATCAATCATTCCTCTGACTTACGAAAAAAAATTATTCTACTGAAAATTATAAATTGTCAAAAATAAAAACATCTTTATTAAAAAACAAAAAAAAAAATATTTAATTCATGTAAATTTTGGAGTAACAACAAATGAGATGTTTTTATCTTATTTTCTTTGATTTCAGTCTTCTGCATGTTGAAGTTTATTAACAGAATTTTTAATAATCAACTTAATTAGACCACTCATTCTATATATATATATATATATATATATATATATATATATATATATATATAAAAAAATACAAATAACTACTATAATTAATAACTACCTTAATTAAGGTAAGTATTCACTTACCTTAAAAGTGACTTTGGTGCAAAAGGTATAATCAGGAGACGATCGACATGGTGCTGAAAAGAAACATAAACAATATTAGATTAACAGATTTAAAAAGTAAAACAAATGATAAATTCTTTAATAACTAAATATTGGAACAAGAACACAAAACAACAAATTCAAGCTTTATTTACAGCATTACCACTTTTGGTTATATTGATATAGTTAACTGGATCATCTATAATCTACTCTTTAACTTAATTACGAAATAATTGATTTTTAAGGTTTGAAAAAATTAAGTTCATAATTTTGTAAAAACTCTAAATTAAAAAACATAAGTCATTAAACATTTGGGTTTTCATAAAAAAAATAAACAATGTATAAATTTTATATTCTAGTGGTAAATCGCTCCAGATAGTCTGGAGTCAACAGGGGTTGGAAAATTGCTGGCAAGTTGATATTATGTTTTATGTAAAAAAATTAATAATAAATCAATTTACACACTGTAATGCAATGGCCAGTAGTCAAGTTGAGAATTTGTGAATAAATATGTATGAAACTAGGAAAGGATTAGTAGGACAAATTTTTAAGCCTTGTGAAGAAGCTAAAATATTCAAAACCTCTGGTAATTCATTGTATTACATTCCAGTAGGCTCTTTGTGGGTTACCACCTCAATCTGTCTGAATATTCTCAATCTGTCATGTGTTACTGAACTACTAGTGTCAGTGATTAACTTTATTTTCTCTCGTGGACTTAACTATCATCAGTTTCATGATTTTTTATTAGAGATCAAGGCCAAACATTCTGACTTGCCCTACCATACAGGAGTTTAGGCTCAGCATGGAAACGTTTTATTTTGGATTATTGAAATCAGAAGTAATAGAAATTCTTCTAAATGAGAAAAACTTCCCGTATGAACAATGAATGGCTTTGGAAATTAGCATTTGCTACAGACATCGCGGGATATCTTAACTAATCTAACTTAAAATTATAGGGAAAAACAGTACTCATATGTGAAACATATTCCATTGTAAAGTCATATTGTCGAAAATTTGCACGGTTTAAACAACAAATAACGAAACAAGTATTTTCCTAACTGTAAAAAGTTTCAAATATTAGCGAAATCCCCATTCCTAAAACATTTGTGGCAAATATATTCTTTGAACTTAAACTACAACAACAACAGCATTTTTTCAGTTCTTGATGCAAGTGCAAAAGACATTTCTATATTTCAAAATCCATTTGACTGTACAATTGAGGAGCTTCTTTCAGACCTTCAATTGAATGATAATGTCACTAATTTTTTCATTTTTCTCCTGTAACAATCTAAATTGCTTACCTTCGAAAAAAAGGATACATTCAAACGTTTTAACATTAAAAATTATACAACACATGCAAATGACAAGGCTCCAAATTACATAAAATGAAAAAAAGATAAAGCTAGAAAGCAAATATCAATTTATTGGTAAAAAAAAGAAAAATCTCTAGAAAGTAATCATTAATAAATTAGAGTGTTTTATTTTAACTGCCCCGGGTGATTTTCTAGTAAACTACACGCAATACAAAAAAATGACCTAAACAAAAGTTAATCAGATTGGAGGAGAACACCTCATGGTGACCTTAGATTTGACCTTATTTTAAGGTAATGCAACTTTTTTCAACTGGAATGACCTATTTTTGACCCCATCAATGAAAAGAGCAGAAAATTTTGCATTGGAATATGTGGTTAAACATATCACCTTGGAACTTTTTTGAAGGTTATACAGCTAACCATCAGAGATAGTGTTCCATGGATGCTGGATTCTTTTAGCAGATATTTGTAGTCACTTGTTTCTAAGTTGTGAGAAGAGGATTGCTACCTATTACTGTCTTGAATCAGCAAATTGTGTTAATCGAATACAATACCGTATAAGATTAACTCTTAAACCATGAACTTCAAGAAGTTGGAAAAAATGAAATAAATCATAAAATGTCATAACTAAATTCAAGTATGCCGACATGATATTTTTTGCTCCTTCCATTGGTTATATTGAAAAAGGTGCATTTGAAAAACTTCAATGAACTTGGGACGACCTCCAAAGGGTACCTCAAGGTTATGGTAAAGGCCACCGTCAGATATTCTCCTCCTATCTACAAAAATTCTGGACTTTCAAAAACATGTAACTCATAGGTTCACCCTTCTAATCTAAGTAACTTTTATTTACGTCATTTTTTTATATTGTGCATAGTTTACAAGAAAATTGCCTGGGGGCAATTAAAATGAAACATCCTGTACAATTACTCATACATCAACATGATAACATTAAAATGATTAAATATTTAATGACCACATTTAAATTAATGAAACATTTACTTCCAAAATCATTTTGGATCTAAATTTAACACTTCCTTGGGATTTCTGGGGCACTGTCTTACGACAAGTGCTATTAAAAATATAAACTATTCAGTATTTAATAATTTAAAATATAATATTTATATATTTTCATTCCGTTACAAGTAATATTGAAAAATAAAAATATTGCTTAGTAACACACTTATAATCAAATGTAAGAACAGATAAATGATGTTAGTTCACGAAAGTCACACAAAAAAATTAATTTTTAAATAATGGATTTTGCTGATATGTAAATCACTCACTCAATTACATTAGTTCAGTCTCCCAAAGATTTACACCCAAAATAATACTAGACAGGCTAAATTTTTCATAAGTAGCATTTTAACCATGAATGAAAATAAAAAAACCTTTTCTCTCAGTTATGCAATAAAAATCTTTTTTGTTGTTTTTATCGAATTTTTGAAGAAAAATAAAGTATACTGTACTAGGGGATGAAAATTAATTTCCTTTAGATTCTGAGGTATGATTTGAACATAAATACCACTAACTTAAATTGTGGTTTCTATGTATAAAACTTTGTGGCTTGAAATTTCCAAAACTACTAAATCAATTTCATTGAAATTTAGATAAGCTGTAGTAATGTATCTGAAGTAGGGCATGAGAAAATTTTACTATATATGCTTTTTTTCACTATTTATGACAAAAAAAAAATCTTATATAAAATTAAAATACAAATCTAAAATCCAAATGCCATAATGGTATACCAATTTTTGGGCAATAGAAACTAGTTTGGATTGAAGTCATTAAAATTTTTAATAACTGGGAAAAAAACAGTTCTGATAATTCCGATTGGGAATTTCTAATGTTAAATTAAATGTCTAGAAAAAAATTTCAGTTTATGAGCAAACAATAGAATTATACTTTTTCCAGCACATATATTAACAATATTTTTCATTTTTAAACATTTTGTAAAATGATTTATATTAGTTACATTATGATTATAACAACATTTAATTTTTTTTAATTTTTATGCAATAGAAATTAGTTTGAATGTAAAATATAAAAAAAAAATTGGTCATTCTGGCTGCCAGTTACTTTGTAGGGTAATGCAAAATAAAGAAGAATTTTGATGTTTGTAACAATGAAAAAAGAGAAAATACTACAGATAAACATATAAGTAATTTGCATATTAGCAAGCACAGAAATAAAAAATCTGATTTGGACACCGCTTGAGTTCCTTTATGCCTATTAAATTACATATATTTTATATATATATATATATATATATATATATTTTGTTTTTGTTACTGAATTATTGTTTATTGTAAATATTTTTGTTACAATGACAGGTTAATAGTTATTAATAAAACAATGTATTTAAATTTAAAAAAAAGGAACTGAAGTCTGATTTTTGCAGATGTGCCTTCCCCTTATAAGATCAAAATACTTCATTAATTAAAATTTTATTAGGGTCTGAAACCAATGAAAGTAAATACCACTTATGATATATCATTGAAAAGCTCTCAATGAGCGATTATTACTGCAATCAAGAAAGTCCAAAATCCAAATATTTTTGGATTTCAGGCTTTTTTTGGAGACTTTTGGTCCAGTCGATTGCAATCAAAAGGGAGGTGCACAACTAGATGTTACAACAGTCCTGAATCCTAAATTTCAACATTCTATGGCTAATCATTTTTGAGTTATGCGTTACATATGTATGCACGAATGTACAGACATCACGCCAAAACTAGTCAAAATGGATTCAGGGATGGTCAAAATAGATATTTCCATTGAAATCTGAAAACTGAAATTTTTCATGATTACAATACTTCCTTCTACTTATACAAGTTAAAAAACTTGTATAAAAAATGTTAACATTGTCTAATGTAGAATGAGCATTTATGGATTGTTACTCCACGAATGAAAAATCACAAATGTATAACAGTAGAGATTATATTTATATCTATTTTATAATACTTTTGTTCTTGTGATGCATTTCTTTAAAATTTTTAAGACTTTGTATGAATTAAATCTTATGAAAATAAAAACTATAAAAATTTCATTCTATATAAAACTCTCATCTCTTAAAAACCAAAAGTAATAATTGAATAACTTTCTCAAAAAAAGAGAACACAAAATAAATGTCTGGCTATAATCACCATCCCAAAAAGTTACTTAAACCTTCATATTAAATATATGTAAAAAGTATATTTAAATAAATTTAAATGAACAGTGTTAGTGTGAAAAAAGAGCTACCCTGTAACAAAAACAGGTGGCCCAGTATCACTGGTGACTTCTAATTACACGAGCAACAACAGCTGCAAACAGCATAGATATGATTAACAAAATGAAACATACATTCTAACTCTTTATATACTTTGTTAGTAAATACAAATTTATAGAGTAAATATGCTTGAAAACATCTTATATTTTATTAGTGATATTAAGGAATGAATTCAAACTCTTCAAACATAACAAAATAATAATTATTACTTGAAGTTTAATGATAGTTTCATAAAATGGCTGAGTAACACCTGAGTGTATACAAAGTAGCCTTTCATTTTTAAAAAAACATGCTGCATGAGCACAACAAGGTTCACCATGATCATACGGTAATGATAACAACTTCCAATTAATGGTATCCCATTGTTCCTTTATTTTCAGTGCCCAGCAATCATCTGTGATAACAAATAACATAGTAATTGAGATTAATTTTAAAGAGAAACAGGAAGTATTTTATCCCGGAATAAATGTTTATAATGTTTGCAAACAGTATCTTCGTTTTTTGAGGTATAACCTAATAAAAAAGTAAAAAATATAATAGAATTAATTCAAATCAAAAAATATATATATATTTATATGTAACAGCTGATTTTTTTATCAATTATGTTTAAAAGTTCCGAAAAGCAAATATAACTGAATGAAAATAACGCCTTCAACATCCAACTGATAGTCCATTATCAATAATAAATATCAACTAAGAAGCTTAAACCAAACACAAAATTAACAGTTTTTTGATACCACATCAATATGTATTAAATTATTTACCAAACTATGAAAAATCGTTAAATAAAATTCAAAAGAAAAACATTATACTGCTAACATCAGAGTCTTGGACGTGAAATAAAAGAAAACTAACACTTTTCTCTGATAAAAACACTAATTTTCCAGTTCTAATCAAAGATAACATTTTTTTTTTTTTTTCAGTAACTTTATAATCTGGGAAGCCAATCAGATTAGATAATTTCGTTCCTGTTTAAAAAATATAAATTAAAAGCAATGTAAAAAAATCCTGAATGGAATTCAAACCAAGAATTTTCCAAAGGAAAAGCATAGGCGGCACTACTACATTCTGCAATGAGTCAACAATATTTATAAACTAATTCATAATTTCAACAAAAAATAAAATGGAAAAAAATGTTGGGATCAATACTGCTATGACAGTAAAACAGTTATAAAGACAAGGTCCAACCGTATTTTATATTTACATGAAAACAACTTCATTCTTTCGAGTATTTAAATGGGTCTTAAATAACTCAGTTATTAAATATACTTATACACAATTTGTTTTATATGGGAAAACAGACAAGTTGGAAAACTACACTATAATACACAAAATAGTTTTAATAATCAATAAAACTATATTTTCTCCATAAAAATGTAAAAATTATTCTACGGACAAAGCTTCTTTCATAATGCAAAATTTGGATAACTCCAGAAATACTAATTGAATGCATTGTGAAATACTGAAGTGCACTTCAATAAAATGTGTAAAACTGGAATGAAATTGAGTACTCTGGTAATACTCAAGGATAATACAGAATACTACACTAAAAAACTTTTTAATCTTAAAAAAAATAGCCAATGTAGGAGATGAACAATATAAAATATGATTTATCAATTTCAGCAAAATCCACAAAATGATTAATAAAATAAAATAATTATAGTTATTTATAATAAACAAAATATTGTAATAATTGTACATTACAATTATAAAAAATAAAGTAGTTAATAAATTAATTGATCAATCTATAAATATAAATTAGGGTTAAATTGAAAATACCAAAAAATAATATAATAAAAGCAGAATTTGACATGAATGTTAACTCCGTAATTCAGTAAAAGACCTATACTTTTCAAGGATTTCTGATAATTAAATTACAAAAATAAATGTGAAGAAGCAAAACTGAGAAAGAAAAATTAAACTTTCTAAGCAAGCCAAAACCAATGACAAAGCTGAAACCAGAGATACAACAGATAATTGTTTACTATTTCCCTCAGCCTCTTAATCTTTGATTTTGAAATATATTCCATGAAATTGTTTACAAAACTGATAAGGAATAAGGTCTCTATATAATCAGAAAAGCATTGAATTGAACAGATTGTCACTATCAGCTAGCAAGCTGTTTTATCGGAAATCTGAAGACCAAGACCAACACATGAGGATCATGTAATTCATTTGCAATTATGGTTTCTTTGTGTTCATACGATCAGACTTTTTTTTTTTGCAATGAATGACAGTTTACTTAAAACAGTTTACTGTTTCTGTGTAGACCACAGTTTATTGTTTTATTGGAAATTATAAGGCCAGTGTTTTAGCAAAATATCAAATATATAGCCGGAATTTGGAAATCAAGTGACATTAAATGAAAGGGTAGCATTTTGTTGGAACAAAAGAATCAATATTTATCATTAGAAAAAATTTATAAAAAATGTGACAACACAATTTCACAAAATAAAAATACTTTGTTTCTCCATCTTAACTAAAACACAGGTTTATTGATTTGCTGCATTTTGGATTATAATGAAACCACTGCGTCAAGATCTCTTGTGTAATGAGATAATAGGAGTCATTGATTGGTGGGGTAGAAGTAACTTTTTAAAATAGATGAAGCAAATAAAGATCACAGAAATATAAGAAAAGCAGGCTCATTGATAGCGATTGGATCTTTGGAGATATTTATCTTGACAATAAAAAGTGTTACCTGGCCATAGTATAATTAGAGTGTCAGGTTTTTCTAACTTTTGAAAACCTCAAACAGTTAAACACTCTATGATTCAAACATACAAATGATAGAAAGAATGTGGTATGAAATTCAAGCAAATCTTGAAAACTGAGGCACCATTTAGTCAGTCATCTAGCCGAATTCATATTCTGTTGACTCAATCTGGACTACAAATCATAAATTGTTGTTGAAAGCAACAAGATAAGTTGGTTCTCTGCACTGGGAGCCAGACACATAACCGACCATATTTGTCTAATGGTGGTGAACACATCATCGCAAATCTGCTGATTTCAAACTCGAGTGTTATAAGGTTCAAATCCTAGTAAAGATACTTTTATATTGATTTGAAAACTAGATCGTGGATACCGGTGACCTTTAGTGATTGGGTTTCAATTAACCAAACATATCAGGAATGGTCGACCTGAAACTACATACGACTACACTTCATTTACATTCATACATCTCATCCACATTCATCGGCTGAAGAAACACTTTATGGTAGTTCTAGAGGCGGCTAAACAGAAAAAGAAAGCCAGACACACAACCTCTGACACATAACTCTGAATTTTCTGAAGATGACTTTTGAGGTTAGTTATGCATGTTTTTATTAGTTTTCAACTTAAATATTTTTCTATTGTTTATACTATGTTTAGAGGGAGGAAAATTATAAACAACTACCAATAAACATACATTTTTAAAAAATCTACGAATAAAACAAATATTATAAATTTTCAAAGCAAAATAAAGATGGTTTTACAGTTCATAATCTCATATGATAAAAAATATCTGAAAAATAAACCATCTTTAGTAATTGTCATTTCAGCAAGACAATTTATCTCCCATTTTAGCTAAAAAGCATTAATAAAAAATAAACATATAAAATATGTACAAATCAGGTACATAATAAATTTAAATTGTTTTTATCTATAAAAATAAAATCATTTAATTTCTCTTAGATTTAAAACACAAATCAAATTTTTAAGACCTAAAGTTAAAATATATTTAAACAGATTGAGAGAGGCTATGTACTCTCTCAATGATAATAATAGTCACAGAGTAAGGAAAATAAAAATTTTTCACAACTATCTGGCACTTCAGTCCATTTATAGTAAATAATTTACTCCCTACAAGCTAACAAACAAATTATTCAAGTGAAACTAAATTAAAATGTAGTTTTTTCTGCAGATACTTGATTCCTGGTATTTGCCTAAGACATGTATTTGCCCAACCTTTTTGGCACTCATCCAATTGCTGGGTAATAAAAATTTCTGAAATCTAATTACAATCACTGAATAATTCACTAAAAAAATGCATTTTATCATTATACTGGCATCAACATAAAACACACTTAAATTTTGATCATCAAACAGAAAAATAATTTTTTACAGTAAATTAATGGAAAAAATGCAGTTCTGAAAAGGTCAACCACTTAAGTGACTTGTGAGGCATAAATAAAATCAATTTTAATGTTTTCTTCTTGCAATCATGGATTAGGATTCATTACCAGTTACAGCTTCAATGGACCTCTTTCTATGTCTATCTTACTGTCTCCCTCTTCAAGGAAGTTTTGCTTTTTCTTTCTTTTGTGAATTTTCTAATATGGAGCAAGCTAATTCAAAGTCCAGACCTATTTACACAAATAGAACTGAGTACTTACCATATACAAACAACCTGGCACTAGTGGATGTTGTTTCATATATTGTGCACTATAAGCATACACAATTGATACAAACAATATTGAAAAAGGTTAAGAAAGACCATCGGAAAAATAAATTAGCTTAAAAGACTTGCTGAAATAACAAATAGTTCAAATTTCTTAAAGAAAAAAAGATGTAATTAATAATACTAATTCTACATAATGAAAAATAAAGCAGTATTCCTACTATGAGGTACAGCTGACTCACTCTCCAAGACAGTAGTTGGCTTAGGATGCACTTTTTAAAACCACCAAGCAGATAAATCTCCTTACTTTTATTAAAATACACAGCTTTATGCCATAATAGAGGTACAGCTTCTTTCATTTTACAAAACTGCCAGTCTAATGAAAATTTTGATTTGACAGTCAGCTTCCAACAATCACCTTCAAAATGTTAATAAAGATTACTTATTTAATGTATGAATTTCCCATACACAAACACACTGTTAACATGTTTCTAATGTTATTAAAATGTAACAATACGTATATTAATATTAAGTAGTACAGCAAGTAGTCCATTGATTTTTATAGTTTTTGTATACAGGGTTTTGGTTTTGTATGGTCAGTTAATCATGGCCAAATTAGCCTATGCTCAATTATTTTATTTATTTATTTTTTTGTCACTGTAATTCAGAAACCTTATTACAAAGCAGATTCATTTTTTGTGAATAAATGAATGTAAGTGTTTCCACATTTATGGGAGAAAATACATGACCACATACCTGGTGGAGTTGCTGCGTGGTGCACAATAATTTAACAAATTATATGTTCAAATTTATTGAATTACAGTTAACATTACTTAATATTAGCCAAAAAGTTTCCTTTTTCATATAACCAGAGAACAAGAAATAAAGTAAGATTTTTTTGTTAGTGTGCTAATAACATTACTTACAGGTCTATGTTGCACTTCACTGACTGCACCAACAAAGTGCAAAATTTATCAATTGAAAGCAAACTATTTGCTGTATATTCTCTGTAGAACTGGAAATTCCAGAGAATACTTTGACAAATATATAGATTTACAGTCTACAGTAACTTCCAAAGTAACCCTGTTAAGTTAATACTGTAAAACTAAAAAAAAAAATATAAAGTAATTTTAAATACTGTATGATAATGTTAAGTTCACTGACTATATTTTTTTTAACTGTAAGACATGGATCACAATGCCCAGTTAATTTTTCTTCTTATCCTCAGATCAGATCATGAAATCTAATAATTTGAAGATAAATAGCTAATCAATTTCCTAAGAATTCATGAACTGCACTTTATTAACTGCATAGTAAATGATATCCAGCTTAGATAATTTTCATACCTATAAATTTGTTTTCATGGTGAATACACTTCAACCAGTTATAAGCCTTGCTTGTACTGTTTTACAGACCAATATAAATATTTCACTAAACTCTAAATACCATAACCACTGACGTATACCTGCCACTATCACAATTACATGTAAGATAATAATTATTAAAGTTTGGTCATTAAAATTTTAAAATGTAATTATTCAAAAGCTTTACAAATACAATATTCTATTTTGAGTCACAAACATGGATTACGCATTTTTATTACACAAGATATTGATACACAATACTTCTTAAAATCAAAACAGAATTTAATCTTAATGTGAATAACATTTTAACTTATATACAAAAAAGAAAATTGTAGAAAATCTGATTGTCTGGATATTATATTTGAAATAAAACATAAAATAAAGTAATTACAGATATTTAAAGAAAGCCATGTAATATCATAACTAAACAATTAACCGCTCTTCAAAGTTTAACAAAACAGACACCGCTTCTATGCATAAACTTAATACATATAATTTGATACACAGAGAATTTACTCACAAACAACAGTAAAATTAAACTGAACATTGAAATAAATCACAAACAAATAACTAAATTTAAAGAATACAATGATAAATGGCAAAATAATATGCCAAAACAAATAAAAAATAAATTACTCAAGGAGATCCCTAAAAACAGTATTAATATGATTACAAACATAATAAAAATAAATACAGCCAAATGTATAGACTAAAAAAAACAATAATAATACAAAATCAAATAAAGTTTATTAAATTTAATGACTGGAGTCAAATTTAAACAGGAAAAATCAACAGACTGTTCAAGAAGATATTTTCTGAGCTCTAATAGTTTTAAAAAGAGAAAAATAAATTTCCTAACAACTGATAAAACATTCAATCACAAAAATTTAAAAAAAGTAATTTTAGAAAGAAACAATAATAACAAAGAAATAGATACCCTGGAGAAATGTTACAAATTCATGAATATTCAAATAATATGAAGTTGATTCTTTAATTTGACAGGCTGAACTGTTTTCATACATAAACACAAAATATTTGATTATTCCTGTAATGTTCAATTAACAAAAAATTATTTTTTGTTAATATATGTTTATATTTTGTTTTATTTTTTATAATATATGACTATTTTTAGAACATATGTTTTTTACTCTTTTACATCAATTTTCTCAGAATTAAATTCTCTACAAGTTTTGATGATAGATCTTACACATTTATGTTATTTAACAAAGGTTTTGAATTATAAACATAAAATAAAAACATATTTTTACACAACCAATTTTTCTGTTTTACATTAGAAATTACAAAAATGACTGGCGAATACTATTACGAAAGCTACTGAATAAAGCAGGTTTCAGGACCATAACTCAGGTTCTGAAACCTGTCTTATTCAATCTGTCAGATCAAAAACCATAAATTAAGTTTACCACTTAATTTGGGTTCCTTGAATTTCAGTATGGTTTTATTTCACTCTTTGCCCAAGAATCAGGGTGAAATCTTTCGCTAGCCGTAACTCGCTTATGGAGTGTTTCCAGACCAATGTCTACATGAATTTTTTTCATTATTTTCACCAGTAGATTGAGCCCAGAAAATGCTGGTAACACCATGTGAATCACCCTGCAGTTAAAGTTAGTTATAGTTAAAGCTGAAGTCATCACAAGTCTAAGATAGTAATACTTCAAAAAATTTCCTAAGTTATTAATTTTTTTTATTTTCATCAAAAAGCTTGGGGGAAAAGTTTCTTAGTATGTTAATGGAAAAGTAAAACAAGATTATTTTTTTATATTACGTGCATACTTTTGAAAATATTAAAAGCCTGAGAGTAGAATCCCATATCTGGTGATCTGTGTAGCAGTAGGCCCCTTATGCCACAGTTCTGTCACCATCCACAGGTCTGAAGCGCCTCAACCCTTTGAAGTTTTCAATATTTACCTCATCTATTACTTCATTCTTTCCCTTCTTATCTCCTTCCACTGATCCTTCCAATGCTGATATGTACTTCCTTTAATTATATTTTCTAACCAGTTTCTTTTTTTTGTGTACTTCCCGCTTAGTGCTTTTTTTTTAATCCTGTCCATTACTTCCTCATTCCTCACTTTATACATCCATCTTACCTTCTCAATTCTTCTCCATATCCACATCCCAAAAGCCTCAATCCAGCTCTTCTCACTCTTCATCATCATGCTTCATTTCCATCCAACAACACAATCCGTACACAGCATTTGGCTAACCTCTTCCACATCTCATAAGTCTAGATTTTACTATATAATAATTTCATCTTCTTCCTGAAGGCTTCCTTTGCCATTGCTATATTTCCTTTGTAATCTTCTGTCCTCTGTTCTCATACTCTCCAAATATCTGTAATATTTTACTCTTTCTACTTTTTCTTCAATTGTCCTTACCACTAAATTCTCAGCTAGAATAAACACATATCAGCAAACCTTATGCATCTTATTTTTTGTCCTCCTATACTTATTCCTTCTTTTTTTTATGTATTCCTCATCACACCTTCAACGTAAGTGTTCAACAGTGTCTGTGAGAGGCAGTATATTTGTTTAACAACTCAATCTAGACTCACCCAGCCAGTCATATTTTTACTTACTATCATTACTGCTATTTACCTAATAAATAATTCTTTAATTAGCCTTCTGTCTTTCCAATCTTCTTGAGAATCTCCATCATTTTCTCCCATTTGACTCTTAATAAACATAGATTCTCAAACTTGTTTAATATATAATCAAATATATGATTAAACATAAGGATGAAGAGATCAGTATAGAAGAAAATAATCTTTTTACATTTTACAAGTGGTATGGTATTTTTCATTAATTAAGCAAAATATATTCAACAGCTGACAGAATACAAAACAGCATCGCAGTTTAGTTCACAATGAGCTTGTAATGGAGGGAGTTCAATGACAAGCCTACAATGGCTGGCAGGAGCGGAGACACATGCCAAGACCAAACATTCCTTACTTTTTGGACAAGAATCATAATTTTTTATAAATTTTATAACAGTTAAAAATCTTTTAATGGGGATACTTCTATAAATCAATACAAATACTGCTTAAAGCCAGCTAAAATACATTATTCAACATGAAAATAATAATACAGTGTATACATATTTAATGTCTACACTGTAATCATAAAAAAAATCTGAGGTGGATACCAAATACTATATACACACACTTTTATTATTAAAGATGCTAACAATTTACAGGTCCTCAAATGTTATATTTTATTAGGCGACTTTACAATTAATTTTATTCATTCATAAAAGAATTACCCAATTTAACAACAAAAAATAACAAATTACTTACTTAATACAACATTAAGCTGACTCAGACCTCCATATACAATTGCTGTATCAGGTGATATAAATGTGAGACTGTGCCACGAACGTCCTTCTGGCCAAGTACTACATTTTGACATAGGCTTCAAACTGAAATAACATTTTAGCAATTCTAAATTATTAAAAATATAATGCTCTAGAAACCAACAATATCTTAATTGTTAAAAGTATACAGGAAATATATAACTTAAAAGATAATCTAGAAATAATTTCAAATTGATGAATCCACCTTGCAGCAATAAAATTTCAAAAATATTATTTTTTTCATTTTTAATAAAGAGCATGATTTTGAACCATAATCACTTTCTTTTTACATTTTTTTTTTAATTATGTCTAAATCATAAAGCAGAAGCCATTGTTTGGATAACATGTATACCATGCATAAATTTTTATGACAATTTTAATTTTTTCAATTACTATCTTTGTATTTTTATCCATATTTTAATACTTCCAGAAGTATTTTTGCTTCATCTGAATGCAGTTTTATAAAATTTAATTAAAACTACAGAGATGAATGTTTTAAACCTAATTTTAAACTACTCTGCTGCTATGTAATCTTTTAGATTAACCATGTTTTGGTATTACTACAAGAATATATATTGTTAAACAAAAATGTTTTAATTGTATTATTTTCTTAATTCTTCAATCATGTTTAAATTCCACTTGAACAAAAATTATAATTCTGTTGCTGTTTTCTATTATGTGTATTTTCTCATTATTAAGAGATTGAAATCACAAACTGACTTTTAACACTGGAATGTTTTCTACATTTGAAAATTGCACTGCTTTTGGCCTTATATCTCAGAACTATTTCTTCATATTTGGCTCAAATATTTCCATATATGGGGCACGAATTGTATTAACCTTTTTTTTTTCAAAATACATTAATGGGTTGGATATATCACAAAAAAAAATAATTTCAATTTTCTTCAGAGGCATTTTAGGGAAAATTTGTTCCTGCAATGCAAATATAAATAATCCAAATAAAAAAAACTTTTTCAAAAACTTAACCTCCACCTCTTAAAATAGAAATATATGTTTTGTGTTCTATTGTTCTATCTCTCTTTGGTTTAAATATTTTTCAATATTTTTTTTAACTTTATACTAAATAAGTACTTACTGTAAATTTATTTTATTTGACGTTAATTAATTTATAATCATTAATTTACAAAACAATTTTCATTACTACATACTTTTATTAAATTCTTAATTTTAATAAGACCTATATAATTTAGGAGTCTTTTTAATCATACAACACTATGTTGAAATTTTTTGGTGATGAAAGTGTAATATGATTGTAATTATTACACAACAGATTCACTTTTCATAATGATAAAAATAAAGCTAACACCAATTCAACTACAACTTTTGAAAATTAAGAAAATAAAAAATAAGCAATTTTACTTTAAGAATTACTCATAGCAAAGAGTAACATTGCTATTACCAGTCACACAAGACACATGATCCACACTATAAAGACATGTTCAATGGATAAAGTTATACTAATGATTAATTGAAATTTACGCACTTGCCACTCCACGTCATAGTTTTCATATCAAGAACGTGAATTTCATTATTTCTTATGGAACCAGTTCTACCACCAAACATGTAAACATATGAACCAGTTATATCAGCTGCATGAGCAGCTCGTGGACCAGGTTCTGGACCATGAGTTATAGGCCATTCCCATTTATTAGCTGCTATGTTATAACAAACAAATTGATTATTCCATCCTCGTCCAGGCCAATCTGAATTAACAGTACTAATGTCCATAATATATAAATACCTTGAATTATTTGGATATGTATTTGGCCCAAAACCACCGAAGAAATATATCCTTAAAAAAATAAATAAAACAGAAATAGGAGTTAATTAGAAATAAATATGCAGTAATAATAATTATTGTAATTACGGCGTAATCTAAAGGAGCAAAAAATAATTACACAAAATTAGTCACTAAAAAAAAAAAGGTCTTAAATAAAATTCTCCCTTGTACGAAAAACATGAATTTTGTAAAAACATGTGAATTTCTTTTACTCCTCATAATTTTTTTTTTTTTTTTTTGGAAGGCAAAAAATGCTTTCACATTATCATTGCCTGAAAGAAACGTAATACAATTCTACAAAAACATTTTACAATAATTATTAAAAGTCAAATTCAGATACTTGGCCTTAAAAAACAACAAGATAATCAATAGCATCATCAAATTGTTTCTTAGAGTATTTTGCATGTTAGCTCCTAATTTAAATTTACGATGCAACACCATAGTAACACATAGTCCATAAGGATGTGGTGTAAAAATATTTTCTTTTTACCCTTTTTTGTTTCTTTTTATACAGTATGTTTTTTGCTTGAAGCTGATAGATCAACTCTCTGATAATCATTTGTACTCAACCTTACTCAAAATGAATGCAGCTGTCTTCGCACATGAATTTGTTTTAAAAAAATACACTTTTTGACAAACTGATTAGCTATAAATATGTTTTCTTATTATGACAACCCAAAACAAAATAGATAAAAAAATAAAATAATTTTTTTTTCATGTGAATGAACAGAAAATATTCTTATTACAAGGTGAGTTTTAAAAGTAGGTTCTGTTTTAAAATAAAAACAAAAAAAAATCAACAAAAACAGAAAAAGATGAACTACTTTTCTACATAGCTGCCTTCAACTTAAAACTCATTTTTCATAGTGTTTCACTAGCTTATATAAATACTTGTAATTATTTTATACAACATTCATACAAGATACTAAACTCTATTGTCGAAGTAAAAATGGGCTTTGAAAGTGATTTATTAGTTGTATTTCAGATCGCATAGAGCTGCAAAGTTACACTTACATATTACTGGTGATTAGTTATGTATATAACCCCTGCCTCCATGGAAAAGTGATACTGACTGTAACTTTCATCTAGAAGGTTCTGGGGTGGCTTTCATTCACTACAAAATTCATTTTTCATTCGTAACTGTAATTTTGAGATTAGAAATACTTTGATAATCAGACTATAAATTCATGCACTTCAGCAATATTTTTTTTTCTTATGTGTGTCTGTTATCAGCACATATATAGCGCACAGTTATTTAAAATTCAATTTTTCAATCATAACTTCTTAAATTGAAGATCATAAAACATCAAAGACAGTTATGACATGCTGAAGTGCCGGTTTGCTCAAATTTCTTTGTCAACTTTTTGAATCTAATTATTTGTTATCACCAATGACTGGCCATTACACTGTTCATCAAGAACGTTCATTCGTTCTTCTTGACATAAATGAGACCATTGTCTTACTATGGCATAACTCATATCTGGCTCATAAATGTCACAAATTTGCCAGTGAATTTCAGCAAAGAGTTGGCAGGATCACAAATTGCAGCACTCATTATAAATGGAAGAACAGAAACAACTAACAACAAAATTACTAAACTATTATTGCTAAACGCTGACTATTGATTGAAATTAACTGAGCTAACAAGCGCCATCTGTTTACATCACGTATATAAGCGACAAATCAAAAACATGCTTGTATTCAATAATTTTAAACTATTTCTAATCACAAAACTGGTGACGAATGAAAAATGAATTTTGTAGTTTATGAATAATGTCAAGTCACTCCTACATAACTTTCCAGATGAAAATCATAGTCACTACCACTCGTCCACAGAGGTCAGCATTATACAAATCACTAATCATCAATAATACATTAATATAACTTTGCATTTCTATTCTATCCCTAATACAATACATAAATCACTTCAAAGCCCATTTCTACCTCAACAGTGCAATTTAGTATCTGGCATAGATATTATAAGAAATAACTTCAATTATTCTAAAAGAAATATTTGATAACCTAGAAATAATAAAAAAAAACTTACTTTTCATTGTAAAACCAACAAACAAGTTTATCACAAGGAGATGGTGGAATACCTTCAGGTAGCAGCTGTTCCCATATAAAATTATTTAAATTTAATCTAAATAAATGATTTGAGTTACCAACTTCAGTAACACCAATGACATGATAACCTACAAAAAAAAGTAAATAAATAGAAAACATTCAGAAATCTGAATGTTATTCAGATAATCTGAACTTATCTTCATTTTATTTAATTATAAACAAATTTTCTGAAAGTATTGCTGCAAATTTTATAAACATATCATTACAGAACATGCATTATATTCTGCATTTCCAGAATTAAATTGTATTTTAACATTTTATTATCGATCGATTGTCTTGCATAATTTTTTTCACAAATTTTAATTTTATTATATTCAAAAATATTTATATAAAATATCATATTTAAATTATATTAATAAAAAAAAGTCTCAAAAAATATCCAAGCACTGACAAAAGAGTTCACTAGATATTCAAAAACACAGAACTCTATATGCCAAGCATATTATTCTACACAAGGGTGGCTATTAAATAACATGACTAATGCTGCTACAGAAGAACTCTGCATACGCCAGATTCATACGACTGACAACTATGAAGTGTGAAGCCCTCCTCTTTCGATTGTTGCCACCCCAGTTTCTGTAGACATATTAGTCTGGCCATGGCCTTCGTTTGGATAATATTTGTTTTTTTGTTTTGCCGAAAAAATGATAAGTGTTTTATTAGAGCAAAGTTAACTACAAATCGCCATTTGGACCTCTTAGTGGTATCTCTGTATCAAGCCGTGAACTTTCTGAACCACCCCATAAAGTACAAAAAAGGGATTTTATAAGAAAAGTTACTAGTATCTGAAAGTTGCTAAATTAATAAAATAAATTCATAATAATTTTCTATTACCATTTTTAAAAAGTGACAGTCATAAACAAGCAAAATATACTATGTTACTTAAATAGATAAATACAAATTTATCAGCAAAATTGCCACTAATGACAGGCATTAATTTTTAAAGTTATAAAAGATAATACAAGATAAACAAAAAATCATCCCTTACATTAAATCCTATACAGTAAAGTATAACAATGACGAAATATAAGAAATTTTTACACAAAGAACAATAAATAAAATCTAAATGGATGCTCCTATTTGATTAAATTAAAAAGTTAACTTTAAAAAAAGGATAAGGAAATTCTAGACAATTATTAATAATTGAGTCAAAAGCAAGGACTGTATCACAGCTTACTTTAAATAAATGACAGTTAAAATTCTTAAATTACTAGAAGAAAAATTCTAGATGTGTAAAAACTTTATTCTATAACCATTTATTTTAACATGACATTACTAAGTACGGATTCTTTACTAGAGATGAAACTCCAGAACACTTTTAATAAGTGTATTTATTATACTAATATATTTAGTAACAAATATTCTCCATTATGAAATTAAACATTAAATACATTAAACATTTGAGAGGCTCTACCAATCAAACAATTTTTTTTTTTTTGGGAAGGCAAAAAATGCTTTTGCATTAACATTGCCCAGAACAAAAATAATACAATATTACAACAAAAAAATTAAATTATTACAAAATTACAATAATTATTAAATAGCCAAATACAGATGCCCAGTTTTAAGAAACAAGATATTTGATAGCATCATCATATTGTTTCCTAGAGTAGAATATTGTTTCTGAGTAGAATATCTCAGATGTTAGCTTCTAATTTAAATTTACAATGCAATGCCGCATAACAGACAGTCTACAAGGTTGTGGTGTATCATCAGTTGGCAGTTGCAGTGAACACAAATGGTCAACAATCAAATTGTTACACCATCTGAAATGTATAATTATTGCAAAGACAATATTAAAAATATAACATTTATTTTCTCCTCTAATAAATATGTTCATGAGACTGAAGAATACCTCAGTTCTCGTTATCAAGTAATCACAACAGTCCCAGAAACAAGAATCTTTCACAGTTATGTTCCAACAAGTCAGAAAAGTATTCTGAAAGACCGGGCAACCTCTGAATCAGAAACATTTACGTTCGTATTGGTACACAAGAACATTAGTATTTCTGATTGCTTTATAGGTTTACCAAAGCCAAAATGTAAAAATTATGTCTGCTGTGTATATGATGGCGAGTGGTAGTTAGGTGAAGTCATTTACGTCAAAATACATGAAAATGAAAAGGAATATCGAATTCACTTTTTCCATCCACAGGGTCCTGGTACGCCAGTCAAGAAATCATTGAAGGAAAATCAAATATGGGTTCAACTGGAAAATATTTTAAAGATTCTCATGCCTTCAGAGCTTATTCTATCAACTATTGGAAGAGGACACAACATTACATCAAAGATGAATGAGGACTTATCAGTTCTAGTCAATAAAAAAATAGCAGAAGCACTAAGCTGTGTTAGTTAAGTTTGTTACAAAAAAAGTGCAAGATTTATTCAAAATTTCCATTAGCATGAGTAAAATATGGTAAAAGTGAACTGAACAACTGTTAATGTATGTATTTTTGGTTATAATTTTGTAATTATTATTTATCACTCTGTAATTGACTATTTATTAATTATCAATTTTTTCATTCTAATTGTAATTTTTATAATCTGAAAAAAATACATAACATCACTATTTTTGGATAGTTAGTCAAAGGGAACAGTGTTTTTAGCAGTTTTGTTGGCTTCATTACTAATCAACCCCTTTGAATAACAAAATAAATTTTATATGGTTTTTAAGTACATAAAAATTACTTACTCCAGTAAAAATTTCAGATTTTTGTCAACCGTCCCACATGTGGTTTTTGGTCCCCAAAAATGAGACATTTTCAAAATCATATGATTTGGCGGCCATGTTTTTTAATGAAGACACTGTGTAACAGTCCAATTTATTTTTTATTTATGTACTACTAGTACCTAAGAGTTCAAAGGTAAAAAAACAGGCTTGTTACCTTAAGCCGTTCATTATTTATTTTGGGCCCAAAATTTGACAAAAAAACAACTTTTAAATGTAAATTCAGTAAACATTACAAGATTTGGTTATGTAACAAAATTAATTTTGAGATGAATTTACTCTTTCCAAAAAGCCATTTTTGATCCTTTGTACGATGTAAAATAAGACTGCTACAGCTCATGGGAAAAGTGCCGAAAATGGCTGATTTTACCTGTTGGCAAGTTAGAAAATACTACTCAAGAAAAAGTTTTTTAAAAATATAAAAAAATTTTTTTTGCCACAACCAGGTGGGTAGTTATACACCAAATATCATCAAAATCAAAAATAGTGATGCACTGATCACTTGCTGAATTAAAGTGGAATACCCCTGAGGTGTCATGTGAGTTTTTTAATGCATGGGACAACTCGCAGAATGTAAAGGGAGCATTTAATATCCATCGACCAAATCAACAATTTTTAACCATGGTACTGTTACCATCTGTATCTTTCATCTCTGAAATTTGTTAATATATGATGAAGTTAGGGACAGCAAACAGAAACAATCTGCCAAGTTAGCTGCGACTGTAGGAGATGATGTAAGAAGTTCTCCTTCATGAATAAGTCTGAGAATAAATTGTTACTGTGATGCATGAATTGCACGAAGCTTCTTCCACACAGTGGGAGTAGTGCATGAGATGGTGTCTATGTAATTCTTCCAAGACTTTCTCCTAGCATTTATGAATACCCGATTACATACTGCTCTAGCCTTACAATACAATTCAGATGACCATTTGTAGGTCTGTGGTTAAATTTACATACTATCGGCTGTCGTTTCTTTAACATGCTTTGTCAATCATCATTCCACCAGGGAATGGAGGGACATACTGGGTTACCTGATGTTTGTGAAATAAATCTACAAGCATTCTCAAGCACCAGGGGGGTAAAAGAGGTAAGTTGATCAAGGGTGCCAGAGCTAACATCATACTGTGATGGAAGGCTTTATGGTAATCAACCCAATTTTGCTTTTTCAACAATCCATCTCTGTCCTTTTTTACTCATCACACAGTCAACACCAAAAGCAATAATAGTTGGCTTATAGTTACTGCGGGGAAAAAATCATCAAAAACGTACCAATTAAGATGAGGGAGTAAACTCAGTAAGCATAAGGAGAGGGATACAAAATGTACAAATCCTTAAACATCATCATACATTACTATTAATAGAATATAAAAGAAAATGCATTCCTTTAACATAATATGTTAAAAACGTATTATTTTTATGTTATAAAAACGTAATATGTTTTTACATTTATAAATGTTAAACTCAAGCTGTTTTGGTTAAACTATTCAGAAAATTATTTATCATGCTTAAGTGCTTGTGCTTAAGTGCAACACAATCCTAAATTGAATTTTTGCAAAATAATTTCACATCATACATGAGAACTCTTAAAGATTCAGGTAGATCATTATAGATAAAACAAGAGTGGCGGCCGAAGGTATGAGCCAGCAACACATCTGAAAGGGTTTTGATGATAAAACAACTGAAAATTCATGACCACACACATGCACATGCATGTGCTCGCACACAAAAATACACAAACAAAACTTTTTGCATAGCAGGTAGAACTACAATATTTGATCAAGTCTTTACAGGACCTACCTTATTCAATTTCAATAAAATATTATAATAAAGGGTATCAAAAGCTTTAAAGAAATCTAAATATATGACTTTCTACCACATCACCATCACTCTTAAAATGTTTGTATCTGTAAAAGCCAATATTTTTCACATTTGATTGAATAGGGACAAACCTATGCCGACCTCAAACAATAACAGAAAGACTTGATAAAAATATTTGATCATTTAATAACTAACTAATACTTTGCTATAAGAATTTAAGAATTAATTTTTTTGATATTCTGGCAGTAATCATAAGGTTAAGTTTTGAATACCACTGTAACTCTAAAAATCTTTTCTTTGCAAAAAGAAATGAGGTAGTGATTGATAAACTGAAAATGAAAAGCAGAGACTTAATAGATCAACTAATTAATAGATCAATTAACAGATCAAGGAATGCATGTCTATAACTAAGACATGCATCTCTTGATCTGATAAGGATAACCACGTAATCCAAACAGCAAGATTTAAGCTACTTAATTGGAGATTTAATATCTTCCAACAGTGTTTCTCTCAGGAAAATATTAATACAACTGGTGAAATCATCCAGTGCATAGTCGAAATCCTTTGTGTAACCAATAACTTTTAGAAACATAAGACAAAAAGTTTACAAAAACATGAGGAGCTTCTACTAGTAATATAAATAATGTTATTCAATAAATGAATGCTATTGTGCTCAAAAATCCCATCAAATTGAAGCAGCAATCAATTCTCTTTTTATCACTGATTAAAATTTAATGAATGTGGTTCCAAGCTAAATAAACAAGATACAAAACAGAAACAAACTTTTACCTAATCCAGGTTTTTCGAATTCAGATTCCTTATTACTACCAATCAATTTTTAATAAAAAATTGACTGATCTTCATTCAGAATTTTTCTTATCTTTCCTAATAATCTATAATGTTCAGATTGAAATCGGCCAAACATCATAATATAATGACTCATCTCCAAAAACAAGAAAAAATGTCACCCAAATGACAAAAAAGATGATTACAATCGAGATGGTTATCATGGTCAAGACAAAGATTTATCACTGTAGAATTTTACTTGAATATTAAATGTTCCAGGAGCACTCATTTTTAATTTAAATTAAAATTCAATCATTGCAGACATACTCTGAAAGACCGTTACTATTTTCCTATAAATCATGAAGCTACAGCCTAGACAAGTTTTTGACTCATTTTTGCCACAAAGAGCACACTCTAGTGAATCCAACCATAATTTTATCTTGCCTTCTCATGTCGACACAAAACACAGAGCAGACGCAGTCTATTATTTAATTGGCATATTATGTATATATAGCTTTCTTGAAGTTCTATACCACTATTATTACCTATAATAACGCAGTTCATTTCTGGTTTTTATAAATTAGTACAGGCAAAAACTATAAAGAAGTTTTTAAATCCATAAAAAAATGACTGCAGTAAAACAAGGCATCACCAGAAAAACATGAAATACATAAATTGGCAGAAATTTCAACGCATCTTAAGATCTACCTACAGTAATAAAAACAAGTTAATAATATTAAACACTAAAAATCACAAGAAAATGTACAAAAAAAAATTATGAAACCTAATTTAAGTTAAATATTGTTAAGGTTATCATTAATAAAAAAACAAACATAAGTAAGACAAAAAATAAATAAATAAAAAATTTACATAAATACATACCACCAAATATATATAAACAATTATCAAATATAACCCCACAGGAGCCAGAACTTCTTGGAGGAATGTCTCCTTTGGTTAAACTTCTTTGCCTTAGAATCAAAAAACAAAAATAAACTTATATAATAATAAACATTATTTTAAATAACAGTCACTTCTCACCTGTTTTATTTGTTATTTCTCAAATAAAAACTTTTAATAACAAACAACTACTTCATCAGCCAAGAATTCAATTCATTAAAAAATAATAAATAATCTTTTAAGATTATTTTAAATAATATGAGAAACAAACCTGTTCCTTCAATAATTCTTGATTAAAAAATGACAGCTTATTTATCAGGTTATATTCATATTAATGTTAAAACATTATTTGATAAATCAATATTTAAAATAATAAATCTTTGTATATAGTGAATGGTTTATTAATATAACATTAAATTTTCCTGCCACATCTATGTAAAAATTGTTAACAGTTATTTTTACCTAATAATATTCTAAAATAAAAAGTTTACTACTGCTTTATTATAAGCATTACTATTATAATAAAAATTTTTTTATGAATTAATACATGAAATAATGTAAAACAGATATCATCGTACACCTTTACACACTGACGTCTTTCCTGCATAGGAAGGCCAGCCACAAACTAAGGCTGCAATAATGACACTATAGAATGTTTTAAGAAACTACTAACATAAAAGCATACTTCCATAAAAGCATCAATCCTTTGAAGCTTACAGACTATGTGTGTGTACAGACTTCACAACTGAAATGTTACAGCATGAAGATGATCAATTTCTTGATCATATTATGTTTTGTAATGAGTCAACATTTCATCTTAGTGAGAAAGTTAACACTCATACTGCCAATATCTAGGGATCAGAAAAGCCCAATTAATTCTTATAATTACCAAAATGAAATGTTTTCTGTGCAATATCCTGATGGCAAGTTTATGGACCGTTCTGTTTTTGATGAAGTAAGCATTATAGAGGTCACTTATTTGGATATACTGCGTACATGTTTCTTTCCTCAACTGCAAAATGGACCACAGCATTTTATTTGACAAGATTGTGCACGCTCATTGGAATAACTCTGTATGGGACTGGTAGAATGATGTTTTCACCAACCGCTGGATCGGTCAGCATGGACCAATTACTTGGAGTAACTGGACCAATACTTGGACCATGGAGTAGAAATATTCTAGAAAGTGTTAATGGGAAAAAAAAGAAATAAGACAGCAAAATGAGTAAGTATTATTTAAAATATTTATCACACATTCTGCTAGATTGCATTTGATAAACATTATATAAGGTATATGAATAATTAATGAATCTAAAACTAAATTATTTTCCTAAGATAATATTGCAAGTTTTATATAATAATTCAATTCAAAATTACCAAACATCAGTAACTGTATCATAAATCCATACTTCATCTGCACTATGATATCTACCAACTCCAGTACTAGGCTCAGTTGCAGATTCCTGTAAATAAAATTTTATTAACAAGACCAGTAGCAACCTTCAACTACAAGTAAATAAATCGGAAGTCTTTCCATGTATAACATAAGCAGAAAAGAATAACAACAATAACCATAACCTTTTTATTTTAGTTTAAAAAACAAAAATAAAAATATTATTACCCACAAAAATAAAATCAAAACAATTTAATAAACAATAGCTTACTAATCACATAATATGAGCACAGAAAGTAGTATCATCAGCAAAACAAAAGTTTCCTTAATCAGTATAAACAAATTGTGTGATCATCAACTAACATCTGGTGTTTTATATTGCTTTAAGAGAAAACAGAGCATTAATAACATTACATTACTTCACATTCTGAATTGACACACAAGTGAAAACTGAATTCAGAAAGAGGGAAAAACTAAAATGTTATGTTTCAAAATGTTGTCATAATTATATTGTGATCAAAAAATATTTTAAGAGATAATACACCACCAATAAAAAGAAATTGACAAAACTAAAACATTTTTCAGTCAGAATTCTCTGGTTATTTAATTATAAACTATTGTATATTATTATTATTAATAATATAAATATCTAGAATGGCAACCAGGCTCTCCTAATAAATTAAACAAATCTAAAAATCAGAATAACGGTAAATTGGTTTAATTCTTTATGATTTAATTTTTATTTACCGTGAATTTACCAGATTGCAATGAAGGGTATGTTACAATAGGTTTACATTTTTTAGAAATTCCAGACACTTGTTAAACAAAAGTAACAATCTGCAATAAGGCCTCTACCTCACAGTGAAATTATTTCAGTTCCTGAAGTACCTGTGAATGTATGTTTTAAAAGCAGCGATGAAGAATCAGGCAGTACTGATGAAGACAACAATGATTTTCAAAAAATCAAGTTCAACTGTTATGATAAAGACTGCAGGGACTGCATTTACTTAAAAAAAATTCAAAAATTCCAGGCTTTAAGCCGACAAAGAGAACTTTCTCAGTACTTTGTTGATGAAAATAATTTGGTTTATTGCACAAATATTGATGAGCTTATGTTGCATTTAGGACAAGTTCATAAACCTGAGGACTGGCGCCTTTTCATAGATTCATCCAAGTATAATAAGTGGTTCTACTACCCAACAGTAACAAATATCCTTCGATACCAATCACTTATGGTATTAATTTGAAAGAGACATACAATGTAATGAAAGATGTCCTTGAAAAAATAAATTATAAAAACATAGCTGTAACATATGTTGTGATTAGAAAGTTATAGCTATTTTGTTAGGCTATACTAATTACATGTGTTTTCTTTGCGAATGGGATAGCCAAGCTAGGGATAAACATTATGTTACCAAAGAGTGGAAGAAACGAGACAACTCCAAATGAGAAAAATATTATTCATGAGCCCTTAGTTTAACCCAAAAAAATATTTTTACCTCCTCTCCATATTAAGCTAGGACTAATGAAAGATTATGTAAAAACAATGAAGAAGGATAATCTCAGATTTTTATACTCGGACAGAAATTTCTGAATGTAAGCGAAAGAAAAATTAATGAAGGAATATTTGTTGGTTCTCGAATCAGAAAGTTGATCAAAGATGATGTATTTAACTCAATGTTAAATAATGTAGAAGGTGCCACTTGGGCTTCATTTAAAGACGTTAGCAAAAGTTTTCTCGGCAAACAAAATCAGACAATTACCACGATACTGTTAATCAACTTTTTACTTCATACAGAGTTATGGTTAGTAATATGTCTCTGAAAATACATTTCCTCCTCTCACATCTGGATTCTTTCGGACAACCTCAGGACATAAGTGACGAATACAGTGAACGTTTCCACCAAAACATTTTGGTAATGAGAAGCCGCTATAAAGAGAAATGGAATACTAACATGCTAGCTGATTAATGTTTGACATTAATTCGGGATGTGCCTGAGGCTATTTATGAAAGAAAAGCATCAGCAAAATCATTCTAACACAGATATGGCCATGCAAAATTATAAATGTTACAGATTTTAACTATATTTTCCCTAATTTTTTTTGAAGTGTAATTTATTTAAAACTAAGGGTGACAGGAAAATTGTATTTGCAGATCTGAATGTGCGCAAAAAAGCAATTCAAGAAATGACATCGCACTTAGAGAAACATTAAAAAAATATTTTTTGTCTATTTGTGTAATTTAAAAAAAATCTGATGTGGACATTAATGAAATATTTGGATCTTAGAAGGAGAAGTTTCGGTTTGTATCAGACTTCATCTCGTTTTTTTTTTTTTATTTAAATATATTGATTTATTAATAATTATTAACCTCCGATTGAAAAAAAAATCAAACGTTGTTAGTGAAATAAAATTTTATGTTCTTTCATTTTAATTCAGAAATTTTTACAGGTTAATAATCTTATCTACATAAATAAAAAAGAAAATGTTCGTTTGTTCAAAATCTTAAATCTCCGAAAGTTCTTCACAGATTGTTTTGAAAATTTGACACAACGTTGCTTTTGAATACGCGCGTTTTTATATACCTACTATTATAAAAATGTCGCACCTGTGATAAAGTAAAAATATGTTTTTTTTTAAAAACAGCGCTATATGTTGAACGTAAAAGCAACACGTTATACTAAATATTTTACGATTCCATTTCACCGTTTCCTATAAATGTGTACGCTATGGACTAAAAAACTACTGGACCGATTGATGCGCGGGAAAAAAGGGAGAAAGGGAAAAATTTGAAAAGGTAAAAGGGAAAAATTGAAAAAAGAAAAGGGGAAAACGTGGGAAAGGGAAATGAAAAATTGTGGTAAAGGGAAGGGAATATGGTAAAAATGAAAATGGGATAGGGAAAAAGGGAAAGGTTAAATTTTGTGAAGTTCCGTAACCTTTATTTTTTTAATGTTTTGAAAACTTTCCATTTTGTTCATTTAATCTATAGATATATAATCAAATCTAGCAATAGCGAAGCATTGCCGGGTCTTTTTTTTTGTTAAAGAGGTAATCCCATTTACGGACGCCTATGCAGTGTCGGGCTTGCTAACATGTGCCGCAAGATGTTATTAATATGCGTATGTAAACCTGCGCACTACCGACTAAACCGCCACCCCTGGCTACCACCCTTCCTGGAACCGCTAACGAAGCATTCCTTCTGGAAGGAGGGTTACACGCCCACTCACACACTCATACGTCATAGTGCAATCGCATCATAATAGGAAAATCAACAGAAACACATCAGTTACAGCAAACAAGATACATCAGCATACATCATGATACTCAAAACAGATTATGAAACTACATACTAAGAAAAGGTCACACAATATATACAAATACAAGAGAAGAAAAACTCAAGATAACAAGTCTCACAACAATATAAACACAGAAAAAACATTTAAAAAAAACACCAAGAACATAAAGAAAAAGAAACGCCTGAAAAGAGACATTCATTAATATTACACGATCAGTGCAACAACACACTAAAAATGCATAGATCGGCCAGCAGAATGAAAAATGGTTTGTTTATTCCGTATGCGTTCCTATAACATTTATCCGATTGCTATGAAACTTTGGTGAGTTGTGCTCACGGCCGCGAAGATTTCTGAATTAGTTTTGACCCGCTAGGTGGCGCTGGGGTTGAGATATTTCGAAAAATTGTATTTATGGTCCGATTTGCCTCGCATTCAGAATATGTGTTACATGGAAAGAAATACCTCTGCAAAAAATGGACCCGCTAGATTGCGCTGGGATCGAGATATTTGGAAAAATTGCATTTATGGTTCGATTTGGCTCATATTCAGAATATACATTAGTTACGTGAAAAGAACATTTTTTGCAAAAACTATACCCATTAGGTGGCGGCGATGGCGAGATATTTACGAAACAAAAACAATCAGACTTTATTCTTCTATATATATAAAGCAATGATCGTATGTGTGTCCGATATGGTCTAAAAAACTACTAGACCGATTTACGGGCGGGAAACAAGGAAAAAGAGAAATGAAAATAGAGATAAATTGTAAGTTAAATTTTATGAAGTTCCGTAATGTTGATTTTTTTAATGTTTTATCAAACTTTCAACTGTTTACATTTAATCTATATGTATACCCAAATCTAGTAATAGCGAAGCATTGCCGGGTCTACTAGTAATTAATAAATCAATATTAAATTTAAAAAGTTTTTTTAAAAATATATCTACATGAAGTTGGATTTGAACTGATGTGTGCATTTTTACAGATCCGATACATTCTCATTTACATCACATAATTACTTTAGCGACGTGAAAAAAAAGTAATATATACTAATATAAAATACTGATACGGACACCACAAAAAATGTGATGCAAGTGGTGTCCATCGCAGTGCAATTTTATAACTCCTCACTTTATTAAAGAATTGGAGGATTGTATCTCACTTTCAAGTGAAATACGTTTAAATGAAGTCCAATAATATGTGTATAAGTAATTTAATAGGCATACAAGGAAGTCATGTGGTGTCCACATCAGAAAAATTGGAAAGTACCCTTTCGGTTAAGCCGTTCAAAATCGTGTTAAAAATGGGCTAGGACACACCGTTTTCGAGTTACGCTCTTTTTTTAAATTTTTTGATTTAAAATTGGCGGGCGACTGGAAAGTGGCGCTCGATCTGGTGAAAAAATAAACTGAGGTTCTCGACCAATCAGCGCGCGTGAAATAAAACCTCAGGTTCTGCGTCAATTTATTGAAGAAAACTTCCCGCTTCGCTGAAAGTAATGATGCTCGATTTTTAAATCAATTTAAAAGTGATTAAAACTGTTAACCGAGTGGTAAAAACACATTTTCATTTTATTTCGGCATCGATTTCAAAAAAAAATGTTGTGAAAAGGGCGTAACTCGAGAACGGGAGAACTTCGGGCTATGAAACTAGTCTCAGATAACGGAAAATAACCGTCGGGCTAAGCCTTTCAAAATCGCGTTAGAATTGGGCTAGGATGCACCGTTTTCGAGATACGCCCATTTTAAAATTTGACAGAATCTTTTTTAATGTAATGAATAATTTACTCGTATACTGGATCAATCTTTTTTAATGTATTTGAATAAGTTACTCGGGTTCTGAATCAATCTTTTATGCCTTGATCCCGCTTTCGCTGAAAGTAATGATGTCCGTTTTTTTTTTTTTATTAATTCAAAAGTGATTAAAACTGTTAACCGTGTGGTAAAAAACACCTTTTCTTCTTATTTAAGCAACAATTTCAAAAAAATGTTGTGAAAAGGGCCCAAGTCCAACAAGTCCACCCAAGTGGACCTATCTCGAGATCGGGTGTACTTGGGCGGATGAAACTACCACCAATCGCTTCGAAATATTGGAAAGTACCCTTTCAATTACCCCGTTCAAAATCGCGTTAGAATTGGGCTAGGACGCACCGTTTTCGAGTTACGCCCTTTTTTTTAATTTTAAAATATTTGAATTTTTGTAGTAAATAGTCGCTTTGGTGGTGAGAATTTAACTGGAAAGTGGCATTCGATCTCATGAAAAGAGGGCTGAGGTTCTCGACCAATCAGCGCGCGTGAAAGCACCCGAACCTGAGGTTTCCATACTACTTTCTGGAACCAACGAAAATAAGCACCACTTGTGGTATATCGTTGAAAAGTTCTTAATGAGGGCTTATTACTGCAGTTAAAAAAAAGTTCAAAATCTAAATCTTTTGGATTTTTTTGGACACTTTTGGTCCAGTCGATTGCAATCAAAAGGGGAACTGCGCGACTAGATCTTACAACAGTCCTAAATCCAAAATTTCAACATTCTACGGCTAATCGTTTTTGAGTTATGCGAGATACATACGTATGTACGTACGTAAATATAGGCGTCACGCCAAAACTAGTCAAAACGGATTTAGGGATGGTCAAAATCAATATTTCCGTTGAAATCTTAAAACCAAAATATTACAATACTTCCTTTATTTCTTAAAAGGAAATCACAAAAAAATATGCTAACATTATTCTTTTTTACTTTCTTGTACGAAGTAAAGGAATTATTGTGATTGTGAAAAATTTCGGTTTTCGGGTTTCAACGGAAATATCCATTTTGACCATCCATGAATCTATTTTGACTAGTTTCGGCGTGACGTCTGCACTTACGTATTTATCTCGCACAAAAAAACCACTAGCTGTAGGATGTTGAAATTTTGTTTTTACGACTGTTGTAACATCTGGTTGTGCACCTCTGTTTTTGATTGCCATCGACTGAACCAAAAGTATCCATACGAGCCCTAAATCCAAAAAAATTGGATTTTGAACTTTTTCTTAACAGTAGTAATAAGACTACATTGAGAGCTTTTAAACGATATATCAGTTGAAATAAATAAATGGTACTTATTTTCATTGGTTCCAGAATTATAGCCAAATGAAATTTTAATTAATGAAATATTTGGATCTTATAAGGGGAAGGTTCAGTTTGCATCAGACTTCATCTTTTTTTTTTAATTTAAATATATTGATTTATTAATAATTATTAACCTCTGACTGTAAAAAAAATTGTACAATAAAAAAAAAATGTCTGTATATAATTTAATAGGCGTGCAAAGAAGTCATGTGGTGCCCACATCAGATTTTTTTTAAATTTTAAACATTCTACTGCTCTCTTCTTACTCCTACTCATTGTAAAAATTATATTTCCCACTTTTGTTTTGCGAGAATGTTGTTTGCAATTAACAGGATTACAAGTAAAAAAAATTTCTACACATATTTTGCAAAATAATTCATTCAATTTTCAATAATTTGAATAGTAGTCAGAAATTATATACCTAATCAATTTTCCAACATGTCCATAAACTCATAAAAATTAAAGAAACATCAGTTAAAAATTAACTACGACTGGTATTTCTATTTGATTAATTAAATACAGTTTATTTTACACTCTGTTAAATAATAGCTTTATTATTATTGTTCTTCTTTTATAGATTACAAAGTGGTCAAAAACTTGAAGCAGTCTACACATATATCTTAATTTCAAAACACTGCTACTAAATAACAAATGTACATACATAAGATAGTTTAAAAAAACCTCTCACAACTGACATCTTGTTTGACAAAGAAGTTACTGCGTTATAAGTTAACAGCACCCATAACAATACAACATTGACATAACTGCCTTCTTATTTACTCAATAACAACAGCAATGGCAGTATGTACAGCGTTCAAGCAACATATTTCCAGATCAAAATGTATGTCATTGAACAGCATACTCAACGAAAATCTTGCTTAAAATATTGCTATCTCAGACATTATACTGTTTTAAAAAGCAGATGATGAAATGAATATGAAGTCAAATAAGTTGTAGGAAAAGAATCCATATAATACTTTAAGAAATAAAAAATTCATTTGATAGGAGCAAAAGAAAAGATATGTTGAAATTTTTTTATTTGTATGATATTCCCTGATATGAATTCATCCCAAATGGTGAAAAAGTTAGAAAGGACAACCTAAGTCAATATACTTTATTATCACACCAGAATGTAATGAAAAAGAAATACCCTGGAAATCGGTAAATAAAAAATCACAATCTTTTGTACAGCACTGCACCAACACATTAATCCTTACTAATCAATTGCATGAACAAGACATAATGAAAATCAGTAAGAATATAACTGACTGGGTGAGTTTGGGCTGAGTTGTTAAGCAAAGTTTTACATTGAAGATTTGAAAATGAATATACTATTACTAAGAGGTTGGCCAAATAATATGTATGGAGTGTTGCCTTGTCATATGAGAGTGAAGTATGGACAACGAGAAAGAGGGATAGATACTAGATTGAAGCTTTTGAGATATTGATATGAAGAAGAATAGAGAAAGTAAGATGGACAGACAACGTGAGGAATAAGAAAGTAATGAACAGAATTAAAGAAGAAAGAGCACTTAGACAAGAAGTACATAAAAGAAAAAGTAACTGATTAGAACAAGTGGTTAGAGAAAGTGGAATCTTGACAACTTCATTGGCAGGGTCAGAAGAAAGCTGAAATTAACAGATGAGATGAAAACCAAAAACTACAAGGGAATAAAGGAAAAATTTGGGAGTTGAGTCAAGGATGGAGGCAGCAGTGGCATAAGTGGCCAGGCAGAACACCAAATAATGATGACCATGGTTGATATTTTCGTAGCGATACTTATGACACAAATTAAAAAAGCTGAGAATGAATGAAATGATTAAGGAAATATGTTCTGAATGTAACAACAGAAATCAGAAAATCAATGCAAATTTGCCACAGTGTTTTCCAAAACAATCTGAAGTGCATAGTATTTATCAACACACTGTTTGCAAATTTTTTTCCACAAATCAGAGAAAAACAGTAATATAAATAACAAAGGTAGGAGGCCAATAACTATTACTGATCAAGATAAAAAAATTGTGATTATGGCTGATCAAGATAAAAAAAATTTTGTGTAATAATACTGAATAATTACTTGATCAACTTAAATTATTTTTCAGACCAACAAAAGATTATTAAAGAACAGACAATGGGAAGAACAACATAAATTAATTGTCAGAAATGCAAAATAAACCATAAACTAACCTTAATAGTCATCACAGTCAGCCACTGAAAATGACTAACAGCACTCTTCATAAAGTGATTCTCCGTTGCACATATGACTAATTGCATGGAACATGTGGTGTAACTTCTCTCTATGTAATGACTATATTTGCATATAAATATAAATTCAGAATGTTCTACAAGATGGTGCTTAGTATTTCCCATACCTTGGTATTTACCCCTAACCTCTCTCCACAACTTCTTGATATGGTGGATATGAACTCTGGGAGCTTACATCCATATAGTAATAACTGTGGTTAACTGTAAGGTGATAACCTTGAAACTGTAGTCAATTGTATGTCTTCCAGTAGTCATTGATTACAGAAATGCCAGGTGAGATGTACTTTTTTTATAATGGGCAACAAAGTTTCACGTCCTATGTTGGTATAGAAACTAAAGACTAGTTTTTAATCTTGGATTCAAAACCACCGAACAAGCCCAATCCCTTCAATAATATATTGTTATATTTACATTTACCTATTTTGACTTCATCAATATCGACTGTTTTGCAAAATCCTCCAATAGTTTATGATTGTTCACAAATAATGACTGAAAAAATTTTTCTGTGGTTGCTTCTCCATTCAATAACAGCATTTTGTGATAAGTCTAATTCATTAACCAAAAGTGGTTTAATTAATGACTAATAAGGAATAAAAAAGTAAACTGTTTGTAGAGACAAATGATGGTTTTCAAACAAAGTGAACTTCAACTGAAATACATATTTTTTGTACTGAACTAAACTTTTCTTTTTATTTTTATCCACTTTGATTACTCGACTGAAACATTGGAAAACAAGCTAATCTTCACTTAATCTCATATGATGACTACAACTCATATATTAATGAGTAACAAAACACTGATTATGAAGAAATTTTGCAACTTTTCACTATCGTCATAAAGCACTAGTTAAATTATGTTCACAATTGTACAAGACCGGATTAGCATATGATTAAAACTGACAAAACTTATTGCTAGTTGACTACAGTACTGATAACAGGACATGGCCTTTCCCCATGTATGGGTCATGCACTGTCCAAACCTGCTTTGCATAAGTAGATGTTGTTATTTCAACATATGTACTATGATATATTAAAGTACGAAAAAATTGAAGTTGATGAAGTAATCCCTCAAAATTACCTTCTAAGGAATAAATTGAAGGATGTGTGATATTTTAAGTATAACCTGCAGACAAAACTTAGACATTGTAAAAGAAATTGAATCATCTCTTCAGGTACAGGAATTTTGTACAAACAAGAGCAAAGAAAAAGTATACTGAAATCTTTTTATTCATAGGGTTTTATAAACCATTAATTCATTCTGAAAGGTGAAAAAAGCAATAAAAAGTGCACATTTCTATTCTTCTATATCTACGGGGGAAAAAATTTTCTTTTACATTACATAATAATAATTTATACAAAGTACTATTGTACATGATAAATTAAAAGAAGGAGAAAAAACAATTCATGCACCAAAATTTAGCATAAGAATTTTTCCTGTTGAGCTACATGGTTCTATGTCAGGCTATTTTTTTTTTCCATAGAATAGTAATGTCTGTAACTACCCAGACATAAAAATATATTAAATAAATGTATAACAAAATTAAAAACACAACTAAGAATAGAAAAACATAACATTGAAACATATCAACTAACATTCACAGAAAATGATCAGTACTTACAGAAACAATAATTTTTCCTAAACTAAAGCATTGTCTTATTCAAGAAAATGGTTACACTAACAAACTAAACACTGTAACAAACAGTAAACCAGAAATAAAATAACTACAACTCTACTTAACATAACACTTAGCAGACAGGATGAATATTCAATCATCCCCTAAATTAACTACAAAAACATCTTTTGGAAACATAATTCAACAAATTTGAAAAGAAAGTATTTTTACTTCTTTTTTGAGCACAGTTCTTCAAGAAAAATAATTTCTGAACTTGGGATTGAAAAAATTATAACATTCAACCAAACACACAAATTTCAATGTCAACAGTAATTAATAAGTATCCTCTGAATAAGATAAAAAAAAAGTTACATTCCTGTTTATAAATGAATTAAATGATACCAACAAAACAGATCACAGACAAAATATTAATCACTACATAAATAAAGTAGAAACTGGTTTCATGGCACAAACATACTTACAAATCTATGTAATAAATTATTTTTTAAGCATAAAGAAAATGTCTTTCATAATTTTTCCACAAGTAGGTTAGGTTGCAAAAATATTAAGGTTCTATCACTTACCATATAACCTCCCCATACTATCATATTGTTTCCGTACGCAACAGCAATATGACCACATCTTCTATAAATTCTAGCATATTCTTCCATTGATATTTCACAATATTCTAATGACCGAATCCGTTTTTTTTTTAATATAAACTTAAGAATACGTTATTTTTATCACAATATAAAGTAACATTAGTTGACTGATTTCTGTAAAAATCAAATGTAGTTATCATATAATTCAAATTCACATTCATATATCACTATACTTGCACCATTCAACAATAAAAACACTATTGCACGCAAATGTACAAATCACATGTGGACTGAACCAACTCTATCGTACATGAACACACAGCTGATTTTCAAAAACAACTTCTCCACACAAGGTTCTGAGAAGCAGTGACGTTTTATTACGTCATCAAACTTGCCGTACAAAATTACGCGTAAAAAATATTCTTCTTTATTAGCAATGCAGCCGAATAATTTTAAAAATAGATATAAATTTAACTTATTTTTTTTATTTATATCCTTTCTCAAAATTAGGTATATCTCAAAAAGTAGTTTGTAAAGAACCAGCATAATTTCACTCACCGATCACTAAATTGGCCATGTTAAAACTGTGATTATATTCTTGTTCTTACAATTACTGTTGTACGCTTTTCGACTATACTTGTAGTTTAAAAATAAAAAGCTGAAATATATAATCAAAAATTACACGTTTTATTGGTAGACGATTTCTTAACACATACTTATAATTTACAAAAATGCGCAACACAAAGCAGTTACTTGGGTTATACGTTTTGAAGGATATTTATCAATTAACTGCAATAGCAATCGTGTCCTCTCGGAAAATATTCTCCAGATAAATTTGTGCGTTGTAGAAATCGATTTATAATTAATAATACGATTACAGAATACAATTTAATTAATCATACGGCTAAGGAATGAAATTTATACCAATAGAATAAAAATTTTAAAGCTGACAAATAAGTCTATGAATAATATGACTGCTGTAGTTGTTCCGACCCTCTAGACTACTTTATATAGGTCAAAAAATTCTACATAACTGACATAGCAATCGTTATTTCATATTATACATTCAATAAATATTTTATTTAGAAAAAAATTAACATTTGTTACTTATACGTGTCATTTCATAAGGTAGATAGAAATATTTTTTATATTTAATAAACTTTTAACTAGTCAAAAAATAAAGACTCAGCACCAACTGAATACAAATTTGTTACTTATAATTGAAAAACTATGTGGTCGTGATTAAAAACATTATAAGATTAGCCAAAATTCTACTTTTAAATGAAAAAGACAACTAATTAAAGCAAATATCACTCTGTTATTAGTCTTAGGTCTATTTTTAATAGAAATGGAACATGAAAATAAATTAGATACATGAAAACATTTATTTGACAGTCTAGTATTATTTTCTGTATCATGGTTGTTAAGAAAATTTTTTTTTTTTTTTTTAATGAATGACTTTTTATAATTTCTTCAACCAACTGAATTTCTTTCTTTTACTTATCTAAACAAATAAACTTTTGAATGACAATGTCACAAAAATCAATAAATGTTATATTTATATTGTGACTTGTTTTAATAAAAAGTATTAGACATAGATACATACAATAGATGAAACATCACTTTCTTGTATATCTTTTTGTCTTTCAGGAGAAATTGTAATATGTTAACATCTGATAAATCTGTTACTCATATTCATGTCACTTCCTCTGGCTTCCATTTCCATAGCTCCCTGCTCCTGCTTACCTTTGCTATTTGTAACAGCTAACTGATATGATGTAATAAACAGGATATTCCATTTATTTTTCCATTTTTTTTCCAAAATGCACTATAATAGCATATGTTGCTGTATGGACTACATATTTAGTATTCATTAAGAAATATATTTTTGTTATGCATCCTACAACATTTATAAAAATAATACTTTATTTTTATAATTTATTTAAACAAAAGTAACAGGTTCATGTCAAATAAGCACTGATGGATTGATGGATGATAATGAACTTTGCAGCATTTAAAAAAGTCATACCTGACCCAGTCTCAAATCTGAAACCTCCAGAGGAGGGCAGAGACTTTATCACTCAGAACAATGGGTTGGTAATAATAATAATAAATTTTTATTAACCTTTTACATTTCAGCTTAATGCATTTTTGGTATCTTATTTAGAGTTATTTATTTGATTAAAAACATATAAATTACAAATGTATGGTAACTGTTACTGTTCTTAACAATTCATATTTAGCAGAAACTGAATTTTAAAGGTTTTTGAATAACAAATAGACTAATATACATAAAATAAAAAGGTAATATAGTAATAAATTTAGTTTCTGCAAAAAAAAAAATATAGTCAAAATGAATAATTTAGTCAGATAGCTGTTGATATAATTTGTCTATGTATCTTTTAAATAACTGAATTAATTATAAATATTTTTACTGTGGATGTTTAATTATTCATTTTGTAAAATAGTTCATTTGTATTGATTTTAATGAATTGACATCTACTAAAAAAAAGTAATATTCATATATATATATATATATATATATATATAAAATAGAATAAAAACATATGTGTGCGTGTACCTCATATGTTTGACCACAATAAGATTAATTTAAAGTTGAAAGCACATGGGACAATGTGAACTGTAAGAGTGATGTTACTACATAAATGAACTATACAAAAACAAATGTAGTATAGCATTATCATCATAAATCTTCATAATTTTCTTTTCCAAAAAATAGTTTATAATTGTTATGAAAACTGTTTGCTGCAAATACAGTATGAAAGCTGAAAAAATTCAATAACCAATATATATATATATATATATATATATATATATTTTTGCTAAATCATTTTAGTAAAACAATATATCAAAGTTAAATCTAAAGATATTAAATAAGGAAAAAAGTTAACATTTTATCAATTTTTCAGACTTTTTATTTTGTTTTATTACATAAAGTATGACATGAGTTATCACAGTGGAGAGAGCAGTGGGTGTCTGGAGTGAATGTTACTAATCGCCTGCAGGGCACTCATGGAATCTGACCAGACAAGTACCTTTTGATATTTTGGGCTAAGTATATTTAAGACCTTATTAAATCTATTCAGCTCTATGATGAAAATACTGGCAATACTGGAAAGGCCAAACATGTGCTTTTGTGGTATGTTTGTGCATACCACAAAAGCACACCCAACAGAATTATCGTGTTTAGAGCTGTCTGTAAAAACAATAGCATCACGATTCACACTATTTAAAATATAGAATTTTTCTTGTATGATAACCGGATTTGTGTATGTTTTATGATACCAACAAAGACTAACGCAGTAATTTAGGTCAGAAGGCTGCCAAGGGGGGTAATAACAATGAGTAACCACAGTAACTGGAGGTAATTGTATATTTAGAGATAAGAAAAGGCAATGAGCTGTGATGTCTAGCACGTCAGTAGATCTTGGCCATTCCTGATATCGATTAATATGCCAATTGGAGAACACCATGGCAAAGATCAGATGTGATTTGGTTGCACTTTAATACAAGCTATGTAGAAGCAGATCATTTGGTTTCATCTGTACCAATGAAATGGCTCACAACCACCACAGTTTACTAGAAGACTTACCATAGAGCTTGAACGAAATGTACCTGTAGCAAGATGAACAAATGAATGTTGGACTACATCAAGCATTCTAAGAGTGATGGTTATATTAGATAGAACTCTCAGCATATCTAACATTTTTAGACATTTTACCTTTACTCGCTTAAATAGGTTATCCATGTCAGTCGTTGGTCAAACTGGTTAATCATATAAAAACCGTTGAGGGTCAACATGTTCCCTTAACTGGGAAGAACAAATCCATTTCGTTTTCTCCAGAGAAAAGATGAATCCAGTTGCTTTATACCATGATTCTAAATGGTATACTGTGTTTTGGAACAGCCTCTCAGCAGTAGCTAAAGTTCTAGATACAATAAAAATTGAAAAATCATCTAAAATAACGAGTATATAACAGGTTTTTTACCTGCTGTTTGTTGTAGCATTTATGGTTACAGCAAACAAGGTATTTAGGATAGTTTCCTGTGGTATTTCATTTTTTAGTGTAAAATTTTTGGATATCGTTGTTCCAGTTTGAACTCGAAAGGACCGACTACTGAGGACACTTGTGATAAATGCAAGATTTGCTTATGTGCCCCATTCATCCAGTGTATTTAAGATTCCTTTCCTCCAAGCTGAGTTTCCAAGCATTTTCACCACATCAATTGGCGAAGTGACGAGGATGCTGTTGTTCTTCAGTTCAATCGGCAGCATAGATTGTCCTGATCGTACATGGCCCGACCCGAATATCTCTCCACACAACCGATGATGGAGTTGTCCAGAATTGGTATTGGCATAATTCAGCCATGATTTCCTTTTGCATACCAATACACTCAATGGCATACAGTCTTCGGATCCAGGAAGGGGCAGAACAATTCTGTCGTATGCTTTTGATTGAAATTACGTAAGCCCTGTGACGATCCCATAGTGTACTCCGGCAGTCTTCTTCCCACCAAGAAACAGCAGGCGGCTTGACTTTCCAAATGTGAGGAATAAATTTACTTGCACTATCGATTATCAGGTTTGTAAACATTGGGAAGTTGGTGGATCATGCTACCACATTACTGTTGTATTTGTTGAAGGAATCTTTGTAACTGATCCAGTCTGCTTTCCCAACCACCCATCTGAATGGGCAACTCTGAGGCAAATAACTATTACCGACTGAGAAAAAATAACTGATCTGAAATTGTTTCCAAAGAAGTCTTAAGTCACGCACTAGGTGGAAATAGGGATGCTGAACTCAGGACAGATTGATGTATGAAAAAGTATCTGTTAAGATGACATAAATCTGTATAACCCATCTTTCAATAAGCATAAATCAAAGTTCTGTCTCATTCAATTAAATATAGCACCTCAAGAAGAACATAATGATGAACTTGATGAATAGTGATGGGCGTGGAAATCACCAGTTATTAAGCAGGGCAAAGGAAGCTGTGATAACTGATTGGACAGATGATCCTCACTGATATCGGAATTTAGGTCAAGGTGCATGTTTCAGATTTTAAATAGTGCCAATATCCTCACTAATACTGCAGGAATACTTGTAAGTGGAATCTACGTGGCTAATACAATTTCCTTTAGAAAACGGCCAAACCTTCACGTACGCTACCCTTTGTTTGATTGCCACATCTTTCACTGACGTAGCTGTGAAAAGACACTTCATCCTGGGGAAGGAGGTGAGTTTCCTGCACATGCAATATCAAAGGACTTTCATCTGTTAGTAGGATTTGATATACTCATTCCTCATGGAGAGAATGAATACCACAAATATTCCAGTGAATGTTTGTACCCATAAAAAATATAATTTTTTTCTATTATAAACAGAGTGATTCAAAGAAACGGGAAATTAAAAAAATTAAATAATGTTAATGAAAAATTTTTTTAGAAAATGAATTTTATTTCATGTAATTGTACAAATGTTGCCATTTTAGGATTCATACATTTTAGTTTATTTTTTAAAGATGACATCCTCTTCTACGTAAACACTCACGAAGTCTCTTCGTTATTTTGTTCATGGTTTGACGTAACATCCCAACTGGAATTTCCGCAATTACTTCTCGGATCTTTGCCTTCAGTTCTTACGTTGTAGCAGGTCTAATGTGGAACGCTTTGCTTTTAAGGTGACCCCACAAAAAGTAATCGCAAGCTGAGAGATCAGGCGATCTGGGAGGCCTTCTAATGTCACCATTTCGTGAAATGACACGTTGTCCAAACAATCGGCTTACAGCTGCCATCGATATTCGTGCAGTATGTGACATTGCTCCGTCTTGTTGAAACCAGGCTGTGTTAAGATTTGGTGGAAATCTCTTTTGTTGTTCCACAACAAAAGGCTTTTGTTGTTCCACAAGGTTTCAAGCATGGCTACGTAACGTGCCGACGTCACTGTAATCGCAAGACCGTTGTCATCCTCAAAAAAATAAGGGCCTATAACAACGTAAGATGACATAGCACACCACACGGTCACTTTCTGGCTGTGCAACGGACGCTGGTGTAGCTGTGTAGGATTTTCTTGTGCCCAGTATCTGAAATTTTGCTTGTTAACAAATCCACTGAGGTGGAAATGCGCTTCGTCTGACATCCACATTGTTCGTGAACAAACTCTTCGTTATCATTTATCTTCTGAAGGATTACATTACAGAATTGTGCTCGCACAACTGCATCGTTCGGTTTCAGTTCCTGGACGATCTGCACCTTGTATGGATGGAATTGCAAGTCCTTCACTAACATTCTTCGAAGACTTGAACTATGCAATTGTAAAGATGCTGAGAGACAACGGATTGACCTATGTGGACTTCGTGTGACAGTATCTTATAAAGCTTGAACATTCTGTGGTGTACGGACGGTTCGCTCACGGCCTGGAGGTTTCTTTTTCATTGCCGAACCAGTTTACTCAAAATTAGATATCCATGTTTTAATTGCATGTGCTGATGGAATACGATCGTGCCGTCCCAGATTAAAATGACGGCGAAATTCTCTACGCGCCCCCTCCACACTGTCATTATTTTTGTAAAACGCTTTGATAGCAAATGCACATTGCACACCACTCCAAGGATCCATGACAATTAAATTTCAGGTTAGGTTAGAGAGGCTGGTGCCACTTATCAAGTAGTACCAATCGCCCACGGCTACCAACACAACTTTCAAAATTTCCCGTTTCTTTGAAACACCCTGACAAAACTCTGTGTGCAGATTATTTGTCAAATACTATCTGTTTTTCTTTTGGTATTGGTAACCTTTAGGAATTTCTTTGCTTCTTCAGGCACTTAATCCGCCACTATATCCTCGAATAAACCTTGAGATGGTGATGGGGACTTAGAAGCGTGGGAGTTAAAGATACCGTAATAGGCAAAGTTTTTTAAATAGATCCTTTCATAAGAATCTTGGTAGTTTGATTTGTAGTGGTAAACCACTATCCCCTGAAAATATTCTTCTTCTTGCCTGTCTCAATGCTAAAGTAGCAGATGTGAGGGATTTTATCTAGTCTGAAAAGCCTGAACCAATTTGGTCAGTTCTTTGCATGATGCGTGCTCTTTCTCCTTTTGCACATTGTTAGAAAGATCCTAGACAAAACTAACACAGAGTTGTACAGGATTTTTTAGTTGACAGATTTTTTGTATTCTCAATGAGCCACAGGAAAAGACATTTTCTGCTCAGTACAAATTAACATAGCCTGTTCCTTCTTATAAAGGGGACATTCTCAGATCTTGCCAAATGTGAATCTTTACAATTAATACACTTTTCAGCTTCAGCCCATATGCTACCATCAAGTCCTATATGGCAATAATGCAAACAAATTTGTTCCCACTTGCAACCAAGTTTGTCATGACCAAAACTCTGACACTGAAAGCAGCATCTTGAGTTTGATGTATGGTTGCACACGAACAGAAGTACCCAATTCTGATTCGCTCAGGAACAGTTGGAGCAGAAAATGTTAGAATAAGTTGGGATGTTGGCACATCAACATCATACTCCTTCCTCATAATACATGATAGCTCTTCTGGTATTTTGGATAATTCAATGCCAGACATGTCATGGCAAAATATTGCTGGATTCCCCATGTTGAGATTTAGTGTATTATTGGGATCTACAATCACTTTGTCCTTCCCTATGTACTTAAGGGCTAGGAACTTTCAACTTTGTTCATTATTATTCTCCTCAATCAGCAGGGTGCTACTCCCAAGTTTTTTAATGGATTTCTGAGAGCCACAAGCTGTTACTATCCACTTATTAATTAAAAAGGGTGAAACCTTAGAAAAGGATTTACTTCCTTCATTACACCTCACTTTAAGAAACTGTACATTAGATAACTTTGCATTCTCTATTGCATTACTTGATTCTTTATCCCTCGACACATCTTCAGCTGACAAAGTCTTTTCAAACTCCTGGGTTTCTTTGTTTTTCAAGTTCACCAGAAATCACCGAAGTATTATTTACTGAATAATAATAACAAATTGAAACTGAAATTTTGTCCCTGAGGACCGGCGGTTCAACTGACCTCTCCAGTAGAATGCGTGTGTACTGAAGCTAGAGCTGCATCAGTTGGGTCACTGTGTTAACCAGACAACATTGTTTCAGACTCACTACATAGAACCATACACCCATCAGCACGATAGTTTCCACCTAGGGTTATGGTTGCGTTTCATAAGGTGTTGCAACACCACTGAGTGTAAAAGTGTGAGAAGAAACAGTGTAAGATGTTTTGCTAAACTCACCTGTGGGTCTAGCAGTGAACGCGTTTTCCCAAATCAGCTGATTTGGAAGTTGAGAGTTCCAACGTCCAAATCCTAGTAAAGACAGTTACTTTTATACCTAGAATTTGAATAGTAAATTGTTGACACCGGTCTTCTTTGATGGTTGCGTTTCAATTAACCACACACCCCAGGAATAGTCGAACTGAGACTGTACAAGACTGCACTTCATTTACACTCATACATATCATCCTCTGATGTAATACCTGAACGGTAATTCCTGGAGGCTAAACAGGAAAAAAGATGTTTTGTTGCTGTATTACTGCATATGTAATTTGTTATTGGTGTGGTGTGTATATATACAATGTAGCGCGTTCAACAGCTTATGCAGTGTTTCAAGTAAATTCAAACTTCTACAGGAACTAAGGCTTTCTTAGCAGGAGTATAGGATTTTTTTCATAATTTTGTTTCAGTCATCATATAAAAAATGTAATGCTTTCTGTGAGTGTAAGCTTATTGAGTGAGTATATAAATAGTGTTACATTTATCTTGTGTCGTGAAATTCTGTTAACTATAGTTTTAATACAGTTAAAATGGTAATACATGTATTACTACTACTTGCTAATAAAATGAACTATTTTTGAACAGTTTTTTTTATAATATTCTCATAATTACCAGTTATGAATGTTGTTAGTGCTAAATATCTAGAGTTTAATCTACTCACAGTTTTATAAAATTAATTCTTTAATAACCAGATTTTAGAATCCAGTTACTTTAATGAATAAAGTTAAAAAATTGATATTACTTGTGAAAAATTTTTTTTTGTCAATTATACATTAGATGAAAAAAAGAGCAGCTGTGTAAAACTCACCAATTACGTTTTTTTAAAATAAAAAATGATTTTGAACTGGAATACTCAAAATAGACATTTAAGAAAATGCATTTCTGATACAAAAATGTTTTTCAAAATTTTGTGTTTGCTAACATGTGATTAATAGGCTGTCATATGCGTTACGATACTAATGGTGAGTTTGGTTATTGGTTGTTTTTAAATTATGAATTGTTTTTAGTATTTTTGGGTAATATTATTTAGTTTTATATTTAATTACAAATCGGTTTGGTCATTTATTAATGGTTGTTGTTCTGAATCTTGTAATGTATTTGTATATTTAATTTCTAACCTCTTCGTAGGAATTTTTTGCCCTGACTACGAGTGTAGAAGTATACATTTTTCAGAGTTTAATATCTTTAATTTCTTAACAGTATTGTCGTAAAATATATCTAGCTAAAGAGAAAAAAATTATGGTATAAATTAAAATTGATTGTTATACGTAAATTTATTGTTGACCTTGTTCTAACATTGTTAAATGGTGTGAAATAAAGAAAAAAAACATAATTAAAATATTAATTTTAAAATTTCAAAATAGGGCCATCAGACTTAATATTCAGGCCATAATACTATACGACAGATTCGATAATACTGTAAAAGTTACATTGTGTAATTAACTAATAATGGCATGAAGTAATAACTAACCTATACAGATTAGTTTATTTTTCGTTTAGCCACCGTCTAATTTCAAATTACTGTCACAATAGGAAAGAGGGATGAATTTTATAAAACTTGAAGAAATGCTTATTTGAATTATTGTTTAGACCGATTTTTTCTTTGTGATATTGTTATTTGTACTGGCTCATTCTGTGTTATGAGATGCATGTGTTTCAGGATGTAATTTCAATATTTAAAGTATTTTAAATATTGTACTTTAAAAATATTTAAGTTGAGTCGTGACAGGTTTATTTGTCTTGTGCATGTTTCAGTTCTGTTGCCAATAATTTGTGTTCGTATAATTTTTATAAATACATTTGTTTTTAATAGAGTGATTTGTAAAATTTAATTTTTTTATTAATTTTTTGTTATGTTTGCACATGGTCATTAAATGTTGCAATACAAATATTTAATATTATCTGATTAATATGTTTAATAGTTTGTTAACCTCATATGGTTTTTGTTTTGTTTTTTCTCCTTGTTTAATATAAATGAAAATACATTTATTTATAGTATTTGGATAACAACAAATCATGCTTCATGTACATACTTATCTGTTATGAACATTATTATGTATCATAAATGTGTAGCAATAAATAAATCTTTCGGTAAAATGTTAGATTACAAAAATTTGTAAATACTCCTTATTCAGGTAGGGTGACAACGGAGAAAAATAGGAGATATAGTTAAGGTGTTAACTCAATAACCCCAACAATTATCACACCATGCATGCTATCGATATTTACAAACTGTACTAAGTACAGCTATACATAGTGTAACTGCTTGCCAATGTTATTATAATCCTAATTTTCTAATTTTATTTATTAATGATGATGTATTTTTACTTTGAGTCAATATTATGATAATACAGGTACTTAATGTATGAGGGATGACTGAAATGCAATGTGCCCAGTTGTCTAAAGTTGCAAATCAAAAGAGAGTCGGATGAATCAGATAGATCATAAAAGCATATTTTATTTGGTACAAAAACTTAATACGTTTTCCATGTAGTCATCACTTACCTGCTATATATTTAACAGTGAACCAGTTTTATTATAATTCTGTCAGTGAAGAATACAGGTAGTCTTACCATTATTCATGACTTCACTGTGTCCTTCCGTTCATCATCCTTTGTGAAATGATCCCTTTATATCCCCTTCTAATTGCAGAAAGATGTGAAAATCACAGGATGCTAAATCTAATTATGAAGGTGATTTATTAGACAGAATTTACAGTTTACCTGGCTTCCTGGTTGTCAGTCATGTACATGTATTTGGAATTCCATATCTGTGAAGAAAATTTTTCTTGCAGAGGGTTGTGTTTCAAATTTTTTTATTTTAGCAAATCGTAGTGTAAATTATTCCATGCTCAGCCATTTTTTTTTTTTTTGAATCTTAAGGATGCAACCAATTTTCATTTTGCAATATGAAAACAAAGTCATCTACCTTGGCACAATAATGTTTTAGAAGCTGCTCACAACATTCCCGTTGTTGTTTGCTCTTTTCTGTGATTTCACAAAGCACCCACCATGAACAGATTTTATGGTAGTCTGGTTGTGCAATAAAATTAACTATTCATTCTTTCAATGTGCTTGTCTAGGTGGTGATGCGATTGTCATTTTGACTGAATTCATATACTTCCTTTTGTTTTGTGTCATCAGCCACAGAAACAGGTTGACCACTGTGAGGTTCAGCCCAATATTCTCTTTACTAGCTTATGATGCAAAAAACTTTGTTGCCCATTTACAGTAATTTTAACAACAATTTATCACCATAAATGGCTTTTAGATGATGATAAATGTCACTAGTGTTCAATTTTCCCCTCCCAAAAATTCAATCACTAAATTGTTTTAGATGTGTTAACGTAGCAGGGGCACTTGACTTCATTACAATGGTGATTGAGAGAAAATGAGAGGGGTGGGTAAACATTGGAGTGTAAATAGTAGGAGAATGGAACTACAAGAAGGCAGCATCTGTCGTTTTGTGTAATATTTTGACTTCTTGTTCCAGTGTGCATTACATATCAGTCGTCCCTTGTATTTGTTCTTGGAAATAAAAGTTTAAATGATATTATCTTTGTTCATGTAAAGAATATTTTTAAATTCCTTTTTCTAACATTTAATTCTTAGCTGCCTAGTGAAAAGGAATGCTTTAATTTTAACATAAACTTTCTAAACATTTAAGTAATTTGCACTGAAATCTACTATAACCTTGGATACAATAATACACAGACCAGCTCCTAATTTGTACAGTATCCAGCCTCAAAATTAACCCAGCCTCAAAGTGTTACTGTGAATAATAATTTTAAATCATAATTTCCATAACATGTTGTAGGTCATAGACCTCTTCTGCCATTCCAGCGCTTTTACGGTCATTTTTCTCCCTATTTTCTAAGAGAACGAAGTTGGTCTGTATGCGAATTCTTGAATCCTCCATTCTTCCTACATTTTCATTATATTGCTTCCAATATTTGTTATTATGGAAGTAATATTAATATATAAGTCTTTATCATCCTCATTGAGCATTCTATGTGTTTTTATTACACCTTTAAGGCCTCCTTAAGAAATTAATTTTGGTGTCCTATAGAAAGCTTAATTAATTTCTCCATAAGACCCAAGCCTTGGATGTATAACAGAGCAGGAACAGCTATGTGTGGTCTTTTATAACTTTAACATACTTTCGTTTCATTTTTTCTTAAATTTTTATTAATAATCCCACCAACATTTCTAAATGTATTAGTTTTTTTTCAAGTGTCTTCACCCATAATCTAGGAGAGAAATACATACCAAATCTTTAGAAGAAATTGGCTGTTCAAGTTATAAGTATAGTTTTCAATCTTACTGGTTCTGCTTCTTTGAACATCAAAGTTTTAGTCTTCCCAACAAAGATTTTACAATTAAAATCACTAGCAATCACTGCAATTCTTTTCAATTATTTTAAATAAATAAAAAATAGCAAATAAACCTTACAAAAAAAAAAATAAATTATTATTTTTTTCCTGTGAATCTATGAGTAAATTATTTCATTTTTTAACAATTTTTTTTATTTTTTCCCCATGAATATGTTTATGTTAATTAAATTATTTTTGATTTTATTTCAGCCATTGTGGTTGTTCTGATTTCAGAATAAATGTAAGAAATGAAGACATAAACAAATTTTACATTTTTCAAGATTTAACGATTTATACCAAAATAATTATAGAAAATGGAACAACAAGCTGTTATAAAAATGTCAGCAGCAATGGCTGCCGTTTTTTTATTTGGATTTGTTATTGGTTATAAAACTAAAGAATGGAGGATATGGTGGACAAAAAGGAAAAGAGATATGTTGGCTAGTCAGTTACAGAAAACTCAGAAACAGTTAGAGGTATTAACTGCTCATTAGTGTTTGTGTTATGTTTAAGTTATGTGATGTTAAAAAAAATTATGTGTTAATATATATATTCTTCAGTATCTTTGTTGTACTTTTGTGTTGTTTACTATCATTTTAGTTTATTTCCCATTGCTCCATTTCATGTGTTTTTTTTTGAATCTTATTAAAACTATTTTAATTTGAAATAATATTTAGAAGTTGGTTTATTGCATTAAGTTTTAAATGCAATATGAAAGTGTCTTTTTCAGAATTAATCTCCAGTTTTGTATAATTATATCTCTTGAGTTAAGGTTAGTGCATTTTTAAAAAAATAATGTTTCAAATCTTGAATCATGAAATATTAATTTTCAATAATACATAGCATGTTCATGACCAGAAAGAATTTCTTTTTTCAAAAAACATAACAGTCAATGATACATTCTTTTATTATAAAAGAATGTATTTATTGATGTATAAATCTAGAAGTAGCATCACCATGCATTGTAGTCTATAAAGTATGTAATTTAAAAGTACATATATTTCACTTTAAAATTATAATGTATTATCATTAAGTGTATAAAAGCACATTAAAAATACACAGCAGGAGAACAAGTTGTGTTCTCTATTTTCTGGAGAAGAAAGATAGTAAATATAATAGAAGTAACCAAACAGTAATGAACAAAACCTAAAATATTAGACAAAATATTATTAAAAAACACCAACTCTGTGATGACATTGTGATAACTATATTGATTATTACTTATCAATGTAATGTAAATTTTAGAAATGTGCTATTTTTTTATAGCCACCATATTCAAGAAAAAATAAGTGACCACCTTTAATAAGCAAATTATGTTTTGTAGTCATGTTTGCTTTTCACTATATTAAACATACTGCTACAGATATTGATAATGATAATGAGTTAAGCAAAATTTGAGGTATAAAACAATCTTTACATTTTGAATTTTTATTTTATTTGGTTTAAAAAAATTTGACTAACATTTTTACTATAAAATCATATTTTTTACAAACATTTTATAAGTTTAATGTACATACAAATTATGTACACACATGTAATCCATTTATTATTAAATTTAACAGATTAGTAATTGAACAGTTAAAAGATGTTAAAATCAATTACACAATTTTAAAATAATCGTTAAAAACTTAGTTTTGCACTTTAGCCATAGCTAAGTAATTTTTTTTTTTGTCTTCAGTCATTTGACTGGTTTGATGCAGCTCTCCAAGATTCCCTATCTAGTGCTAGTCGTTTCATTTCAGTATACCCTCTACATCCTACATCCCTAACAATTTGTTTTACATATTCCAAACGTGGCCAATTTTTTCCTTCTACCTGACCTTCCAATATTAAAGCGACTATTCCAGTTTGTCTTAGTATGTGGCCTATAAGTCTGTCTCTTCTTTTAACTATATTTTTCCAAATGCTTCTTTCTTCATCTATTTGCCGCAATACCTCTTCATTTGTCACTTTATCCACCCATCTGATTTTTAACATTCTCCTATAGCACCACATTTCAAAAGCTTCTAATCTTTTCTTCTCAGATACTCTGATCGTCCAAGTTTCACTTCCATATAAAGTGACGCTCCAAACATACACTTTCAAAAATCTTTTCCTGACATTTAAATTAATTTTTGATGTAAACAAATTATATTTCTTACTGAAGGCTCGTTTAGTTTGTGCTATTCGACATTTTATATCGCTCCTGGTTCGTCCATCTTTAGTAATTCTATGCTAATTAAAGGGAATAAAAATTTTGTTTAATTGATAAAATTTACCACTAGTAGTGGCGTTTGCACAATTAAAGCCTCATATAATGTTGGTTTGTATGCTCTTATGGAATATTGAAAATCATGATAAATACCTGTAAAAAAAAAGAGGTATAAACCAATATTAGCAACTTACTGTTAATTTTTGAAATTATTAGTTGTAGAAAATTTTGAGGTTATTTTGGAATATTTTTATGTATTAAAAATTTATTTACTTGAGTTAATGTTCTTACAAACCAATTAAGTATACTATAAAAAATTAAGCTGAATTTATTACTACCATCAGCTTTAATAAAGATTACCTCATAATTAAAGTACATTGGATCATTATGTAAATAAAACATAACCACTTTTGGAAGCTTGATAAGTCACTTTTACAATAATAACAAAATTATGTTAAGTTCAGTACCCATGTTATGGGGCCATTTGGTTGCTACATTGGTATGATTCAATTGTATATTTTCAAATTTTAGCACAATGTAATTTGAAAGAAGTGCTTTGATCAATAGGATAAAAAGAAAGAATGTAAAAGACATTTCTGCAGTCGTGTTCATTTTCAAGTACACCAACCATCAATTATTATTGTAAACATAATGTGCAGTAATTAATTTTCATATTGTTTAAATTTAATTATTTTGGGGCTATTTATTCTTTTAAAATTATTTGACTTGAAAATGCTCAATTTTAACACAAGTTTTGTGATATATTTGTAGGTAATTGTGAGAAATCTATTAAATCTAATTTTTATTGATTTTTTATTTTTATTTGATTTATGTTTGTAGTTTATAGACTAAATGTCTATTTGGAACGGAACGAAACGGAACGCAAAAGTGGCGGGAGTTTTACAAATTCTCCCATCGAATCGCAGAGCCTGGATAGTGTCCCTTGCTGCTGTATGATTCTGTTAATCGAGCGTGTTTCAAGGGTTTATTTTAATGGGTCTAAGTTTCAAGTTTTGTTATATTTTATGGACGGATTTGTGAATAGCATTCCATATCTGTTTGGACCAGCGTTCTCAAACCCATTTCTGGGTTCGACCGCGGGAGACCAGGCTTTTAAAACCTGTCCAACGTAATTCCCCTTCAGACCGTCCACTGAAGTCCTTTCGGTGCTGACGCTTCATAGGCTAGCAGGGATACGCCACAATTAGTTGCCCTAATTGTTTGGAGGGAGCAATGTGTCTCCTTCTCTGGAGGGAGTCGCAATTGCTGATTTAATTTAATTAATTGTAAGTATTGAAATTTTTTTAAGGTATGGATAAAGGAGAAGATCTTCATCTACTTCTTCGGTGGCTGCCCTTCACGTTGCTTCTCTGCTGGGCTGTTTTTTCAGACTCCAGTCCATGATGGCAGGTTGCGTAGTGGGTCTTCTTTCCTCTTTTTTTTCTTCAGATGACCTCTTTGTTCTTCTTTGGCCTACACTTTCCGAGACTCAGTAGTAATCGTAATTACATGCCATTAACCTTGCTGTTCCCGTGGCCCTGAAGGGCTGAACGGGGAAAAGTGCAGGTTTCTTCTTTCTTCATTATGCTGTTGGTGGCTGCTGGGCTTGTTCCCTCTTCTTCGTTCTTGAAAGGAAAGGAAAAAGGGGAACTTACAATTTGGGTAAAACATCATTCGCGATCGCAGTTTGAGAGTGGCGATCGCTTTTTGTCGAAGAAGTAAGAGCATCAAATAATTAATCTTCCAGACACACATGTGTCTGGGAACATTTTGGGGGGACCGCGTGGCCGCAGTGAAGAAATCACTGTATCTATTTGAAAGTGATTTCATTATGATTTTCGTTATAGTATTTTTATTCATGTCTTAAGTGATTAAAATATGATTTTCAACTAGACTATGGAGGGTTAGTTTTGATTAATTGTTTGACAGGACCTCCTACTATGTCTAATGACCCTTTTCGATGTTAGGAGGGAAAAAGTACCTAACAGCAGGTATTCAAGATTTTTATATGTGTTAGCAAAAATTCAGATAGTTTTTGTGGGTTTTTACCATCCAGCACATCTTACAAGAAATTAATTTTTGGAATTTAAAAAAAAAAGAAAAAAGAAAATTGATAAATGATGTTCTACTATGCTCTAATTAATCACTAATTAAAAAAAAAAAAACACTTCTGTATGTAATAACTGAAATTTTTTATTTTTTAAAAATTGAGGTTTGTTGAAATGAAATTTGCATCAAAATTTCTAACTTTTCACTAAATTTTGTTTTGAAATCTGAAAGCTATTCACATACAGTAAAAAGATACATCTATTAGTTAAAATTCACTGCTTATACTTTATTTCATCATTAATCTTATAATATTCCTGTGTTTCTTCAAGAAATTTTAACATTTGTAGAACAACCTGAATACAGATGGATACGTCTCTGAGAATACATGTTTCATGTATGTTATATCCATTAAGTAATTCCTTAGAGCTTAACTTTTTATTGAAAGCAGCACAGATTACTGATATAATATTCTACAAATGCAATAAATACAGAAATGTTCATAAAGCTTCTACAAAAATACATAATTTTGAATTATTTCAGGGAACTTTAGAAAATCAATTTCTTATTTTGAAGCAAGAGTTTTTGAATATTTTATTTTTGTTTAAAATTACAAAATTTTGCATTTTTGTTTCATATTTATAACCCATTCTCATTTCTAATGGGGTAAATAAAAAAATGTTTTTCAGGATATATTTGACTGTACAAGGTCTGTAAATAAAGTAATGAGACTGGTTCAAAAAAACTTCTATTTACAATCAAATTATACATAGACTCTTTTTTTATAACTTATCACCTTCAAAATAGTTCCCTTGGAAAGCCACGCAATGCTTCAAACGGTTTCCTACTGTTCATAGCAGTGTTGGAACACAGAAATCAGAATATCCTTCAGTTCGTCAGTTACATTTTTTAAAAATGTTTTTTACTATTTCAAAATGGTGTCTTCTGAAGTTTTTTTTAAAAGTCTGGAACAGGTAAAACCTGCAGGGACTCAAGTCAGGTGAATAAAGTGGTTGAGGAACTACGGGAATGTTTTTCTTTGTCAAAAACTCATTAATTGAGAGTGCAGTGTGACAAGGTGCATTGTCATGATGCATCATCCAGTTGTCTTAGATGGCTGGTCGTACATGAGCTACCCTTTTCCACAGTTTTTCAAGAATTTCTCGGTAAACATATTGATTTACAGTCTGTCCTGTAGGTAAAAACAACTTATGAACAATGCCATTACTAGAGTCTGGATTATATGCATTTGCATATATAGTTGCATATTATGTCTATTTCACCGGTTGTTGCATATTTTTACTTTAGTTACAATATTTTTCGGTAGGGTACCTAGTTAATAAATGAAATTTTATGTTGTAGCCGGCAAACCTATTAGCTGCACTGCACGGCTCTTAGAGCGCACTTAGCAGCCGTGCATCTATTGTTTTGGTAGGATAATATTGTTGTGAGGCAAATTAAAACACAGACTTACGTGAGACAAGGACGGATGGTACTGTTCTGCATTGCACATGCCTACTGCACCACTCCTCCTACTAAGCAGTTAAATTGTGCATGTTATTGTTGATGCACTCATTGCACCAGTTTAGTTTTTATTTATTTGTGCAAAGATTATTGTGTATCATGCCACCTGAAGAAAAAGTGTCTTCGTGGATAGCTGACTATCCTGGAACATTTACATATGACGGAAATGTTTTTTATTGTCGAATTTGTGACAAAAATATTTTGTGTACAAAAAAGTTTCAAATAGACCAGCATGTCAAGACAATTCTTCACATCGCAGGATTGCAAAAGATAGGCCCACGACAACAAGTTATAACTTCACCAAATAAGCTTTTTAACTTAAAAATAAAATAAAGTATAATTCTCATCAAACCATTCATTCCAGACCTCAATTAAAAGACTACAATTAGCACTGCTACATTAGTAGCACTGATTTCATTCCAAAGGAAAGGTAAACAAAAAAACACACTTTAGCATTGATTTATGTGAAGCATTCTTTCAAGTAGTATTCCTCTTCAAAAACTTACAAATCCTACCTTCAAACATTTTCTGCAAAAATATTACTTGAATCATAATATACCAGATGAATCAATATGGCACAAAAGTTACATACTAACAATTTACCTGCATGTTCTGAAAGAAATACGCAATGAACTCAAGAATAGCCTTATTTAGATTTCAGCTGACAAAAATACTGAGAGTTGTTGGCCCTTACATTGCGAATTTAATTATTAGTGCATTAAAACTAGACCCTTCTTCTTTATATATGGTGGCCTGCAAAAACCTTGAAAAGACAAATCGTTCTACGATCACCAGATTTGTAAATGAGGATATAAAAAAATATTTCCTGAATCTTCTGTAGATGAAAAAATGTTTATATTTATCTCAGATGCTGCTCCCTAAATGATCAAGACAGCCAAAGCTCTCCAAGTATTTTATTCCAATGTGATTCATGTGATGTGTTTTGCTCATGGAGTACATTGACTCACTGAAGAAGTACAATCCAAGTTTGGGAATGTAAATAAATTGATTTCATCAACAAAGAAAGTGTTTCTTAAGGCACCTGTTTGCAATGAGGCACATAAAGAAAAACTGCCAAATGTGCCTTTACCTCCCGAACCAGTGGTAACTCGATGGGGAACGTGGAAGCTGTACTGTTTTACAATGAACATTTAGAGGCCATCAAAGGTGTAAGAAATGACTTTGATAGTGCAGAGGCTATGGCAGTTTGTCAGTGCAAGGAAGTATTTAATGATTCTAGTGTAAAAAAATATATAACTGTGATTAGCACTCATTTTTCCCACATACCTGTGAGTATTAAAAAAGCTTTAAACTTAAGGTTTGGTGTTGATTGTATCTATTCAGTTAATAAATAAGATCCACAAAATGAACTTCTCATTGCCAGAGGTATTCCCATGTAAATTTAAAGAAAAATTTCAAAACATTTTGAACAATAACCCAGGTTTGAACCTTTGTGTCAAATTGATAGTTTTATTAATGGGATGGGTGAACTTTTGCCTGAAACAATAGGTGCTAACATAGCACCCAAGTTCAAATACTGCCCAATTTTAGCTCAGTGGATGTGGAACGATCTTTTTCCACTTACAAAAATATTTTGAGTGATGAAGATTGACTACCGAACATTTGGAACAGCATCTGACTGTTTCTGTTTATAAAAGTAAAAAAAAAAGTTAAATAATTGTTAATTATAAAATTTATCGATCTGTTATTCAAGTACTTACTAAATGTATACTGATTTTAAAATAAAAAAATTAAAAATTACAATTTTTTTTTTTATTATTTAAGGTTGCATATTTGGAAACTTACATGCATATTTCAAGCTTTTTATGTTGCATATAATCCAGTCTCTAGCCATTACTATTGAAGAAACAAATTAGCATGGTTTTGATTTTTTATTTACTCATTTTTGGGATGTGGTGAGTTTGAAGTGTTCCACACCTTGCTCTAGCGTTTTGTTTCTGGGTCTTACTCAAATATCCAAGTAATAACATAATATTCATCAGTAATAATATTTTTTTTAGAAAATCAGGATCAGTTTCAGTTTATTGTAGAAGATGGCGGCACATTTCCACCCTGTTGTTTTTTTGTTCCACAATGAGGTTTTTTGTGACCAATTTTACATAAATTTTTTCATGTCCACTTCGTTTGTCAAAATTTGGTGGACTGTGGTATGGTCCAAAATCAGTTGTTCTGCCATTATTCTGACAGTTAATTGCCAGTTGTACCGTATCAAGTTTCTGATTTGCTCAACATTGTTGTCACTTTTTGACATAACAGTCTTTCAGAGCATGGATTATGCACATCTGATTCCCAACCGTCTGAAAATACATTAAACCACCTAAAAACTTGGGCTCGTGACAGTGTCATCTCCATACATCATTTTCAATTTTGAGAAAGTTTCACTAGCATTCTCAACAGAGTTTAACACAAAACATGATTGCACAACATTGCTCATAATTAGTATCACTCATTTTTGTTATGCACAACAAAAACTTGTTTCATGAAATTAAAAATATTAATACCTAATATAAAAATATTAATATGTAATGTAAATTAACTGTCCGTGTAACCATGTTTACTAGTAACTTTACAGTGTTGCCACGCTCGCTGACAAAAAAACAAAACAAAAACTAAGTCTCATTACTTTATTTACAGATCTTGTGTGTGTGTGTGGGTGTATATATGTGTGTGTGTATATATATATATATATATATATATATATATAATCAATTTCATAAAAATTGTTTAGTTTCAATGGGATATTTTTTTAAAGAAGGTTCGGAAATTTTTAGGCCAGAATTTTTTCTGGCCTAAAAATGGAATTCAATTTTACATATCATAGGCAGCTATTTTTATTTTTTTCTTGAGTACAGTGATCTATTAAAAAAATAAGTAAATTTCTGAAATGTAGACAAAGGACTATAATTACAACAAATTCTATAAAAAATCTTGAGACCATATGCAGAATACTAGCCTCGTTAGGGTCTAGCCAGGACCCCTGCTGTATTCATCATCCTCATGGTTGTAAGAATAATACTGATAAATAACAATTAAAGCCTAAAAAGCTCTCTTTCTTGCAACATTTCCTCGTGCTTGATGTAGAAGCTCCTGCTGTAAATGAACATATCCTAGTTCCCCTTTCCATTACCCTAGAATATCCTATATTATTGGAAGGGATCAAGGTAGAGTGTTGAAAATCAGATATTTTATAAAACATAGTTTATTATTTTTACATCAAAAAAATTAAATAAAAAATTATATTAAGTTGTCCAAAAGGAAAATTCACAACTTCACCCCCAGGGGAGCTAGGGCCTCGATCTGTGGCTTAAAACCTTCCCTGTAGTAACATTATTGTATTCCGAAAATTTGAAAGCAATCTGTTGGATGGTTCTCGTGTGATGCTGTTGCAACCAACAGAACAGCCACAAACTTTCACATTTGTGAAAGTCTGTCATCATCAAGAGAAGATTGTCCCTACCTTACACTAACAGTCTTCATATGGTTGAGGGAGGCTGAGATTTTTGTAATTTATTGTTATAATAGTGATAGTGTGATGGTAATAATGATAGTGAATGAGAGCAGAGTGAACTTAATATAGATACAGAACAACATGACTGGGGAAATGAATAAGGTAATAAGTTCAACACATCATTAAATATAGTATGACATAGCTCATAATATATTTTATAATGCTCATAATATATATTTTAAATAAATCTGTTACATTTTATTCTGCATTTCTTAATTGTGTCTGAACATGTTGTCACGTGTTTGCGGTTTGAATAGGATATTGAAAGACTAACAAACTAAAAAATTCTTATAAATACACCTTATTGCTCTAGTGACATAAAAAAATAAATTATAAATATTATTATTATTATTATTATAAAAATCATTGTAATAATAATGATGATAATAATATGCATTTATAACAATACAGAAAATTCAAATAAAGACAAAATTTATTTAATGAAAGTTAAATTTCAAAACCAAAATACAGTTCTATTTACTAAAAACACTATAATGTCTGTCAAAACCTAATATTGCGTTTGCAAATAGATAACACTAGAAAAGTCTAAAGCTTTAAATCAGTTTTTGCAAATATTATCACTTTTATTGTTTACAATAGAACTACCCTACTTTTTATGAATGAATATAAGACTGTCACTTTCACTACTGTTTACCAATAGCTCACTGAACTAATCCTTGTTTTCACCCACTGTCCACACTGGAATATTCATGATGTACCATTCACTTACTGATATTGCTGTCACTGCAGCTGCATCAAACTCAGGCTTGTGAAACTACTCTGTCACTGATTGTTATCACGACTGCACCAAACATGGCCTCACAGAATTACTGACTTTGTTTGCTGGTCTCTGGTAGTATTTGTATCCTTGGCCTGTAGAACCATTACTCACCTCATACCTTTAATTGTTGAAGCGTAATAATTTTCATCATATGTGCCCTTACATTTTTTCTATAAATTCTTGTTCTGATCAGGTAACCCTTGTTGAAGAACAGCACGAGTTATCATTGTCTGTATTACAAAGAACTAATTGTTAAACAAACATGTTATTTTGAGAAAAGAATCCCTTTTAGTTCCTTCTGGATTCTTATTATTATTATTATTATTATTACTTTCCTATTATTACTTAGAGATTATATGGATCAGCTTATAAGTAGACCAATGGAATCACAAAAGCACTTGTACATCAGCAATTTTGATATTCATTCAAATAAATTCATTTGCTAAACCTAATTTCCTCCTATGTATTTTGTAATTTTGGGTGTTAACTAATTTTGTTAATATATGAGTATAAATAAGGGAGAAATTATAAATATCATTGAACATAACTACTTTCATAAACAAATAAAGTAAAATCTGTTTTCATTAATTACTGTTGGGACTATTGAAATGTGGTTACTTTACACAAGTATAGTTGATATGGAAAGTATAGAATATGTATAGCGTGTTTTCAAAGTTCTCTTAGGACTTTCATAACTGGAAATGCTCATATGTCCTAAAATGCTTGTTGTGGCTGGTGATAGATTTATCTGAAATTTCAGCCACCCAGGTGAAATGAGGTCATACAGAAATTATTAGGACGTTATTTAAGGGGCAGAATTTGATTTCTTATCATTTTTTTTGATCTGAAAAATGGAATAAAATTAAGTCTTAACTGTATCTGCAGTAGTTCTAGAGAAATCTAGGATGAAAAACTGGTAAATTGGGGTAAAAAACCCTGTTTTTTATGTTTGATGTACAACAACTTTTTTAAATGGGTAATAAACTTACAAACTTCACATATAAAACTTTTAAACAATATTTGTAGAGAATTTAATTCTGAACAAATGGTTTAAGATAAGTTGAATAAAATAAAAAACTTAGAAAATTCAAATTTTATTTAGAAACAGCCTATTATGTGACATTTGTCAGAAGAGCACTTATTTAATGCTTTTATTTAGAGCACTTTCCCATCTACTTACAGCTGTACTTCTACAGATAACTGCTCGGCTATACTTAAATAGTTTTTTTATTAATGACAGAAATACAATAAATTATTTGAATGATTATTTCAAAGTTGGCAGAAAAATAACTTTCGATCAACAATGCACTTTTAAATCATTCTGTAAGGTACATTAAGCAAATTGGCTACTGTGAACTATGTTGTTGTTAGCAAAGGTTTTCTGTGAGTTTTTCTTTGAATGTGATCAGTTTGCCGTTGAAGTAATTCCGTACTGATTTACAACATAGGAATTCGCTGATTTGGTATTCATTTTGGATGTGTGTAATGGTATTATTACAGCTGCTGCAACAAAATATGAAATACGTTTTCCGAATCACAGGAGTCAGATCCCAAAACAATTAGTGTGACTCATTGCAATCCTCGAGAAGTTCACTACCTACTGTTCTTACCAGGTACATTATGACATTATTATCGATGCAGTACAGATGTCAATACACGATGTCTTTGTAAGATGTCGTGATTGGGAGTTTTGCATTCGATGATTTGGAAGACACCTAAGCAAAACAAGTTTTATCTTTATCATAAACAGCCAGTTCAACATCTACACCCAGGAGATGGTCCGATTCGTTTGGAGTGCTGCAACTGGTGAAATACAAATCGTCAACTCTACAAGTATGTTTTGTTTACAGACTAGACAAATTTCACTTGAGATGGTGCGATCAACTTACACAATGAGCATATATGGGCAGAACTAGAAACAGTGGAAGGCAATTTTCAACACCGATTTAGCATCAGTGTATGGTGCAGCCTTCTTATTACCTGGCCACTTAAATGCAAGGTCTACATGCACTCTTTTCAGGAAGAATTGGGACAACTGCTGGGAGATATTCTAAGAGTGCTGAGACAAAAAGTATACTGTCTGCATGATGGCACTGACAGTATACTTTTCTTGTGCTGTTTCCATTCACTTAAATCAGAATCCCTGAGAAGTGGATTGCTTGTGCAGGTCTACATTCTGGGTCACCAAGATTGCATGATCTAACACCTTTAAATTTTTGCATCTGGGGTAGATGAAAGTTATTGTGTACAAAACAAAAATACATTCTTGTGACGAATTAATTTTTCGCATTATGAATGCGGCTGAGCAATTTAAAGATACTCTGAAGAACTAAAAAGAGCAACAAAAGTAGTACAGAAGTGTGCCAAGAAATGTGTTAAAAATTGTGGGTTCATTTTTGAATATTTATTATAAACTGATATATATTATGCACTTTGGTCTAGTGTGCTGTTTTTAAATAAAATTCAGATTTTTCTAACTTTTTTTATTTTATTCAACTTATTTTACACCTTTTTTTTTCAGAATTAAATATTCTACAAATATTGTTTAAACGTCTTATGTGTTTATTACCCATTTAACAAAGTTATTTTACATCAGACATAAAAAACAGGGTTTTTTCTCCAATTTATTAGTTTTGAGAGGATCTGGGTTCTAGTACTGGTCAGGTGTGGCATTTTTTCATGCCAAAAAATTACTATTTGATCTCATCCTCTGAAGTTATACCAAACAACGGTCCTGAAGGCTAAAAATATAAATTTAGCTGTTATCCATGATATTCAAAAATACAAAAATAAAACGTTATACAAAAATAATAGTTTGTGAATGATCCTTTGATTCTCTCCAAACCATAGGAATTTTAAATGTCATGTGATGATATCCATTCATCAAATCGGTCAACAGCATTTCATATAAATTGCAGCAAATATGAGGAGCTGAAAACCCATCCTGATCAGCTACTTTACATCCAAAATATAATTCATATTATTTTTTTATCAGTGGTGTTATATTTATGCTCTGAGACTTACCTTACCAAAATGTAGCAGAAACTGTCTGGATGGTTAATGAAACTGCTTGGCATTTTTATTAAAAGGTTGACTGCAATATACTCACAAAGACGTTAAAAAACTTTATACAAATATTAAATGTAGTATATATATATATATATATATATATATTGACTTTACAGGGATAAATAAAATCATAAATCAGTAAGAAAAGTAGCTGTGCCACGAAATATCACAAAGAGAGCTTACACTTAATTGATTTAGTTGAGAATTAGACAGCGTGATACATTGTTTATTGTAAACAGTATTACTTCCAGCACAGAGTCAAAATTCATATATTCAAAAAAGTCTTAATTCATATAAAACAATATTCATATATTCACCATAGTGTGTGACTAATGGGCGACATAATTACATTTAGACAAAAATATGACATGAATCATATGTGTGTCATTTGTAATTGTTTTAATTACTATGTAAATAATACTTATTTTAATGGCTATTTATTAACTCAAATTATAGTTTATTTTGCAACTTCTGCAATAAATGAAATAAATAAATACTATATTGTACTTGCATTGTTCGTGCTGGAAAATAAGAAGTTATTTTCTAACATGAAGGGTAATTACAAAAAAATCTGAAATTTATAGGATCTTAAATTTAAAATTCTGGGTCTTTTCCTTTGTCCATTACCTGATAAATTTATAAAACCTTCAATATTCACAGTTCATCTAATTACCGTGTTTATGGGAATTAGAAAATGGAAATTTGGGATGAAGTCACATTTGGAAAATTTGGAATCTGTGTCCAAACATACGTAAGATTCAGAAAATATTGACAGTGTAACAAAATCATTGACCAGTATAATGTGCAATCTTCAGTTTAGCTAAATTTGTAAGGCAGTGGAAGAAAACTGTCTTTATTTGTTATTTAAAATTGCCATGGCATGATTATTATTTTTAAGAATATATATACAACATTCTGGAATGATTTATACTAAATTTCATTTTGTTTCTAATCTTGATTATTCATCTAAAATACCTCTGGAGATAGCAAATGCCAATATTATACCAGTATATTTGCAGGATGACCTCCACTTTTAAACTTGTGTGTGTATTATCAAACGAAAGATCTTTGCCGTTACATACTTAAATAGATATGACTATTGGACTATATGTGTAAATAAATAACAAATAAAAGAGAAAGAGTGAGTGTATGAGAGGGGGGGGGGCTAGTCATGAGTAGGGGGAGATATTTACTCTTAGAAGGTGGGTACTTAACTAGTTCACATGACTTTTTTTCAGTCTGGTTAAAGTAAACTAAGGATATCAAAGAACTAAGAGTTTAGTAAAGGTAGAAGGGGTATTTCAGACCGGGCTCGTTATCAGTATCAAAATAAGAAGTGGGGGGTTACTGTAAAAGTAGCTAGCTATGTTCAGTGTACCGCACGGTGGGGAAGCTATACTACGTCAGTTCGTTACTGAAGACCTTCGTGTTGGTGTCTCGGGTTATTTACATCTGTTGTAAATTGTGATAAATAAATTCGTTCCTTGTTATAATATATATATATATTTTTTTTTATATAAAAAAAGAAAAAAACAAAGTTTTTGTTTCATCTTAAGTGTATTTTTAATTATATTTTTTTTACATATTTTGCGTTTCGTTTTTTTTTTTTAATTTTATTTTTATATGTAATGTGTTTTTAATTTCCAAACGGATATAATTCTGCTTGGGATAATTAATTAAACAGTAAGTATAAAAAAAGAAAGGTTTTTTTATATAAGATTAGTTTAATTCTTTTGTAAAAATAAAAGACTTATATTTTTAAACAAACGGTTTTTTCATTTATCTGTATATAAATATACTTAATAATACATTTTATATAAAAACATGTTTTTACGAAAAATATGTAATATTTATAAAACATAATTTGTAGTAATTAAAACTGTGTAGTTTTTTGTTTTAAAAATTAAAAAAGTAATTTTTTGCTGAATTAACCGATTACATACATATTAATAAATATTTTTTGTTATTTGAAAATTAGACTTTGTTTAATGAGTTTTTTTTAAATTTTTATCAGTTTTTTTTTTAACGAATAAAGAGTAATTAACTGATTTAATAAAAAAAAAAAAAAAATACATTGTAAGAGAATGACATTCGGAGATATACCTTCACTGGTGTATGACCGGACTGAGGAGTATTTTTATAAGAATTTCATTCAATGAAAATGATATATTATTACAATCTTCTTACCATTAATCCTTCGATATATATTTATTAATAGAGAGAGATTTTAATGTCTGTTGTTTTATTGAAGATGAAAGTTGTATGTACTTTGTAGATAATTTGAGTATTACTTTAATTTAAAATATATATCTGATAATATTTTCACCAAACAAACGTAAAAATAATAAATTCCTGTTTGTTTTTTTATTAATTTTGTTGTTTGTTAATTTTATAGTTCTTTGATAGAAATAATTTTATTTTATTATGTATTTTTCAATGAATAACATTTTTTTAAATGAATTTTACAATTTTAATTACAGTAGAAGTAAATACAGTATTTCGAACATAAACTGTATTATTAATAAGGCATAAATTTAATATCTGAATTCTAAATATGATTTGAGTAAGCCGATTCTAAAAATAGAGTATAGTATTTTTCGGGAGAAGGATTTTTATATCCATTTTATGAGTAGAATAAAATAAAATAATAAAAAAGAAGTGTTACCATTTATTTAAAACTTAAAAAAATAATGCTTTTTCAATTAATCTTTGATTTTCAAATTTTGGAGTCGGTTCCAAATTAAAAAGTACACCCAGTTTATTAACTCTTGATTAAAAACAAAATAAGTTGTATAAGTTATAAGTTGTATTTTTAAATTTATTTAATTTTAGAGTTTTAATTCAAATAAATATGTCGGTCTTCGTGGCGCGAGTGGTAGCGTGTCTCGGCCTTTCATCCGGAAATCCCGGGTTCGAACCCCGGTCAGGCATGACATTTTGACACACGCTACAGATCATTCATCTCATCCTCTGAAGCAATACCTAACGGTGGTCCCGGAGGTTAAACGCAAAAAAGAATTCAAATAAATGTATACATTGGTTTATGTTATTAAAAGGCGTTCGGGAACAAAAGGTAAAAAAAATTTACTAATTGATAAAAATATCAAAAAAAGAAGAAGGAATTATGTACAGAGCCTATTACAAACCTTAGGCTTTTTATAATAAAACAGGCTTTTTAATATCAAAATAACATTATGCTTACTTTATATCATTACATTATGATAATCCATTATAAACAAGTTTTAAATCTGTTAAAAGTATAAAAAACACGACCACCTAAAAAAAGTAGAGTTCGCCACCTAGCGGTCGAAATCGGAAACTTTTGGATACGGTTTTAGAAATTCGCATTCGTTTTTAAAGAGTGCATTCTGAGCGCGTTAGACGTGGACTATTACTAATATAAGATAAGAGCATGCGGGTGATAAATTCGTATATAGTGTAATTATCTTTTTAAATTTACTCATATTTAAGCATATATATATATATGGATTCCAACGTGGGGTCATGCATCTAAATCGGTTCAGCCGTTTAGCTGCTATCGTGAAACATACATACGTACACCCTAAATTCATGATAAATATTTTTGGGCAGTTATGTAAGTAGTGATTATGTCAAATAAAACAAGATTCATAACTGGTGCTATTCTTGTAAATATTTATATACCCTACTATTTAAAAAAATACAAAATAAACATAACTAATTGGTATTATTTATTCTAAGTTTAAAAAACTTTTCTTTAATTTTTGCTCTGAAATATTCTACATTAGGATGGATGGATATCATTACGTTTTGACATGCGTCACCCTATACTCCTGGGTGACGCATGAAATGATCCAACATTTGGCTTAAAAAATATTTATTTGAATCTCAATACAGAAAAGTAAAATATAACGTGTTTATTATATACCTGAAGATTACGTTCTAAAACAACATTAGTTATGTGCGGTCTGGCTCCGTCCTGCATGAATCACCTGTTTTCTAATTGAAACCCTTTTGCAAGAAGCTGAGGAACAAAATTATTTCGCAGAATGTTTAGATAACGTTCACTGTTGATAAAAGAACGGCACTATTACCCCGTGACTTGAGATAGCGGTCCGTACCGTAATTCTTGGAGCGTGATGCACCTGTGGATTTTCGGAAGTTCAAAAACGTAAATTTTGTTTAAGAAAATTTGTCTAGATGAAAATTTGCCCGAAATCGTCTTTATGTAAACACCACACTTTTCGTTTCATTAAAACACAAGACAGCCTTTATGCGCTGTTCAACAGTCACTTTTCCTTTGTCAAACGTCTTCGAACTATAGTGTACTCAGAAAGAGAAGAAACTAAAATTGATGAACTGCTGTCACTTTTACCAAAATAAAAAATTAATAATTATTAGCGTAAACAATTATTACCAAAACAAATGTTGGATCGTTTTGTGCGCCACTCTGTAAAATAACGTATTTTTAGTCTGTGTAGTCTTTTTTTTAAAGTTTATTTATTTATTTATAATATTAAAGGTTTATACGTCCATATGAACAAAAGACAGTTCACAGGAAACTGTAAAGCGAAAAACCTATTTAATGTTAAAAATAAAAAAAAATCCCTTTCGACACGCCGGAAGGCGGAGGTAGATTTCACCGGTGCTAAGTAGGGGATAAAAAGGATTTGTACCTTAAAGTTAAGAAAAACTTCAAATTTACTCAGTACAATAATGATTGAATGTGAAAAAAAGATTTCACATGTTTAGCATACAAATCCCATCTTACAATTCCAGCACCATTTTAGTCATCCCTTGCCGTACGGGTTGGTCATATCAAAAATTGTTTCAGACAAAGGTTTTAGATAATGTTTAGAGGACTAACGACCACTTTAAACCGATTCGATACTGTGCCTATTAAGGGAGATATGATTTTTTGTCTTCAAAACCCCATCTTTTCCACTCCCTCGGCCAATGGTTGGTGATGTCAAAAAACCTTGCGTACATATGTTTTAGGCCCTTTTCCAAAAAAAATAGTAGGAATTTTAAACGAATTTGATGTTTTACTTAATAAGAAAGTTATAGCGATATTTTGTTTTTTTCGAAAAAGCCCCCATTTCCACCCCCATGGTCCGATTTTGCCCATTAACGAACTCAACCGAGATTTTGAGTCGTTATATTTTATGTATCAGTTTGAAAGTGATTGGCGCGAAATTACGGCAGTTATCGTGTCCACAAAAAAGTGAAAAGTATATATATATAAACTTTTGAGCTGTTGGTGGTTTTGAGTGGGGCATGTGAAACGCGAAGATATGCAGAAATTTTCCGAAGTCGAATCATGGTGCCCATTACAAAAAAAGCTACCTATTGTAGCTTTTTTATGAAACTACCTAAAAAGACGTAACACACATTTTTAAAGAATTGACGTAAATAGAATACTGACGAGTATGAAGTAAGGCTTATGTAGAAAATGAGAATATTATTATTTTAATGTAATTAAATTTTTTTTTTAAGTTTCACATGAAAAAGAATCAGAATAGCATGATATGCTATTATATATTATTACGATATTACGATTCAGTACTGAGCAGCATATTGACGTTTAAAATAAAAGAAAATTTTTTACCTAAATAATTCAATTTTTCAAAGTTAAAAAGATCCGTCAGTTATCTTTGACAAGTTGTTATATAAAAAAAAAAAATTATTTAAGAAATTTCGTTGAAATATGTAGCTTAAAAATTTTTTAAGTAATAAAATAAATCTTCAACTTTGAAAAAAAAATTGCCAAAAAAGATATTTCTGACAAACATTACTCTTTAATATAGGATAATTAAAGAGCGTGCGGGTGACAATTTTTTGTATAGGATTTGTATGTAGTATAACTTTTTGCAAATTTATTAAGTTATATGTATATAGCCGTTGACACTTTTAGTAACGTAAGGATTTCATCGAGAGGTCATACATTTATATCGGTTCAGCCGTTGAGCTGCTACGGTGAAACAACATACATACATACACAATAAATACATTATATTCTTTTCTGAGCAGCCGTGTAATAAATTGAGTATAAACCACAGTATTTTTTCGAAGAAAATTAAAAATATTCTAATTTTTTAAAGGTTAAGTTTATTGTACTAAAAACAGTTTTTTTAATTTTTACAAATTCATAAGTCTGTTATTAATAAAAATTAATTATTTTTTGTTTTTCATAGACTTTATTAAATGAATTTTCTCAAAATAAAATTTTCTACACGTTTTGATAATAAAATTTACGCATTTATTAGTCATTTAACAAAGTTATTGTACTTCAAATTAAAAAAAAATGTTTTTGTCTCCGAATTTTTCTGTTTTATGTCGGATATCATGAAAACTACGGGAAATAAAGTTCCGGCACCTGTTTTTTTCGATTTATCAGATTAACAAACATAAAAAACCGCCGAGTTTATTTCTAATATACTGAAATTTCACCGGGAGAACTGAGATCCGGGTGAAACATTTGGCTAGCTGTTAACTCAATAACAAATCGTTTTCGGACATATTTTTGTATGAACCTTTTTCCTTATTTCAAACCCTAGAAAATGAGTTTCAAGATTATTTTCCTTTCTTTTTGAATTACCTGCGCGCGCGCACACACACACACACATATATATATATATGTGACAATCCCGTAACGATAACGATTGCAAACGCTGGGTCATACATCTAAATCGGTTCAGCCGTTGACCTGCTTCGGTGAAACAAATATACATACATATATCCTAAATACATTACAATCATTTTTGGGTTGTCTTCTAAAAATATTCAGTTTTTTTTTGAATTTAGACTATTTGAAGTCAACACCGAATTAACAGATATTTATTTTTAATTTAATATCGACTTGAAAAATTAAAAATTTAAAGAAGAATATTATTTTATTTAAATTCTTTGAAGTTAGTTTTAAAATTATTTTTTATAAAAATTATTTTTTTAATAAATGTATGATAAAAAAAATCATTTAAAAATTTCACTTATTGAGTTAGCATAAAATTTATTTATTATAATCCAGTAATCCGTTAATTTTGGCGCACCATAACGCTTTATCAAAAATTGGATAATGCATTTTGTCCTGTACAGCTCATTCGCTTCGATTTCAACGTACCACTATTGTACTATATTTAGTACATATTTTATATATAAAAAAATAAATGTCTTGTAAAAAAATAACTTTTCAAAAATATTGTTTTAAAATGTTACTGGATATTGAATTACTATACTTAATAACAGGCAAAAAACGGAGTTATTTTTTATCTGTGATCTTTAATTTCAATAGGTTTTCTTATAATAAATTACAAATCACATAATTTGTGCAGAAAAAAACTTTTAATATTCTACAAAAATTAGCATTATGTAATGGTTTATAAAATATAACATATCAAAGAAAAGAATATTTTTTCATGAAAAATTAATTCATTAATTTTGTAGATGTCTAACATCTCTAGAATCCCCCTCTAGAAATTTGACCCCAACATTTTACCAACAATTGCCCCATACAAACAAGTCTTTGTACAAAATTTCATCAAAATCGATATATCCAGTTAAAAGTTATTAGCTTCAAATATATACATACACACGTACATACATAAGTACTTAGGAACATTACTTCCCATTTTTTTTGGGGGTCCCTGGGTCATGAAACGTCGAGAAATGAATAAACCCTTACCCCCTCGTTTTTTGACTGATTGTCAAACTTTCCTTCTTGCAGCATAGCTATAGAAACCCACTGGGTTGGTATAGTAGTTAACTCGTCGTCGCAAATCAGTTAGAGTTGTAAGGTTCAACACCTAGTAAAGGCAGTTACTTTTATACTGATAGATCGTATTCTTTGGTGGTTAGGTTTCAATTAACCACACATCTCAAGAATGGTCGACCTGAGACTGTACAAGACTACACTTCAATTACTTTCATACAAATCATATTCCTTCATCCTTTAAAGTAATAACATACGTTGGTTCCGGAGGCTAAACTGAAAGAGAGAGAGAGAGAGAGAGGAGCATAACTCTAGAGATACGATATGTGGAATGTAAAAACAACGACAAATAGTTTAACTACAAAAATAAAAAAAATTGGACAAATAGTCCAAATTCACAGAAATATGATATAATATAATTTATTTAAGCATCTTATTTGTTAATTTTTTTCTAAAAAGTCAAATAAAATTAACCAATTTATAATTTTTAAAAACTTCTCTACTTATCCAAGTTAACCCTAAACTGGGGATTTTTTGCAACGTCTTATCACAGAAAATGATTTTTTATGATTTCTTTTAAAATTAAAATATATATTATATTTGCCTTAAAATAAAGCAAATGTGCTAGTTTAAATAAAGGTTTAATGAGGTTAAAATTTCTGAAAAATATATTTATGAATAAAAACTAAAACATTAAATAAATATATATTGTTGTTCCAGCCTTCCACTGATTTGATGGAGTGGATTTTCGGGTTTCTAATGTAATACTAATCTGCTGTATAAATCTCTGATAAATAACCAAAACATTGACGTATTTTTATTAAAATATTTTTAATAAATTTATTCCTATTAACATCTTTTGTTATATATATTATTTTAAATGAAATTTATACTAAAACAAATAAATTAGGTCAAGGTAACCCTCTACATGATTCCTATGGCTTGAATTCAAGATAAAAAAATATTAACGTCCGTTATTTATACGTTTATATTTATTAATTTATAAAAAAGAATCCTTAACTTCATGCGAATATCTAAAAACTAATTTCTACATTTTGTGAAATTCGATCTTGAAAGGGGTGAAGAAAAGTATAAAAAAAATTTGAACAATGACTGAAAATTTTCTCCATTTCCGACTATACTAAATGAGATGATTTGGGTTTGCAAATACTTTAAATATCAAAAATTCACTTTTGGTTATTTTTTTTAATTTCAGTATTTAAGGGCCGCGACGGTGAACGATGCGCGGCTCAGCCAATACAGGCACTGCTACTGTTTCTGTACTGTAGTCGTGTGCAATATGACTAGCTGCACCTGCCCAAGTTACTTGATTAAAAAACAAAAAAATTCTGGAGTAGAGAAATGAAAATAACCATATAGAGCAGGATATAAAGCCGCGACGAGGATCCTAATATATATACAATCATAAAATCATTGAAAGAAACAAAACACGAAATAACTTATTTAAAATGTTCAGATTATTTTGTGAACTATTTGACATTTAAATTTGATAAAATGTCAATCTTTTTTCTCCCTTTCACTTGTTCATTATAAATACTGCATATCTAATAAAGCATTTTATTAAATTAATATTACATAGTGAGTTAGTGATCGCCTGCACAATGTGATACATGTATAAATTTAATGATATATATTTTCAATGAAAAAATAATAGACGGAATGGAAATATAATTAATTTACTACAAACGTAATAAAATAAAAAATGTATCAAATTAAAATTTCTAGAACGTAATAATAATAAATTATCAACAGATGTTTAGGTGTGGTAAATTGACGTTATTTTTTCTTATTTATATACTAATGACATTAAATAATAAACAAAAGCCCACAAAAAATTACGAACCATTTCGATGCTTTATCTTAAATAGATATCAGATTATTTAAAATATTCTCTGTAAAATTTTAACGACTTAAAGACATGTAAGCCTTTTTTTCTATTCATATAAGCTATAATGTGTAGTATATAGTAATTAGTATAATTAAATTTAAAATTTTAATAATAAATTTTATATATATATTTTTTTAAAGAAATATGGCCTTCATTTTTTGTTGTTGTTGCCCTAATTATTATTATTAAACAATAATTTATTATTTATATAGTATTCTAATATATGTAATTTGATTTTAATTACTATTATTATTTTTTTTAAATATTAGTTTTGTTTTACCAAAGTAAAACAATCTTTTTACACCAGATTAATTAAAACGTGTGTCAATAGCTATAAAGATTAATATCTTGTAAATCAATAAGAATATTAATTCAAATATAATATTACTATATTTTTAAATTTAATAGCCCTTCATTACATTTTTTTTTTTTTTTATAAAGAAAAATCTGTTATCTTTTTAATCAGAAAACCTTATTCCCTTAATTGTTATGTTAAATAGAAGAAACTAAAAAAAAGAACAATTCCACTGAAAAATGAACAACCAATAAAGAGACCTAACCATGTCTAGCTAATAGGCCAGACATGGTTCTACACATCAGAGAAAAAACTTCTCTTCTCATTGATGTCACTCACCCATCAGATCACAATATTAATAAGGGTGAAACAGATAAAATAACCAAATACAACCTTTTGGCAATAGAATATAAAGAAATTTAAGGACTGAACTCAATAGAAGTTATTCCCGTTTGATAACATCAAACGGATTAATTAACAAAAATTTAAAGAAGTATGTAGAAAAGGTTGGCCTGGATCCTAAAGTCATAATTCTAAAAGCTCAAAATCTGTAATTTTGAAGACGTGCAGGATTCTACGTACTGTGTTAAATGCACCACAGCATTGAATGAGGTATGCCCCAATGGCCCCTCATACTGAAATTCCGGATGTGAATCTCCGAGACAAAAAACAAATGATGATAATAAAAAGCAACAATAATCAAAAAATTGATACATAACATAATCAGAACAGTAAACAATCATAATATTGCACATCAAATAGTCATAAATGTCAATAATAATAATAAAGCTTACATAAAAGACATAGTTTAAAATAATCGTCAGGATTTACTTATAGGTAGATAAATAGAAAACCAGAATTCAGATTTATTAACAAAAGATATAGCATTCAAGCTAGTCTTAACACTTTTAACTATTAGTCATGTATTAACAAACAATAGTACACTAGATAAGACAAGCATAAAGATCTTTCACTGCAAATACCTTTGTTGTTAACAAATAAAACTACCCTAACAGTTTATGAATGAAATTTAGTACATTATCCCCTTCCATTTATTGCTTTACAGTAACTCACCGAATAATTTTTCGTGTACTTGGCGTCACCTCAGTTGAATTGAACTTGCACCCGCACTTTAAATTCGTTCCTTCACTGTCCTCGCAGAATGCTGACAGACTCTTGTCTCGCAGACTCCCATCGCAAAACTCACATCTCTCAGCCTCTCCTCGCGGAACTGATATCGTAACATCTCATTGGACTGGTTCGCAGAACTCCTCTTTAACTGGTCTTCCCGGGGTATTTAAAATCTTCTACCTTGTTTCCCTGACGGGCCGGACCCAACTCGAAGCATGAGAACGATCGACCGAGCCTTTCGTTATCATGTATTTCTTAACCTGGTTCGGTAACTTTTCTCACGGTACAAACATTTGCTCTGTGTGTGTCAGAAGCCAGTATTACAAAAGAAGATTGTTTAGCGGACTTTTACTAAAAGGGTTCTTTTTAGTTCCTCTCTGGATTCCTACAATTATTATATTTTCTACTACTTTCATAATAATTGGTAGGAATGCGTTACTCAGGTCCGCTATATTGATCTTGTCACAATATTTAACAGGTTTAAAAAACTAACATTTTAAAACTTTGATCGCCTCCTCCATCCCAATATTGCTCCCAAGTATTATTTTTTGGGTTACTTGCGCTACTACTGTGTCTAGGAAGACAAAAAAAATCTGTTAAAAAATATGCAATAAATAAAAAGATAACTTTTTTCGATTTTTGGGGAAGGAGTAGAATTTAGAGAAAAAATTTTTTTAATGGTAATATAAACATAGACGTACGTACTCAGATTAATATAAAGTGGGGTTATCATAGCAAAATTTAAGAAAATTGTTCCCAAAATTTTTCCATCAAATTGCCCCGTATACAAGACTATATAAAAAATCGTTTTCTCCAGTCAAAAGTTACTAAGCTTCAAATGCAAAACACGTACATATGTACGTGTATATACCTACAAACATGATCCCCACTTTTCTTATTTACTGGGTCATGAGACGTTGATAAATGCAAAAAACACATACCTCATTTATTTGACTGAATCACCATTTGAAATTCAGTCCGAAGTATTGACCTAATGCTTTAGGATACTCCATTAAAGAAAAAAACCTTTAACGTATTAACTAATACTTAAAATAATAATAATAATTTTTTTTTTCATTTAATCAACTATTGGATACCAATACCGATTATATTATATATCCAGTTACACAAAAACAAAAGTTAAATTAAAAAAAAAAAAGAAGTTAAAAACGTAATAAAAGTATGATTTTTACTTCTTTGAACGAAGTAAAGGAAGTATTGTATCGCGAAAAATTTCGGTTTTCAGATTTCAACGGAAATATTCATTTTGACCATCCCTGAATCCGTTTTGATTAGTTTCGGCGTGACCTCTGTACTTACGTACGTATGTATATCGCATACTTCAAAAACAATTAGGCGTAGATGTTGAAATTTTGGATTTAGAACTGTTGTCAGTTGTGGACCTCTCTTTTTGATTGGAATCGACTGAACTAAAAAGGGTCAAAAAAAGCCCAAAATCCCCCAAAAATTGGATCTTGGACATTTTCTTAACTCCAGTAAGAAGCCCTCATTGAGATCTTTTCAATGATGTATCATAAGGGGTACTTATTTTCATTGGTTTCAGAGTTATAGTCAAATAAAATTTGAATTAATGAAATATTTGGATCCTACAAGAGGAAGGGACATCGGTTCGATTCCGACTTCTTTAACTTTTTTTTTAAATTTAAATATATTGTTTTATTAATAATTATTAACTTCTGATTGAAAAAAAATTACAGTAAGTAATTCAATAAAAAAAAAAATATATACATGAAGTTGTTAATGAGATAAAATTTTATATACTTTTCATTTAAAAAAAAAAAGGATGTTTAATTAAATAGACGTAAAAGTAAGTCATGTGGTTTCCACAGCAGATTTTTCAAACTTAATATAAATATTCGGAAATAATTGATCATTTAAACAAATTTCCTTTAACGACCATTAAATGTTTTTGAAATTTTAAATTTGTCACGTTGCCTATTTCAGTAGCCTACTTTCTGACGATGATGCAAAAGAAAAACACTAATCTCCTTTCTGGATATCACAGTGGATTGTCACCCCCCCCCCCCCCCACTTGTATCATTACTTTCAGTCCTGGAACAAGCTTGAAAACCGCTTTCATTAATAACTACACTTCATCTAGAAGTTATATTTTTTTGAATTTTTTCATTATTATAACTACATTACAATTAACTTTCAATGAAGTTAAAATATACTCAAAATGAAATATTTTTTTTTTTTTTTAAATATCTTATGTAAAATAATTCACACATACTGATTTTCTTATCAAATACTTAGTCGTACTTTTCTACCTCTTCTCATTTATTCGTAAACGGACACTCATACTCTAGTCTGAAAATACTAAAATGTATTGTTAAGGATTTAATCATGCATCTAAACTATTTGAATGGTATTAAATAGATTGTAAACGATTAAACAGGCACTATAAGAAATAGCAGATCCAGATTATTTTTCATCTAGTCACGAGTACCTGTGATGAGATATGGGACGATTTATCATCATCATCCTTTTCCATTGTTGAATTAATTTTCAACAATTACTTGTGAAAATAATATAATAATAATAATAATAATAATAATAATAATAATATCATTTACTGTTCATTTATTACGAACAGTAAATTTACTTTCCATATAACTATTCTTAAATTTCCAGATCATTTGGTAATTCAATCATTAAATAACATTTTTGCTACCTTAATCACTAATAAAGATAAATTTTTAATCAAATAGTCAATATTTTTAGGTCCCCAATGTAAATCTTTACAGAACTGACGTAGATTAACATTTCGTGCTAAGAACAACTTCTCTTTTTATGTTATAAAGGACAATAACCTGACTGACTGATTATACGAAATCAAATCTAATATCCTTGTAACACTGATATTAGTTACTTTCTAATATTTAACCAAATTAACTAACCTATATTCACAATAGGGGTAACTACGTTTGTTCCTTGTAACTTATGCCTGTCGTTAATGTCACAACACATTCAGTAAACTTTCATTCTCATTTTACTCATTTCAGCTATATTAAAAATACTACATTCGTTTTTAACAAAGATTTGGTGTCTGTGTATATATATATATATATATATACAGAGTGTTTCTAAAATAATGGGCTGGCTATACTTTTTCGGATTCTACTTGTAAAACTAAACAAAAAATATCGTTAGGCAAAATAGTAAGTTATCCTGAGTTCTCCCCCTGTTTGCCATTTTGTTATTTTTATGTAATAATTTATATCTGAAGTTCGGATAGACGAATCATATTAATATTTGGTAAACGTTTTGGTAATAATGTTTTAAAATTAGAAAAAAATCAGGACTTAAATACCTTTTCAAATTACAAAATGCGGCCATGTATATATTTTAATCCGTTATATCTCTATAAATATTAGTATTATCAAAATTTATGTTACATGCTAAAATATTAAGCCTTTTATTTTGAATAAAATTATATTTTATTTTTTTAAATCGGTTAACAAATAGTCGAGTTACGGGAGGAAATTGATGTAATTTTGTATCATAATTATTAGGTCTATTACTGTGAGAAAATTATTATTTAATTTGATACTAGTTTAAAATACTAGAATTAACAATAAATAAAAATAATTAATATTTAATCGAATTGAACGTAAAGTGGAGGACATGAAAACAGACACATAATTTACAACATCAATTTTCTACCATAACTCGCTATTTGATAACCAATTTTCAAAAAAATATTTCAATATATATTAATATAATATAATATTGAAATATTTCAATATTTAGTAGTTATATCTTTTTAAAAATAGAAAATTATATAAAAAAAAATTATTAATATTATTTTGACTAAGTGAAATTATATGCGTAAAAAAATATGGCTAGGTAAACAGAAACACATTCAAAACTGCTTAATTAAATAAACACCAATGGCCTAAGCAACTGCCTTGAGTTACTTCTTTATAAAATTCATTCAAACAAAAAAAAAGTAAATTTTAATTAACAAGTTTTTTTTTGAAACTACATGTTTTTTATAATTAGCTCAATTTTTTTTCGAAAAATAAAGAAACTCATTTTTGATATTACATACAGAAAAAAGTGTTGTGTTAATTAACGCAAATGTACAAGTTATACGTAATAAAAAAATACTCAAAATACATTTTTTTATAGGTAACAAAATTGCCTTAAAACGGCGAAAAAAATCTCTTAAATAACAAATATTAGTAGAATAAATTCATATAGAAAAAAACCTTCAAATACCAACAGGATTGAAAGAAAGAAAGAAAGAAAAAATACTATTTTTTAATATAATTAGTTATTTATATAAGATTTTTACGATTTATATTTTGAACTTAAACGAAGAAATTTGAGATCTATTATCAGAGTATTTTGACAAATTTTTCAGTTATTCTAATAAGTAAAAGATTAGAGATTATCGTTCTGATAGAATATAAAGCTAAACATATATTTATGGAATGAATTTCATGACAAATAATTTTTGTTTCATCTTTCTCAATATCGGCAATCATTTAATATTATCAATATTTCAGGTATAAATTAACCAGAAATTTGTCTCTAAACTTATTATCAAAGTTAGTGATAATTTTTTACAAAAAAATTATTTAGGAGCAAGGATGACTTTATATACATAGAACTCTACGGACAATTTCATCTTTAACTCTGTGCAAGAAATGAAATCAAAACACATTCTGTCAAGTTTTGATTTTCATTCGATCATTTTCCTACTACATGACGTTTCTTTTTTATTTCGGTATAAGACATTTTTTTTAATATTGTGAGACTTTGATGCGCTCCAATATAAAAAAACAATAGAGCTAATAGAAAAACTGTTTTGCTCATAAGATAAAATTTTTATTCAGAATTCTTAAACACAATTCATATATCACAAATCATTCTTATTTATTTAATAAAATAAATTTGAAGTTTCGAAATTTGACGAAAACTCTATTTTAAAGATTACAGAGAGGCGTCGCCGTCTCTCTGTAATCCTATCATTTTTAAAGAGAAAGATGAAATAATGAATATTGGCAATAAAGATAATTCAAGAACAACCGAAAATTAGACTTTAGTTAGGCTAATTAAGAAAAAAAATGATTATCTGGGATTATGAAATTATATATTAAAGAGGAATCGGTCGTTTCTCGATAATGGTAAAAGAAATGAACGAATTAATAATCAATGACACAGTTTCCATTAGTGGTTGAATTCAGCCACGGATAAATACTGATGTCACAAACGTTTTGTTTGAATTTTTATTTATAAATGTAATAGTTTATTTATAAATATAAAAGACAACCAGAAAAACCTCAACTTCCATCAAAACATTTTCTTTCTATTACTTTGTAATCATAGAAACGTTAACGGTATGATCAGTTTATATATGCGGTTACTTATTTACATTATATCTGATATATAAATATAAAAAAATCTTGTTGATTTATAAGAATCTCTTACTCTTTTGCGCAAAAATTATTAAACCGATTGAACTGAAATTTTGCATGGACGTAAGTTTATACCTGAAAAGAACATAGGAATATTACTGTTACAAAATATTTCACCGTTTCAAGATGATGGCCGTTTTCTAACAGCTTGAGGTAACAACCGGACTATGCTCCTTGCCGATATTTAACTTTATTATGACCAAACTATTGGTCAAATCAATTTAGAAACCACTTGCAATATTTGAAATTAAATTTACTTGTCTTTTCTGATGTATCTTTATGTTATCGATAAAAGTAAAAGTGCGATGGTGTACTGCACGATGGTTCAACCAACACAATCACTACCATTATTACTGTGTGAGAGACGCAATAGGTTACACCTGTCTGAAGCTTGTGTTGATACCTAAGCCGGGAAAAGACTCTGACCTCCCCTCATCTTTCAGACCGCTGGCCATAATAGACGTCTTGGCAAAGCTTTTTGAAGAAATGATCCGGCAGAGACTGGTCAGAGCTGTGGAGGAAAAGGGCGGACTCTCTGCAGACCAATCTGGGTTTCATGGCGGCAGGTCCGCCGTTGACGCAGTACCGCTGTCTGCGCGACGGCTGAACGAATTAAACGAGTTAGCCCCGAATAGAACGTCTGGTAAGACGTGTGTGCTAGTCACATTTGATGTGAAAAACGCCTTTAATTGCATAACTAACTCGGCAATTATGAAATAATCGATGATTTTAGAGTTTTCGGGCTATCTCATAAGGATTGTATATCGTCCTACCTTACGGGACATCGCCTGTTTTGTCAGGTTGACGATGGCGAAATAGGGCGTGCTGTCGGTAGGGGAGTCCCACAGGGGTCGGTCCGTGGAGCGACCCTTTGGAACACGTCTACGACGGGGTTTTTCATTTATCGCTTCCCCCAGGGATCAGTCTCGTCGGCTATGGTGACGATCTTGCTTTGGCTGTGGAAGCGGGTTCCAAGAGACAGGCTGCGGATAGCATTCGCAGTGCCTATTGTACCATAAGCGATTGGATGCGTGGTGTAGGGCTGCGGTTGGCTACAGATAAAGCTGAGGCAGTTTCGGCAGCGAAAAGAAGACCCTTTGACAGTAACCTTAGAGAGTTAAAGGCTAGCGAAAATGCGGACAGGATACTGAGGCTGGTTGCTGGACTGCTACCTAATCGCAACGGCTCCAGATTGCAGGAGGAGACTCCTAGTAGGTGTGGCCTACTTCACACTATTATACGGAGCACAGGTGTGGGGTAGAATTATTAGGTACGCTACATACTGGGGTGCGCTAAAGACGCTGCATAGGAGATGCTGTCTCCGAGTGGTGTCTGCGTACCGAACGGTCTCTAGGTTGGCTGTAAAGGGGTTGGAGGGGCTCCTCCCAGTAGATCTTGCTATAGAACGCCGGAGTAAGTTGGGGGAATTAAGACCACTATCACCTACTAAAAGGGAGAGGCAATCTGAGATGCTGATGGACGAATTAATGGCTAAGTGGCAGCAGCGATGGGATGGTGACGATAAGGTACGGTGGACACACCGTTTAATGGGGGACAACAGGATTGTTGTGATCGACCCCATGTCTCGCTTGATTTCTGTTTGACTCAGTTCCTGGTGGGCCATGGGGGATTCTGATCCTATCTATTTAGATTTGGGTTGGATAACTCTGAATCTTTCCAGTTTGTGACGAGGAGGTTTGAAACTCCTACCCCAGATTCTTTTCTCCTGTCTCCAGATTTGAGGATGCGAGTGGTGAATTGCTGAGTAACATCAATAGAAAGATCAGGTTTACGCCTGAAGAAGTCCAAGCAGTACTTCTGAAACCGGAGAGTAGCTGGAAGGAGGTATCTGGATACACACGCAAGGTCATGGAAGAACTAAGGGCCTGGGAGGAGTCTCGCTTGAGAACGAGTCGTCGAAGGGTGTGGAGGCGGACAGGCACTCGGCTGAGCGCGTAGGGGTTCCCCGTGCATGTGGGAATCGCCTGGGTGCGACGAGGCTGAGGGCAGTTCGCCTGTGTACTCGATGGCGGCCTCTGGTAAGTAGTGTGAATAACATGTATGCTTGATGTGCCTGATATGTGTGTGATGTTCGATCTGATGTGATTGTTGAGTGGTGTTGTATGTGTGATCCCCTGTGATTCTGTAGCTCTGTACATGGATGGTGTATGACTGTGTGTGAGGGCGTATTACCCCCCATCTCCTAATGAAATGCTTCATTAGCTGTAGCAGGAGTGGGGCAACCAGGGATGGAGGTTTATTCGGTAGTACGCAGATACACGTACGCACACAATAACAAACAACTTGCGGAAACTGTTAGCAACCCCGACACAAAAGTCTTGTAAAAGGGAAAGATTAAACCTGCCTCCGTTTACTGGTCTAAAAAATATAAAATAAAAAAATGAGAAACGAAGTACGGTCATCTCTTTGTTGTGTTTATTGGGTAACGCTAATAACTATGCAAAATACTTTATATCCATATGAAGTATGGGTTAACTAGATATAACCTCTATTTTTAAGATGGAGGCCGACTATTCTGAAATAATCATACTTCAGATTACTCAAATTTATATACTTGTATCCTGTGCTGACCAAACTGTTACTCTGAAGAAATTACAATATGCTGGTAGTTATTAAAAAATTGAACAGGCTTAATTGTTGTTTATCTGTTTACTATTGTTATTTATCTATATATATTTTAATATTTTGGAAATAGCTATATAATTGCTGCAGGAGCTATAGCTTTAAAGCAAGGTTTGGTGATTGATCAAAATTTTGATTTTTTTTTGGTAATACTCAGTTCATGACTAGCTGTAACCGAAACGCTAAAAAAAGCCATGGAAAATTCCGGAAGGATGTATGGATCTATGTCGGCCTGTATTCTGATAAATATCTCTGAAATTCGGGTCAAACATTCCTATGTATGGAGTATTGATGCTATTAAATTTTTAACTTAATCATACAAAGTAAGTGGGTCAGTCTACGGAGTATAGACAACTTCGGAGTATAATCAACTTAAACATTTTTAAGGGTTTCTTATATGTATCCTAAATGGATTACTAAAAATTCAACAAATTGGAAAATAAATATTTGTCTACAGTTCTAATATTTGTTAAATTATGAACTCAATCCATCAAGAGGACAAAAATAATTATTTTTTAGACTTCACTCAATATTTTTAAACCAGCTAACCATTAAGCACCAAATAAACTCACACTAATGCTGTGGATAAGATCTCAACTGTATTAAGTTTTAGAGCCCTGCAGACAAATGGATATGATAAACACAATTTAAATTTTATTAATTTTTTTGTAACACTAGTATTTCAAGGAGTTGTTTCGTTCTCCCTTGAAAGGCTAGTTTTGTTGAAGTCGGTGTACATTTGGAGAATTCAAAATGTATAGGAATTTTAAGGGGGTGGAACCATCATGAAAAAAAAAAATGGCTTTGTTTTCTCTTTCTTATACGAATTCAAGGAAATATTGTGGTCGCGAAAAATTTCGGTTTTCAGATTTCAACGAAAATATCCATTTTGACCATCCCTGAATTCATTTTGACTAGTTTCAGGGTGACTTCCGTACGTACGTATGTATGTATCTCGCATAACTCAAAAACGATTGCCCGTAGGATGTTGGAATTTTGGATTTAGGACTGTTATAAGTTGTGCACTCTCTTTTTGATTGGAATCGACTGAACTAAAAGTGTACAAAAAAAGCCCAAATTAAAAAAAATTAGGATTTTGGATTTTTTTTAACTGCAGTAATAAGCCCCTCATTTAGAGTTATCCAACGATATATATCATACGTGGTACTTATTTTCATTGGTTCCAGAGTTATAACCAAATGAAATTTCAATTAATGAAATATTTGGATCTTGCAAGGGGAAGGCACATCGGTTTGAATTAGACTTCATCTTTTTCTTTTTCTTTTTTTTTAAACATCTTTTTTAATTTAAATATATTGATTTGTTAATAATTATTAACCTCTGATTGTAAAAAATGTTTTACGATAAATAATAATTCAATAATAACTGTTGGAGTTATATTACCCTTTTAATAATAACTACCGGGCGATGATAGCGCCCAGGCGTTTTTCGCCCACAAACAACCAAAAAAAAAGCATGTTCAAGGTTAACCATAACCACATCTTCATGATTAACCATAAAAACCGTTAAACAACCATCTTTTATATTAATTGACGGCAAGAAAAACTCTTAATTCAATTTTTTCGTTCCTAAGATATCAGTGTTTATATAATCCGCAAAATGTTTTGCGCATGTTTTGAAGTCAAGATCGAAACAAACAGTTACATGAGGTAAATGGCAACTTACTTTCTTGATTATCAACTGGAAAGAATCTTAGGCAATCTAAAAAAGAGATTTATTTTATTTTTAACTTGCTGCATACTCATAATGTAATAATGATGATAATTATATTAACACAAACGGTGATAATATTAAAGTAAAGTGTATATATAAATATACACTTCAATATTTAAGTTTAAAGTTATCGCATTAAAATTTTAAGCTACAGACGATAAAGAATTATTTAAAAGATAACAATTATGCTTGATGTTGATTTTATAACTTATTTATATATATGTATATATATATATATATATATATATATATATATATATATATATATTATTATTATTATTATAACTGTGCACAGGATTTTAAGATTATTACCTATTATTACTCGGTTATAAAAGTAAATAGATTCCTCACAGTTATAAAACTGCATTTTAATGAGTTTGGCATTGGTTTGCTTGGCATTTCTCCCGCCACCAACCCATTCGGTCGCCCTAAAGCATAAGACCGAATTTCTGTACCACAAACGGCTACTGAGACTCGAAACAGTTTAGTGACCAGTGTTCTAACTAGCTTCTAGATCTAACCTAAAAGCGTAAGTGGAATAAGCGTTGTACCGTACACCACTCGCTTGCGTATCCCATCGCCCACTTGTCATATATCACTAAAAATGGGTAGGCGCAACCCGTCAACTACTAAAACATATGACTTTCAAAAATTTAATTTATCTCGTCAAAGATAGCAATTCGCTGCCACGCCTAGGCCGCAAGTACCTGTCTACCATTAAAGCGCATGGAGCCTTAATCTGGTTGGTAGCCAGCCATATCTCTCGGTTAGCTTCCTACAGCAGCGCGGTAGGAGTTTTTTCCCTTAGGTAAACTACTGATGTCGGTTGAACAAAGCAACCGCATCAAGGAACTCCCACACGGTCCGACAATGCGGCTTTCGCCACATTGAATCGCCGCTTGTGTGTGGCCAATTTTTCCCTTGACCTCTAAGTTCCAGGGAGGCCTGAGTTCTGCCCCCCCCCCCCCCAAGAGATGGGCAGTCGAACATCATGTTTACCGAACCGAAATAAATATTGGTTTAAATTTATATGGTTGGAGAGCACTTGGGCTTCCGTTGCCCTTAAAACCGAAGGAGAGGCATATCATGCCCTTAGTCGTGGTGTGCCATTCTTGCTGCCATGCTTCCATCACGAGGCTCTAAAGCCTCCTCCACAGGCGGGAGATGGGCAACTGTTCGAAATTTTGAACCGGTGCATTGAGATTACCGTTCCGCTCCGATAGGCCCGGCTCGAAATCGCATCCCAAATACCCCGGCCTCCCTGCCTCTTCGCAATCTCTACATGGTCACCCGAACTTTCACCACTAAATCGTTTGGGAGAGCCTTTCCTAATACAGTGGTAGCCTCGTAGGAGGTTTTAAAAACACCAGTGCATAAAATTAAGTCTCTGTGCTGGGTACTCCATAAATTTTGACTAAGTGCTCGATGTCTTTCCAACCTATGCGCCCAAATGGACGCCGCGTAAGAGGTCAGTCATACTTTCGAAGACACTTCGGTACACCATGTACAAATGACGGCCCAATTGCCCGTAATCCTTTGTAGCAATCCTCCTAAGCTTGTGGATTACAGAGACGGCGTCCGCCGCTGCTTGCCTAATGTGGTTGCTAACCAGCAACTTCTCATCAAACAAAACACCTAGATACTTATGAACTCGAAATTGGCTGATGGTGAGTTTGGCATTTTCATGTAAAACAGGTTGTGTATTTGGCTTAATGAAGAAGGAAACGGGTTATTACTTAATCCCTCGTTCTCATTTATAAGCTTAGCATGGGATACTTGTTATTCTTATTTCATTTTTCGAAGTGATTTTGTCTTGTGTCAGAATGCGTAAAATCATTACGGTTCTGATATCAACCTTATGTACAGGAAACATTATAAAACGCGTATTTATAATAATGTTTATAATTTCTCTTTTTTCTGTTTTGAGGCTTAACAGAGTTCACCACTAGACCAACCCGGTTGGTCTAGTGGTGAACTCGTGTTTAAAGTATAATAAAAATTAAAATACTAACAGATGTTGACCAAAAATAAGAGATATATCGTTTAAGGCAATCCCAATCGAAGCGTAACGTTAGATTAAAAGTTTTACGCTTTCGATTTGAATTGCCTAAAATGATACTACTTACATTTATTTTTATTTCCTTTATAAACCAGTATAATTTATTTTTTTTGTATTTTGTAAACATTATTAAAGTAATGTTAGTTAATTTGTATTTTTGTTTCTTCATAGATTTAAAAAAAAATTTAATTATTGTTACTCTATTTTGAATATAAATTAAAGCAATCAGTGTTTTCTTTTGATGAGTGTTTAATTATCGAAATTATCATCTATAATTTAAAAAAAATAGCATAGAAGATTCATTTAAAACGTTTATAATCTCTATTCTTTAATATTTAAAACAATTTTGTTGTAAATTTCGTAACAATTTTGTAATAAACCAAATTAATACTTACAGAATTAGAAGTCTATAAAGAGCTTTTTTTTACAGTTTAATCTAAAAATAGAAAAAAAATTCTCTAATTAAATTTTTGGTTTTTTCCTCAATAAAAATTCAAACTGATCAAGAAAAAGTTTTGTTTTTCTAGATATTTAATCGCTTGATTTTCCATGAGTGATATTTGTTTCGGTTGAAGTTTTATGAATATACTAATGTTTATAATTTTACTCATAGTTGATGTTTAATAAAGTAATAATTAATGAGAGAAAAATTAAAAAGTTAAAATTAAAATTATATTATGTGACTTCATTAATAATTACATTTGAATTAAATATAAAAAGAAGAACAACAAAAAAACATCTTTTTGGTTTATTTTATATGAAATAGCTTAAAATTATGGGAAAATTAAATTTTTGAAGTAGAGGAAATAGTTATAAAAAAATATTCTATATTTATTTTACTTCAAATTTTGTGAATATTCTTTTCACTAACATCTACTTTTCATAGTTAATCCCGGTCAGGCATGGCATTTTTCACACACACTACAAATCATTCATCTCATCATCTGAATCAATACCTAACGTCCTGGAGATTAAACAAGAAAAAAATAATATATCCACTGTTCAGGTCTGATTACACTGGTTAAAAAACCTAACAATTATTGTACTTTGGGTTTTTTTTTACATTAATTTTAAAATTAATAACCCATCCAAAATTTTAAAATCTGAACAACAAAACTAAAGAAGAATTGATAGTTTCAAAGATATAACTCTTAATTGCATACTTCTGGATTTTTAAAGAAGAATCAATAATATAATTAAAAGTCCCATTTCACCACATAATAACTTTGTATAAAAATATAGACTCTATCTATGTGATAAAGTATGTGTTATTTCAACGTTAAAAAATAGTTAAGCGAATTTCATCCTAGCAACAAAGCATAATCTATTTATACATAAAGGCGAAAGTTTGCCTCTGCTTTGAACCAAGTGACCGATTACTTTTAAATTTACAAAATACATTCCTTTTATTCCAGGCAAGGTTTTAAGCCAGACCGAGGCCCTAGCCCCCTTCGGAGCAAGGTTGTGAATTAAAGAACTCATTAAAGAAAATAAGAAGAATCCTTTTACTTCTTATTTTATTTCTGATACCATGACAACAAAAATAAGTTATGAATTTTTGTCGTCAAAGATGTGTGTGTGTGTGTGTGTGTACTTTATTTATCATAGTAACTACTATGATAAATAGAGTATTCTGTTTGTTGTATTTTAATTTTTTTTTTAGGTTTCTATACAGCCTGAATTTTTTAATTTTATTTATCATTATTATTTTCACGACCATGAAGGTAACGAACACTGGTGGTCCAGGAACAGACCCCTCTGGCATGACGGTAATGGTGAGTGAAATGAACTCTGCGACCCGGAGTAGCTTCATGACCTTGGTAGTCTCTGGGTCAGCTCCGGGATTAGCCTGAGCCGACCTGGCTCCCGGAAATCAAAGGTCGGGGGCTATTCGGTCGGGTGAGCCTCTACTGGCTAGTTAATTCTTATCAGCAATTGAAATGTAAAATTATCTTTCTCTATTTTTTAAAAATTATATCTTTAATGAAAATTTCCAAGTAAACGTTTTAAAAAAGTATAAATCTCTGCGAAATCACTAAACGTAGGAAAAAAATCATTAGTAACAAAATAAAGAAAAAATAATTTTTATCAATAAATTGTGATTTTAATGTGTTTTTTTTAATTTTATATTTTACCCGCCTCCTAAGGCTCGCCATTAAGCATTAATAAAGCCGTGGAAGGTACCATGGCTTCAAGCCTCTCGTGCGAATATACCACGCCCGGCAATGGCGTTCCCAGAAGCACCACCCGAACAGCCGGGATTCGGTCTTTTGAGTGTCTTGCCTCAACCCAGGGGACCCCCAGAGGAATTCCTAGAATTCCTACCGGGACTACGGTCTTTTGCTTCCCCCATCCTATCTCCTCAGGAATCCACGTTCACTCATTGAAGGTGAAACGCCGAAGAATTTCACTCTCCTGGACAGGGCTGTCCGCCCAGCCGTAATCCATCTCCTACGGTGCCGTGGCGCACGATCTTCATATCTTCGTAGAAGCCCTGCAGTAGCGCCCTCCGATTGAGTGTCTGTGCATGTTGCAACATTTTAATGTTTGGACAAAGATAAGGAAACATGAATTAGTTATTTTCAAATTTTGACAAATTTAAATAATTGCTTATTTAATGATTGTTTAAATCGCGGTTTAATATATTCTGTTACGGCAAAGAATTATCGATCTAATTTTATCTTCTCTAAGACACTGACACCTATTGAGCTTTACTAAAAAAAAATACTATGAATGTTCATTATATTACCAGAGCATAATGAACTGTACATTTGAAAAAAACAAAATTTACCGAATTCTACTTAAGTGGGTTTTTGCGATTACGTTTAGAATCACTAAACCAGTTACAAATTTAACCTAACATTTTAATATAATGGGCTATATTATTTTAATTTAAATAACTTAAATGATAAAAAACATTGATTTTTTTATAAATCCAAAGACAAAATTTTAGTTTAAATTGTGATAGAAAGCTACTGTCCGTTAGTAAACGATGTCGATGTTCAGAAATTAAAGGTTTCTATAACAGGGCGTTTTACAATACGATACTCGTATATGAAGATAATATATTATTTATTGAACCTTGAATAAAGTAGTAAAGTTACTTTACACCATATTGATTACATAAAAAAAAAATTGTGTTTCATTTATTATACGAACACTATTTATTTCTACCGTGACTTAAATTTTTACTTATTGAACGAAGCTGATACATCATGAATATTCAAGAGTTTAATTGTAATAAATTTATTACTTGATAATAAATTCATTAGAAAATATTAAAAAAAAACCCTGATGCGGATACCACATAACTTCCTTGTACGCCTATTAAATTAAATATACGCATTTTTTTTTTTTTTTAATGAAAACTACATAACATTTTATATCATTTATAACTTCTATTTTTTCATTTTTTTAAATTTATTATTTATTATATAGATTTTTTTACAATCACAAACTTATAATTATTAATAAATCAATATATTTAAATTAAAAAAAAAAAAATTAAAACAGAAAAAAGGAGATGAAGTCGGATTCGAACCGATATGCCTTCTCTTTGAAAGATCCAAATATTTCAATAATTCAAATTTTATTTGGTTATAATTCTAGAACCAATGAAAATAAGTACTACTTATGAGATATTGTTGAAAAGCTCTCAATTAGAGCTTATGAACTGCAATTAAGAAAAAGTCCAAAATCCAAATTTTTACAATTTTGGCTTTTTTGGACATTTTTGGTCCAGTCGATTGCAATAAAAATGGAAGGTGCACAGCTAGATGTTACAACAATCCTAAATCCAAAATTTCAACATGCTACGGCTGATGGTTTTTGAGTTATGCGAAATACATACGTATGTACAGACATCACGCCGAACTAGTGAGAATGGATTCAGGGATGGTAAAAATGGAATTTTTCCGTTGAAATCTGAAAACAGAATTTTACTTTTACTTCATACAAGGAAGAAAAATATATAAATATCTTATAATTATTAAGAAAATGAACAAATATTTGAATTTATTGTTTATAAGTATACTAATTTTATTTAGAAAATATATCAATATTTTTGTGGTTAAAAAATTGTAATGTCCTGTAAAATTTGTAAAAATAAGTCTTGTTCGTTGCATTTATGTAGCCATTAAAATTTACATTGTTAGAAATCCAATAGATCTTTAACTGACTTCAAAAATGGAGGAAAAGAAGATTCGAATGACCAAAATAATTCATATAAACTCGTTTACTAAACTTATTACCAATACAAGAATTAATTGAAAAATTAGTCGGCTGGAATTCCAGCCAACAAAATATCCTATATAAAGTGAATCCAAAGGGTTCAAAATCCATTACATTTAGTAATTTCCGGTATTTAAACTTTTCAATTACATTTTTGCAATTTTATTTATTTAAAATTAATATTTTTAACAATAATAAAGCTATTCCTCATATACGAAGAATCGCCTATATGGGAAACGATTTAGAAATTGAATTCAAAATAAAGAATCTAAAGAATTAATCGAATCGAATTCCGATGGGGCAAACACTATATATATAGTTAATAAAAATCAATTAAATTTAGTAATTTATGGTATGTAGATAAATAATAATTTAAACTTTTAAAGACTGCAGCGGTAAATTTAGAAAAGATTAAAGACAGTGGCTGTAAACAAGGTAAAATAGATAAATAAATAAAATTTCATTGTCTTGTAAAATATATTTATTATTTTGTAAATTTATTGTACATTGAGCCGACTAAAACTGCGAAATAATCTGTTTTATTGTGAAATAATTTGGTGGCTGGAATTCCATCCACCAAATGATTCGGTTTCTTCCTAGTTAAAAGCCGCGGAATCAATAATTTATTTAAATGGTGGCAATTTTAAATCCAAAAAGCCTCTAATTTTAAAGACTGTTTGCTCAAGTCTCTATGATGAAATAAAATGAAAATGTGTTTTTACTAACTCGGTTAACAGTTTTGATTACTTTTAAATTTATTTTATATTTTAAAAAATCGGGCATCATTACTTTCAACGAAAGCGGATGATGGGTGATGGAGGTTGTAGATTGTCTATTTTGTTTATTGATGAGATGGGTAATGACACCATGATTGTGTACATTTTATTATGATGTTTGGTCACACTACTTTCAACAAAAGTGAAATATACCATTGATTATTTTTTAATGTAAGAAATAATCATTATTTAATGTCTATAATGTCAGTTTAAAGTTCAAAATCATTGTTAATTTTGAAAAAAAAATCACACATCATTACTTTTAGCGAAAGCGGGATGATGGGTGATGGAGGTTGTAGATTGTTTATTTTGTTTATTGATGAGATGGTTAATGACACTATGATTGTGTAAATTTTATTATGATGTTTGCTCATCACTACTTTCAGCGAAATCTAGAGTTTAAACAATTGTATTATAAATTGACCGATTCTCCACATACGTTTTCAGATTATAAAAACAAACATCCCTTGTATGTGATTGATTGTTCACGACAGGATGAATCGATAAAAATGGGCGTTATTGATTTGAAAATTAATATTGAAGTTGAAGAGAATTTTAAACCAAATACAATCGCGTATTGTTTATAAATATATGAAAATGTAGTGGCTTACTCACCGTTAACCGGCAAAGTAATTAAACAACCTTCATAAGTAGAAATTTTAATTATGTTTGCTTTCGCTGAAAGTAATGATGTCCGATTTTTAAAACTAATTTAAAAGTGATTAAAACTGTTAACCGACCACATTTTCATTTTATTTCATCATCAATTTCAAAAAATGTTGTGAAAAGGGCGTATCTCGAGAACGGCTGAACTTAGACGGATTAAACTAGCGGCAATTGACTCAAAAAATTGGAAAGTATGTTTCGGTTAAGCCTTTCAAAATCGTGTTAGAATTGAGCTAGGATGCACCGTTTTCGAGTTCTATTATTCCAGTTCTATTTTTAAAATTCGACAGAATCTTTTTTAATAGTGGCGGTGCTCTGAACCTCGAGGATTGATCTATTATTGAAGAAAACAGAGTCGGGTTGTGGTATGGTCTTTGCAGTAGAGAGACGCTTTCATGGTGAGAATTTAACTAGAAAGTGGCAGTGCTCTGTCTGAGAAGAAACTTCGGGTTCTGGATCAGTGACCTTGGCTCAGGACTGGTCGTCGGCCTGATTCAGAACCCGAGGTTTTCTTACTACTTATATTTAACCTGGCAGCCTCGCTCAACAAGTACATGGATATGAAACTTTACGAACAGCAGAGTAACTTTATGTTAAGCGCCCCGCACTTTTTTTTATGCATTTATGAATTGTTTTTTCGCTGAATTTGGAAATCACGAACACAAAACTAGAATCTTTTCATTCCCTGCGAGTTTACAGAAAGAACAACTTTTAATTCATATACTCGTGTCATCCTTTACAACGCTTTCTAACAACGGATTTACACGGAATGTTACACGAGAATTAAAGAAACATCATCTTATCTTTCCAAAGAAACATACAATAAAGTAGAATATTAACAAAATGCAAAATTTTACATACCATTTTGTAATTCGGCCATGCAAAAGCCGCGTATTAATGTATAAATTATTTATATAATAGTTTTCACTTACCAACAATCTTTAATAATAATGTTCGAGCGCTTTCGGATTAGGAATCCATCCTCAGGAACAATAATGTGTTATACATTATAATCATTTACTTTACATATCATTAATTATACTAAATTGAATTTTATAAAAATATAAATATAACAATCGATCGTCAAAAGGTAAAATAAAGTTAACGTTATCCGTCATGTCAGTATGAAGGTCTCAAAAGTTATAATAACAACTATGATTTACGATAACAATTTAGACCTTCGTATTGTCATGACAGATAATGTTAACTTTATTCCATCTTTTGACGATCAATTGTTATATTTATACTTTTATAAAATTCAATTTAGTATAATTAATATGTGAAGTAAATGATTATGATGTATAGCACATCATTGTTCCTGAGGATGGATTAATAATCTGAAAGCGCTCCAACATTACTATTAAAGTTTGTTGGTAAGTGGAAACTATTATATAGATATTGTATTGTTTGTCTTAAAATGTGTATTCTTAGTTTGAAAAATAAATTATTATTATTATATTTATAATTTAATTACAATTATATTACAAGTATATTTATATTTTATTTTTAAAAAAACTTCATAAAATTTTGAGCAAATAAAATTAAAAAAAAAAAAATGTATAATTAGAATAAAAGCGTTAAATTTTATTATAAAATCTTACTATTCTAATGAAAAATAACAGATTAATAATTATTACTGTTTATCTTATATATTATCACAGTTTATCTTATATATTTAGTTTATAAAGCAACGTTATGTAAATTTAGTTTATGACTAAATTCTTAATAGCTATTAAAAACGTAAGAGTTAGTATAGTAATTTAATCACCTGATGTAGCATACAACTACTGTTATGTAAATGTAGTGACGGAGAGACTGTGTTGCTGTATTGTTTTAGTTAGGTAAACTGTTGCGTTATCGAGATGCGCGATGCACTACGCCTGACAGAATTCTTCTTTAGTCCGCGTCTTGTTGTTTAATAGTAACGGTCGGTTTTTGTATGTGTCGGTTAAACAATAAAGTGGTACAGTGCAATTAGTAATGTGTAATAATAATATTAATAAATTTAAAAAATATCTATTATATTAAAATCTGATTAAATATGTTTTATCGTTTTAAAATTGTTTTAAATTGATAAATCTGTGTAACGCAAATATTACTAAATTCATATTTATTTGATTCAATAATTCTAGCGTAGAACATGAATTTTTTGAATTTTGGTGATAGATAAGAATTAGTCAGATAAATAATTATGTTAAATTAAAACTGAACAATCTTTATTTATTTATTTATTTTTTTTTGTTATTAACCTTAAAGTAATCAGGAATATTAAGTGAGTGTAAAATACAAAAGTTGTTCCAGCATTTGCATCACTTTTTTTCAGCGTAATCATTATCGATGTTGATTAATCATGGATAAAAATTGAAGTAAGTGTAAATATTTAAATATAAATAAAATGAATAATTATTTATTACTTCACTTCCATATGTGAAGTAAAGGAAACATTATGATCGTGAAAAATTTCGGTTTTCAGATTTCAACGGAAATATCCATTTTGATCATCCCTGAATCCATTTTGACTAGTTTCGGCGTGACTTTTGAGTTATCTCACATAACTCAAAAACGATTAACCGTAGGATGTTGAAATTTTTGATTTAGGACTGTTGTAACATATAGTTCATTTTTGATTGCAATCGACTGAACCAAAAGTCTCCAACAAGCCCAAAATCCAAAACAATTTGAATTTAAAATTAATTTCAATTAACTGTAGTAATAAGTATTCATTGAGAACTTTTCAAGGATATATCATAAGTGGTACTTTCATTGGTTCCAGAGTTATAGCCAAATGCAATTCTAATTTATGAAATATAATTTATTTAGATCTTAAACGGGGAAGGTACATCGGTTCGAATCAGATTTCATCTCTTTTTTTTTTAACTTTTTTTTTAAATTTAAATATATTCATTTATTGATTATTATTATTAATATTAACCTCAAATTGTAAAAAAAGTTTTACAATAAATAATAACAATAAAAAAAAAAAAAATGAAAATTATCAGAGTTATTAATGAAATAAAATTTTATGTATAAAAAAAAATTAATTTCATTTAAAAAAAAAAGTGTATATGTAATTTAATAGGCGCACAAGGAAGTCATGTGGTGTCCACTCAGATTTTTTGTTTGATCGGAGTATTTTCAGGTATTACCAAACCGATTTGAATAATTCCTTTAATTATATACTACAGTTACGGATTCTGATTTTGATGATATTTGATGTAAAAAAAAATTTCGTGCTACAACACTCCTAACCAAAATGGCGGTAATTTAATACTTTTTGGTAGATAGGTTCTAAAATGGTCTATTATGTCTGTTAAAATATAACTGCTCAATAGTGAACTAGTAAAAAAATAAAATTTCTTTGACGTCATCATTATTTAATATTATATTATTAGAGTGTAATGCTATGCAATCTGAAAATTTTCTGATATTTAAAGTATTTTGAGTGAAATTTCAAGTAAATTAGTTGAAAAACTTATTGAAAAAGAACACAAGAAGCGTGTTTTTGCTTACACTTTTGACATTTCTCTTTATATCTTTTTTTATGTTTATCAGGAGGCAGGTTTCTCGCTTAAGCGTTTATAGCAAACGATTTTTTTCGTACATTACAGTTCTATTTTTGTAGTCATCGATATCTTAGTTAAAAATAAAATTAAAAAAGTATAAAATAAATTAAAAATAATCGTTCTAAAATTTAAGAAAAAAATTATTTTTTTTATTTTCTTAAATGTTTTTTTTTTACTCTCAAAAGTTTGGGCTAAATTTAGGTATAAGAGATTTTAATTTGGTTCTAATTTCTAAATATAGAGATTTAATCATGAACTGAAAAAAATATTTAATCTTACTTTCCCGTCAAATATATAATATTTCTAGAACCATATTAAAAGGGGGAAAAATGGTGATCGTGTCAAAAATGGGGTATAGGGTTTTTTGCAAATCTTTATATTTTAGGATCCAACTAGATCATCTAGTCCAAAAAATCATATGTATGTACGTACGCATGTGTGTCACACTAATTTTGATCATATATCTCAGGATTAACCCAACCGATTTTTTTTCAAATTTGATTCAAATATTTCAATAGATGGAGTATTTATCATATAATATTTTTTTCAAAATTCGGTAAAAGGTGGGGGTATATTGTGTAAAAATCAATTTAGATTTTCTAAAGATGCTTCTTTGAAAAAAATTGGGAAATTTGTAACCTACGTGGCATATATACATAATCCAAACTATTTTTTTTAAATCAACCTTTTTCTTAAAATTGAATTTTTTTTGCTCTATTTTTCTTCGGTTTTAATATTTTAAAAAACATTTTCTGGTATTTATATATTATATTATGGCTATCGAAAAATGTCAGGAATTATCCAACATTTAAACTCCGGATCTTAAATACAGAAAAGTTTTTTGAAAATTTTTATGTGTTTATTTTTATCTTTATTGAAGGGAACGTAAATTTAGAAAAAAACTTTTCTTGAGCAAATTTGTTAACTTATGTATGAGTATTTTTAGGATTTGTTTCTAAATTTATCCTCACCTCTAAAAAATATAATTTTCGATTTTTTGCTTTAACTCTTAATTTTTATTATTAAAAAAAATAAATTTTTTTCTTACATTAACAGCAATTAAAATTTAAAGTTTTGATCTTTTAAAATATACACCGGAGAAGCAATTTTTTTCATTACTATGAAAAATTACACTTATTCAATAATAACAATAAGTGTCAATATTTTTCTACAATTCAATATTTTTCAATATTCAATATTCAATATTTCAATTATTTTTTAACAATATGTTTTTTAATTTATTAATTTTTTTATTAAGATTCACTTGACAAAATGTTTTGCTAAATTGTCTCCATAGGCCGGCCTCCGTGGCCGCGCGAGTGGTAGCGTCTCAGCCTTTCAGTCCCGGATTCGAATCCCGGTCAGGCATGGCATTTTTACACACGCTACAAATCATTCATATCATCCTCTGAAGCAACACCTAACGGTGGTTCCGAAGGTTAAACAAAAAAACAAAAAAAATTGTCCCCCATAACTAAGGAAGCTCCGCTAATGAAAATTTTTTTATTTGAAATTCGGAATTTTGATACTGAAATCTTTTTTTTTTGTAAACATTATAATCAATAAATAAAAGAAGCCCCTATTGATACGGGGGCCCAAAAATTAACAAAAATCGAATATATTTTTGTTACTTATATTTAAACTATTATTATGAAAATAAAAGTAACTCTTTTAATGATTGAGTTGCAAAGACTTTTGCATTGAAATTGAGATAATTGTACAAGTTATTGTATGAATTGACCGGCGTAGCCGTTAAAGTCATAAAATACTTTGCCACTATTTTCTTATTTTTTAGGGTGGTTATTTTTCACATAAGTCATTATATTTTGAAGTCGTTTTATTTTTCTTATAATGAAAGATTATTTATTTTAAATTATAAATTTCATACATTACGTGAACATTATGCATTATGAAGTTATTGTCGATTTTTAGGCAGTTAGAGCAAAAAATAATCAACATATCTAGCATTTATTTATCCTTACATAAAAAATTAAAAAACAATTATTTTTTAAATTAATCATGTAAAGACATAAGACATAGAATATATATAAAATATATATACACTAAAAATATATATATCTATATATTTAACGAAATATAATGTTTTCTGTATGTACTGGGAGATTCAGAAAGAAATAATTTGATAACTAATTCTAGAGCTTCAGCTAAAAAGTTCTTACAAACGTATTTCCGAAAACGCTTTGTCATTGAGTTACGGCTAACGAAAAATTTCACCCGGATTTCAGTACATCCGTTGAAATGAGCTAATACTGAAATTTTTTACTGAAAAATAAGAAAAATCAACTTTTATTATTAAAAACAATACAAACGTAACATAAAAATATAATGAATAAGTAAAAATTAAAAAAAAAAAAAGTGTAATTGATAGGTCCTTTCGTACTAGAACAGTGAATAACAAGGAGAGATTAACTGGAATTTTTTAACAATGAATTTCTTACAGTGCTTGAAAATTTCTCAGTGGCGAAACGAATTGAAATGTACTAATTTGATGAACACTAAACATCTCGCGAATGAAATACGATAATAATTCATAGATGAAAAATTTACTGGTAAATGGACTGGGTCCTCCGTTAAAGTCATTAATGGCAAGGAACGGAGGGAGTGGTGTAGCGACCTGACACGCTACGAGGCGGGATCTTCTCCCCTCGGGGGGAAATCGAGATGGTAAATGGACTGGACATATACGGCCGGTAAATTATCTATCTAAATCACCGGACGTTACTCCTTTAGATTACTGTTTATGAGTATAGAGAAATGCGAGGTATACAAACAAAAATTAGATACAAGTGGAGAACTGATCGCTCGTATTTCTAAAGCAGCTGCCCTCATTAAGGAACGCGAAGATATTCATTAGGTTGGCGACAGAAAATATAAGGAAACTAGTTGAAAAATGCATCGATGTCAATGATGGAATTTTCGAACATTTATTGCATATTATTTGTTATTTATAGCTGTTTTTTACTACAACAAATTTAGACCTTTGAAAAATAAAATACTTTAAATTTACTTAAAAAAAATATATATTCATTGAGGTTTATATTGTATTTACAACAAAAATTTTGTATATCTGAACATGAAAAATTTGAAGTAAAGAGTCTTTCTTACTTCCATTTATTCTTTGCTGAATTGATAACTTAATTATTTATGTTCTTCACTCATTTCTTTTCGTAAGATAACTTTTTGCTCCATCAGTTTTTAATCTACTAATATTCTTTATTTCTTTCTCTGTAATGAACTTCTTATACATGAACATATCGTTGAAAATTTACAAATGTAATTTAACTTAATTTTTATTCTTTCTAGATTCCTGCTAAAATTTTCTTTCTTGAAATTAAATTTTAAATTTATCTGTTCATTTAAAATTTTATCAACGATTTTATTTAAAAAATTTGTTTTATAACATCCGTTTAAAATAAATTATAAAAAAAATAATTAGAAAAGGTTTATAATTTTTATTTTTATGGGTTTTTGTAATGTACGGAAGGGAAATTTGAATAATTTCAAAGTTTGGAAAATAAAGAATATTGGTTTTGTTTTGTTATACGAACATTTTTCGTTGGAAAAAAATCGGAAACTGTGAAAATATAACAAGTGGGTTAGAATATAAAAAAAAATCATCTAAGATTGATAAACAACTTCTCTGGGAAAATTTGAATTATTATCATTATAAATGTTAAAGTTATAATTAAAAATAAAAGCTTTTACTTTTATTTATTAAAGTCATACCTTAAATCTATATGAAAAGTTTTAAATTAAATTTCCTAGAAATTAAAAAAAGATTTTAAAAATTAAATTACCTGCTAATAATTTTAATAATAAAAAGTTTTCCAATTTAATAAATTTAATTTCAATAAAATCAGTATTTTAAAAAATAAATAATAATTAATCAAATCGTTAATTCATTGCCACGATACCACCCCCAAATCTGCGCCGTATGAACGCTCTTACAAAAGAGTACAAGAATATTATGGACAATCGAAACCTACTAGTACATGAGGACATTGAGGATGCCAATCATAGTCTCCTTCGATCTAGAAAGCATCTATCAAAACAGCAATTGCTGGCACAGAGGAAGAATTCAACCTGACTGACGCTTGGCTTCAGAAATGGACCACAAAGCAGTAGAATCGAATTTTTTATGTATTACTCAAAAGCCGCCGGATTTTGACTTGCCACGTAATACATGATCAACGTTAAACAGAATACGAACTCAGCACGGTAGGTGCGCCTATTTCCTGTATAAAGGGGGTAAAACTCCGACACCCCTTTGCGAGTGTCGTGAAAATCAAACCGTTAAACACATCACAGAAGTTTACCCTAGGACAGCTTATGAAGGGGCTCTTGAAGATTTCCTGATGGCGACTCCAGAATCAGTAGCTTATATTAATTTGTTAGATGTTTGTTTGTAATTTTTGACTGTAATTGGTGTTGTGTTTCGGTGCCATACGTTAAATAAATAAATAAATTCATTGCCAGTTTAATGAAAATAAATAAGTTAATAAAAAGTTCTAATTACATCTAGGTTAATTTACTTCTAAAATTACACTAAAAAAAAGCAAGTATTACGTACGAAAAGAGTGAAATCCAAGCATGAAACCAATTAACAACACTGAAAATAAATAAACAAAAACTTTTGTACTTGTAAAAAATAGTTTTTGTAGTAATAGAAAAAGAAAAATTACAAATCTTTAATTGAAAACTTGAAAATTATTTTTTCAATTGGGATGTTTTTTAGGGATACAATTAATTTATAATAGAATGAAATTAAGAAGGATTTACCTACATGGAAACATTTATAAAAGCAAAATTGTAATATTTCTTTTTTACAATCCAATTTTTTTTCTTTGTAATGTTCAGTAGTGGTCCCTATATATATCATGTACTATATATATGCACCTATTAACTGGTTAAAAAATTCTCAAACGGCAGTGATCAAACGGCAAAAATACATGAAAAATCACAGATAAATCGAATATATCGTTGTAAAATTCAAAACTTCACAAATAATTATTTTCTCCTTCTCAGTATATTCCGGAATTATTTAAAAAAAAAAAAAATTTTGCAGTGTAGTCCGGAAACAGTCTCGACAGGTTTCTATCGAAGACAAATTAATGCGGTTACGTCTAACAATTATATTTAAGATTCTTCCATTGTAGGTTTTAAAATAAGGAAATGTTACAATTATTCAAGGTAAATCAGTCAAATTACAGAATAAATAACTCCAGTTAATAGAAACTTTAGTTAGAAGGGAAGGAAGTAACGTAATAATAAATGAAATATCATTGATTTTTTTCCGCGTAAAAATTGTAGATACGAGTATCTTATGTAGGTGATCTGGGTAAATTTTATCGCCGCGTCCTGTAATATCATAATGTACATTATATACATGTACTGTAAATACATTCAATATTTATCTATTTATTTATACAGCATCAACAACAGGCTTATTTCCACTTACAGTTACTAATGGATGATATTGAATTTTATTGCGTGTGAAAAATGTCATATATGACTGGGATTCGAATTCGGGACCTCCGGATAAAAGGCCGAGACGCTACCACTCTGCCACCAAGATGTTATACAGAGAGGTTAGTGTGTATTAGCATAGTGCTCATGCGTAGATAAATTTTGTAATCTACCTAAATACATTTTCATGAAAACTGTGTAAGATCAATTTGTTACAAATGTGATGTCTTTTACCATAAAGAATTTATCAGAAACAACTTTATTTTTTTGTGTTGTAATCCCACTCGTATGTAACTTTTCCTGGTATGACCACTGTACTGTGTTTGTGTGTAAGTATGTGTTATTATGCTAATTAACTAGTTATTAACAAAATAATGATGGTAATAGTACCTACATTTAATTATCATATTCAGTTTTTATGGTACGATTTTTTATTTCAAGAGTAATCATTTCAACATAATCATGCAATTATTTAACTTTTTCTATAAGTTATTAGGAATGAAGTTTTGTGTTTGTAATACGAATTACGTGTTTGAGAGTTCTTAAATAACAAAACAATTTCAGATCATTTTATTTCTTCCTATGTTAAATATAATTAAATAAATTTATAACGTTTTTTTAATCATTGTAAGACTTGTATAATATTATATTATAATCTATTTTTTTTTAAGAAAAGTTGTGACATTTTTAAATTATTTTTTTCACATAAATTCTTTAATCATGATCTTTTTATTTGGCCTTCAGTTATTTGACTGGTTTGATGCAACTCTGCAAGATTCCCTATCTAGTGCTAGTCGTTTCATTTCGGTATACCCCCACATCCTACATCCCTAACGATTTATTTTACATATTCCATACGTTGCCTGCTTGCACAATTTTTTCCTTCTACCTGTCCCTCCAATATTAAAGCGACTATTCCAGTATGCCTTAATATGTGACCTATAAGTCTGTCTCTTCTTTTAACTATATTTTTCCAAATGCTTCTTTCTTCGTCAATTTGCCGCAACACCTCTTCATTTGTCACTTTATGATTTTGTGATTTTTAAAATTCTCCTATAGCACCGCATTTCAAAAGCTTCTAATCTTTTCTTCTCAGTTACTCCGATCGTCCAAGTTTTACTTTCATATAAAGCTATGCTCCAGACATATTCTTTCAAAAATCTTTTCCTGATGTTTAAATTAATCTTTGAAGTAAACAAATTATATTTCTGACTGAAGGCTCCTTTCGTCTGTGCTATTCGGCATTTTATATCGCTACTGCTTCGTCCATCTTTAGTAATTCTACTTCCCAAATAACAAAATTCTTCTACCTCCATAATATTTTCTCCTCCTATTTTCACATTCAGTGGTCCATCTTCGTTATTTCTACTAAATTTCATTACTTTCGTTTTGTTCTTGTTCTTGTTTATTTTCATGCGGTAGTTCTTTCGTATTACTTCATCCATGCCGTTCATTGTTCCTTCTAAATACTTTTTTCTCTCAGCTAGAATTACTATATCATCAGCAAGTCGTAGCATCCATCTTTATCTTTTCACCTTGTACTGTTACTCTGGATTTAAATTGTTCTTTAACATCATTAACTGCTAGTTCTATATAAAGATTAAAAAGTAACGGAGATAGGAACATCTTTGTCGAACTCCCTTTCTTATTACGGCTTCTTTCTTATGTTCTTCAATTTTTACTGTTGCTGTTTGGTTCCTGTAAATGTTAGAAATTGCTCTTCTATTTCTGTATTTGAACCCTAATTTTTAAAAAAAAATGGTAAAATAATCATTATCTAATGTAAATAATTTCTCTTTAATTTTATTAAAATTTGAAGGTAAAATATTTGTCTATTTCTTTATTGTTTTGATTGTTGTTTCCATTTTCATTTAATTTTGTTGGGTTTATTTTTTAAAGTAATCAATTTTCTATTTCTTTTTTTGTAAATTCATATGTTAATTTGATAAGTTGGAAATAAAAATAATGATTGCTTTTGTTTAAGCGTAACTAGGCAAAAAATAAAATAAAAAATGACTGAATGTAATCAAAAGAAAATAAATTTAACGTTTTTTGGAAACATATTACAATTATTTTAAGTGTAAACTATGTGATTATAATTTTAAAGCTAAAATATTGTGTTAAGACTAAAAATTCATTCATAAACAGACTCGAGTATTAGAAAATGTTACAAACTTCTTTATTTTATAAATTAAAATTATAACTGGTTTATTAAAATATGAATATTTTAATTAATTTTATACTCTAAAATGCGCTTTGAAGCAAGCAATTCATTATTAATTAGCTTAAAATTTACTCGTGCTAGCCTCGGTGGCGCGAGTGGTAGCGTTTCGGCTTTTATCCAGAGGTCCCGGATTTGAATCCCGGTTAGGAATGGCATTTTCATGAGCTACAAAATTTTCCATCTCATCCTCTGAAGCAGTAAGAAACGGTGGTTCCGGAGGCTAAAAACAAAAAAAAAAAAAAAATAAATAAAGAAACGAAACTGTAAATTAAGTTTAGTTGAAATCGATTGAATTAATTACTATATAATTCTACAGGTTTCATTTTTAAGAAACAGAATCTTTTAATTTTTAAATTACCGAAAAAAATTCTAAACTGGTTTATAAATGTCAAAACATTTTTATAATATTCTGGAAAAACAATACTCCAATTATCTTTATAAATTTTCTCAGCTGGTTAACCTTCCCAAAATGTGAAAAATTCTGATTTTTTTTTAGATATGCAAACTATTTTGATTAATTACAATGTTTAGTCTTTACGTCATTGTAATAAAAAATATTTTGATTAATACAAATATAAGAAAAAGACTAAAATAAGTCCCATGACCTTGAAAATTTAAAAAGGGCATCAGATTTACTACTGTATATCAAATTGTATGTGAATTAATGAAATGTAATATATAACACATTTTTTTCGTTTAATTGAGATTTAAAAAAAAAATATTGAATGGATTTAAGATAACTACATACTTTTGGAAATATTTGCAATAAATCTTAAAAATCTCGATTATTTGTAATTCTCTCCAAAGGTCCATTGATCTTACTGACGATAAAATGCTAGAAGATTGTGTGATTTAAATATTATATTTTTAAAATTCAGTTTTATTAAGATAGCAGTAAATAAATAAATTTATTATAAGAAATTATTTATCATATTATATTTATCATAACATAAGAAATACTGATATTTGAATTGTTCTACAATGAAAAATATTAATGAAATAACAATAGAAGGAGTAATAACTAATCATAGTACCATCCACGAAGAGAAATCATTGATAATTATTTACGTAACATACAGAAAATGTATTGCTTGAAAGAATTCCGGGAGAATCATAAAAGCAGTGAGCTCATTATCTAGGGCTAAGAAGAAACATGAGTAGATAAGTGAAATTATTTAATCTGAGTAGTTAATGGGTGCGGAGGTAGTACTTGCGGTAAAGCTTTAATAATTCACACTATAGCCAGATTAATAACATTTACATTTTTCATTTACGTCAATAAAAATTAGAATTTTATATAAGCGGAATTAGCGTACATGGAATAACGTAATTATTTTGAAATAATAATTATTGTGTAAATAATGCTAATTTTTTTCTAAACAAAAACTAAGTGTAGAATTACGCAAGACATTTTCTTACACTATTCCTTATGTTAAAAAATCATCTTAAAAAAAATTGTACGAATTTCACTTTTATATTAAACTATGAAAAAAACTCGTATTCATTAATGTTTTATCTTATACAAGAACGTAAAAAGTTGACAAATTAAGTGTCGAATAAAAAACTGTTATTCTTGGTTGATATTTTATATCCGTCTTAAATAATAAAACAAGAGTGTAGTATTTAAAAAAGTGTTTTTTAAGATTTAGTTTTACTTTATTAATTAAAATTCCTTTAGCTTGTATTTTTCCACACACTTGTATATAATCATTTTTTTTTTTTGGTAAAAAAAAAAAATTAATTTTAATATTTTCCTGATTTTAAAAAATCTAGAAACTTTTTATAAAATGTAATATATATTCCATTACAATTATACAAAACACTGTGATATTATAAATAAGATTTATTATTTAAAAAAAAGTACTTTCATTAATTAATTATTATTATATTATATTTAATTATAATTGCGAGTTTCAATTGTTATTTAATTATGACGGAGTTCGTTATAACTTCATCGGTAAGAGCTGACGAAGTTAACGAACTAATTTTACAGTTGTAAACATGACTTAACCTAACAGTGAAATGAAAATGGGAAAAAATAAGTATGAAAACATTATATTTCAGTTAAGTTAAATTTATAATAAAGAATACTTTCAAAAAATATCTCGAAATTTGTTAGACAACGTTTTTTATTCCATTTTATGAACATTTTATGATTAGAATATGTCAATTTCTTCATTTTTTACGGTGAGTTTACAAATTGCGCCGCTAGATGTCAGTACTTCATAGTACTAGGTAGCGTACAAAAACTTGATAATGTACTTGAAATAATAAAATATAAAAGAAAATATACTACAGCTTGTTTTAATAGTAAATCCTCTTTCGTAAATGAAAGTACTGTAGATGAAACATTTTTTTTTTAATTCCCATCACTTCTTTAAAAAAAATAAAAGTATTATTTAATAAGCGATTATACTAATTTTATTAAAAAAAGGAATAAATAAAACAGAAATAAATTCGATTGTTAAAATTGAATTTAAGGATAAAAATCGAGGGTTACACTTACAAAATAATAAGTGCAATATTACATCACCGATTTTTATTATTATTTTATTTTTATTATTTTTATTAGGTCATTATACTAGTTTTATTAAAAAAGGAAAAATATAGTGTGAAGTGAATGACATAACTATCAACAAAAAAAAATTGACCGTAAAATTCAATTTGTTTGTTCTAGAAAGGTAATAAATTTTGATAATAAATCCATAAGATAACAATCAGTAATTCATAAAAAAAATAAAAGAATAATCTAAAAAAAGGCAGTGATATCCAAAAAAATTACAATGAAACTGTAAACCGCACGGTAATAGTCTATAGATATCATTTCTTCCGCTCAAAAAACAAAAATTTCTGTAAAATAAATTAAAAACTGTATTTAATAAATCGATTCTGATATCAAAAAAGGTAAGACACTACATTTCTATTATCAAAATCTGTTAATTTAGAATTTTATTTAAAAAAAGTACATATTAAATATATGTAATAGAAAATAGATATACAATAATAGATAATAAACAATGTTTAAGCGTTCCATACAATAAAAAGAAAAAGAAAAATTTGTTACAAAATAAAATCGGGCCGATAAGGCCCGATTTCACTTATTAAACAACGAATATAATAATGCATATCACATTTACAGAAATAATACAACTCTTGTGATTATTCGTTGTTTAATAAATTAAATTGGGCCGGTAGAGTTTTGTGGTAAATCTTTCTTTTTTTCTTAATATACGGAACGCTTAAACGTTTATTATTTATTATTGTATTGTTTATTAAATATATTTAACATGTATTTTTTTTTAAAGAAAATTCTAAATTAATAACAGATTTTGATAATAGAAATGTACTGTCTTACCTTTTTTGATATCAGTATCGTTTTGTTAAAAACTGTTTTATTTATATTACAGAAATTTTTGTTTTTTGAGAGGAAGAAATGATATCTATGAGACTGTTACCGTGCGGTTTACAATTTCATTGTAATTTTTTTTTATTATTATTCAATAAAAATTACTTTGAAAATGATCTACATTTAAAGGTATCAGACTAAGACCGCTGATATTAAACTGTTTTATATTTAAAAGGAAATTGATGAAAATTATGATAATTTTCTAAAATAACGTTCGAAAATAAAATAAATTACGGCCGCAGAAGTTTCTTGTTTTATGTAAAGTAATATAATCACCTATAAAAAATACGACATTAGATATCTTTTACTTTTAAGCTGCGCCGATCACCGTGGCGGAGTGGTAAAAAATGTGATGTCTTCATGTTGGGTAAGAATTAATCTAGTATCTAATGAAAATTGAAGTAAAATTCTAGAGCGCTGCAAGGACGGAAATAGTACTTCTTCTAACCTAATAGTTTTATTTTTTTGGGATGAGAATTGTATATATGTTTTATAAGTTCAATGTTTTAATTGATCTTAGATTTCCAGCCCTACTTGTAGATGGTTTGATGTTGTTATCCAGGAACGTTCAAGATGTTTATAGGCGAATGGATTATTCAATAGTAACTGGTCTATATAGAGCTTTATAAATGTCTCGGGGTGTATTTTCCATTACTAGTAACGAAGTTTTACTTACTTGTCACTAATATTAAAGCTACCACATTTGGTACACTTTTATAATTTTTTCGTATTCTATAATTTAATTTTATTGGACCTGATCACAAAGTGGAAAAGTTAAAATGATAATTAGCATATTAAACGGATGTCTGTAATACTTATCTAATTCATCGTCTACTCATAGCATTTTAATGTGATGCGCAGAAGTTGAATTTTTCTTGTTCTTCAGCAACATGTATGTCACCGATAAAATTTAATTACGTCTCAATTTTTCTGACATCGTGTAAATTTTGCTGAACTGTTTCGAATGTTCCATCCACAAATTTTGATTTAATTTTAATAAAGATTTTTCATTAGTAATCCTTCCATTTCATAATTAAATTTTACGAGCATTTAATTTATTATTTTTTTATTTTCCGGTACGTAAGTCTATTACAATGTAAATAATAAAACCCATCGGGTTGGTCTAATGGTGAACGCGTCTTTACAAATCTGCTGATTTCCAAGTCGAGAGTTCTAACGTTCAAATCCTAGTAAATCCTAGTTCAGTTACCTTTACAAGGATTTGAATACTAAATCGTGGGTACTGGAATTCTTTGGAGTTTCAATTAACCACACATCTCAAAAATGGTCGGCCTGAGACTGTACAAGACTACATTTCACTTACACTTACATTTCACCCTCATTCATCCTATGAAGTAATACCTGATTCCCGGAGGCTAAACAGGAAAAAAAGAAAAAGGATTGTAACTTTAACGTAACAGAAATCATAGTTCTTTGTATTCTATTACGGAATTGATTATACATATATATTTTTTTAAATTCCGATTTATCATAAAGTTTAATAATGATAATAACAATTAATAATAATAACACTAATTTGTTATTAATTATAAGATTGTTGTATAATTTTTATTATTATTATTATTATAGGGTCATGACGAAACTTGTCTAAACCGGGATATTATCTTTGTGGATTGACGCAAACTGTGATAATAATACACTTGTTACTCGAATAATTACAGATAGATACACGCCTAAATCAGTAGATAAGTCAATCATTATACCACGAGTTAATTTGTAAGACAGGCTTTTTCTGTAACATACGTATTTTTTTTTTTTTTTGAGTTATTGGTCTGATAAATTTGTTTCTTTCAATAATATATGTAGTAGTTAGTTATTCCCTTACTAAAATGTGCGTAGTTGCGTTAATTTATTAGTTATTAACAGTTTTTATTAAGTAAAAATATATAATTTTAATGATAAATCTTTCCTTATTATATATATATATATATATAATAAGTATTGGTATTTAATATACGTAGATTTTTTTTTAAAGCTCTTCAAAAGGAGCTTTTCAAACACCTTAGAGAACACAGGAATCAGGCCGATAAAACTAAAAAAAGGTTACACTTCTTGGGTCTTTACCCGGTTTTGCTATCACAATTATTTGTAAAATTTTTCCGCGGTCCAGGAAAATTACCAATTCGAATAACACCATTAAAAATTAGAGTAACTAAACATATCGCATATCGAGGTAATGCCTAGAGAACCCGACCGGTGATCAAATCATATTCCGGCGCCTTTGTTGGATGTATTTCATTGTCAATAACCGAGGAGACCTCGTGGATTTTAAAGCGTTCTATTGGTAAGGACACTTGGAAAGGAGAAGCCAAATATTTGGAGATTTCTTTGATTTCATCTGGATTCATCTCGACATTATTGGGCTGGAATACGTCGGAAAAGTGTTCAGCAAATAAGTTCGCTTTCTTTTGAAAACTTCTCGTCCATATTCCGTTAATTTTACGGTGAGGAGGAATAGACTGCAGGGGTCTCTTGAACGACTTTGTAGCGTTCCATAATGTGAATTCAGCAGCCTGCCTATCAGAAATATTCTCAGAGTAAGATTGAAACGAAGTGTTCTTAAGGGTTTGAATTAATCCATTTAGTTTTTGAGAAGTCCTATTAAATCTTCCCTTATCAGCAGGGTAACGAGTTCTCTGCCATACGTAAAAATAAATAAAAAAGAAAATGCTTAGGTAGCGTTTATAAACAAAAGAACAATTGGATTTAGATTCAATTATTAAACAACAATCATCAATTGTTTTAAAATAATTAGTATAATTTATAGCCGGTCAGGGCTTCACTGCGCTTGCCTACCCGTCTAGTCTTCTCACTCGTGTACGTTATTCTCGTAGTTGTGGCAGTAATACAGATAAATAATTAAAAGCTCATTTTCTTCCATTTTCCTCGTTCTTGACATATAGCAGGTGCAGATTTATAGCAGCTGCTCTTATCTTTAACCAAACTCCCGTTATTCAAATGTTTCTGACGTACAAATGGTTTTGATTTTTCTGGGTGCGGGAGTTACAACACCAATAATGTTTCTTTTCTTCGGTGGCAATTCAATAGGTTTGAAAGGTACGGAATTAAAAGTTCCAATGCAAAATTTCCAAAATTATTAATTTTCCTATTATTACTATTTTTTCATTCTAATATTGTCCTGTTATTTGAAAACCATTTTTTAAAAATAATTATCGATTTCCATTGTAACGACTTTATTTTCTTGTATTTTAGATATTTCATAAGAAAGCTACCTATTGTAATGGGTACTATGATTCTACTTCGGGAAAATTTCGACATTTTCGCGTTTCACATACCCCAGATCCCAAAACCACTGTCAGCTCAAAGTTTATATATATATATATATTTCACTTTCTTCTGGGCACGATAACTGCCGTAATTTTGCGGAAATCACTTTCAAATTGTTCCTTAAAAATAACTAGTCCCAAAATCTCGGTTGAGTTCGTTAACGACAAAAATCGGACCATGTAGGTGGAAATGGTGGGGCCTTTTCAAAAACCAAAAATATTTCGCTATAACTTTCTTATTAAGTAAAATATCTAATTCGGTTAAAGTTTCTACTATTCTTTGGATAAGAACGTAAAACCTATCTAAGTAAAGTTTTTTTATATCACCAACCATTGGCCCAGGGGGCGGAAAAATGGGGGTTTGAAGACAAAAAAGTCATACCTCCGTTAATAGACACAGTATCGAATCAGTTTAAAGTGGTCGTTTGTCCTCTAAACATTACCTAAACCGTTTGTCTGAAAATATTTTGATGTGACTAAAATTTTTCTTTAATTGTAAGAATATTGGGGGTTGTCGTATGTTAAACGTGTGAAACCTTTTTCACATGCAACCATTGTCGTATTGAGTAAATTTGATGTTTTAGTAACAGTAAGTTGGAAATCTTTTTTATTCTCTACTTAGCACCGGTGAAATCTATCTCCTCCGCCTTCGGAAGTGCCGAAAGGGATTTCTTTTAAACTTAATCGCAAAATTTAAGATTGGTTAGAGTTTACTCTGAGCGAGTAATAAAGGTGGTGAGGGTAAAGACGCTCACCTCTTTTTTGATTTTTCTTACCATTTCGGAGTATGACAAAACGAACACAGTTCTGTCGTGGCGTTAATATTTCCATGATCATCATACTTAATCTGTACATTATAGCTGAAGCCATTTCTATTCCTATGTGGCGTACTTCAAATAAGTAGACGAAATGGAATATGTTTTTCTTTGTGTTTTTTCTCCTCCTCGTTGAAATGACATTAAACAGAAATGGGAAGAAGTGAATTTAAATATTAAAAATATTTAATCAATATCAGGCAATGAGTTGCCGACAAACCTTATTTTAATAAAAATTCAAATAACGGAAACGCATTGGAATTTTTATTTAAGATTTACAAATATATATATAAAGAAGATAAAAACAGTATAGACTACTTTTTTTAATGATATTAATGTAAAATAATATAATTTTTTTTTCAAATATAACGATATAATACATTATTTACTAAGTTAAAAGCGATAGAAATAAATAACGGTATGTGGTTTTTTTTAACCATATGTGGATAGTTAACCTTATAAACTATAAATATAGTTAAAGAGTAATTTGTGGTTACATTTGATTTGAACGCGGTATTGAATAACATATATTAATCTTTGTTAATGGTACTGTTTTACAGTTTAAATGACTTCTCGAAGAACTAGGCTATAAAATTACATTAATTATATAAACTGAATTAAATATATATCAATGTAACTAAATTGTGATTTGTATATATATATATATATATATATATATATATATATATATAGACATGTGTGTGTCCGCACGTGCCCGCGCACCCTAACCTTCAACTTGGAGGCATACGTAATGATATCTATTTTATATTATTCTGTATATTACTAGAAAAAATTGAAATTAAAATAATATATTCCATATTAAAGTAAAGATAAAGCATCGCCTTTTTCATTTCATGGGGGTAAGGTTGACATATTTTTTATTTTAAACAATAAACTTATTTTCAACATAATATTTTTTTTTTAAATCTGAATATTATGATATTCAGATCTTTAGTTGACGATTTATCATCTCTCAAACCAATCTTTGATGATTGTTTACAAATAAAATTTGAAAGCTGTCTAGTCATATGAGGCTCAACTTTGGGGTTCATGAGTAATTCTAATGCTGAAATTTAAAAATTTCTTAATAACTATGTTTAGAATTTCATAATACCTTTATTTATTTGCTTACATAAAATATATTTTAAATATACATTTTGAATACTGCAGATTTACCTGTCATTTACCATATTCTGTTAGGGGCTTTAATTGTCGGTACTCCAGGTGTGGATTGGGAAGGTTAGTTACAGGATTATCTTTCAGATTTACAAGAATCGTTGAAGAAATGGAGGATTAGCGTTAATAAAAACAGATTTGTACCTGTTGTATTTATTATTTGTAAAACTCTGATGTGGACACCATATGACTTCCTTGTACGCTTATTAAATTACATATACACATTTTTTTAAAAATAAAAAGTACATCAAATTTTATTTCGCTAATAAATTCTGATTTATTTTCATTTTTATTATTATCTATTGTTTTTTTTTGTTTTTTTACAAACAAAAAATAATTATTAATAAATTAATATATTTAAATTAAACAAAAAGTTAAAAAAAATAAAAAAGTAGATGAAGTCTGATTCGAACCGAGTTGCCCTCACCGAGTAAGATCTAAATATTTTATTAATTAAAATTTTATTTGGCTATAACTCTGAAACCAATGAAAATAAGTACCGCTTATGATATATTGTTCAAAAGCTCTCAAAGTGGGCTTATTACTGCAGTTAAGAAAAAGTCCAAAATCCAGATTATTTTTTAGATTTTGGGTTATTTTGGACACTTTTGGTTCAACTGATTGCAATCAAAAGAGGAGGTGCACAACTAGATCTAAGTCCTAAATCCAAAATTTTAACATTCTACGGCTAATAGTTTTTGAGTTATGCAAGATAGATATGTACGTACGTACATAAAGATGTCATGCCAAAATGGATTCAGGGATGATCAAAATGGATGTTTCCGTTGAAATTTGAAAACCGAAATTTTTCGTGATTACAATACTTCTTTTACTTCGTACAAGGAAGTAAAACACTGTGCCATACAATCATGCTGAATATTGTAATAGTTTTAGTTGCCACTTACAGAGCATTTATTTTATTTGAGATGCATCTCAATCATGGTATCACTTGAAAGAAGCATATATAAATGAAAGTAAAACAACTCGATTTTGTAATGAGATGTTTGTACAGATTCATTTGAAAACGATTTATTAACTCAAACGAATGTAACATGATCATTTACAAATGATTTTTGAAATGTGTCTGGTCATATGAGATTTAACTTTGGGGTATAAAAAGTAATTGTAATACGGAAATTTTAGAATTTCTTCAATCATAGTAAACTAAAAATACACTTATAAAGAATGTTCTGGGAGATGTTGGAAAAATTTAAGGTACTGAATCAGGACATCAAAACAAACAAAAAAAAATCTGATGTGGACATCACATGATTTCCTTGTACGCCTATTAAATTACATATACACATTTTTTGCTGCACTTCATTTAAAATTATTTCATTTGAAAGTGTGATACGATCCTCCAATTCTTTAATAAACTGGACAGTTACACAATTGCATTGTGGTGTACACCACATGCATAAAATGTTTTTGTGGTTTCCGTATCAGAATTTTGTATTAGTTTATTTATTCATTTTGTTTCACGTCGCTGAAATAGTTATGTGGTGTAAGTGAGAACGTGTCGGATCCGTCCGTAACCATGCACACATCGGTTCGAATCCGATTTCATTTACATATATTCTTTTTTAGCCTTTTCTTTTTAATTTCAGACTTTTTCTTAAGTAGATTATTTATTTATTAATAATTATTAACCTCTGATTGTAAAAATTGTTGAATTAAAACGAAAAGTACATAAAATTTTATTTCCCTAACATCTTCTGATTTTTTCATATTTTTTTTAATTATTGAATTATTATTTACTGTAATTTTTTTACAATCAGAGGTTAATAATTATTAATAAATCAATATATTTAAATTAAAAAAAAAAAAAGTTAAAATAAAATATACATATGAAGTCGGATTCGAAACGCTGTACCTTCCCCTTGTAAGATCTAAATAGTTCATTAATTAAAATTTGATTTGGCTATAATTGTAGAGCCAATGAAAATGAGTACCACTTAATACCTATCGTTGAAAATTTCTCAACGAGGGCTTATTACTGCAGTTAAGAAAAAGTCCAAAATCGAAATTTCTTGGGTTTTGGGGTTTTTTTGGAAATTTTGGTCAAGTTGATTGCAGTCAAAAAGGAAAGCTGCACAACAAGATGTTATAATAGTCCTAAAACCAAAATTTCAGCAATCTACGGCTAATTTTTTTTGAGTTATGCGACATACATACGTAAGTACAGACGTCACGCCGAAAATAGTCGCAATAGATTCAGGTATGGTCAAAATGGATATTTCAGTTGAAATTTGAATCACCGTACTCCTTTACTTCATTCAAAGAGGTAAAAATTTTATGGACAAATGTTTTATCTCATTTTATCTTCTTTTTGTCCGCCATTTTAGGTTTTCAATAAAATATTATATCACAAGAAAAGATTAAGATATTTTTATGAAATTTCGAATACATCTACTGAATATCTTTTAGAAAATTATTAAGATTGAAAATTAAAAAAAAGATAGCCATTTAAATTTTTTATTCATTAATTACTTCGTATATTAGTTAATTTTATCAATTTATTTTTTATAGAATAAAATATTACGGATTTTATTACGAACAAAATGGTATTTTATGAAATCGGTTGATTAATAGCTGAAATATGACTGAAATCGTTAAAGAGGATCGCTTGTAGTAGTATTGTAGTAAAGTTATGTAGTACTAAAATTTTGTATTTAGAATAATTTATATTTTTAATAAATGAAAACAAATAAAATTATCGGCTGGAGAATTCTGGGAATCCACTTTAATAATTTTATTCTTATCACAGTTGCTACGATTTGAACAAATAAAGGTGTTCTTTTTGTTTATAATAAAATATGTAACATTTATGTCATAAAATAAACATAATTTGATGAAACATGCTAATATTTACAAAAATATTAATTTTAAAACATTATAACCTCATGTTTGGAATTTTCAACAATTAAATTTTCGTACATATTTTTTTATAAAATATGTTTGTACACTTATTTCATCAAAATATATCTGTTCTTAAGATATACATTTTATTGAAAAAAAACACATGAACTAATGACGGACAAAGGGAAAACGAGGTTAGATAGGACATTTATCCACATTAATCTTTTTGTTTACTTTGATGTCCTGAATATAAAAATATTCGGGTTAATATACTGAAAAAAAATTAAAGCATTTACTAAAAGATACAAATTACGAATAACGATCATCCAAATCATTAGCGTTAAAAATATAATTAAATAATGATAATCTATTTTCAAGTCTGAAAAAACACAGTATTTTGGGTTCACGTGACAATTTCAACAAATTTAGTTAAGTTTCTGTATATTTGAAGACATTACTAATCATTGCATGATGTAATTTTGTGTTATGACTATCAGGTCTGTTATTGTGAAAAAATTGTTACTTAATGTGATACTAATTTACAATACTAGAATTAACAATAAATAAAACCAGTTAATACTTCATCGAATTGAACGTAGACTGGAGGACATGTAAACAGACACAAAATTACAACAACAATTTTTAGCCATAACTCGGTTATTTGTGAACAGATTTAAAAAAATAAAATGTCATTATCTTCAAAATAAAAGGGTTAATATTGTAGCAAAAACATACATTTTGATAAAAGTAACATTTATGGAAATATAACGGATTGAAAAATAAAAATGGCCACCATTTTGTAATTTGCGAAGGTATTTAAGTCCTGATTTTTGCTAATTTTAAAACTTTATTACCAAGACGCTTATCAAATACTAATGTGATTCGTCTATCCGAACTTGAGATATAAATTTTTATATAAAAAAAAACAAAACGTGGGACAGGGGGAGAACGAAGGAGAAATTGCCATTTTCCCTAAGGATATTTATTGTTTAGTTTTACAAGTAGAATCCGAAAAAGTATAGCCAGCCCATCATTTTATAAACATACTATATATATATATATATATATTTATTTATGTTCTGACTGACTGATTCGCCCAGCAAAAACTACTGAAGATAAACTGATGAAAATTTGTTGTACACATGTACTTTATACTGTTTAAGTGGACACTAAGAAAGGTTTTTTTTTGAAATTCCGAGTTAAAAGGGTAAAATGGAGTAACAATGACATTTAATTTTTTTTCATTTCTCGGTAACAAATGAAGGTATCAGGTTGAATTTTGGTGTATATAATCTTCATGTTAATATTTAAAAACTAATTGTTAGATTTTCGTTATTCAACCTTGAAAGGAGTAAAATAAGGTAAAAAATATTTGAATAACGCTTGCAAATTTTCCCCATTTCGGACTGTACTAAACGAGATTGGAGATTGGGGCTTTAAAAAATACTCTTCAGAAAAATATTTCAAAATAATTTTCGGGTTTATTTAGAACTTTGATTTTTTAAGAGGTGCGACGGTGTACGGTGCGGCAACTTGATCAACACAGTCACTGTTGCTGTATGTACTACGCGACTGGGTGCATCTGCCTCGAGTTACTTAACTAAAAAACAACTGTACGAAGTACGGGTAAAAGATTATAGCTAATATGTCTAAGATGGAAGCAGACTGTTTTGAAACCCAGGTGGTTCCAGGAGGTAGAGCCTCTTGGCTAGACGGGAAGGGCCAGTGAAGCGAGCCCTGACCGGCTGAACATCCTCTGACCGAGACTGGAAATGCAAGTAATCATATAGCAGCGGGTGAAGCCGCGAGCAGTCTGTTAGTATAATTATAAAAGTAATTTGTAAATAGTGTTTTAAAAAAGTTATCTATATCATAGAATTGATTGGTTTACTATGTTTTTTTTCAAAACAGAAAATGATTAACCAATAAAAAAAAAATTGACAAAGTATTGTTTCACTTTCCCGGTGAGTGAAAAAAATTGCTTCTCATTTTGGGCCCGGAGTATAATAGAAATGCCAAAGCTACTTTAATTTTAATAGCTCTTTAAATCATAAAGAAAAATAGAAAAAGAGATTTCTTCACTTCCTTGTACAAAGTATTGTAATCGCGAAAAATTTCGGTTTTCAGATTTCAACGGAAATATCCATTTTGACCATCCCTGAATCAGATTTGACCAGTTTCGGCGTGACGTCTGTACGTGTACGTACGTATGTATATCGCATAACTCGCAAACGATTAGCCGCAAGATGTTAAAATTTTGGATATAGGAATGTTGTAACATCTAGTTGCAGCTCCCTTTCTGATTGCAATCGAATGGTCTAAAACCATGTCAAAAAACGCACAAAATCCAAATATTGGATTTTGGACTTTTTCTTCTGCAGTAATAAGTCCGCATTGAAACCTATTAAACGATATATGATAAGTGGTAGTTATTTTCATTGGTTCTAGAGCTATATCCCAATAAACTTTAATTAATGAAATATTTGGATCTTGCAAGGGGAAGGCACATCGGTTCGAATCCGACTTCATATACATATATTCGTATTTTTTAACCTTTTTTTTTATTTATTTAAATATATTGATTTATTAATAATTTTAACCTTTGATTGCAAAACAAATATAAAAATAAATAATAATTCAATAGTAACAAAAAAAAGGAAAAAATAAATGTAAGAAATATAAATATATAAAAGATATTTATATTTATTACATTTAATATTTATATTTATTACGTAATTTAATTAATTTCATTCTTATTGGTTGATCAGTAATGAACAACAGTGACCGACCAGTCAGAAATATCTACTTTTACTGCTAACGTATTCATTTCAATATTATTTAATTCAATTTTTACTTTCCCGCCCAGATAGCGCTATAGAAGATCAATAGCTATAGAAGGGAAAGTAATCGCTCCAATTTGGGCATATGCGATTTTCACCGGATCTTTACGTTTTGACCCCTAAGGAAACCAAAAAAACCGGATGGAAATTTTTCGGATGTTAATCTTCGTATGCACGTGTGTGTGTTCGGTGTTGACTTCTAAATGACCTTTATATATTCAGAACTACTGGACCGATTTTGTCCAAACTTTGTCAATTATTTTTATATATATGTTCAGTAGCTGCCATTAAATTTTCAACTTAAATGATTTAGAGGGTGAGGCTGTAGAACAAGGTCACTCTCAATATCTCGAGATTTCCCCTAATTAAGGTCATATTTTTCTTGGGCACATTTGTTAACGATTAAAAAATAACAATATTTGCAAAAAATATTTTTGCTGACTCTACCCCCACATGTGAGCGGTAGAATTAAATAAATTAATAATATTTAAGGTGTAAAATAGAATCTCGGTCTCGCTGGATCTCCAGCTCGATCGCCCGGTCGACTCGGTACCTGGTGCGTTAAGCCTCGCGGCTACACCAGTATGTGACCGTACAAGCGAAATTTTTTCTATGTAAGTAATGAAATTACATTAGATTAGTTAATGCTGACCGTCGTTGATAGTATCGCCACACCCGCGCGAATTAAATAAGGTATGTGCGCGCGCTATAGTTAGAATCATTGAATTAAATATCCAAAAAATATATTTAAATAAAATGATGCCGTGCATCAGAAACAGCTCACACTAGTAGGAATTTCTTGGAACGCAGCTTTAACCCCGCGTGACGGGAAAGTCCTACAATTGTGTTGTCAGAGTTTTTTTTTAATTTGTTGTGTAATAACATAATGGTAGAGTTCTGTGTCAATTTTAAATGATTGTTGATAATTACAGATTTATTAGTCTATTAATTGCAAATTAATTGAATTTATTGTGGTTGAATGATTATAGGATATTATAATTAACAAGGCAGGCCACTCAAAAATGTTTATTGCTTATTATTTTGTCACCTTACCTTGGCATTCAGTTGTATTATGATGAGATAATGTTGTAATCTTTCTTTTTATAATAAATCCTACGGTTAGAATAATAAAAATTTTATTAATGTTACAGATCGTTAATATTTTCTCTTTTTATTTAATCAGTATAATTTATGTATATATCAATATACGTAATTTGCTTTTTTTTAAATATTATTTATTCGTTTTATATTAATAGTTTCTTTTTTTTAATAAACTTCTTTAAAAAAAAATTAATATAATTTTGAATGTTTTCTTTGCCTTTAAAAAAAATCAGTGATACAAATAAATCAAATTAAAAAGAAAATTATACATATAAAGATATTATTAATTAGGAACCACGTTATACCAGTAAAGTAGAGTAAACCCTTTCGAGCGCTTTCGACTATTTAGTCCGTCATCAGCATTATAAAATAATTGGAACTGCTATGTAATTAAACTTTAGCTGTATAAAAGATTATACTGTAGCGTACAAGGTGCTTGCCAAATTTAAGGGACTGATTCAGGTTTTAAAAATAAACAAAACGTTCACGTAGATAAATGCTTATCTCTAAATGTTAATATTTAAACATAATTATCGAATTATGTTTTATTAAATAAATTTTAAGCCTTTTATTGTGAACAAAATTACATTTGTTCAAATTCTATGGATCGCAAATATTTTGCAGTGACAATTTTGTGCTTATTCTCTTATTTCTAATAACAGAAATTAGGGAAGTGGTGAAATAGAGGGGGTTACGTGTTTCACCTGTGGGGTGTATGTTCACGATTTTCTTTGTATCTTCCAGCTATCGACTTGGTTCTTCACAGAATTATTTGTTATGCTTTCTCGAAGATTTTGAGCCATAAATGTCATAAACTTTAAAAAATTTTAATTCTATTTTTTTTACTCTTTGTTTCGTAACTTTTTATTTCATTTACGTCAGGGATTATAAAAATCTTTTTATTTTACACTTATTAATTCAATTAATGAAGGAAATGGTTACAGGCAATCGTTGAAACTAATACATATATTTATGGAGCTACTGATGATTAAAACATTTTAATTCCCACCAATTTGGGATTTACAAAATAAACTTTTTAAATTTGTTTACTTTATGGAAGATGTTAGGTTCATAGATATCGCCGGTCTCCGTGGCGTGAGTGGTAGCGTCTCGGTCTTTCAACCGGAGACCCCTGGGTTCGAATCCCGGTCAGGCATGGCATTTTTCACACACACTACAAAAACACTAAAAGAATTGCTTGACTGCAGACCCAGATGTTAAAAACAAACAAAATTAAAGTTTATTAAAATATCTCAGTCTGTTCTTAAGATGTACAATTTTATTTTAAAAAACAAAATGGTGGACACGGGAAAAATTGCCAGTCAAGACAATTGTAACAAGAATATTTTTTTTTAATTTTATTTTGATGCCCTGAATCGTCTCCCATAAATTTTGGAAAAACCTCTTGGGACATTCTATATAAGTAAAAGTATATTATTCGGGTCAAATTTTGTATGTCGGGTTTTATTTTTCAGTTTTGACGTTTCACGACTTTCCTTAACCAAAAGACACGATTGTATCACTGAAAAATTCAAGAAAGATGTGTACATATATATATAATATCCTGACTGACTGATTCATCAACGCCTAGCAAAATCTATTGAAGATAAATTGATGAAAATTTGTTGTACACATGCTCTTCATACTGCGTAAGTGTACAGTAAGAAAGGATTTTTTTTTTAATTCCGAGTTAAAAGAGTTAAAATGGAGTAACAATAAAATTTACTATTTTTTTGTTTTTTTTTTTTGTTTAATTTTTCAGTAACAAACGAAGATATCAACTGATTTTTGTTGGTGTACTTTTCATGTAAATATCTAAAAACAAATTTCTAGATTTTTCGAAATTCAACATAGGAAAGGGTGAAAAAAGGTAAAAAATTTGAACAATGGTTTCAGATTTTCCCCTTTTCCACCAATAAAAAGCGAGATATTCACTAGATTGGGGCTTACAAATACTATTCAGATAAATTCCTAAAAACCATATCCGGGATTTTTAAATTTGATTTTAAGGAGTGCGACGTTATAATGCGCGGCAGCTCAACCAAAACTGCCACTGCTGATGTTACTGTATATTCCACGCGACTAGCTGGTCTGTCTCCGGTTACAGGAATAAAAACATAAAGTAAAAATAATTAAAGAAAAAAAAAAAGGAACGAAGTAGGGTCAACTGATAATAGTGGTGTTTGTCGAGTAACGCTAAGCATCGAGCAAAATACATTTTTATCCTTACGAAGTACGGGAAACCAGGTATAACTAATATTGTTAAGATGTAGGCCGATTGTATTGTAACCCACATTCTTAAATTATTCAAAGCTAAGGCCTGACCAGATTGTTGCTGTAAAGAAATTATAATACAATGATAGTTTTTATAAACTGAAAAGGTTTTAAATTCTAATTATTACTCTTTTCATAAGCATAGTTTAGTTATAATACATTATAATGTATCATTGACAGGTAAATTGTCAGCACTGTGATAAATGGTTATTGTTAATATTGTTTCTCTGTAATAAACTTATGTTAAATATCAATTCCTATAATTATCAAATTAAATAATCTAATTTTTTTTGCATATTCTCATATTTTTTTAATCTAAGAATATCATTCTGTATTAGAAAACTAATTCACATTCTATGAACTGCTACATCTTAATTAGATCAGACATTTCAATCATTTGCTAAAAATATCAGATAGGTTGTAAGGGGGATTTTCTTGAAATAATTAATCACATCGCAGAAGATGTAGTAGGGCAATATCTCTGAATACAATTAAATGCTAGCATACAAATAAATCTTATATTTATTTACTAATACGGACTAATATTATTGATTTATTAATTAACACACAGGGACATTTCGGTAAATACAGAAACAGTAAATCAAAAGCTTCTATTTAAAAAAAAAATAAATCACTCTGAAATGTCATAGGGTTTCTACTCAATGCCAGTTATTTTTACACGGATTTGAATACTAGATCGTGGATACCGGTGTTCTTTGGTGGTTGGGTTTCAATTAACCACACATCTTAGGAATGGTCGAACTGAGAATGTACAAGACTACACTTCATTTACACTCATACATATCATCCTCATTCATCCTCTGAAGAATTATCTAAACGGTAGTTACCGGAGGCTAAACAGGAAAAAGAAAGAAAGAAAGAAAGAAAGAAAGAAAGGGTTTCTACTCAAAATAAACGTGATAACGAATTTGACAGTATATTACTAAATTTTTAATCTAAAAGAAAAAATCCCACTAGATGGGGCTGGAGTTGAGATATTTGGAAAAATTTCATTTATGGTCCCATTTGACTGATATTCAGAAGATATATATTAGAGATTTTTTGAAAAAACTATACTCGCTAGGTGGCGCCGGTGTCGCGATATTTGCGAAGCATACAAATATACAAACAGACTTTTTTCTTTTATATATATATAGAAACCAATGTTCGTATATGTGTCGGCTATAGACTAAACAACTACTGGACTGATTTACTCGCGGGAAAAGGAAGAAAGGGAAAAACGAAAAAAGGGAAATTGGGAAAAATGGATAAAGGGAAAAGAATAAAAAAGCGAAAAAGGGAAAATGGGGAAAATGGAGCAATAGGAAAAGGAAGAAAAGAAAAAAAAGAAAAAAATTGAAGAGGGTTAAAGAGAAAAAGGGAGAAAATAAATAGGAGAAACGGGGAAGAATGGGAAAGGGAAGGGGGAAATGGAGAAGCAGGGGAAAGGGGAAAAGAAAAGGGTTAAATTTAGTGAATTCCGTAATGTTCAGTTTTGTAATGTTTTATCAAACTATTAGTTGGGTTCATTTAATCTATATATTATATTCAAATCTAGCAATAGCAAAGCATTGGCGGGTCTGCAAGTATATATATAAAAATGAATGTTTGTTTGTTTGTTTGTCCCGTATTCGTTCCTATATCATTCATCCGATTGTGATGAAACTTTGATGAGTTGTGCACACGCCCGTGAAGGTTTACGAATTAGTTTGGACCCGCTAGGTGGCGCTAGGGTCGAGATATTTCGGAAAATTGTATTTATGGTCCGATTTGGCACATATTCAAAATATATATAAGTAACGTGAAAAAAAATATTTTTGCAAAAAATGTACCCGCTAGATGGCGCTGGGGTCAAGATATTTCGAAAATTGTATTTATGGTCCGATTTGGCTCATATTCAGAATGTATATTAGTTACATGAAAAGAATTATTTTTGCGAAAAAGGGAAACAGGAAGAAAGGGAAAAGGGTAGAAAAGAAGAATGATGAAATGAAAAAGGGAAAGGTTAAATTTTGTGAAATCCGGTAATGCTCAGTTTTTTAATGTTTTATCAACCTTTCATTTATGTTCATTTAATCTATTTATATACTCTAATCAAGCAATGTCGAAGCATTGCCGAGTCAGCTAGTATTTATATAATTATATAAAATAACTTATCTTGTGTGATTAATAATTATCGCCTAGTAAAACCTAATGACGATAAATTGATGGTAATTTGTTTACACGTTTTTCTTACGTTGTAAGTGCATACTACGAAAATATATATTGAAATTCCTAGTTTAAATGGTTAAAATTTGCGTAACAATATTGTTTAATATTTTTTTAATAAATATTAACAAATAAAGATATCAAATAAAGATATCGGTAACAAATAAAGATATCAATTTGATTTTAGATGTGTGTAATCTTTATATAGATACCTAAAAATGATTTCTAGAATTTTAAAATTCGACGTTGTAAAGAATGAAGAAAGGGAAAAAAAATTCGAACAATGTTTATTCATAATTAGTAACAATTATTTGTATTATTGCTATACGATTGCGGACCATCGAATATGTTCAAAAAAAGCTTAATTATGAACAAGATTAAAGAACATAACTATAGAAAGTAGGTATGTTAATAGATATGATTATGATAAAACTCAACTAAAACAATTACGTATAAATATAAATCTTCTTGACAAAATGTTAAGATTATCCATACTAGCAATCTACAATCGTGACCATTAGATTATGCTTTATCTTTATTTTGTTGTATCTTCATGTAAATAAACCGAACATATGGAAGTACAGACTAGTCATGTTGAAAATGATTTATTCCTAGTAACACACAATAGATGAATATATGCACGTTATCTGTGCTGCAACTGAATCAGCCGTGTACTGTACGAGTAGAAGTTATTTATTATTTTTATCTTTGAATAACTGTATTTATATATTTAACTTACTTTATTTTTATATTATTATGTTGCTTACTTTCATTACTTGTCTTGGTCAATTAAAGCTGGATAACATTTCATATTATTAATTTTATATACATGAACAAGTAGATACATTATGTCCGAAGAAGCTCTACCCCCGGAACGTGAGTGTTCATCATTCCCAAGTGAGTGTTGTCTTTTACTCATTTTTTTTTTTTTTTTTTGATTAATTATCCTGATATTTTCTTATAGCCCCTTCCCTTTAACAGAATTAATATACTATGATTTTCTATCCACCATTTATAAAAATTAGGTTTGTAATTAATCTCTTTCTCTAGTACTAATTGAAATTAATCTATATGCCCATTAGAAATGTTAGTTACTTAATAGAGAATGTAAATAAAAACCCTTTCAGTATTACGGAATAATTAATTATGGTTATCCAAATAGAGATTTTAAAAAAAATTCTATGATACACTCTCAAAAACAAACAAGACGGTGGTATTTGATGGGTCCCGGCCATTGCGGCATCCTCGGGAACGAACAGGCTGATGAGGCTGCCAAGAAAGCGGAAACAAATGGCCTCCGATTAGAATTAACATGAGATAGTGACTTCATGAAGACAATCCGTGTCAATCTATACTCAGTGGAATAAGTTCCGGCTTCTAAGTCTTCTCATGGCCGTACATGACATCCGGGAGAACGAGTTTTAAAAACATTTCATTTCAAACAACAGAAGAGACCAAGTCATTCTAACTCGGCTGATAATTGGACACACGAAGGTAACCCACGCCCATCTATTTTTTTTCCAGTTCAACCTCCAGAAATAACCGACAGGTATTACTTCAAAGGATGAATGAGGATGATATGTATGAGTGATGATATGTATGAGTGAAGTGTAGTCTCGTACAGTCTCAGGTCGATCACTTCTGAGGTGTGTGGTTAATTGAAACCCAACCACCAAAGAACATCGGTATCCACGATTTAGTATTCAAATTTGTATAAAATTAACTACCTTTACTAGGATCTGAACATTGGAACTCTCGACTTCGAAATAAGCTGATTTGTGAAGAGGCCTTCATCACTTGACCAACCCGGTGCGTTACACCCATCTACTTGGTCCTCTGAATAACTGCGAGGCGTGCAATTTAAAATGGTCTGTAAAACGCTTACTCTTAGCCTGCTCAATGTTCGGGTCTATTCGACAACAATTATACCTAATTCAGATGTGAAGTTTTTACTCAACCAGAAGAAGTACATCAAAAAAATGTTTCGGTTTCTCTCTGATTATCGGATGAAGAACTTAATTTACCGGTTTTGCTCGCTTGAGATCCCTTATGGAATCCTGCATGCGCAGAGAAAATAGTCTAGTAGTGATATTTTAATATTTATTGCATGCCGGCCTACGTGGGGCATGTGGTACTGTCTCGGCCTTTCATCCGGAGGTCCCGGGTTCAAATCCGGGTCAGGCATGGCATTATTACACACGCTACAAATCATTCATCTCATTCTCTGAAGCAATACATAACGGTGGTCCCGGAGGAAAAAAAAATTATTACACATTTGTTGCTCATGTTGCAGTTTGTTATCCAATATTTGGTATTTATTGTTTAATTATTTACGATCGCTTAGTTTTTTTGAAGTCGCTAATGACTATTATCGTTGACTATAAATAAACGGTGAAAAAAAGTGTCTTTTGATAGGATTTCTTCGACTTAAAGAATTACCTTCCAATTTTTCAAGGAATTTGAAGACCTTCGTATCAATGAGCATGGGATTTGAATTTTTTAATATGTAGACGTGTAGGTAATTATTATTTTATAATCTTTAAAAAGAAATTAATAAAATTTATGTAATATTTCCTTTAATGTAAATTCTCTTACAATATACGCAATAAGTTGATTAATTTATATTAAGTTCATTCAAATTTAAAAATATCATTTTGATTTCTGATATAAAATTGTTATAACATTATTTTTAAATACTAGGAAATTTTAATATTTAATATTAATATCTTGAAAATAAAATTACAATAATGACGATAATAAAATAGGATTTTTTCTAAATTCTTAGAAAATTATTATTTACAACACTGATGACCTTAATTTAAACAGGATATGCCGGAAGAAAAATTTAATATATTTTAGCGGGAAGGAACGTTCGTACGAGAATTGGCTGATTCAGAGTTACCATTTCGTTAAATTAAATTTATTTTGAATTTAAACAATGATATATTTAAATTATAGCTACATATATTTGTTTTAACTAAGTCATTGTTATTTTTTTTCTGTAGAGTTAATTTTTGTAATACACAGTATTATAATACAGAGTGATTCAAGAAACGGGAAATTTTGAAAATTAAATATACTTATGTAAAAATGATATTATATAAATTTATTTGTTTAAATTGAAGAAATAATGATGCTGTTTATGAATATATAAACAAATTTATTTTTTGAAGAACATATCTTGCAGGTGAGGTCTACTTCTGCGTAGACATTTCTGTAGTTTAGTTGTGAAACTCTGTACGGTTCGATGCAACATTTCAAAAGGCATTTCAGCAATTACAAATAAAATTACTTCGGACCAAAACGATTTCAAACATTTACCTGTATCACTGTATTTTATATATATACTAGTGTTCTCCCGTCGTGGCTTCGCTCGTGATATCAATGCGGCTTCACCCTCAATGTCGTTTTAATATCAACTTATTTATTTATAAATGCAAGTTTATTTAATCAACAATATTGTTTTCAGATTTTTATTAAATCCCCGTCGCTACATTTAATGAAAATTTGGCATTTATTTTTTTCTTTACTAAAATGAATAAGCTGCTGCATGAACTTACTCTACAGTAAGCCACATCAACGTTTTCATAAGAGAATTTGTTCTGTCTTAAGTCATTGCCTGCCAAATTCAACTATCGTCCATGAGGCTTGTTAATCGTCATTTTTAGTATCCTCATCGCTGCTTCGCTCGTGCTATATAATTACTTGCGTATCCCGTCATGGCCAGGGAATATTTAGCCGGTCATTGCTCGCTTCGCTCGTCCTTCCGTCTAGCTAGAGAACTTTGCCCCTTAAATCCCGCTCTTTTACGGTACTTATGCTTGCGAGAATAACAATAAATAAAAATTAAAGCCTATTTAATTTATAAAAAATTTCAGGGTATTGTAATTTATTAGAGGAAGAATTTGGTCAGTATAAGACCCGAACATTTGAGTGATCTATGAATGTAGGTTTCAAAGTAGTTTGCCATCCTATAAATAGTAGTTGTAACTGGTTACCTGTTCTTTGTATGGGTAAAAATCTAATTTTCCCGGTTTTTAGCGATACCTGATAAATACCACGAGAAGATGACCGTACTTCGTTTCTCATTTAAAAAAAAAAAATTAGTTTCTTTTACTTAATGTTTTTTGTCAGTTAACCAGAGACAGCTGCAGTAGTCGCGTCGCACATACGTTTAGTAATAGTGGCTGTGTTGATTGAACCGCCTCACCTTCCACCGTCGCATTTCTTAAAAACTTGAAATTAATAAAACCCGATAACAGTTTTTAGACATCATTCTGAAGAGTATTTGCAAGCCTCAATTTAGTGAATATCTCGTTTAGTAGGAAATGGGTAAAATTTGTAATTATTGTTCAAGTATTTTTTACATTTCTTCACTCCTTTTCAAGGTCGAATCTTAAAATATCATGAAATTTGTTTTTAGATATTTACAAGAAAATTATGCACTCCAAAATCAAGTTAATATTTTCATTTGTTACCGAGAAATTAAAAAAATAATAAATTTCATTGTTACTCAGTTTTAATCCTTTAAACACGGAGTTCCAAAAATTCTTTTTTAGTGTGCACTTCCCCCTAAAAAAAAAATGTTAGGAAATTTCCATTAATTTATCTTCAGTAGTTTTTTCTGGGCGTTGATGAATCAGTCAGTTAGGATAAGTTGCTTCATAGGTACAGATATATATATATTACTACCAAATTTGTTTTTTTTTATAGTAATATAAATAAAAAAAGTTTATCTTATAATGACAGAAATATGTAAAATTATTTTTTTTTAAATACACATATATCCAACCGTAAAAATTAAATTCACGATAGTTAGAACAATAAAGGTCAAGATACAAATATATATCAGTACGGTGTATCATATTCACCAGTTAAAAACCACACCACCACCGTTTATTCTAGACACGTAGATTTTTGTTTAAAATCAATCTTGAATTTTCCTGTTTAGTTTTTACATCTGGGTTTATAGACTCCAGTTTTTATTTGTATTTAATTTTTATATTTAATTTTTTAAATTGTTTTATTACATGGCTGCCCAAAAGGAGTGTAATGTATTTAGGGTGTATATATTTGTATGAATGTATGTTTGTTCCACTGTAACTGATTAAGACATATGACCCGGTGTTGGAATCCTTATGTTACCGGGAGTGTCATAGAAGCTATTATAGCTAGGCCCTCCGGGCGGGTTGCACTCGTGGGCGGCGTCTCGGAATGGGATTATTAGGTGTCCAAAATTGATCACCTCTTGTGTAAAATTTTTTTTTTTTTGGATGATGAAAATTGATATAATGAATTTAACTCTAGAAATTGATCTAACGAATTGGGATTTTCCGCTAGTGATCGGTACATACCAGTGCTAAGCTAACGGGACGGACACATACACAGACCTACATGCAAATGCTCTTTCGTAGGGCAGGATGTAACAGTGGAGATTTCCCGGTTGAAGCACAAAACTTTAATGTACTGAATTAATGAACTGTGAACTGTGCGCCTCTATCACTATGTGAGTTGTGTTTGAACAGAATGATTCGAATCAATCGAATGAACAATGTAACAAAAATAATAGAATTGATTTTAAAAATCTTTAAAAATCTTTAAAATTTTAAAATTTCTGTTTAATAATAATGGGCTTCGCTTTGTGACTGCATGTGAGGCTACAATGGTGAGGTGATGAGAGCATCTGATGCAACGCTAGACCAATCGTCACCATCAACTGGTTTGAAATGGGGTGCCCTGGGTCGCTGTTCTGGGAGGTGCAATGGGGTTCTCTTATAATATCTCTGCAAATAATAGTCCGATTTTAAAAATTCAATCAGGGTATTTGTTAGTAGGTTGAAGATTAACCTTCGCATGCATCAGGTACACTCTCAATCTAACATAATTATTACACGGACTGTCTAAAAAGGAATGCAATGTGTTTAGGGTGTATGTATGTATGTATGTTTGCATGTATGTTTGTTTCACCGTTGCCGTTCAATGGCTGAACCGATTTAGATGTATTATCCCGCGTTGGAAAATCCTTATGTTACCAGGAATGTTGTAGCCTGTAGCCTATATAATAAATGTGTGTGTGTGTATATATATATATATATATATATATATATATATATATATATATATATATATAGATGTTTAAATAAATGTAAAAAAATTGAAAAATAACAATTATACTATTTACAAACATTATATACAAAATTGTCACCTGCACGCCTTTTAATTATCTTATATTAAAGAGCAATGTTTGTCAGCATTGTTTTTTTTTTGGCAGTTGTTTTTTAATTTTTTTATCTCTTGTTTACAATTTATTCTTTTAAGTGTTTTATTTTACCTGTTAATTTTTAAATAAAAAAAAATTCATAAAATAATAAAAATAAAATTTTTAAGTACTTCTAAGTTACTAAATATTATCCTGCAGTAGTTTTGCATAAGGTAAGTCAGTTTATATCAACTTTTATCGTAAGAATATTTAAAAAAAGTTTATTAAAGTAGGTCATATTGTACTTACGTATATAATTTTATCAGTTCATTAACCAAGAAAACATACTTTTTCTAAACATGTACTACTTTAAGCTATTTATACCTTGCTAATATGTACGCCATAAATAGAAATATGACTTTTTTTTAATAAATAAACAAAATTGAAAATGAAATAAAATGTGTTTTATTTCATAACTATGCGATATTGTTATATAATTAAATAGAACATTTATGAGAATTTTTTATTGTACTAATTAAATAAATAAATTACTAGTTAACAAAGAAAAAATTAATTTCGGCACGTCGGAAGGTGGAGGTAGATTTCACCGGTGCTAAGTAGGGCATAAAAAATATTTTCACCTTAAAGTTAAGAAGTTTAAGAGAGCATTAAAAGATTTAAATGGCAGAAAGGCTCCTGCAATAGACGGAATACCTGTAGAATTACTGCGCAGTGCAGGTGAGGAAGCGATTGATAGATTATACAAACTGGTGTGTAATATTTATGAAAATGGGGAATTTCCATCATACTTCAAAAAAAGTCTTATAGTTATGATACCAAAGAAAGCAGGGGCAGATAAATGTGAAGAATACAGAACAATTAGTTTAACTAGTCATGCATCAAAAATCTTAACTAGAATTTTATACAGAAGAATTGAGAGGAGAGTGGAAGAAGTGTTAGGAGAAGACCAATTTGGTTTCAGGAAAAGTATAGGGACAAGGGAAGCAATTTTAGGGCTCAGATTAATAGTAGAAGGAAGATTAAAGAAAAACAAACCAACATACTTGGCGTTTATAGACCTAGAAAAGGCTTTCGATAACGTAGACTGGAATAAAATGTTCAGCATTTTAAAAAAATTAGGGTTCAAATACAGAGATAGAAGAACAATTGCTAACATGTACAGGAACCAAACAGCAACAATAACAATTGAAGAACATAAGAAAGAAAGGGAACCTAATAAGAAAGGGAGTCCGACAAGGATGTTCCCTATCGCCGTTACTTTTTAATCTTTACATGGAACTAGCAGTTAATGATGTTAAAGAACAATTTAGATTCGGAGTAACAGTACAAGGTGAAAAGATAAAGATGCTACGATTTGCTGATGATATAGTAATTCTAGCCGAGAGTAAAAAGGATTTAGAAGAAACAATGAACGGCATAGATGAAGTCCTACGCAAGAACTATCGCATGAAAATAAACAAGAACAAAACAAAAGTAATGAAATGTAGTAGAAATAACAAAGATGGACCACTGAATGTGAAAATAGGAGGAGAAAAGATTATGGAGGTAGAAGAATTTTGTTATTTGGGAAGTAAAATTACTAAAGATGGACGAAGCAGGAGCGATATAAAATGCCGAATAGCACAAGCTAAACGAGCCTTCAGTAAGAAATATAATTTGTTTACATCAAAAATGAATTTAAATGTCAGGAAAAGATTTTTGAAAGTGTATGTTTGGAGTGTCGCTTTATATGGAAGTGAAACTTGGACAATCGGAGTATCTGAGAAGAAAAGATTAGAAGCTTTTGAAATGCGGTGTTATAGGGGAATGTTAAAAATCAGATGGGTGGATAAAGTGACAAATGAAGAGGTATTGCGGCAAATAGATGAAGAAAGTAGCATTTGGAAAAATATAGTTAAAAGAAGAGACAGACTTATAGGTCACATATTAAGGCATACTGGAATAGTCGCTTTAATATTGGAAGGACAGGTAGAAGGGAAAAATTGTGTAGGCAGGCCACGTTTGGAGTATGTAAAACAAATTGTTGGGGATGTAGGATGTAGAGGGTATACTAAAATGAAACGACTAGCACTAGATAGGGAATCTTGGAGAGCTGCATCAAACCAGTCAAATGACTGAAGACAAAAAAAAAAAAAAACAAAAGTTAAGAAAAACATCAAATTTACTCAATACCACAATGGTTGCATGTAAAAAAATGTTTCACTTGTTTAGCGTACAAGTCCATCTTATTACAATTCCAGCAACATATTGGTCATCCATTGCCGTAAGGGTTGGTCATATCAAAATTTGTTTCATTTAAAATTTTTAGGTAATGTTTAGAGGACTAAAGATCACTTTAAACCTATTAAGGGAGGTATGATTTTTTTGCCTGCAAAATCCCATTTTTCCAACCTCTGGGCCAATGGTTGGTGTTATCAAAAAACTTCACTAACTAAATTCTTATCCAAGTTCTTATCTTAGAAAGAAAAATGGGTTAAAAAAATTCAAAAATCAATTTTAACCCAAAAAATCTGAAATGAAACTCAAAAAAATCTAGAAATTGATTTTTAGATATTCATAATCAATCAGTTCAAATCCAGTTCGTACAGTGATGGACACTCACAGTTCACAATTCATTAAAGTTTGTGCTTCAACCGGCAATCCTCCACTACTCTTTTCGAATAGAAATATATACAAAATCTTTCTCAGTTATACCAAGAAACATTGGTAAAAATTTGGTAGCGACAGGTCGGGTGGTTTTTTTGTTTATCCCGAACAAACAAACGCCCTCTTCCTCTTTATATAATAGTGTGTATATATATATATATATATGTATAATGTTCGTCTTGTTTAAATTCTACGAGTTATGAATTTTTAAACGGGAAAATTTTTCCCGATTTTTCTTTGTTGGAAAATTGTTGAAAAGTTATTTATCGATTAGACTTTGAATTAATTTAATTTTTAAAAAAATCAAAATAGGTTTGAATATGAAAAATTATTTATAAATTCTTTCCATTAAAAAAATAAATATATTTATTTTGAAATCATAATTGATGATTATGTGAAATAAATATCGTTTCCATATGTATTACATAATGAAAATTTTATATCTATTTTAATTTTATTAATTTTAACGCATATACTTTTATGTTATGTTTATAAGATAAGTATAGCGATCATAATCTATATATATATGTATATTCATATATGTATTTTATATTAATATATATTTTATCTATTGAAATTATTGTTTATTATTTTTAAAATGTTTGTTAGTAAAATCTAGGTACCACTTGCTTTAGGGGTATAATAATCTACTGTAAGCTATGACTTGTTTGGTGCCGTGGTATGCTGATGATAAGCAATTAAAAACTTAGTTGAGTCTTTGTTATTGATGTTTAATAACGATAACATCACTTGTAGTGATTCTCACCAGTATTCAGTTCAGTAAAAGAAAGTATTTCATTCTGTATTATCTTGTTACTCTGTGTGGTACGATAGAGTTTTATAGATCTTTATTTTTATTTTTATGTTTAGCCTCCGGAATCACCGAAAAGTTATACTTCAGAAGATGAATGTGGATGATATGTTTGAAGTGTAGTCTTGTACAGTCTTAGGTCGTCCATCCTGATATTGAGCTTAATTGAAACCCAACCACCAAAGAACACCGGTATCCACGATCTAGTATGCAAATTTTATTGTAGGAGTAATTCATTTTATAATAGTTTTATTCAGAAATATTTTCATTAATTTTAATTATACCCTGTATTTTTTATGCCTAGTGAAAGAACAATTTTTATTATTATAAAGATACACTAAATTGATGGTAAACATGTTAGCTTTAAAAATACTCAAAAGCATGAGAAAACTATGGAAAAGTTGAATGATTTTACTAAAACTGCTATCAGAAAAAGGTTCATTCATATTTCAATAACTAGCTTCCTAACTTGAAAAAAAAAAAAAATAAATGCCTTGATTACCGATTTTGAACTACCGAATTTTTTTAGAAGTACATACATTACATCATGTTTAAAAACCAATGAATTTTCGTTTCATGTCCAGAAAAAAATAATTCTTTGTTGAGTGAACGTGAAGATATTATTTCATGGCATAGGCAATATGTAAGAGAGAAATTAAGTGGTTTCATGAACAGGGTACGAATAAGTTAATAGAATCCGTCATAATAATGAGAATGCGCGGCCACCGATTTGTTCTATTGGTGAACTCGTCGTCGCAAATCAGCTGATTTCAAAGTTCAGAGTTTTAAGGTTCAAATCCTATTAATAAAGACAGTTACTTTTATAACCTAGGTATATATGGATACCGTGTTATTTGATGATTGGGTTTCAATAAACCACATATTTCAGGAATGATTGACCTGAGACTGTACAAGATTATACTTCATTCACATTCATACATATCAACCTCATTCATCATCGATTAGCGATTGAATATTGGAATTTAGGATTTAGGACTGTGGTAACATCTAGTTGTGCACCTCCTCTTTTGATTGCAATCGACTGGACCAAAAGTGTCCAAAAAAGCTCAAAACCTAAAAACTTTGGATTTTAGACTTTTTATTAACTGCAGTAAAAAGCCTTCATTGAGAAATTTTCATCGATACATCATAAGTGGTATTTATTTTCACTGGTTCCAGAGTTATAGCCCAATAAAAGTTTAATTAATGAAATATTTTTTTAACAAAAAAAAGGAAAAAAAATAAATTTAATACAAAGTACACGTAATTTAAGAGGCGTACAAGGATGTCATGTGGTGTCCACATCAGATTTTTATTTTATCTGCTATTGGCGTAGAGTCGATCAATGATGGTACGGGCGGCTGCGCGCAGCGCACGAACGATTCATTCGTTCGAACGATTTGTACTTCTTGATATAAACGATTTATCTAAAACTATATTTGTTTTTTTGGGGATAAAGAAAGAAAAAACTGGAGTTAGACCTGTGTTAAGAAATCACAACTCGAGAAGCAGCTAGAAATGTTCAGGATTTTGAAACTTTTCGTTGTAAAGTTTTTGTTGTTATTACAGTGAAGGTTATTTCGTTACAACTGGCAAAAACGTTTAACAAAATCATGTTTTATGAAACATAAATCATGGATATGGTAAAAAAGGCTTTTCTTCTGTTTAAAATCCTGCCCTTTTTCCTGTGTTCTATAAATATATAAAGGCTTTTATTTTAGCCTCTATTGAAGAAAGTGTTAGAGAAAACTTTACTTAAACAAATTTGTTAAGTCAAGCAGTAGTTTGCTACTTTTTTTAAAGAATTATTATTATTATTTTTATAATTTAACTAAAATCATTAAATAATCACAAAGTATGAAAATATTTTATTTATACGTTTTAGTTAAAACTAACAATTTTTATTTCATACTATAAAAGAAGTTAAGTATTAAAAACATATTTAATTTTTTTATTGAATAAAACATAAGTATTTTTCAAATGATGAATACTTATTTTACCTTTTTACTTCCTTGTATCGTACAAGGAAGTATTGTAGTCGCGAAAAATTTCGGTTTTCAGATTTCAACGGAAATATCCATTTTGACCATCCCTGAATCCATTTTGACTAGTTTCAGCGTGACGTCTTTACGAACGTATGTATCTCGCATAACTTAAAAACGACTAACCGTGGATGTTGAAATTTTGGATTTAGGACTATTATAACAACTAGTTGTGCACCTTCTCTTTTGATTGTAAACGACTGAACCAAAAGTTTCCAAAAAAACCCAAAATCAAAAGAAAATTTGATTTTTAATTTTTTCTTAACTGCAGTAATAAGCTTTCATTGAGAGATTTTCAAAGATATATCATCATCATAAGTGGTATTTATTTTCATTGGTTCTAGAGTTACAGCCAAATAAAATTTTAATTAATGAAATATTTTTCTTTCAAGGGGAAGGCACATCGGTTTGAATCAGACTTGATTTCCTTTTTTTAAACTTTTTTTTTTTAATTTACCTATATTGATTTATTAATTATTATTAACCTCTGATTGTAAGAAAAAATTTACGATGAATAATAATAATAATAATAATAAAGAAATGTGAAAAAATATCAGAGGTTATTAATGAAATAAAATTTTATGTATTTTAATTTTAAAAAAAATGTATAATGTAATTTAGTAGGAGTGTACAGGAAGTCATATGGTGTCCACATCAGCTTTTTTCAAATAGATTAATGCTATTCATATTATTAGAGTTATTTAAGTCATTACATGATTTATTATAAACTAATAGAATATCTATTTCTGTTTAAGAAATAATTACGATTATTATTATTTTATGTTACAGATATAAATGGATATTTCGTAATCATAATTTTAATGAGAAAAGTTTAAATATACTTCTGTTAATGGAATGGTAAGACAGTTTTTTAATTTTTAAATAAATAATATTTTTGTAGTGTCACTACTTTAACTTATCACAGTAGATTTAAAGGAATTTACAGAATAAAAATTTATTTTTATTTATATTACAAGATTTATATTTAAGATAATAATCATTATTATGTAGGTAGATCCATGTTCATTTAAATAGATTTTATGGTTTCAAGGTTGTTTCATTTTATCGTAACAAAAATCTTAATTTTTAACACACATTCATTAATTTTATTATTTTTTTATTATAATAATTAATATGAATAGTTTATTTTAACGATACGACTGTGAGACACAGAAGTTGGAAATTATATTGAATAAAGATGAATTTACAAAAACGAAATACAGTGCATATTAGCAACCTAGATCAAGCATCTCGATACAGTAAACGGCCTTTAATACTCTAAATATTTATGTAAGTGTTTATTAGGAGGGAAGAAATCAACACTTTGTGTAATAACTTTTTAATTTACTACGTAATAAATATGAACTAATGAAGAATTAGAATAATTTAATCGAGTTAATAGCGATGTGATTTGAAATTCAAATGACTGGAATATTAAAAACATAAATAAATTTCAAGTTTACTCATTTTTTTTTATTTTTTAATTTATACTTTTAAGTTGGAGATAATTACAAAGTCTCTAAGGTATAAATCTGCAAAGTTTTATTAAAATATCTTCAATAGTTTTTGCGTGATGCGCGCATGGGGACGACCACAGTTATTTTATTATATATATATTATGATATTGTATATATATATTATGATGTCCAACTTAAATTATCATGATATTTCCAATGGGGATTAAGATAATAAAGATATTAATGAAATAATGATATGAAATAATTCTTTTATTTCATTATATTTCTATTACCATAGTAACAGAAAAAAATCTCTGAGTTCGGATGTTTATTTTTTTATATAATTATTATTATTGCAATTAGCTTTAAATTAGCACCTTTTTTCTTTTTTTTTGTTTCCGATGAGTCTGAGTAACCCCATTTACGGGCGAAGTAGAGTGTCGTACTCGCTAACAGGTTCCATTAAGAGAGCGTATGTGTGCCTCACCAATCCTCTCCTATCGGGGTCGGGTTCACAATTAACCATTGCATGTCCCTGGTAGGTGCCTTTTGGCAGGAGGAATCTAGAATCTCCGTGCTAAATTAACACATTTAGCGAACTTTTTATGCGTTTTGATTGTTTTTATTTTGGCTGCCGATATTGATTGTTAAAATTAAAAAAATATGCCTTCAAGAAAGAGAAGTTAGTTTCTTATTATTCAAACTCTACTCTAAGAATGAAAGTATTTAGGTCCTCTGAAATAGCTGACATGCGTGATTTTCGACTAGCTGCTGACCGAGAGCGTTACGCCCAGACTGAAGCTACAATAAATCTACTCGAGTTGCAGTTAAATTCCTCACGAGTTCATACTGATCTTATTGTACAGTTACCATGGTTACATCAGGACAGAAATAGCTTTAGCTATAATGTACAGATTAAATACTCCGATCTTGGAGATACTGGTACAATGACAGAACTGTATTCGTATTATCATGCCCAGAAATGGAAAGAGGAACCAAAAGGCTCCGTCTCCGTTTTAATTTGCTCATTTAGTCTTTAACCAATCTCACATTTTGTAATTAAGTTTACAAATATACAGCAAGAAAATAAAATGGTTACTATGGAAATCGATGATTATTGAAAACAGTTATTTTCGAATATATTTGGAAACGTTTACATTGAAACGTTTTACTCCGTACCCTTTAAAACTATCGAAATGCCACCGAAGAAAAGAAAGATATTCATCAGATAACTTTTGTAGCCAATAAAAGCCATCCATGCGTCGGAAACACCTGAAGAACGGGAGCTTCGTCTACAGCAGGAGCGTATCAAAACTTCAACGCCAAGTACGAGGAAAACGTTGAAGGAAAGAATGGTTCTCAGGCTTTAATTTTTATCAGTATTATGCTCGCTACCATCAGAATTACGACACAGCAGGGGTTTACGGGGCAAAGCACTCTGGCTAGACGGGAAGGGCGGGCGATGCGAGCCTGAGTACTATAAAGATTTGTAAAAATAAACAGAAGTGTTTAATAGAAAGGAAGAAATCAACACTGTGTGTAATCATTTTTTAACTTATATAGGATGACCGGAACAAAGGTATCCATAAGTAACTTAATCGACAGAAAATATATCCAAGGTTTGTTCTGTATACTCCAAAGGTACGTATATACTGGTACTGTAGTATATACTGGTGGTAGGTACTGTATACTCCAGCGGAATACGTATACGCAGGGAAGCCAACTTACAATGCAGTTGTAGTCCCTTTAATTATATATTACTTTTTAGGTGGTTTCAGTATCCCAAATTCAACAATTCTGTCTGTTAACTTTCCTGCAGTTATGAAAGTTTCCCTCATTACTAAATAACACCGTATTAAGGTTATTAGAATTGTTTTCGACACAGTGTATTACCTCTGCAGTAAGCTAATATCGTAGGTGGTTACACTGGCAATGACGCCCATCCTTGCGGACAAACTAATGTCTGATGGGGAGTCCGAATTGGGTGGGTGGCCTGTCGACTGGTGCGGCGTATATCCGATGACCTTCGCTACAGGTGTTGGAATCCACAGGGCCAAGTTCTGTTCTGGTGCAGACAAAAGCGGCCACTGTTTTACATGTGGTAAGGCTGGCCATTTACGCAAGGACTGCAAGCAGGATCGTAGATGCTTATCCTGCAAGTCACGTGGTCATACACTCGGGGATCGGGGATGTAAGATGGCTCCATTGGCAACTAAAATTGCTTCTTTGTAAGAATATCATGGTATCTCTGAGGGAAGCTCCATCCGGGATGGGTGGGAGGTTTCGGTCTCCCGCTTACAATGATCGGGTGGGACTCCCTTGCAGTACCATTGGGTGGAAAGACCTAGTCCCGGTGGAGGGATCCTTTGGGATCCCCTCATTAGAGAAATGACGCCTAAAAGACAGAGTCGCGGCTATCTGGCGGGAACTTTGTTCTCGACGAAGTAGTTTGAGGCACGGCACCCCTAAGAACTGAGTTTATGTTTAGTTGCGGGTCTGGCTTTGGAGGCGGAGAAAAAAAGAAGAAAAACCATATCGTAGGGGGGCAATAATTTATTTTATTATGATGAAGAAGTTGTATCTTTTAGGTTCGCAAACGGGAGCCACTTATGAATAATCTCGTGAATAGTGGAATGCGGAATTTGCACTTCGTAACTAGCCCGTCTAATTGACTTTCTAGAACTGGAAGTGAATGCATTGCCTACACGATCCACCGCCTCCTCACTAATTGAAACTTTTCGAAGATTTCCAGTTTTTGAAACTAAGCTTCCACTCTCTCTTAAAGTTGTATCCCACTGACGAATAGACTTGGATGTAGGAGGATCGATTCAGTTCCGTTGGAAACGCGTAACTGATTGAAACTCCACTTACCGAAGCACATACTGAACCTTCTGCTATGGGTTCAACTTCTCAACTGACTACTGCTTATAAGCAGTTTTTCTCAATCTTTATAATTTTTTTATGGAGTCAAAGAATTTTTTGTTAAGAATATTATGTTAAGGTTATATATTTCAAACGTTTTTAAGATATTTAATCGTTATTATTTATTTTTAGTTGTGTACTATAGTATGTTTTAACTTTAAGTACTTTTGTATGTCCTTTGAAAGGTATGCTATATAACCTACCAGTTTGTCCTATGAAAAAACTGCTGGGATTTTTTAAAATGATCATATTAAACTTAGTTGTGCTTTTTTATTATTATAAAGTATTTTTAAGTTTAGGTTTTTTTTAAAATTTTATTACATGTTTTAGATATAATTTATTTGCGATGACGTAATAATTTTCATATAAAACAGAAATTTTGTTTAATAATATTTAAATTTTTTATAAGTGTTTAGATATTATCATTGCTTTTGTTTTTATATTACAACATCTCTATGAGTATTGAATTGCAATCATTTCATAATAAATTAAAATTTGAGGTTGAGTCACTGGGGTGTAATTGAGAGAAAGTAGAAGAAGCGCTTTTGTGTTAACATTAACTTCAGCATTAATTTTTTATATGCAGTGATAAATAAATATGTCTATTTTAAGACAATCTTTAAATGTTAATTCTCCTAAAAAAAAAATATTCCCTGTATTTTCCGCATGATTAATTGATCTAGATGTCTCTATATGAAAGGAAAACTTTCCTTCTTCTTTTAAAGTTTCCATTAATCATATTTGTATATTCATTTTTCTTCATTATTTTATGCAATACATTCTACTTCTATATTCTATACAATATATCGAAGCCACAATTGTTTCCATTTTGTTATTCTGTCATTTCCTTACTAATAAATGATCAAATGTTTTAATCCTTTCCTTCTGTTTGTTTTATTTTTTATTGCTTTTCGTAGGTATTTTATCCATAATTTTTCAATAGTCATTCATCCGTTTTGTTTTTAATATAGTATTCTTTATAATATGGAATATTTTAACTAAGCATTTCAGGAATTTCTGATTCAAGAGTAGTACTGCTCTATTTTATTTTTTTGTTTTGCTATTTTTAATTTTGGATATGATTTAAGTATAAACACACATAATACCATTTATTTCCTATTCCTACACATAAAATTAATTCGATTATATTAATTATGGTATTCAATGAATCATGATTTCAAAAAATAGGTTAATAATTTTTATTAGAAATGGTTAAAAATGGATCATTTGCGATTTATTTTTGACAAAATTTTATCATTTTGATTTTCTATTTTGTTTTTTGATGAAATTTAATTATTTAATGAAATTATTATTTTCATTTTCATGATAAAGTATATATATATATATATATATATATATATATATATATATGTTCTACCCTACTAAACGGAATTTATATGAGTGTCTGACTGTGTGTGCGTTTCTCTTAGTTTAGCACCGGAATGTACCGATCGCTAGCGGTATATCCCGATTCGTTAGTACATGTTGCGTGGTGGTCTGGTTTATACTTGTTATATTTTTATATATCTATATATCGCATATATTTGCGAAATATATATTAATAATATGTTTTTTTTATTTATACGATTGTTTTTATTCATAATATCTATTATTTATGTTGAGACTCAGGTTTCATTTGCTCCTTTTTTATCTGTAAAAATAAGAATGTTTCCCCTTTTTTTCTTACTCTATAAATTTTCACTCTTTATAATTTCATACTTTTTTGTTACTCTTATTAAATGAATTTATTTAATGCTCTATTAATAATCAGTCTTGAAAGAATTATAAAATTAATTTTACTACCGTAATTCATTCATTCAATATCGTAGCAAATCTTAAAACATAACTACTTTCGATATAAATAAATCATTAATGAAAATACTATCGATTATCCATTTAGAATCGTATATGGTTTTCTTTTAGCCTTGTAGTTACAATTAAACATACGTATAGGCAAAACACGTAGATCAAATCAAACAATAAAGGTAAAAATTAGTAAAACACAATAATAATCAAAATTAGAAAATTTTGAATCCTACATATCCTTCTTAGCGATTTATTGATTTTGAAGCCAACTTCTCTTTTGTCATTGTGTCAAGGAATGTTAGTTTCGTATTACGATAATTTGTTTCATAAATTGATTATAATATATAAATAATAAATTAATTAAATTTGTATTTAAGTTTCCAGCTCTCGTATTGAGCGAATTTACCTATGGATATTATGGAAATGTTGAGAGTGTACAATTTTTAAATGATGCCTCAACCGATCTAAATCAGATTTAATTGGGAAGATTTGTTATATATTTTTTCGCTTTTCCTTGATCAATTTTCATCATTAAAAAAAAAACAAAAAACATTTTTACACAAGGAGTAATCAATTTTGGATATATAATAATAGCATTCCGAAACGCCGCCTGCCAGGAGGGCTTAGCTGCGGAGGTGTGCCGTAGACAAACCCTGCAGCTAGTACATATATAATTTGAAAATATCGGCTGAATCATTTTTTTTTCCATTATGTAAAGAATTTGTTTATGTAAAGAATAATAATACATTAATATTTTGATGAATATTTAATATTATATCTTATTTTGCTTTGGTCATACAAATAAACAATTTCTGGTGGAAGTCGTGTCAGTGTAATAAATTTCAGTCATTTAATAACCTTGACTATTAAAGGTACGGTTTTATTATTTATTTTACAGGTGTTAGCAAGAAATGTATATGTTTTTAAATAATTTATTCTGTATTTATTTAAAATATAAATTAAGTGGAATTACAATCTGTTATTTATATTTTTCTATCGTAAATATATATTTCAGTATTCAATTCCTAGGATATGTTTTGAAATTTTATTTTATTTATAGCTAAATACATCGATCCATTGTTATAAATTGAATGATATAAATAAATATAAATTGTAAAAAAATAATAATACATATAAAATGAAATAAATTTTTCTTTAATTCTTTTCTGTAATAAGTTTAAATATAAGATATGATTAAATAAGTTGGCATTCAGTTACATTTATACACATGTCCTTGCGTCCGTAACAAATAAAAACGTAGGTCCTTAAATCGAACCGTGATAATTGATTATCTCATGTCCTACTCGCTAAGCCCTGATTTAAAAACTAAAATATATTCCTTTTGACAATGAGTGTTATCACTCGCAATCCGGACAGTACCAAAGCTAACGAATAAACCTTTAACCTTTGTTAGCATTTGTGTTCTCATGCTATTCACGATTTGTCAAAAACCTGAGTACACGATTTAGTTCTATTCACACATCGACTACACACTCAGCATTAGGTTCGTTCTACCCTCAGAAGTTCTGTAGCAATAGAATATTATTTTTTTTAGGAATTTCAATGAGAATTACTTTTTAATGTGCGTATATGTGATATAATTTTCTTAACGTTCCTAAAAATATGTAACTGATTGTAAATAAATAAGAAAAAATATTGTAAACGTAAGGTATTGTGTTTAATTAATTTATATTGCTTTAGTCTAATTGTATTTGAAATTTGTAGTACCAACTCTGTTTTAAATAAACGTGAAGCTTTTATTTTTTTCAATAATTTTTTTATTACTATTTTTATTACTTCAGAAAATTGTACTATATTAATTTTTTTTTTCTTTTATGAATAAGCAGTATGTATATCAACGGTCGGTTGTCGTACTTGGCCAGATAGAAATTATTTTTTTATTATGTTAAATATACGAAAAAAAATTCGTTATTATTTAGCAGGATTTGTATTGGCAGTTAATAACGTGACAAATGCATGGACCTTATCTTCATGTTTATTACTTTTTTGTAAATACATATTACAATAACAGACATTTTTTTAACAAAAAAAATTAACAATATAATAATTGTATGCAACTGATATGTCTTCAACTTTATTTATGTTTTTAATAAATCGTGACTTTTTTATGTTTGTTTATTATCAGAATATTATAAAAACTATTTTTTATGTATATTAATTTTATTAAAATACTCGGGTTATAAATTTGCCAATAACTTTAAAATTTAATTCGTTCATAAATAATGTTAAAAAATCGAAGGTAATTTTGGTGTAAGTTCATTTTATCTTACCTTAAATTTAATCTAAATCATATTTTAAATTTACGTCTATATGAAAAGAACAAAGTTTGATAGTATTTTGCCATTATCTTAGCCCAACTTTGAAGGCTTTGGAGTTTTAGTAGTTGTCAACGGAGTTTTATGTTATTACAGTATTTAATAAAAAAAATTAATTATTTAAATAAATAAGCTAAGTAATAAAATTTCTTAAAATAAATTTTTGTTTTGACGTAAACGAAGTGATGTTAGAAATAAAAAATGTATAAAAATGAATCCTGTATTTACTTTTATGGATAATATTGTTTTTGTTTAATATTTATAATTATTTTTATATTATTTTTTTTAATTTGTATTTTTCTATAAATAAATGAATAAAACTTTTTATATCTGCGGTAGTTGATATTAGTGATAATATTGATAGTGATTACAGGTTCATAACCAACTGTGATCATTTATATCTCTCTCTCTCTATATGTATATATATAGTGAGAGAAGGAGTGTTAATAAAGTATAATTATCCTTAAATACTTTTACTTTTTCAACAGTTAAACATAAACATAGAAAAATAAATAGTGGTTTACATAGTACCTCTTAAACAATTAGTAAGAGCAAAAAAACTTAAAAAAATAAAATTTATCAAATGGGCTTAGCTTGAAAAAGTCTATTTTTTTTATATGAGACCACGACTCTCTAAAGACACTTTGGAGAAGACAACTCAAATATTTTAGATGGTAGGGTTGTAACACATCTATTCTGGAAAGTATTGAAAAAAAAAACATTTTGATGTAAAACCCTTTGGGCTACGTCATTTCTAACCAATATGGCGATCATTTAATATTTTTCACAGCTAGTTTAAAAAAGTGGCCTATAGTACATCATAAGTAGTGGTCTCATATAGAAAAATAGTCTTTAAGAGATAGGAACGTTTTTTTATCGATTTCGTTTTTTTTGTTTTGTTAAACCTGTCGAACAGTTGTTTAATGTCATACTTTGTTAACAGTATGTATATATTTTTAAAATTATGAATGGAAATGGATAATATCGCGTGAAAAACTGCAAAGGTTGACCGGAATAAAATTCAGAGATGCGACTGTTTTTCAAAAAAGGTCCGTTATATTCTTCAAATAATATTTTTTTAAATATTTTATTTTAAAATCTGGCTAAATAAATTTCATACAATTTTAGTGAAAAAAATAATATAGTGTCTATCATTTTGTTTTTCTCTCCATTTCGTCATATATCTAATAGCCGCTCTAGGGCTTAACCCACCGGGTTGGTCTAGTGGTGTACTCGTCCTCGCAAATCAGCTGATTTCGAAGTTGAGAGTTCTAAGGTTTAAATCTTTGTAAAGGTAGTTACTTTTATACGAATTTGAATTCTAAATCGTGGATACCGGTGTTCTTTGGTGGTTAGGTTTCAATTAACCACACATGTCAAAAAAGGTCGACCTGACACAGTACAAGACTATACTTTATTTACATTTATTCATATCATCGTCATTCATCCTCTGAAGTAACACCTTACGGTGGTTCCGGAGCCTAAACCGAAAAAAAGAGCTGTTCTAGGGATGAGTGACATTAAAATAGTAAACATTCGTGTAAACAAGAAAATTAAAACATAATCTATGTACAGTCGGGTAAAAAAAAAAGTATATAAGCCTATCGGATTGTTGATATCGGAGGTCACTGATACAGTCTGTTATGAATTTCTACAGAAACGATGTAAAAATTAATGTTAATCTGTCTTGCTTAATAAAATATATTAGCCAATCCACTGCTTTTATACTCCTTATGGACATATCATGTATGAAAATTTATAATTTTTTTTTTTATTTTACTAAAAAAATCTGATGTGGACAGAACATGAATTCCTTGTACACCTATTAAATTACTTATACATATTTTTTTAAAATGAAAAGTACATAAAATTTTATTTTATTAATAACTTTTGAAAATTTTTCTTTTGTTTTTATTGTTATTGAATTATTGTTTATTGTAAAACATTTTTTACAATCAGAGAATTACCTATAAATCAATATATTTAAATTAAAAAAAAAGTAAAAAAAAGGAGATGATGTCGGATTCGAACAGAAGTATCTCCCCCTCGAAGATCCAAATATTTCATTAATTAAAATTTTATTTAACTATAACTCTGGTACCAATAAAAATAAGTACCGCTTATGATATATCGATGAAAATCTCTCAATAAGGGCTTATTACTGCAGTTAAGAAAAAGTCCATAAATCAGATTTTTATTTTAATTTCGGGCTGTTTTTTTACACTTTTGGTTCAGTCGATTGCAGTAAAAAGAGAAGTTGCATAACTAGTTGTTACAACAGTCGTAAATCCAAAATTTCAACATCCTATGGCTAATCGTTTTATGAGATACATACGTACGTACAGATGTCAAGCCGAAACTAGTCAAAATGGATTCAGGGATGGTCAAAGTGGATATTTCCGATGAAATCTGAAAATCGTAATTTTTCGCGATCTCAGTACTTCCTTTACTTCGTACAAGGAAGTAAAATGGGTAATTATGGATTTAATTTGAAAAAGGCGGGAAGAAATGACGCCAGTAAAGCCAAGTGTTCGAAAAGTTCTGATCAATTTCAAATACGTGGGTTATCGATAAAAAACGCATGGTAATATTTTCCTTTAATTAAAAAAATTAGAACTTTATAACTTCAAACTGAGTCCACGCCTAAAATATTTTAAGTGGGAGAGATAGAGATAGAGGTAGAGAGAGAGAGAGAGAGAGAGAGAGAGAGAGAGAGAGAGAGAGAGAGAGAGAGAGAGAGAGAGAGTGATAGAGAGAGAGTGAAAGAGGGATATATGGTATTTTGTATTTGTTTTTCTTTATTCATATTAATAAATTATATTACATAAGATCTATTGATAAATATTTTAACGTTTAAAATTTTAAAACTGTTATTATTTTACATACTTAAACTAGTGAGAAAGTTAGACTTATTACGAAATATATTTGTAACGTAATTTGAACAGAGTAATAAGCAAGTGAAGCAGTTGTTTAATGGTGAAAGTGGAGCGCTGAAAAATCATGAACAATTTACTTATTACAAGGTCAACGAAGAGTTCATTCTGTATGGCATTTATTATAATTTTAACTTTAGGTCAAGATTTACAATACACAGATCATTTATAAAGATTATTTATTATTTTCTAAGTATATTATGATTTTTTTTTTATCATTTGTTAATAAATTGCGTGTTATTATTAGTAAGATTGTATTTATTTATCTGTAGTGATTAATATAAATGTATTTATTTAATTTTTTAATAAATTTAATGATGCGTTAAAAGTAAACCCTATAATGTATTTTTTTTTTAAATCTGCTGATTTCATTCATGACGTTCTGAATGATATAAATGATTATATTTTTAGAAAAATAATTTTTATCGTGACACGCATATGTGTATGTTTCTCCATTAAGCTATCAACATAAATTACTGTACGGTCAAATTTGTAATATAAATTTCTAATGCTCAAACTAAATATATTAAACGAGCGTATTGAAAAAAGTATTGCACCTTAAAAGTATTGCACCTTAAAAGTATTTTAAGTGGGAGAGATAGAGATAGAGGTAGAGGGAGAGAGAGAGAGACAGAGAGAGAGAGAGAGAGAGAGAGTTAGAGAGAGAGTGAAAGAGGGATATTTGTTATTTTGTATTTGTTTTTCTTTATTTATATTAATAAATTATATTACATAAATCTATTGATAAATATTTTAACTTTTAAAATTTTAAAACTGTTATTATTTTACATACTTAAACTAGTGAGAAAGTTAGACTTATTATTATATTTGAAAATAGATATTCAAATTTTTAAATAGTAATTAATCTATTTTTTTAAATTATTTTTTATTTTTAAAAAAATTTGATATTAAATAATAAATGTAACATTTACGTTATTAATCATAACCCTCAAAGTAGGCAACGCTACATTCCTTTTTTCCTGTTTATCCTGCGGGAATTACCGTCAGGTATTACTTCAGATGATGTGTATGAGTGTAAGTGAAGGGTAATGTTGTATAGTATCAGGTCGACCATTTCTGAGATGTGTGGTTAATTGAAATCCAACCACCAAAGAACACTAATGTCCACGATCTAGTACTCAAATCCGTATAAAAGTATACTGCTATTACGCTGGAACTCTCGACTTCCAAATCATCTGATTTAGGAAGATGCGTTCACTACTAGACCAACCTGATGGGTTACACTAGAAAATCTCCTATAAATTTAAAGAAATTGATCTAGTGCTTTGAAATTTTTGAACCAAAAATTTTAAAAATATGTTGGAGCTTAAATTAAGCGTAACTTAAGAACGACTCAACCACTCTTCATGGAATTTTCATTGCACTTCATATATTTCATATCTGAAATTGTATTAATATCTTGACTAAATGCTACTACAGCAAATCTAAATTTCAGTGAAATTGAATTCCAGTATTTTTGGAGATTTTCGAGCCACAAAATTTTATTTTAAGAAAATCTATTTTATTTTAAAGAAAATGTTAATATATTTTAGAAGGATGTCTTTCAAATTTACTTTATAATTTTCAGGTTTTTTATGTAAATTGTTTCGTTTAAAATTGTATCACTTTTCCCAACCAGTTTATGTGTTTTGTTTATAATTAAAGTTGAAGTTCTCAAATTTAATTTAATTTTAATAGAAGTTATCTACATCAGTTTTGTCAGAATTAAATTCTCTATAAAGTTAATTGGAAATTTTTATTTGTTTATTAGTAAATTAAAAAAGTTATTTTATTCCAAACCTAAAAAAAGTGTATTTCCCGAGAAAAGTTTTCGTGTTTTACCCACTGAAATATAGAAATACTGGAATGGGCACTAGCGTTAGAAACACGTGTCAACAAAGATAGCTGATTTAGAGGTATACCTCTCTTTGTCTGCAATCCGTTCAAAAATTTTGTGACGATCTCTCTCATCACAAATCACAAGTTATCTTTCATAATTCAAGTTATTGTAGAAAGTTTTTATAAAAACATTTATATGATACAATGATTAACTCAACATTTATTTAATATTCATAAGCATTGAAATTTTTTCTATTAATTAAATAGAATTATGGGATTTTATCACTTAATATTAACTACAATTAAGTTTTATGGAATCACTTTCTGAAGGGACGGTACGTTAGGTACAATGCGCATGCGCTGCACTGTGCGACAATGACAACTATACCTCTAAATCTATCTGTCTCACGTTCGTTTTCCGCTCACGTTGGACATAGGCAGTGCCCATTCCAGTATTTCTATATTTCAGTGGTTTTACCACGTTTTTTTTAAAACCTATCTATGATAGGAGTCTTGGACCACCTTTATTCATTTAGTAGATTAAAAATCATAAGGAAGTATAAGAAGAATAAATTTACTTCTCAGTTTGTTTTCCAAGAATTTTCATACGGATTAATTTCACAGAGAGAACAAAAAGTAAGGCTAAATTTTTCGCGAGCCGAAACTCGCTAAGAAACCATTTTCTGATCTATATTTATATAAACGTTTTTCTCATTTTTTTAGAATCATCTATAGCCAGAAATACAGAGATGCCCTGAAATTTGGAATCACTCTATATATGATATATAAAAATATTCCTAGACGTCAGGTAGAAAAACAGTAACAAATTTCTAAGAAAACAATTAATGCCCGTAACCATTTGTTTAATTCATGTAAGTTAAAAAAAAAAATAATTTCATACTTACCTATCTTCTGAAGCAAAAATATTAACAAGTGCACATTTCTTTATTAGCACACCTACGTATGTTAAGTCAATTATATTTACCAGTTGTTTATCTGTTTTTGTCATCGATCATTTTATAATTTTGATTTCTTTCTTTTCCAAAATCCTTTCCCTTAATTTTCTTTCCATTAACCTCTCCTTTCTTCCATCCATACACTATGTATCCTTTTCTGTTTGTCTGGAAATTTAGATTCACATGTTTTGTAAAATATTGTTAAAAAGTATTTCATTAGAAGTATTTAATGATATTAGCTCTTTTTCAGTTTTTTTTTGGACCAACTTAACTTAGTTTTCCTCTTTTTGAAATAGTTAAATATTTGTTTTGTTAATTTATTTTCACCCGGATGATTCAAAAAGGACTTCAAAACTTAAAATGCATAAAAAATTCTATTTAGGTAAAACTTAGAGATTCGGTTGAGGTCTCACACATCAACCTGGAAATCGAGTATTAAGAAAATTTCGGATTTCTAGGCGATAGTGAGGTTGTGCCCCGTCTTGCTGGTAGTAATGGCGTCCATATTTGTCATCATCGTCTAACTAAGGAATCAGAAAATTTGGAAGTATGTCTAGATAAACGATACCATTTACGGTTGCCTCCTGGAGGGAAAATGGGCCGTACAGTCTTTGTTTGATTACGGTACAAAAGAACATTAAGGTAATCACGAATTTGATACAAAGTTTCATGAGGATTTTCTCTATCCCATATTTGGCAGTTCACTTTGCAACTGATGTGAAACGGTGATTCATCACCAAAAATTACATTGTTTAAAAATGTATCGTTGTCTGCTATTCTATCCGTCATTTCCACACAAAACTGCAACCGAGCATCTTTGTCGTCATCTGTAATGCATTGAACCACGGTTATTTTCTATGACTTCAAGTGCAATCGCTTACGTAATACGGGTCAAACAGTCATTTGTGGAATGCTAGTCTCTCGTGACGTAAGTCAAGTTGATTTCTTCACACGTGCAAAGCTTTCTCTGTGTTGCTCCACAGCAGCTTTAGGGATGCGTGGGCGTTCTGGTGATTTTGTTTGTTTAACAGAACAACCCATCTCAACGAAGGTTTGGTACCAAGAGTAAATTGTATGCCTCACACGTACAAAGCTGCAGTTGCTGACTGTAAATCGTGAAACCAAAACACACAGCGAGCACGTTCCGCACAAGTAAATGTATCCATTTTTAACAACACTGGTGACAGCCCTGGTGGCCGAATTTGATACTAATTAACTACGTGAGTCAAAACTAGATGTGCTTTTCTATAAATTGAGACCTCAACCGAAATTATAAGTTATCTAAATAAATTTTTATATGTTTTTAAATCTGTGAAGTCGTTTGTAAATCACCCGGTATAAGTGACTATAAAATTTGATTGATGTATAAATTATAAAATACAACTCTTTATGGTAACTATCTGATATAAATTATTTCGATTGGAACATATTATCTTTTATAACTCATAAATTATTTTTGGCAATGTGAATTATTCAATAATCTCTTCAGTCAATGGTTTTAAAATCTGGCACGTAATACAAAGTTGCATAACATGAAAAATTCAAAATTTATATAAAACCACGATCTTTTTGGTCCTTTACTTTTTTTTTTGGCAAACTATGAACCTTGTTTAATATTCCTTTCCTTAGCGTCTGTTTCCTTTCTATTTTACTAATACTATAAATCTCCGACTGGTCTTTTGCTTGAATTTTTCGCTTATTACTCTTTGTTGTTCTGGAGCATCTTCTTCTTCGTTGAAAACCTTCTTTCTTTGAGATTTTTCTTGATTAATTCCCGATTTTGCATGTCCGGAATTTTTATTTTTGCTTTGCTTAAATCTTTCTTAATTTTATCACAATATATGATTTTTAGGTTTCTTTTTTTCTAGATAAACAGAAGTAGATTTTTTTTGTGAATTCTATTATCACTCATTATTATAATGTTGCTTATGAAAACCAATCTCATGCATTACTTCTTTAAACTTTGGTATAGAATTTTCGAAATAATTATATATTGCTTTATTAATCTAGTATTATTAATTTTTTTTTTTTTTATAAATATTTACAAAATTTGAGCTTTATTTTTCTCAACGTATTGTATTTTTCAACATTTTGGTGAATTTCTTCTGAATCTATTAATTTATAAGTATTATCTTTTGAGTTTTGGGGTGTGGACTTTTCTTAAATTCTTTTATTCGATTTATTCCTGAGAAATTCTGCAGAACTTTCGATCTATAACACCTGTAAAACTTTGTTAGCTAATTTATGTTTGAAATATTAAAAAAAAAGTAAGTTATGTAATATGCTTTTAATAAATTAATTACATCTTTTATTTTATTGTATACAGTAAATAAATAGATAAATATAACTTATTGAAACGATGTAATTACATCATAATATTTTTATAAATAAAATATTAATAAAAAATTCATATTACGCATTATCTGATAAATTAATTTTTTATCAAAAGTTATGACGTCTGTAAAAATAATTTACTCTTTAAATAATTAAGAACATCATAATTATCTTATTACAGAGTTATTAATGGTAGTGGATATTTAAAAATATAGTATTATAAAATTCTTAAGAATCCAATAAAATTTTGATGTGATAAGTAATAAAATAGTACTTTAAGCTATCATAAAATAACATATTAACCAAGTTGTAACTTAATATTACATAAAATATTCATAAATTTGTGTACGCTATTAAATATTTTATAATTTATTTACCATATTAAAAAATTAATAAAAGGTAATATTTTGTATAAGTATATGATATACTTATTAAAGTAAATATGGCAACAATGTTGTTGAACTTTTCCGATATGTGTAAAGAGCATAAAATTTAACCTTTTTTCATTGATAAATAGAAAGTTATCATTAATTACAGACTTCATTATTATAATATATATTTATTTTTTTATTAAAAGCAAAGTAATAAAACAGAAACGGTGTTACAACGATTAGGTGAACTGAAAAAAATTGAGAAAATATTTGTCTTTTAAGACACTTAATTTTGGAATAAAAAATACACCAAATGAAAAAAAAGGATACTTTTTTGCAGCAGTGTTTAATTTAAAATATACCGGAACATCAGAAAAAAAAGATGTTTAGAGGGGGATTTCAATGGAAATCCCTCAAAGAATTGTATATGAATAATACAATTTTATATGAATAATACTCATCTTCTTCGATAACATAAATGTATAATAAAGATAAATAATTTCATATAAAGATGAGCCGAAGAGCAGTTGAAGTTTAAAACATAGAAAGCAAATAAAACAGCAAAAATTAGTGTTATCAATAACAGAAGAATAACTAATAAAACTAGATAAATGGGGAAAGAAATCAAAGAACTAATAAAACTAAGTTGCGAAACGAAGAATTTTGACGATGCACAACACCCTAGGGTAGCTGATTTACCTCAAATCTCAGAGAACTAAAAAATCTATTATATGCAGTTGTTATAGGCACCTTTTTTTTTCTCTTTTTTTCCCCCTACTCCCTCATGCCGGTTATCCAATTAAGTATATGCAGCCCGAGGAAGTGTCCTTTCACTCAAAGAAGGCCTCCCCACCCACCGGCTGTATGTCCGGCACGGTAGGTCAGCCCCCCCCGGTCGGATTTTCGTTTTCTTTAAATTGCCTGCCTCAAATCCCCAGGGCAGGAACCGAGTCCGACTATGCCGTCCCCAGCCCCAGCCCCGGGAACCGGGTCTCGGTCTTTTGGTGTTGCCTGCCTCTAACCCCGCACAAGGTAGGCCAGGCCCGACTATGTCGTTCCCAACCACCAACTACGAAGCCGGGTCTCGGTCTTTACATTCCCAGTCCGATCTCGTAACGCCTACTCCCGGTCGTAGCTTTCATAAAGACACAATACTCATGAATATCCTAGTTCTACAATTACTTCAGTATTTATTAGTACCCCATACGTCTTTCAGTATCATCTTTTTCTTTTAAAACTAAAAAGGAGAATTTTTTAAAATTATTCCAATTTTGTCTAGAACTCAATATGAAGCTGATTAGTTCCTCGGGTGTGAGATTCTGTATTCCCGTGTGAAACCTATGTGTTCTCCATTTATCGCATTCAAATATTGTATGCTCAGCTGTGTCATCGCGTTCACAGTACCAACAACGTGGAGAGCTTCTTTTGCCAAAGCGGAATAAATATTGCTCGAAATTTCCATGTCCAGAGAACATCTGAGAGACATAGTAACTGACCTCGCCATGCTATAGGCACCTAATATCCAAAATATTAACCTCGAATCAGTTCATATGTTTGTTCAGACTCATTTTGAGATCTTGTATGGAATTACCATACCTCCTCTTTAACGGTTGGCAATCCCAGTGTATTTCAGTGTTTTCTGCAAATGACATAAGTTATATGTCATTAACCGTAACGGGTTTGAGGAACCTGAGATAATTGAGAAATCTTTTTTTAAATCGGGGCAACCATTGTCAACAGGGTATGCTGATAGAATTTCGGGAGATACAGTTCTGGGATCTGTTTTATTTAATTTTTCACTTGAAAAAACACCATAAGAACCATCAATTTTATCCCTTTTATTGCCCGGTAAAAATTTCAGTATTATTTCATTTTACCAGGGGATCTAAAGACGGGAAAAATTTTTCGTTAGCGGTAAATAGATAACAAAACGTTTTCGCCCATGTATTTGTATGAATCGTTTTCCTTATTTCAGGTTCCAGAATCAGTTCTCAAATTACTTTTCCCTTTCCTCCTGAATCACTCTGTATAGTATATATTTTATAAGTTTTTTTACAAAAAGATTTCTTTTCCCTTTACATATTATTTTTATTCTTAAATATCAAACTGTTTTTACTTCCTTGTACGAAGTAAAGGAAATAAAAACACTGATCACTATACTGATAACACTGATTTTATTATACTATTGTTCATTTTATTTTATTTTTTAATTATCCATATAAGAAAGAAGTTTAGTCGTTTTTAATGGGAACGAGTGCCCATGTGCTCACTAACCATGTTAATTTGAACCAATATCTGTTTCGGTTCCGCCTGGCAGCTGATGAGCTATGCGTCTGCGAGGAGATCCAGTCAAGTAAACACCTGATGTTTGACTGCCCTGCTCTAGAGGGGCCAAAGATCGAGCCAGCCTGGATTATGTGATCGTAAAAAATCTCGGTTTTCAAATTATAACGGAAATATCCATTTTGAACACCCGTGAATCCATTTTGATTAGTTTCCGTGTGACGTCTACGTACGTACGTACGTATATATCTCGTATAACTCAAAAACGATTAGCCGTAGGATGTTGAAATTTTTGATTTAGGATTGTTGTAACATCTAGTTGTGTACCTCCCGTTTTGATTGTAATCGACTGGAACGAAAGTGTCTAAAATCAAAAAAACCTTGGATTTTCGACTTTTTTTTTAACTGCAGTAATAAGCCCTCATTTAAAACTTTTCAACAATATTATTTTTCATTGGCTCCAGAGTTATAACCAAATAAAACTTTAATTAATGAAATATTTGGATCTAACAAGGGGCAGGCATATCGGTTCGAATCCGACTTAATATACATTTTTTTAAGTTTTGTTTAATTTAAATATATTGATTTATTTGGAGATTGTAAATCAGATTTAACTTCTGATTGTAAAATAGATTTTACAATAAATAATAAATCATTAACAATTAAAAAAAAAAAATTTTTTAAATCAGAAATTATTAGTGAAATAAAATTACTTTTCATGCTAATCAAAATTTTTACAGACGTTAATAAATCAATATATTTAAATTAAAAAAATATACATATATATGTTAATGAAGACGGATTCGAACCGACGTGAGAATGGATACGAATCCAACACGTTCTTACTTACATTACATAACTACTTCAGCGACGTGAAACAAAATTAATATATAGACTAATATTAAAACCTGATACGGACACCTCAAAAAAACGATGCGATATGCTGTCCACCACAATGCAATTGTGTAACTGTCGACTTTATTAAAGGAATTGGAGGATCCTATCTACTTTCAGATGAAGTAAGTTTAATGAAGTACAGCAAAAAATATAATTTAATAGGCGTACAAGCAACTCATGTGGTGTCCACATCAGATTTTTTCTTTTTTTTTAATATTATGGACATTATTCTCTATTCAGAAGTTCTACCAAAAACATCATTTTATGCTTATATAGGTTAAGTTATGGATAGTCCCAGATATGATTAAAAAAAATAACTTATTATTTACAATTTTTTTTTATTCAAGTTTTTATTGCTCAGTTTTATGAAACTTCATCAATATTTTAAAACAATTTTATTATTTTACGCTAATTAAAATATAAAAAAAATTTTTATATGATATAGTAAATGTCGTTAATAAACGTTTAGGCTCCACTTAATCTTTAAAGTATCTAATTTTAATAAATAATGTAATAAGTAATTTATTGGACTTTTTTTTGTTGCCATTGATAATATGATATCAAATTAATAACTTGTTGACGTTTTGAAGACAAGATATGTTGTAACATAATTAAGTTTTCATGGTCCTTTAAAACTAGTCAGTTACCTTTTATGGATAAAACTGTATCTTGGAAGTAAAACAATACCGGTAACGGTTGAACTCGCCCAGTCACGTATCTAGTACGTTTAATTATATTTATATGTTATATAGTTTGGAAATTTTAATCGTTTTTTTAAATTACTCGATATGTTAAACATTTTTTTTTCTTTAGCATCAGAACAATGGAGTATCCTGTATGGTTGTAATTATTCTTTTCTTTTTATAACATGATTGCGGTTTAATGTATTGATTAAAGTTTGGTACATTTTCATGCTATTTTATTATACTATTGTTAATTTTATTTTATTTTTTAATTATCCAAATAAGAAAGAAGTTTAGTCGTTTTTAAGAGCAACGAGGTGCCCAGATGCTCACTAACCATGTTAATTTGAACCAATATCTGTTTCGGTTCCGCCTGGCAGTTGATGAGCTATGCGTCTGCGAGGAGGTCCAGTCAAGTAAACACCTGATGTTTGACTGCCATGCTCTAGGGGGGGGCCAGAGACCAAGCCACCCTGGAACTTAGAGGTCAAGGGGAAAATTGGTCATTCACTAGCGGCGAATCAATGTGACGAGAGCCGCATTGTCGGGCCGTGTGGAAGTTTCTTGATGCGGTTGCTATGTTCAACCGAAATTAGTAGTTTACTTAAGGGAAAGACTCCTACCGCGCACTACTGTCGGAAGCTACCCTAGAAATATATGGCTGACCACCAGCCAATTAAGGTTCCAAGAGCTTTAATATGGTGAACAGGTACTTTCTGGCATTCAGCGACCTAGGCGTGGCAGCGAATTGCTGTCTTGACAAAGTAAATTTTAATTTATGGATATCATATATATTTTTAGTAGTTGACGGGGTGCGCCTACCCAGTTTAGTAAGTATATAACAAGTGAGCAGTTGGGACACGTAACCCGGTGGTATATGGCACTTAGTCGCGCTTAGTCCTCTCACGCTATTAGATAAGCTTTAGGATTTATTTAGGACATTGGTCGCTAAACTGTTTCGAAGCTCAGTAGCCGTTTGTGGCACAGACATTCGGCCTTATGCTTTAGGGCGACTGAATGGGGTGGTAGCGGGAGAAATGCCAGGCACACCGATATAAGAAAGAAAGTAAAAGATTATAATTTGAAAATTGTTTGATGTTAACAGTGATTTATGTTACCTCTTTCCTGGAATCGTAAATTTGTTTTTATACACTACTTGTAACAGCTTTTCTTATGGCTATTACAAGTAAAGAGATACCATCTTATGGTAAACAGAAAGAAAGTGTCATGTGAAAGACTGAATATCCCTTGCATTCAATGAGCTTAGTATACTGGCATGCCAGTATACTAATATATTCAACTATGAATATATTATGTCAGAAATTAGAACTATGCTGCAGGAAGGAAAGTACGGTAATCAGTCAAAGAATGGAGTATTTGTTTTTTCATTTCTAGATATTTCATGACCCTAAAAAACAAAGAGCGGGGGTAAAATTCGTACGTAAATACATATTAGGTATGTGTATTGGCGTGTTTGAATACGCCAACCACATTAATAACTTTTGTCTGAATAAACCGATTTTGTTGAAATTTCGCACAGACTCGTGTATGTGAGGCAATTTGGAGGTAAAAATTTAGGGTCAAGTTTCTCAAAATTTAGCAAATATAATCCCACAATATTAAGCTCAGTACTTATGTGCATGCATATGTTAACATTTTAAAAAAGATTTTCCTTAAATTCTACTTCTTGCTTAAAAATCGAAAACAATCTTTTTTTTGTTTTATATCTCTTTTATTGTTTTATTTTTTTTATTGTTTTATATCTATCTAAGCTTAATCTAAGTATAAGTAACCAGAAAAAAATACTTGGGGACAATATTGGGAGTGGAAGAGCCGATTTATGTTCAAAAATATCGAATTTATTATATGTAATAATAAATAATAATAGTAAATTAACTCAGAGATTTAATAATTTTTATTAATTTACTATTATTATTTATTATTAATAATTTCTATTACATTTAGTGGAGGAAATAAAAACAGGCAAAATATTATCGGTTTGCATTACGGCCTGCAAGCGTACTGACGGGTTAGTTGCCTGCAATAACTCGATTTTTTGTAAACGGATTTTTACAAATCAGGCGTCATTTTGTTCAAAATAAAATGCTTAATAAATTTTGTGAAAGAAAAAATTTGATTAAATAAATAATTACAAAGATATTGAAGAATAAAAATTGAATATTTTTTATTATTCATTATAACATTATGACATTTTTAAAGGTGAAGTTTTCAAAATATTTATTTTGCAGGACAAGACACTAGTCTTAGATTTCTAAAATTTAATTAAAGTAGGTTATCCGTTCCTGAAAAATAAATTTTTTGTTGAAAATCACAAAATAGCGTCCAAAAAGGAAACAAAGCAAAACAGGACTTATGTCGATATTAACTTTTTTGCTCATTTTGGTGTCTTGAATCAGTTTCTTAAGTTCGGCTCATACGTCCCGAAACACTCTGTATAAATCAGTATATAGAATAAATAACCAGTTCCAGGGAAGTATAACAACTTTGTTATCATTTTTTTTACATCTACGTGTAATTTCACATAGTTAAATATATTACAGCAGTAATTCCCAACTGTGCGCCGTGGCGCCCCGGGGATCCGCGGCCTCTTCACAGAGGCTCTGCGAAATATTGTAAAAGGTTCATAATTAATTGAACCAAGACATTTATAATTATTAATTTAATGTTAATAAAGTAAGAAGATAATGAAGATACATGAATTTTATTTATTTTTATCTCTTAGTTTCGAGTAGTCATACTTTTACTTAGGGTAGGATGCCATGGAAAAATTTTAATTGTAAAAGGGCGCCGCGATTTGGAAAAGTTTGGGAACCACTGTATTACACTATTTATTTATTCTGTTCAATTAACTACAAAATATTTCGTAGCTAAAAATAATTTTTGTATACCTAATAACAATTATAGTCTTTTTTCATATCTGATAACAGTTTTTTTTTTTTTTTTGGGAGGACATCTTTCTATCTGCATTATCCGCCTTTTTTTGAACCACATTATTGCGGGGCTCCTTCTTCACTAGTTTAATGCCTGTTAATGTTTATATAATTTTTTAAAAAATTCGTTTAATTAAGATAAACCGTATTTTTTTTCTTGGTAAATAAATATTTTAATTTTACATACAAACAGATTTTTGTATTTCTAATGTAAAACTACTTTAGATTTTCAAAAATTAATTTGTGTACAAATATAAATATATTTTTTTATGGTGATAAATTCTTTTTCATGCCCAAAATCGCCGAAATAATTAAATTAAATAATCTGATATTCGATAAACGTAAAGATACATATATATCTTGACAAATATTATTATTATTTTGTATTAAATATTATATATTTTATTTAATTATTTTGTAGAAGATTTATAACTGAGAAATTACAAAACCCTAGAAAGAAAAGACTTTCTACTTTTCCGAGGCTTTTTACTTCCATGTACGAAGTAAAGTATTTGATCGCGAAAAATTTTGGTTTTCAGATTTCAACGGAAATATTTATTTTGACCATCCCTGAATCCATTTTGACTAGTTTCGGCGTGACGTCTATACATATGCACTCACATAACTCAAAACGATTAGCCGTCGGATGTTGAAATTTTGAATTTAGGACTGCTGTAACATCTAGTTGTGCACCTCTCCTTTTGATTGTAATCCACTGTACCATAAATATACAAAAAATCCCAAAATCCATTTTTTGTTTGGATTTTGGACATTTTCTTAACTGCAGTAATAAGTCCTCATTGAGAGCTTTTCAATGATATATCATAAATGGTACTTAATTTCATTGGTTCCAGAGTTATAGCCAAATAAAATATTAATTAATGAAATATTTGGATCTTAGAATGGGAATGCATATCGATTTGAATCCATTTCCTTTTTTTTACCTTTCTTTTTAAATTTAAATATATTGAAGTTATTAATGAAATAAAATTTTATGTACTTTTCATTTATAAAAAAAAAAAAAATGTGAATATGTAATTTATTGGGCGTACAAAAATGTCATGTGGTGTCCACACAAATATTTTTATTTTGCACGGGGTTTACTCGTAATAACATTAATAAATACAATTTTTGTTTCTTGACATGTGAGGGAAAGTTTGAAAAAATTTGCAACTGTAAATCAATAAAAATACATTTACACATTCTTTGCTCATGATAAAATACAAATTCCATAAAACATCAATGAAGACATCATTAATGAAGAAATAAAATTTGAACATGATGATTAGGTTAGGGAAATAATATATGTAATTTATTACTCAAATTTATATTTAACAATATATTAGAATACATGTAAAACAAAACAAAAAAACATTAGTTTTATTTTTTTCACAGATTTTATTAATCCAATAGTTCATAAAATGAACTATTGGATGAGATGGTACATATACCTCTTTGTAATTTTAATATTTTTAATTTAAATCTAAGGTAAAAAGTTTTGATGAAGCCAAAATCTCTGCAAAAGTTGCATACCAAGTAAAAAAAAATAGTCATAAATTTAAAATGACTATTTTGAGAAAGCTGCAGAAAAATAAAATACATAACTTTACTCAATTTCAGTGATATTTCTCAGTGATATTTCCTAAGATGAATACGATATTATTTTTGTAGGTAAGAACAAATTTCTGAGTTGATTGGTATAACAATTTCATGAAAATCTGACTTCTACTAAATACTAAAGAAAAAACTGAACTGCACGAATTTTATAAGGAAAAAAAAGGGTCAACTGAAGTCTTTCTTTTTTAAGTAAATTCAAATCCGAATATTCAACATCTCTAGTGGATACTTTACTTTGTTTATTCGTGCGTGCTTACGTGTATTGTATGTGTATGTTTACGTATTTATATTGCATTTATGAATTTATATATTCACCTGACAACAGAACTGAATAGTTTTAAAAACGAATACAAACCAAATTAATGCCAAGGTCTGACATGCAACAAAATTTCGTGGTATTATTATTATTACTATTATTATTCTGATTTTAACACAACAGATACTGCGTAGATTTAACTATCAAATTTAAAATAATTGTGTTATTATAAAACTTCTAACGTTTATTTATTACTTAAAATTGCTAATCAAAAGGAATTTAAATTTCCTTTAAATTTAATTAGGGGTGATAAAAGTTTTTCTAATTGTTAAAAAAAAATTATTGTAATGTGTTTTTTTTTTTAATTTTTTTAAGTAGTTATTTTCTATTTTGATTGAGGAAGATTCGATTGTAATTTATTTGATCGTGTTGAAGAAGTTTTATTGATTCAGCGTATAAAAAAAAATTTATACATCTTTTTTTATGCACTCCTTAAGTATATTTGTTTTGTTTTATAATGACTAGAAAATATAAATTATAAATAGGGAGTTTATAATTTTTATACTTTTTCAATTAGTTATAATTTTATATTTTAATTTGTAATTATTTTAGATTTAATTTTTAAATTCATTGACTTGTTAAAATTTTTTAAATAGAACAATTTCTAAATTTGTTAAAAATTAAAATATCTGTTGTGGACATCACATGACTTCCTTGTACGCCTATTAAATTACATATATACATTTTTTCTACACTTCATATAAACTTATTTCATTTAAAAGTAAGATACGATCCTCCAATTCTTTAATAAAAGTGGACAGTTATACAATTGCTAAAATATTAGTTTTTAACACCAAATATTTATACAATTATTAATTCAACAATCTTATCAGAAATATTAGATTAGAGTAAAAGTTCGTTTATTACTCTTTACATAAATGTAAGTTTTATATCTATCTAATACTATGGTTTTTAAATTATGATGATTTAAATTGTGACTTTAAGTTTGCTTGCTACTGTTTATTGTATATGATTTATTTTGGAGGTTCCTTAAGGACCTTCTTATCACGTGCTTTTGTCAGAAAACTTAATTATACGCAGGAGAGCCGATTGTAATTATAATTGTTATTGAGCAAAAGAAATTATGATGTAACCATCAACAAAATGAAATCAAAAGCGAAACAGGAGAAGGTTATTAAATTTAATAACGATATTTATTATCAAGTAGACTGAAACAAATGCATAAATAAAAATAATACAGTTCTAAATTATAATTTTCAATTAATATTAAATAATCTGATGTTTCAACAAATCTCATGAGGACATAACCTGACTTCCTTGTATGCCTATTAAATTACATATACACATTTTTAAAAGTACATAAAATTTTATTTCACTAATTACTTCTGATTTTTTTCAATTTTTTTTAAATTATTGCTGTTATTGAATTTTTATTTTACAATCATTATATATTTGAATTAAAAAAAAAGTCGGAAATGAACTCAGATTCGAACCGATGTGCGTTCCCCTTATATGATCCAATTATTTCATTAATTAAAATATTATTTGGCTATAACTGTGGAACCAGTGAAAGTAAGTACCACTAATGATAAATCGCTGAAAAACTCTCAATACGGGCTTATTAAGCAGTCATTAAGAAAACGTCCTTTTTTGGACATTTTTGGTCAAGCCGATTGTAATAAAAAAAAAAGAGGTCCACAATTAGATGTTATGACAGTCCTGAATCCAAAATTTTAACATCCTTCGGCTAATCGTTTTTTAGTTATGCAAAATACATACGTACGTACGTACAGGCATCATGCCGAAACTACTCAAAATGGATTCAGGGAAGGTTAAAATGGATATTTCCGTTGAAATCTGAAAACCGAAATTTTTTGCGATCACAATACTTCCTTTACTGCGTACAAGGAAGTAAAACTCGACTACAAATAAAAAATTGCTCTTAAATATAGGATAATAAAATGAGTGAGTAGCTGACAATTTTGTATATAGTATAATATTTTTTTTCAAATTCTTTTAATCTATTCAAACATATCCTATCCTACTAAACGGCATTTTTATGTGTGTGTGTCTGTGTGTGCGTCCCCCCTTAGCTGACAACATTTTTATTTCCATAGTAACTATATATTTAATAGTTATTATTTATTTCATCATATCCCATATGGATATTATGGATTTTGATGAAAATATTGAGATGTGTTCTCTTCAAAAGATGTCTAAACCGATCTAAACCAAATTTAATTGGGAAGATTTGCTGATATTTTTCGCTTTTCCTTGATCAATTTTCGTCATTCAAAAAAATAAATTTTTATACAATAGGTAACCAATTTGGGACACCTAATTCTGAGACACTGCTCACCAGGGCAACCCGCGTGGAGGGCCTAACTGCGGAGGCGTGCCTACAGCACGCCCTGCAGCTAGCATGTAATTACATATATACATATATATATATATATATATATATATGTATATTTGTGTAGCCTATGACACTCTCGGTAACCTAAGGATTCCAACGCAGGATCATTCATCTTTTTCTTTTTCCTTTTTCTGTTTAGTCTGTTTAGACTTCAGAGGATGAATGAGGATTATATACATGAATGCAAATGAAGTATAGTCTTGTATAGTCTCAGGTCGACCATTCCTGTGATTTGTGGTTAATTGAATCCCAATCACTAAAGAATATCGGTATACGTGATACAGTATTCAAATCCGTATAAAATTAACTGCCTTTAACAGGATTTGAACCTTAGTATTCCCGGTCTCTGATTTGCGACCATATATATAAATCGTTGCAACCGTTGAACTGCTATGGTGGAACAAACAAACAAAAAACCAAACATACATACATACATACATACATACACATCCTAAATACATTACACTTCTTTTTCGGCAATCGTGTAAAAATGCTTCTATAATTCTGAATTATAGAAGATAGATTTTCTTTTTATGCAGTTTTTCTATAGGAATTTTTCATTTACAGAGCGTGTTTTTGATTAAATTATAATTTTTTTTATAAAACGAGGAACCCTGTAATATAGTGTATTTTCAAGAGGATGGAATTTTATAAAGAAACTAGCATCCCCGTCGCGGCTTCGCCCGTGCTATATGGTTACATGTGATTAATTGTACGTTGACCAATATTTTGTCGTTTTGGACAAATATGAGCTAATTCGGACCATAAATACAATTTTTCAAAATATTTCAACCCCAGCGCCACCTAGCGGGTACAAACTAATTCAGAAACCTTGCGGGCGTGCGCACAACAATTCACCAAAGTTTCATCGCAATCGGATGAACGGTTTAGGAAGGCATAAGAGGCATACAGACAGACAAACATTCATTTTTATTTATAAAGTTATTAAAAAAACTCATTTTCCCCACTGAATTTTTATAAATTCTTTAAACTTTATTTGAATAATTATTTAGTTTGAAATACCTTTTTAACGAATTTGAATGAAAATGTTCATACAGTAGGATATTTATCTAGCTTTTCAATAACTTATTTTTGATTGCTTTCACATTATGAATACTGTAGGCTCTAATGTCTACCTTAATTTGATTACATACACTTTTAACTTCTTATGATTTTAACCTAAAAATGTTATTAATCAAAGTTTTTTCGATCTGATCATAAATTATATAATAAATAAGAAAGTAGCATCGTATTAAATAATAATCTTAATACGTATCATAATACGTAATTAAATAATTTTTATTGCATAATCAAATATATTGCCATTTTAATTAGAAAATTCTGCGATCAGATCCTATAAGACTTCTTTTCTCCTCTTTCTTTATGATTAATATTTAATTAATTTTTTTAAAATAATTTAGTATAAGGAATTTTTTTTAAAATCTCCTGTGTTTTACCTTTTTCTCAATCAGTTTTAAAAAATAAGTAGGTTCTTAATTCAACTCATGTATTGAGTGGTTCACTAAGAAAGTGACAATTTTCAGTACATGTTCTACTGGTAAAAATAAAGGAGAAAGTTTTTATAGATTCGGAAACGCTTCATTAGCGGGTGGCGAAAAATTTCGCTCTGATTTCTACGCCTTCGATAAAATTAAGCCAGAGTGTAATTCTTGAAACCCAAATTAAGGATTAAATTTAGTAGTTTTTTTATGATTTTTTACCTAAAAAAATTAAAAATTATAGAATTGTATTTTCAATAGTTTTCAAGAAATCCACGGAAAAATACAAAAGATTAGGGTCGAAAAACACACTATTTTATGTTTGACGTAAAATAAATTTGTTAAATTGGTAATAAATACATAAAGGTTTTGAACATAATTTGATTTTGAGTAAAATGGTATGAATAAAGTCCACAAAGAGTAAATAAAAACATAAGAATTTCGAAGTTCATTAAAAAAAAAAAATAACAAATCAAAATGGATTACAGACTGGAAAAAGTTAGCTCGTGAAAAAGAGGCTTATATTAGCTCCACATGTAAATTATCTGACAGTAAATCTATTGGACAACAGCGAGGACAAAATGATTAACACGTTTCTATGTGCTGGACCTGAAAGATGTAACCAGAGGAGTGACCTGGAGAAGGAACTCAGGAGTGGGAAGACGGAATGACTCTCACTGTGTAGAGAACGTCACTTTGATAGTCTAAAAATTACAGATATTTCTATTTACTAACAAATATTTGTTTTATCTATAGTATTGTTTTTATATATTGTACTGATGACATTGGTTTTATTGTTTTTTCTTTCTGTGATTTATTTCTAGTACTATGTTAAGTGTTGAATTTTGCTTGGATCACTTATACAAGTTTTATTCCTATATATGAGGTTTTAAACCTTTACATACATTAATGAGGGGTTTCGTCGGGAACCTCTCTTCACGTGATTATCATTAATCAACATTACATTGGTCCCCTATGAGGTACCGATTGTGAGCGCTGACAGATAGAAAAAAAATTCGAGAACCACTTTGTATAATAAAATAAATAAAAATATGTTTAAGCCTTATTTTATACAGGAAGTTTCCCTAGTGCAGTGTTTCTCAACCTGAGGGTTGCGATGATATGAAAAGGGAGTCGCAAAATTAGCCTAAAAACACGTCAACAATAATGAAATCATTCTACGAGAAAAAAATCATTTATTATAAATATTTTACTTAAGTTTATAAGTACACATGTAAAGAAAATAAATTAAAGAAATGATTACGTTTTTTTTTTAATTTAAAAGTTTTTTCGAAAGTAGATCTATGTTAGAAACAAGTACACGTATAAGCAAATTGTTTTCAAGTGATAAAAGACGATTCCTATATTTGGTTTTTAGCGACCATAGACGAAAATCCCTTTTCACAGTATTAAGACGTGGAGAAAGGAATTAATATTTTCAATGCTTCCGTGACTAAATTTCTATAATCACTTTGACGAGCAAGCCTCTAAAGATCGTATCAAGCGTATCTAAATCTTCAGATGTTAATAGTAGTTGAAACGTTTTATTGGTAGACATTTAGATGAGCTGATCGTAAATTAACCGGTAAATTAGTAGCTTCAAAAACGTTTTCACTAAATGGATTCAGTAGCTATCTTTTCGAGAAATCATTTTTATCTTTCGGTGAATACTCCGTCAACTGAATTTTTGGCTTATTCAAATGCATCTTCATGCTATCCAAACTGTGGCAAATAATAGTGTCTTTTTCATCCAAATTTTTTCACAGAATAATCGAAAGTGAGTGGAAATATATCAACATTTTTTTTCTGAAGGCGAATAATTCAGATACCAAGCTTCTTAATGAAAACATGGAGTCTGTCATTAATAAAATGTTTTATCAAATCTTTGTAAATTCACATTCAAGTCGTTTAAATGTGAAAATACATTAGAAAAATAAGCCAACAGCAACATATACTCACTGTTGTGTAAAAAAAACTTAGAATGGCGTTTGTTTATCCTATAAAATTATTATTAATTCATCTCGTAATTCCAATAACCGGGTTAACACTTTCCCCCGCGATAACCATTTGACTTCTGTACTGAAAAGAAGAGAAATTTTTTCTTTTTGATCGTTTCATCATATAGTTTAGTAAACAGTCGCAGCTAAATACTTTTAACTAGGTTTCATTAGGTTGTGGGGGTCGCGAAATATTCATAATATATTTTTTTACTTATTAGGGGGTCGTGGAGCTAAAAAGGTTGAGAATTGCTATCGTAGAGGTTTTATAATTAGATAAATTCAATCGAAAATCTTTTGAACGGATTGTTACTTTGTCACGTAGGTCATATGAAGAATATTTTAATTAGTTTTTCATCATAATTACTTTCCATATGATTGGTATATTATAGTGATATTCCATCTGAAGTTTCTTTGATATTCGAAGTATAGTGTTTTTGTATAAAACTTAAAAGAAAATGTTTTACTAATTAATGTATTAGCTGTATTAGTTTATTTCCTTTATTCTTATCTATACTTCTCTTCTTTAGTCTTTCTTATAAATATTTTGATTCATTAGTTTAGGCTAATTTATGTTTTAAAGAGAACTAAAACAAAAAAAAAATTATGTGAACACCACATGACTTCCTTGTCGCCTATTAAATTACATATACACATTTTTTTAAATGAAAATATATACAATTTTATTTCATTAATAATTTCTGATATTTTTTCATACCTTTTGTTTTTTTTTTATTGTTATTATTGAATTATTACTTATTGTAAAAGTTTTTTTTTTGCAATCAGAAGTTAATAATTATTAACAAATAAATATATTTAAATTAAGAGATGAAGTCTGATTTGAACCTATGTGTCTTACCCTTGTAAGATCCAAATATTTCATAAATTAAAATGTTATTTGGCTATACCCCTGGAACCAATGAAAATAAGAAACACTTATGATATATCGTTAAAAAACTCTCAATGTGGGTTTATTACTGCAGTTAAGAAAAAGTCCAAAATCCAAATATTTTTGGATTTTGGCCTTTTTTGGACACTTCTGGTTTAGTCGATTGCAATCAAAATGGGAAGTGCATAACTATATGTTAACAGTTCTAAATCCAAAATTTTAACATCCAACGGCTAATCATTTTTGTGTTATACGAGATACTCATGTACGTACAGACATCACGCCGAAACTAGTCAAAATGAATTCAGGGATGTTCAAAATGGATATTTCCGTTGAAGTCAATTAAACGAAATTTTTCGCGATTACAATACTTCCTTTACTTCGTACACGGAAGTAAAAACAAAGTTAAAAATAAAATAAACATTTATTAAAATGTAAAAAGTAAGTAACAACTATAATATTCAGTTCTATCTTAAAAATTCAAATTTTTGACATCAGTATTAAATTATAGTTAGTTGAAATATTGTTTGTTTTTTAATCTTGTGCCTACTTCAAAGAGTTGAAATTTATTTATATATTATCTATAATATCTTACAGCGATGTCTATAGGACAGACTGGCAGTTTATTATAATAATGAGCATAATGAACAACTGAAGTTTTCTATTAATATTCTCACAATTATTTAACGTGGCAGTTTTATTTACTCTTTTTGTATTCAATGATTTTAATGGAAAACATAATTGACTGCTGCTCTGCCTTTGTCCCATTTGTTAGCATTATTTAATTTTATAACTTTTTACCATTTTTTTTTCTTGGAGAATATAGCAAGAGTAGCTCTATCAAAGAGAAAATTATGGAGATCATGTCAAAAATGAGGAATCGAATTTTTTGTAATTCTCTACGTTTTATGATCCAACTAGTTCATCTAGACCAAAAATAAACATATGTGTGTACATGTGTGCTTACTATGTGTTGCACTGCTTTTTGCCTTATTCTCGAATTGAACAAACCAATTTTCTTCAAATTTGGCTTAAATATTTTTATTTATGAGGCATTGATCATATTTTTTTTTTTTAAATTCGTTAAGGGGGATTTTTTATCGCGAAAAAACCAGTTCTCATTTTCTTCAGAGGATTTTTGTAAGAGATAACTTTATTGAAAGAGATTTGTTACCTACAATGCATACATGAATAATTCAAAAAACTTTTTCAAAAATTCAACTCTCACTTCTTAAAATTGAAATATATGTTTTTTGTTTATCTTCCTTCGATTTGAATATTTTTTTGAAGTTTATACTTCATTTATACAGCCGTTAAGAAATGTTTACAATTTTTTTTAAATTATTGATTTCGGACCTAAAAGCTCATTGAAGAATTATTTTTCTAATTTTAGTTTATTGAAGAGTGTGCTAAATTTAAGGAATACCTTAGCTATGCAAATTTGTTAAGGTTAACTTATATATGAATAAATTTAGTAAAATATTTCCTAAAATGTTTTTCTTGCCTTTAAAAAAATATATTTTCTTTTTTTTATAGCTCTTTTAATTTTTATTAAATATATTCAGGAAAATCAACCTTTGTTAGATTTTTTAATTAATGAAATGACCATTAAAAATATTTATTTTTTTTGGTTTTATTATAAGTTACTTCCTTGTATGAAGTAAAGGAAGTATTGTGATCGCGGAAAATTTCGGTTTTAGATTTCAACGGAAATATTCATTTTGACCATTCCTGAATCCATTTTGACTAGTTTCAGCGTGACGTCTTTACGAACGTATGTATCTCGCATAACTTAAAAACGACTAACCATAGGATGTTGAAATTTTGGATTTAGGACTGTTGTAATATCTAGTTGTGTACGTCTCCTTTTGATTGTAGTCGACTGGACCAAAAATGTCCAAAAAAGGTCAAAATCCAAAAAAAATATTTGGATTTTGGGCTTTTTCTTAACTGCAGTAATAAGCCCTAATTGGGAGCTTTTTAACGATATATCCATAAGTGGTACTTATTTTCATTGGTTCCAGAGTTATAGCCTAATAAAATTTTAATGAAATATTTGGATCTTACAAGCACATCAGTTCGAATTCGACTTCATTTCCGTTTTTTTTTAATTTAAATATATGGATTGATTTATTAATATTTATTATCCCGTGATTGTAAAAAAAAAATACAATAAATAATTCAATAATAGCAATAAAAAAAAAATGAAAAAGAATCAGTTGTTATTAGTGAAATAAAATTTTATGTACTAAAAAAAATGTGAATATGTAACTTAATAGGCGTACAAGGAAGTAATGTGGTACCACATTCAATAAAAAAAAACATTTTCTATTTTTCAGACTAAAATAATAATTAATTAATATAATTACACTTACTTAATATCAGTTTAATATTATATTGTATACCATAATTTACAATTAAACTATTTCATTTTTAATTTAAAAGCTTTCTTTATTTAAAAGTAATATCATACTCCTTATAATGCTTCTTCCCTATCCCCGTTACGTTTTAATCATTACATAGAATTAGCAGTTAATGATGTTAATGAACAATGTAGATTCGGAGTAACAGTACAAGGTGAAAAGATAAAGATGCTACAATTTGCTGATGATATAGTAAGTCTAGCTGAGAGTAAAAAGGATTTAGAAGAAACAATGAACGGCATGGATGAAGTCCTACGCAAGAACTACCGCATGAAAATAAACAAGAACAAAACGAAAGTAATGAAATGTAGTAGAAATAACAAAGATGGTCCACTGGATGTGAAAATAGGAGAAGAAAAGATTATGGAGGTAGAAGAATTTTATTATTTGGGAAGTAGAAATTACTAAAGATGAACGAAGCAGGAGCGATATAAAATGCCGAACAGACAGGCGAAACAAGCTTTCAGTCAGAAATATAATTTGTTTACATCAAAAATTAATTTAAATGTCAGGAAAAGATTTTTGAAAGTATATGTTTGGAGTGTCGCTTTATATGGAAGTGAAACTTGGACGATCAGAGGAGTATCTGAGAAGAAAAGATTAGAAGCTTTTGAAATTTGGTGCTATAGGAGAATTTTAAAAATCAGATGGGTCGATAAAGTGACAAATGAAGAGGTGTTGCGGCAAATAGATGAAGAAAGAAGCATTTGGAAAAATATAGCTAAAAGAAGAGACAGACTTATAGGCCACATATTAAGGCATCCTGGAATAGTCGCTTTAATATTGGACGGACAGGTAGAAGGAAAAACATTGTGTAGGCAGGCAACGTTTGGAATATGTAAAACAAATTGTTAGGGATGTAGGATGTAGGAATGTATACCGAAATGTAACGTCTAGCACTAGATAGGGAATCTTGGAGAGCTGCATCAAACCAGTCAAATGACTGAAGACAAAAAAAAATAAAATAATGCTTGATAAACAGTTTGAGAAACAATACTATTTTTATTATACATTTAATTTTTTTTTTAATTACATAAGCTACGTAATTAACACATTGAAAATTATTTCCATTTTTAGTAAAATTAACAACCATATATCGGATTAAATATTATTCGATTTTATTTTATTGTGACGAAATAGCGGGATTACTACAAAGAGTTTAAACAGGTTATTGAAATGTATACTATATATATGGAATTCATTTGCTTTGTCGTCTCAATTGTTGATATCTTAACGTTATTAAGTTGCCGACTCAATGAACAATGACAACACCGTACGTGATTGTATATTATCTGTGTTAAAAGCCATCTCACATATGTTTATTCGGTAATTAGGATTATAATAATAATTTGTTATTTAACTGTTCTTCAGTTGTTGTTTAACTTACAGATAATTCTATAACTTACTTATTTTAGACATACCTACAACTTGTTCTTGACATATATTATATATTCATTATTTTTATTATTATTCGTTTATAATTAATTTATCCTTGTTTTATCACAAGTATATAAATATTTGAGTCATTTTTTATCTCTTCTCTAGTTTTTGCGTACGTGTGTGGGTGGGTCTAGTCCTGAACAGCGCATCTTTAAACAGTAATCACCGATCATCTATTCTGATGACGTTATCAGAATAACTATTAAAAGACTTCCTAATGGTTGTCCCCAACCTACCCGGTTGTTCTAGTGGTAAACGCGTCTTCGTAAATCAGCTGATTTCGAACTCGGATTTGAATACTAGATCGTGGATACCAGTGTTCTTTGGTAGTTGGATTTGAATTAACCACACATCTCAGAAATGGTGGACTTGAGACTGTACAAGATTACACTTCATTTACACTCATACATATCATCCTCATTCATCTTCTGACAGTGATTCCCGGAAGCTAAACAGGAAAAGAAAGAAAAGGATAAATAATATATCGGCCTCTGTGGCGCAATTGGTAGCGCCTCGCCCTTTCATCCGAGGTTCGAATACCGGTCAGGCATGGCTATTTCACACGCTACTTGTCATTCATCTTATCCTCTGAAGCAATACCTAACGGTGGTCTCAGAGGTATAAAGAAAATAAAATTAATGTAAACTTTCTGTTGTGAAATAATATATATAATGCTTCAACTTGGCGAAGAATCCAAAAAATTGTGTTTTTAGGTTCTGGATTTAAAATACTGATTTTGTGTTTTTTATTGAAGAGTGTGAAATGATGTATTTCGTTTAGGTGTTTATAATAAATAAAACTGACAACCATTAGGAAGTGTAAGAGATATCAAATTTATTACCTACTTAAACAAATCAATATTATTTCGGTTATGAAATGTGCTACATTCATATTTATTGTTGAAATATGATTTCAAAGTCTTTCAAATTTAATTTCTTTTATTTCTTTCATTTTTACAAAATTATTAATTAATGGAGTAATCCTAATACTTATTACAATATTACTTAACTTAATTATACTTAATTTATATGATTTATAATCGTAAGTGGGTCCTTATCTTACCATTTAAAAAACAAATTTGCCCCAAACTATCTCCTTCCCAAAAATTGAAAAAGCTATCTTTTTATTTATTACATATTTTTTAATAGATTTTTTATGTCTTACTAGGCATAGTAGTAGTGCAAATGCCCCAAAAGATTATTTTTGGGGCCTTATTGGGATTGGGGAAGCCAATAAAAGTATAACAATATCGTTTTTTTTTTAATTTTTAGAAACTTTTAATAATTTCACTATATATTTAACTTTTAAATCTTTCCACTATATAAGAATAAATAACCATTGCTAGGAAAGTATTACAATTTTTTTGTCAGCTTTTTAGACCAAAATTTAAAATTCGTAAAATTTATCGTAGACTTTCGTAAAAAGTGTTTTTATCCATAATAGATAAACTTTCTTGTTCTTACTTTTAAAATTAAATACTCTAATTTTTAAACATCTATCTTTCCACATCAATCTACTTTTACTCTTTCATCCGAAATACACAATCTACTCATTGCTAGTTCGAAAAGAAAGTTTCACGCAGTCAATTATTCATTTACTTTCGCTACCGAAATATCTAATTTTATCTTTTCCTTTAACCACATTATTTTTTTAAAATAAGAAACAGTTATTTTTAAAATTACCTTAATAAAAAATTTTATTTCATCAAGACTTCTTTCAGATTTCTTTACTTTGTCTCTTTTCTTTTAACCAAAGTACTTTCTAAAAAAAAAAAAAAATTCTTTAACTATTTTAATAAAAAATGGTTTAACTTTAATTTTATTTCTTTTTATTCGATGTATAAATAAATATTCTTGCTATATTTAATATAATAGCAGCTGTTGTTTAATGTAGCGAGTGATTGGAATTCTTCGAGTCCGCAGTCTGGTTGAGAAACTTTTGTATACTTTCAAAACCAGATAGTTTCTGATACCATGAATGGTTTAATTTGAACGTACAGTGACACTGATAAAGTGTAATATCGATGCAAAATCTTCACTACGTTTGCCTAATTATGGTTTACATTGTTAGAGATGATAGGGATGCATAAAATAAATATGAGAAAGGTACCTGTAAAGTCGGAACGTCATATCAATTTTTCTTTTAACTCCATCGGTAAGTATGACTAAAAATTTATTCGTCAGTCTTGGTTCTATTTGGTGGTTCTATATAGAGTACCTGTGAGTATATATATGTATATAACAATATAACAATGGAAAACACCTAGACAATGAACTACTTAGTCTCGTGTTGTTGTCACTTAATTCTGGCGTTCTATAAGGAAATTCTATGAATTATATATTAGAGGACAGAATGAAATGAACGTAGGATTTACCTAAATTTTTATGAAATAAGCGCTGGATAAATTTAAAATTAAAAATTATTACGATTAAACTGGCCGGTAATCTTCTCGGGTTATTTTGAAAGCAGACAGATTTCTGGAGACCCAAACAAGGCAATATCTTGCAAAGTTTGATCGAGAGGGTCGCTTACGTTGGCGTCACGCTGGAATTCATATAAATAGTAGTCTATATTTCTACCTACCATATTTCATGCGATTCCATCTTTTCCCAGATATCCATAAACTTTCAACTGTGTTTGTATGCGTCCAGTAATTGGATCTTCAAAGTTATCCGAGTGAATAACAATTTGATGTATAAAAGATTGTAGATTAGGTATATCATCGTAACTCCCCCAACAATTAAAAATCATGTTTGTCCCAGGTCTAATACATTTTAAATCACTTAGTAACGTTTCTTTCATTCGATTGAGGGCCGCGTATACGAAAAATTCTTTTATTTCATTGTAAATTCCCATACATACCCACTACCGAAGGTAAACTCTCCCCACATCGTATTTTCTCCTTGAAAAAAGAGATTTGGGTATTTTCACTGTAGAACATTCCCGCCTATTAATAATGGGCTAATGTCCAAACTCACTTCCCTTTTAAAATTTATCCAGTAGCAATATCCATATCAAATTCAAACTTAAAAATAGTATATTCCTTACTCCATGAATACAAGAAATAAACATCTTTCAATTTCTATTTGTTGGATTTAAACCACGTACAGTTTCTTAAACGAGCAAAATTATAACAACTCGTCTTTAAACAACGCCATTTACCTTGTTTGTCGCTTAACAAAAGAAATATTTCATAACCTTTTACGTAAAACCTAGGATTATTTAAAATCCCTTTGGCTTGTAAAAAACGAAAAGCATGTTTATCTTACATTTTAAGGATTAAATTAATCAAACCCTTGTCGGATGAAATAATGAATAGTGACAAGTACAACAAACACACACAGTGCACGATTGAAATAATTGTCTACACTGACTATTACACAGCCAGGGATATAATTATGATAAGATAAAACAGGTTGAACTACAACTGCAGTTAAGATAAACATTAGCAATTTAATTTTGTATACTATTACTTAATCCGTAAATAATTTACTTAAAGATTTTAGTAATTATAAAAAGAAAATTAAGGAATGTGTCCGCTTTCTAAATAAGACCATTATTATTATTATTATTGTTTATAAGATCATTTCTCAAAAAATATACTGTAAAATATATTGATATGGCGGTGTAATTAAATGAAAATAAACTTTTTATTAAAGGTAACGAAATAATTTAAAATACTGAAATAAGAATTTTGAAGTTTCTTATTTTGTAGCTGATTTATTTAAACATTACTTGTGCACGCAACGATATACCTATCAAGTATTTTATTTCGTTTTTAAATAGCTTAATGAATTATGTATTAATTTCATAATTAATAGAGGTAAATAAAAAATTATTGACTATGTTTCGTGATATTTATTGATTTATTGTTTAAAATATTACCTAATTTTAAATTCAATTTATAAATTGCTATCATTAATACAAGGGGAAAAAGGTGTTTTGCTTGTTAATTTATTTAATTTAATAGGTTTTATGACAGATTGTATATATTTATGGGTGTGAACTGTTGAATACGCATATTTTCTTATTACTATTATTATTATTATTCGTATTTTTTTATGAAAACTAGTTACGTTTTTAGTTTTATTCTAGGAAGATATTTTTAGTTATAGTTACTTGCATATTTTCATTAATTCTTTTTTATTGAATAACTAGTTTTTTTCACGTTGGAGATAACTACATAATATAATTCATTTAATAAAATAGTAATATAAAATAAATCACCTGAAAAATCACGTGGGACAAAGATAAATCCGTAGTTTTTAAAATATTTCTGTTAAATGATTTTCAACAAAAAAAAAAAAAAAAAATATATATATACATATTATGTATCCAACGAACCGGTTTACGCATTTAATTGGTTGTAGATATTTTACGACCGACTTAATCTGGCCGAAATTCCGTATGGATATAAGTTATAAAAACAAAAATATACCAATAAAAATCAAGTACTTTTACTTTGCTGGCATCATAACTATGGAGCTATGTCACTCAAAAAATGTGGTATGAATTCTTTGACATTTCTTGACGTTCCATTAATCAGGGACTACCAAAACGAAAAAGAAGTGGGGAGTAATATTCGTACTATCATATACGTGTGTTGGCGTGTTTGAGGCTTAGTAAAGTTTGACTGGATAAATTGATTTTAATACAATTTTGTACTGGGACTTGTGTATATGGGCAATTTTTTTATAAACTTTGGGGTCAATATCTTCAGGGGGTTGAGGGTAGATAGTTCTTTGGTGTCAATCTTTTCAAACGTTTTCTAACATAACTTCATTTTATATTAAGCTCAAAGTATTCGTGCATGTTTATCTTAAAGTTTTAAAAAAATTTCTGCCCCAACAATCGAGAAAAGTTATCTTTTTATTTATTGCATATTTTTACAAGTGATCGAAAAATACTTTAGGAGCAATATTGTAGTGGAGAAGCTAATCAAAGTTTAAAATATCGATTTATTGAAAATTTTAAAAATGTTTTAGTTTATTTAAACTTTTAATAATATATATAATATTAAACTAATTAATATTTAAACTTTTATTAATAATATTATAATAAAATTTGATCATAATTCACCTCCAACCCCGAAAACAAAAATCTTAGGTATCTTTTTATTGGATCTACATTTTTTTATTGGAAGTTTTTTTTTTAGTTTCTCTCATTTTAACATAGTAAACTAGAAAAAAAAAAAAATTCTTGGAAGGTGATTTTCGAGGTGGGGGAACAGAAAAAAAACCGACTTTGAAAATATTTTAAACATTTTTTTTTGTTTATTTAAACATAATAAATATATATATAATTACAATAAAACTTCATCATAAATTATAACCAACCCAAAAAAAAATGTTAGGTAATTTTTTACATGTATCATTAGTATTCCACTACATAAAAATAAATAACAATGCAATGCATATTTACTTTTATAATCTGAATAGTGATGAAGAATTAAAGAAGGAACACTAAACAGTAATTTTTAAAATAACCTGGATATCTGAGCATGCTTACCTATTATTTGTGATGCTTTGTTACCAGTATATGACTAAGATGATCTTTATTTCAAGTAAATAGACCTTTATCCATATTTTTTGTTAGAATTATATGAGAAAATTTTAGTTTATTAATAATAGGCCAACATAAGTTACTTTATGAACAAAATTTTGTAATAAAAAAACTAGCACAGGTTAATAACCTTATTATAAGGAAATAAGTTGTAAAGTAAGTAACGTAAATTTTTACTTTCATTATGAAGCGAGTTATTAAGCTTCAAGCTCATTGGGAAAGATATAATCTTATTCGTTTATAATATCAGTTTAAAAGTATACAAGTAATTTTGTGAATAGTTGGTTTCATTTATTTTGAACTAAATTTAATAAATTGAGCTCTACGATGAAAGTGAAATGATAAATAAAAAAAAAAAAAAGTTAAAATATTAACTGACAAATGTATACCCTTATTTTTTTTCAGTGTAAATCTCTTGTGTTTTTCCTTTTGGAGAATAAAACATATTTTGTATTGTTTCTAAAAATGAACCGATCGGTAGTGGTTTTGATAATGAAACCTAACTTGTAGTATGTTCATTCCCTAAAAAAAATTTCATATAAATAAAACAGATTCTTGTAAAAATTCGCTTTCTAAAACCAAAATTAACGTTTTTTGAACTTTGTTTTCGGCTGTTTTTACGTGACTGCACAAAAATGGGAGGGTAATGTATTTAGGATATATGTATGTATATATGTTCGCGTGTGTGTGTGTGTGTGTGTATGTACACGCCACTCACCTACACGGACATAAATGCCCAACGACATGCACAAACTCAGTACTTATCAGGACGGCCTAAGAATACTTACCAGTCTTTGCTTCAGAAATGAGAGTACTTACCTATAGATTCCAGCCGGTGGAGTGACCACGGCTTCATTGCGTCTAGTCGACCCCCACAAGTTCGGGGGGCCTCTAGACTCTCGACCACAGCCCTGTTCCCCGCCCAGAAACCCTTCGGTTCTTAACCCCTCTTCGACCTTCTTCAACGATGCGCAGTTTGTCTACTATTAACTTGGCAAATCTTGCCACTGCGTTCCAATTCTTGTCCTTCGCTAACATAATCTACTTGAAATCTTCAGGTTGGAACATATCTGTCCTACCCATAGAGTCCAAGACTTCGCCACGCTCTAATTCAAAGCGGGGTACCGGAAAATTACCTTATGGGACGTTTCATTAGTTCCAAAAACAGATCAGCTGTTTGTGAAATCGAGCGCAAATCTAAACAAATAAGCTCTAAAATCCCATGACCCAACAGAAATTGCGTTAAATAAAAATCCATCGAGCCATGGGATCTCCGAACCCATCCAACAACATCCCCAATCAATCCACCAGTCCACCTGCCTTTCGCACTGTGATCTCACTTCTCCTGCCACATACCTAACTCCTCCATGATATCCGAATTCACTCGTTTCTTTTCAGGAATAGTCAGTGTTCGGCGTTCGCGCAGCCTTCTCCGTTTAGTTATCTCTAGATCAATTGGGAGTAATCCTGCTATCTCTTCTAACGCCTTTCGGGAGACGGTCCTGCAAGCAGCCGCCATCCGTAGACAGCAATTTATATGAAAGGACTCCAATGATCTTCTGTATATTAGAACGTCTGCCCAGACTTCAGCACCGTATAAAAGGGTGGCATGGGCCACTCCTTTCTTTCTTTCTTTTTCCTGTTTAGCCTCCGGTAACTACCGTTTAGATAATTCTTCAGAGTATGAATGAGGATGATATGTATGAGTGTAAATGAAGTGTAGTCTTGTTACATTCTCAGTTCAACCATTCCTGAGATGTGTGGTTAATTGAAACCCAACCACCAAAGAACCGGTGTCCACGATCTAGTATTCAAATCCGTGTAAAAATAACTGGCTTTACTAGGACTTGAACGCTGTAACTCTCGACTTCCAAATCAGCTGATTTGGGAAGACGCGTTAACCACTAGACCAACCCGGTGGGTTGGCATGGGCCACTCCTGTTAGCAGTCTCCTCCACTGATGACCTGGCCCTGTACAGTTTGGCAAAATTTCCACAATATATCGCATTACCCTCTCAACCTTTTCAGTGTCTTCGAGGGTATTCCTTCTAAATCTCAGTCGCGCGTCAAACCAGATCCTGAGATATTTAATGGCAGGTTTCGACAGAATTTTCTGTCCCTAAATCTCAACCGCCAAAGTCGGTATACTTTTTGCAGTAGAAATCACTACGATTTCGGTTTTTTCCGGTGCCATGCTCAGGCCAACACCTTCCATCCAGGAGCTCACTGAGGAATAGGAGACCCTTATCTTCTCATTTGCGTCCCTCCGAGTATCTGCCTCCATAACCAACCCAATGTCGTCGGCGTAACTAGCGACCGTTACCACCGGAAGAAAGGAGGACGCGGAACAACCCATCATTCGTTATGTTCCAGAGGGCCAGCTCGAGAACCGACTTCTGGGAAACTCCTGTACTCACTTCCCGTTCCAGCATAACACACTCAAGATTGCATTTCATCCTCCTTTCTTTTAAAAAAGCACAAATGATCCTCACAAGATATTGAGGGACACCAAGAGTCCTCAGAGCACGCATGATCGCAGTGTGCGTAACGCAGTTAAACGCGTTTCTTAAGCATTTCCAAAGTCACAAGCGCACATATCTTGCCCCATGCATTGTCTCTGGCGACCTGCCATAATCCTTTCTGACATTTTATGCACTGTAAACACAGCCTCCAACGTAGATCTTTTCTTTTTCTTGTTTAGCCTACGGTAATTACCGTTCAGATAATACTTCAGAGGATGATATGTATGAGTGTATATGAAGTTTAGTCTTGTGCAGTCTCAGTTGGACCATTCCTGAGGTGTGAGATTAATTGAAACCCAACCACCAAAGAACACCGTATTCACGATGTAGTATTCAAATCCGTGTAAAAATAACTGACTTTACTAGGTCTTGAGCGCTGGAACTCTCGACTTCCAAATCAGCTGATTTGGGAAGACGCGTTCACCACTAGACTAACCCGGTGGCTTTCGAACGCAGATCTGTCCCTTCTAAAACCGTACTGTCGGTCGTGGATTCCACCCGTTTCTTCGACCCCGCAGGTCAGTCGATCACATTCAGGCTTATAAAATTAAAAAAAAAAATTATTCTAGTTATTATTAATTTTGAATTTCTTTAGATTAATTTGCCTGCATAATGAATTGGGCTTTAATATTAAAATATTATGTAGTAAAATGATTTATTTGGCCGTTTTATGTTATTTTATAATAAATGAGTATGAGTGAATATATTTATAGGTTTTTTTAAATAGTGTAGGATCGATCATGATCATTAACGTATAGATCTGGATCTAACTGAATTGAAAACCTTAACTAAACCGTAGAAGTGAGCACATAAACAAATTAGTTCACCTTGTAATCGCATATATATGTATTACTTACAAGACAGTATATAGTTAACACAGCAACTACGCAATGTAATGGCTAACTTTTTTTACAAACACACGCACACAATCACGTGCGCAAAAAACATACATACATACACGTAAAGAAATACATACAAATAAATGTGTAGACTGTGTATAATAGATAAGCTGTGTACATAATCTTAATACATACTTTAATTGTATAAAGTAATTCCGTGTATGGCTTTTAGCTAATTGATCAACCATGTTTCACCGGTAAAAGAATTTAAAGTTAAAGGCTAGTTGACTAATACAAATAACACAGAGCAAAATTTTAAATAAGTTCTTGTTAGCGATGAAAATAATATCTCTATTTTGATAAAATTATCTTTAGCTGGTTGACAAATATTTAATCTTTTTTAAAAGAATTTAAAAGTATTTTTATTTAATAGTTAATTATAAAGCGGATTATAAAATTTGAAATTTTATTAGATTGTTTTGTAAAAGTATTTTTATAATGTTTAGGGATCGTATATCTATCCACGTTACATTACTTATTTTTCGTTTAAATCAAATTATTGACGTAAGTTCAAAAAATTACGATCCGTATGGAGTAATATGAAAAATTACTCGTAAACAGAAAATTATAATAAAATATTCCGTTTGTTTTGTATTATCATGTAAAATTTATATCTGATGAGAATAAGTATTATTTAAGAAATAATATATTATCCCCCTATAGTCGGCCTCCATGGCTGAGTAGGTAGCGTCTCGGCATTTCGTGAGGGGTATTCGATTCCCGGTCAGGCATGATATTTTTTAATACGCTACCAATTTTCACCAGACTAGTTACCTTAGCTGTTTGATAATCCGGCTCTTTCATAACAAAAACACCCTATAAAAGAAAAATCATATGGAAGAAAAATAATATTATGTCATTAATTTCCCGTCAAAAGTAGAAAAAAATCAAACAATTATACAAAAAAACTAAAAATCGTAAATAATCGTAATAGTTCTGTGAAAATTTTGTTATTAAAATTTGATCAGTCTATAATGGTTTTTTTCTTATTCTGTAATCAACTTGTGTGTGATATTTGTTTATTTATTTGTTACACTATATGAAAACTGCACTTTACAAGATATTAACATGACAATTTATTAGTTTTTAAGTTGCTTTAAATGAAAAATGCACAGCATTTTTCATTTAAAACATTTAATCCGGAGGTTCCAGGTTCGAATCCCGGCCAGACATGGCATTTTCACACACGCTATGATTAATCTCATCCTTTGAAGCAATACATAACGTTGGTTCCGGAGGTTAAACAAAAAAAGAAAAAGAAAAGAAAAGTTGCTTTAAATATTATAAAATAATTTTTTTTTTAGTTTTTACACGCAGTTAGTTTTAAATTGGATGTGTTTCTTAAGGCGTGATTGTGTAACTGTATGTAAGAATGTGTATATGCGTGCGTACGTACGTATGCGCCCGTATGAAGTAAGAAAGATAACATCTTTAATATTCAGATCATACTGATTCAATATATTATTATATAATATAGGTTATCAAAATGGTCAAAAAAAAAAAAATAGACACACGTGGATAATTAAAGAAAAAAGGGTAACTTTTTAAAAAAAACTATTTTTTTGTTACTCGACTGTATTCCTTCTGTAAAAAAAAAAAAAATGTTCACTATAATCCACTGCTCAGGCAACATTCAACCTAATTACTATTTAATATTTTTGGTATGAAAATAAAATTCCATAATTTTTCCTAGTCCACTAATTATTATCGGGTAAGTAAATTCACTACACAGACCCTCTCGGATTTAATTTGTTCAGCCCGTAGTAGTTCCTTCAGCTATTTCCAGATCTTAACATACAACCCATTGGGTTGATCTAATGGTGAATGTGTCTTCGCAAATCAGCTGATTTCGAAGTCGAGAGTTCTAATGTTCAAATCTTAGTAAAGACAGTTACTTTTATACGGATCTGAATACGAGGTAGTGGATACTGGTATTCTTTGGTGATTGGATTTCAATTAACCACACACTCAGGAATGGTCGAACTGAGACTGTACAAGACTACACTCCATTTACACTCTTATATATTATCCTCATTTATCCTCTGAAGTAATCCTGACGGTGGTTCCGGAAGATAAATAGAAAAAAGAAAAAGATCTTAACAAAAAAAATATTTGACGAATGGCTTTCTTCGATCAACAAAGAAAATATAATTTAGAATCTGTAAGAGAAATGGTTTTTCTAATACATTTGAATTAAAATACTTTTTTTTTTTACTAAAAATTTAACTTACTTTACTGCCAATAAAAATCGCTTCGTTTATGTTTGTATAAAATTCCTTTTTTTTTTTTGGTTTTTTTTTTTTTTTAATAATTTATTGATTTTTCTTTGTTAGTACATGTTTTTATTACTCTGAGAAAATTCATGGTCGCTTGGGTAGCGGAAAGCTGAAATTAGTAGTAGAAACTGTCTCTTCTACATAAAATAAAACCAGACGGTTATTCGAACGTTTCAGATAATCCCTTTATTTTTATAACTCATTATTATAAACCAAAAAAATCGATGTTTGTTTCCTCCAACTAGTTTTCCAGCTACTATCAGGTCTGGGTATGTGTGTGTGTATAGGCGCATGTATGTATGTTACCGGCTTGCCAGGCCTGACGTGGGAAACTGCTCATTTACGTTTACACTGCTCTAATGGAGTATAAGTATAAATTTACTGGTAAACATATAGTCTGGAACAGGCTCAGGTCGACAATTTCTTAGATGTGTGGTTAATTAAACCTAACCACCAAAGAACACCGGTATTCACAGTCTAGCATTCAATTCATACAAAAGCAACTGCTTATAAAGCATCAAAATACGGTTTTTATTTATTTTTGTTTTTGGGATTCTGATTGAAATATATGAAGGTATTTTCTCATTTCTTCCAATTGGCTCAGGGGGCAATGTGTCTGCCAAATGTAACTTTTATATGACAGCATGTATTTGTATTGGAATTTATTTTTATATGCTAGCGTTTGTTACCTTTTAATGCGTGTCGAGGACAAAATAATTGTTAATTCAAAATACCAGAGCAAAGGAAGTTTTAAAAGCTCTATCTTCAATAAATATTAGTAAAATGTGTAGCAATATATTATGATTAAAATAGTCGTCTGAAAATAAAAAGAGAAATAAATGTTATACACACTAGTGTTGTGAATGATTTGATGTATGAACTTTATAGGTTTATACTTTACTCAATTTGTATTTGAAATTATTTACACATTATTATCTTATCTAACTACCTAATCAAAAGAACAGTGTATGTATAATTTTTTTTTGTATTTTAATCTAAAAAAAAAAAAAAAAAAAAATTGTCCGATCTTCTTAATTATTTCTTTTAATGGATTATTTATAAAAATAAATTTTGTTGCTTGTTTGCTTATATTATTATTGACCATTATAGATGTAGAATATTATCTGCCGTTAAAAATAATTATCTAGTAAATAATAATATAATCTATATCTAGACTATACATTTTTATTACCTAATTTACATTTAAACTGACACTATAGGCTATTTTTAAAACTAGTTAGTAAACACCATTTTGTTACAATTAACATAAAAAATCGATATTTTGTGTACCTTTTTTTTGTTTTTCTTTCTTTTCCGTTGAGTCTCAGGAATCCCATTTAAGGGCGGAGTGGAGTGTCGGACTCGCTAACAGGTTCTGCTAGATGTTATTAAGAGAGGGTACATGTGCCTGCGCTCTACCGACCAAACCTCATATCTCACCGATCCGTTCCTTCCGGAATCGGATTCACTATTAAGCATTGCACGTCACCAGGAGGTCCCTTTGGGCCAGAGGGATGCAGAGTCTCCGTGCTTCATCACCGACGCCCATCCATGCAAGCGCGGACGAACGACGGCTCAGCAGAGAGATGTCTTTCACCCTCCGGTCATCTTCTTCCGCCTCAGTTCGAATAGGTATTGTGGTACTCTCTAGAGAATCCACCTGGAAGTATCCATCAGTTACTCTCTTCCTGGAATTTGGTTTGCAGGACCCCTGCCGTGAACCCTGGGACTGTTTCAAAGTAGTGTTGGCTTTTCAACATTGTGTCTATTATGTCATTTATCATAATCTGCCCTGTGACTGGAATGCAGCGACATGACTGAAAAATGACATGTTCAGGAGTGTCAAGTTCTTGGCAGTAGGGGCACAAAGAATCCTCCGCCCTTCTCCTTCCATGTAGAAAAGAGCAGAAGGCATCGTGTCCGTCAAGAAAATATTTTGTGTATTATAAATGCATACCATACTATTTTGTAAGTATTTTATTTTTCATTAAAATCAGTAATAAAAAAAAATAAAAAAATATTTTTAATCGTTATTTCAATAATTATAAAAATCTGGCAAAGTATTGACTTTCCCGAATATTAATAATAAATATTAAAAGATTTAGAGCCAAAAAAATCTAAAAAATACATTTATTAGATTTGGGGAATGTTTTTATAAAAATGTTCATATGTAGGTTAAGCTTAAAAAGAGCTTTCTCTAAATTTAACACCCTTTTTAATAAGGTAAAGGTAATTTTCCAAAAAAACTTTTCTGTATTTTATATCCGGGGTCTATATTTTTAAAAAAATAATATATTTATATGAATTTCTTGATGCTCTATATTTATTTTTTTATTTTTTTTTGTCTTCAGTCATTTGACTGGTTTGATGCAGCTCTTCAAGATTCCCTATCTAGTGCTAGTCGTTTCATTTCAGTATACCCTCTACATCCTTAACAATTTGTTTTACGTATTCCAAACGTGGCCTGCCTACACAATTTTTTCCTTCTACTTGTCCTTCCAATATTAAAGCGACTATACCAGGATGCCTTAGTATGTGGCCTATAAGTCTGTCTCTTTTTTTAACTATATTTTCCCAAATGCTTCTTTCTTCATCTATTTGCCGCAATACCTCTTCATTTGTCACTTTATCCACCCATCTGATTTTTAACATTGTCCTATAGCACCACATTTCAAAAGCTTCTAATCTTTTCTTCTCAGATACTCCGATTGTCCAAGTTTCACTACCATATAAAGCGACACTCCAAACATATACTTTCAAAAATCTTTTCCTGACATTTAAATTAATTTTTTATGTAAACAAGTTATATTTCTTACTGAAGGCTCGTTTCGCTTGTGCTATTCGGCATTTTATATCGCTCCTGCTTCGTCCATCTTTAGTAATTCTACTTCCCAAATAACAAAATTCTTCTACCTCCATAATCTTTTCTCATCCTATTTTCACATAGGAGGAGAAAATTACTCTATATATGAAGAATAAACTTCAAACATTTTTTGAAAATGTATTTAAACAAAAGGAAGCTAGAACGAAATAACAAAAAACATATTTAAATTTTAAGATCTCAGAGAACATTAAAAAAAAAAATTGGATTATTTTTATATGCTTAGTAGGTAACAAATTTCCTTTAATATAGTGTTCTCTAAAGTAACTCTGAAGAAAATAAGAAAATCGAAATGGTTTCTTCGCAATTTGCTCACCACTTATATAAATAAGTAATAAAGCAATAAAGTAAATAAGCAATAAAGAATTTTGAAAAAAATTAATACAATCAGTGCCCCCTATTTAGAAATATTTGAGCCAAATTTAAAAAAAATCAGTACAATAAATCTTGAGATATAAGACCAAATGCAGTGCGATATACGTACGTACATGGTATGTATTTTTTTCTTTTAGCTATACTTGTTGGATTATAAAATTCAAATAATTTTTAAGAAACCCAATACTCCGATATGGTGACATGATCATTACTTCCCCCTTTAATTATTCTAGCGATATTCGCCGGCAAAGTTAAATTACGCCAAAACGAATTAAATTTATTTGTAATATTTTGGTTTTTAAGCAATTAAAAATATTTCAATTAATTAAAACTTTTGACCTGTTCTAGGATTATTCTTTTCATCTTTGTAAGGATGTTTACAAAAAAAAAATTGAATTTTGTGGTAGATATACTCAAATATATTTTTTTAAATAAACAAAATTAAACAATTTCTATGGATTTATTTTAATAAATTCACAAGCATAACTCATTATTTTATAAACATTATAGTGATACTTTAGTGTTTTATTAAAACGTTAGTTTTTTATTTACAACATGAGAAATTTAAAACAATTTTTTTTCGACGAATATATTTTAAATACACGGTATAATTTTTTTTTTTTTTAAGTTACATGAAATTATATTTTTTATTAAAAATAAAACTTATTCATTTCTCATGTTTTATTATATCTTTATGAAGAAGATTAATAAAAATTATCAGTTCTAAAGCCGGTAGGTAATAGCTGGAAAATATTTTATAAATCACTTGTAATATATTTTTAATTCTTAGTAAAATTAAAATTGTTATAGTTATCAACATCTCACTTATTGAACAGGAGAGGGTCACGTTTTGATGATACGAGTTAGTTCGTAAAATGAAGTTTTTGAATTGTTTAATGCAACATTTAGTAATCGTAATCCTATTTCCAAAAGATACAGTGTCAAAAACCAACAAACGATTTGAAGAAACAGAGAGCATTAATAATAGGGGAAAACCAGGGAGATCTAAATGTGCAGCAAATAATACCAAATCGTTTGAGATAAAACAAGAATTTATTGAGAATCCTCATTCCTCGATTCGAACAGCAGCACGAGAAGGTAACATTAACCAAAGTTCAACGATTCGAACAATGAAAAGAGAAAATTTCAATTCCTTTAAAATTCTTGCGGTGCAAGAACTTAATGAAGATGACAACGATCGAAGACTTAAGTTTTGCGAAATTATGATGAACAATATTTGTGCACATCCTTATTTATTAAATAACGTAATTTACACGTAATTAAATGGCAATGTATATCGCCATAGTTGCCGATACTTTGTTGATATTAATCCACACATTGGTATTTTGAGGCATATATGCAGAATACAATCAAAGTAATCTGGCAGTTATTGTTAGTGGACGATTGATAGGGCCTATATTTATTGATGGAGTTTAAGCGGAGTGAAATACGAGGCTGTGCTTCTCGACCATATCATTCCAAACAATCACAACGTTGTTTGCTCCAGATTCCAAAACATTTGATTTCAACAAGATGGTGCCCCGCTTCATATCGGTCTTCAGTTACGTGAAATTTTAAATGCATTTTTTCCTGGAATATGGATAGGTTGAAGGGGATCAAACAGAATGGCCATCGAGATCACCCTACTTGTCATCATCGGATTACTTTCAATGGAGGCCACTTAAAAAGTACCGTATTTATTCGAGTACACCCCGAACTTTTTTTCTTGGAATTGGAAAGAAAAAATAAGGGTGCGGGGCTTACTTGAAACATAACCTTTAGCCAGGATTATTTATGTAAAGTAAACGTTTTCTTAGAAGTACCAAAATTCAATCGGATAAATATAGATAGTTACATTAGGCTTTCGTTTATCAATACCGGATGCCGCTTACGCAGAATATATCTTAATTATTAACATCTTGTTCATATTATCGATAGGAACGAAGTTACGGTATTTTTATAAAACTGATTCATTCTGTATAGGGTGCATCCGGTTCTAATGACACTACAGTTACAGTATCAGTTACCCATCGTCGTCTTGTCTATTCGTCATAGTCATTGTACTGTTTGTATTTGTGGACGGTTATGTGCATTTTACCTGTTTAGTTTATCTTATAAAGTTTAATACGATGATTTATTTTAATTACGGCATTAAAATGAGTACAAAAGAAAAGCGTCTACGATCTTTTACGGTAAATGAAAAACTGCGCATTATAGAAGAGGCTGAAAAAATTTGAAATCGGGCGGCAGGAAGAGAATTTGACGTAGATGAAAGCTGCATTCGAGACTGGCGTAAGAAAAAACAACTTCTGGTGAAAGGAACTGGTAACAAAAGGGGCTTTTCGTGGCTTAAAACCAAAATACACAGAAATAGAAAAAAATTGTATGACTGTTATGGAAAAAAGGAAATGCGGTTATGTCACGACAGAAATGTGTCAATCATTTGCTCTTGAAATCGCTAACTCATTGAATAAAGTTGATTTTAAAGCAAGCCGTGGATGGATAACACGATTTTTTGCACGAAATGATTTGTCAGTAAGACGAAAGGCGACCATTTCTCAACCAATTCCAGACGCTTATGAACAAAAAATATTACATTTTCACAAATACATAATAAATCTTAGAAAAGATAAAGGCTATTTGCCTTCTCAAATAGGAAACGCTGATCAAACCCCCGTATATTTTAAAATGCCATTTGACAAAACCGTAAACAAAAAAGGTGAAAAAAGTGTTATGATTCGCACTAGTGGTAATGAAAAACAAAGGTGCAGTGTTATGCTTTGCATTACTTCTGACGGATCAAAATTACCTCCGTACATTATTTTTAAAAGAAAAACTCTTCATACTGTACAGGTAAATGGAGTTATCATCAGAGCACAGGAATCAGGTTGGATGAACAAAACCTTAATTTTAGATCGGATCAGATGTGTATGGCAAAAGCGATCAGAAGATTTATTTAATAAAAAAATGCTGGTATGCTAGTAATGGGTAGTTATCGGGGGCATACGACTGAAAGACATTTTAAAAAAGGGTATGACAGACCAAGTAATAATTCCAGGCGAATTGACATTTCTATTGCAACCACTAGATATCTGCATTAATAAACCGTTCAAATCTGCATTAAAACAACTGTACAGTAAATGGATGGCTGATGAAAATTTCTTTCTCGCGCCTACAGGAAGTATCAAACGCCCAGATTTTAACCAGATTTGTGTTTGGATAAAAGATGCTTGAGAAGGTATTTCCATGGAATTAGTAAGGAAAAGTTTTAAAAAATGCGGAATATCTATTGAACCTGATGGTAGTGAAGACAATCACCTTTGGCAAAGCGACGAGGAGACTACCGGTAACTCTTTTACAGACATTGACAGTGACAGTGATTAATTAAAAATAAAATCCCACATTAAAAAGTGTATTGAAATTATCCTTTTCAACACGATACTTTCTTTTCGTTTTACTGACCTACTGATTCTGAATTAAATTGGTACTTACGGTAATTAATTATTAACGTAATATTAATATTGTAATTTAAATGAACGAATTAAATGCTTTACTTTCTGAATATTTTCGTATTTTTTTATCATATCTGTTGCATTTTAAAATACCGATATCTACTCGATTTTTTTTAATAGATTTTCGGTCCGGAAAATCGAGGTGCGGGCCGGCTTATTCGGTGGCGGGGGTATTCGAATAAATACGGTACCCTTTATGATAATAAGCCCCAAGATGTCCATGATTTTCAAAATAGAATTCTAAAATCTGTACAAATTATCACTACGAAATTATTGAATTATGCAGTACAACCGAATGGCACAGATGGAGAACCTTTCGAATATCTATTAAAATGAAATCTAAGTAAATAAGCAAACGTTGTGATTAATAAATAACTTTTTTCAATAAAAATATTTAATAATAACTATTTAATTAAATTTTATAAATTTATTAATTAGTAGTAACAGTAACTTAAATTATCAATATATATTTTTTTCAAAATCCAAATTTTATCCCTCTGCTATTTTGGGTACAGACATCGTACCATTTTTTTACTTATACCATTTTTCTTGTCTTAAAGAGATGTTTAAAATTATTTATCGTACAAAGAGTGTTGTTATTTAAAATATTTGAGTTAAAACCTCTAGGCCACTTCCCAAAAAGTTGTTGAAATTTTATTGCAAATCAATAGGTAAAGTAATTGACCGATACCTTATCCTGAAAGTTTCAATATTATATCGGGAATGGTTTTAAAGTTGTTGCGGGGTTTTCATATTTTAGACACGCTCTGTATATATCTGTATTTAACAATAAAAACACAATAAAAACACATCGACTAACATATTTATTTATTTCTTTCTAAAAATTTTATTTAAGAGACAAGATTTCGTGTTATTGTTATTGTGTAAGAGAAGGCAAGTATTTCTTATTTAGGTCAATCAGTTTTAAAATAACTAAACATGTAACCTAACTGGTGCAAACAACCGGTGTGGCGGTTTTATATATATATATATATATATATAACCATATATAAATATGTATATGTTTTATATAAATATATTTACACACACACACACACACACACACACACACACACACACACACACACACAGAGAGAGAGAGAGAGAGAGAGAGAGAGAGAGAGAGAGAGAGAGAGAGAGAGAGAGAGAGAGAGAGAGAGAGAGAGAGAGAGAGAGAGGTATGATATATAATATTTGTTGTACTAAAAACAATAAAAATAATATTTAATCTAGGCCTAACATTTTAATAAGAAATTTATTAATATCCATTATATAATTGTTATTAAATGGTGGTTTTTATACTAAAACTTGATAGTTTTATATATATATATATATATATATGATACAATTAGATTTTACTTAATAACATATTATTACATTGTTATTATTATTATCTTACCTTTACATTATGACCTGCAACAGACTTAAATTAAGTACACACCACCAGTTTTGTACTACTTAATTTTACGTATATATGCATTGTAATAGTATGTAATATATACATGTATATCGATATGTTAAATATCTATTATAGTAATTTATTATATGTAATTCTACTCAAACCATAAATGGTTATGATATATAAACTAAAACGGTTTTCAAATACGTTGTTGCCATATAAGGTGAAATGATAAAAAAAATGATTTTTATACTTTATTTCTATTTATTAAACTTAAAATTGATGAAAATTAGTCTTATTTTAAATTTCTTGAACATATACAGTATGTATATTACATCATAATTTTATTTCTTTCTTCTTTTACACACACACACACACACACACACACACACACATATATATATATATATATATATATATATATATATATAAACATGATGCAAGAAAATATTTTATCAAGAATTCATATTTTAATTATATTTAATAGATTTGTTTATGTTATAGATATATTTATATATGGCATATATTCTATAATTATTAGATTATATTACTACAGTAAACTAAAATTAAGTACAATATATTATTTATATTAAGTTATCGTGAAAACAGTTTTTTATATGTATTTTTTTCTAATCACAGTTGTTCGACTGGTTTGATTAACTTAATTTCTTTCTATATTGTGCTAATATCTTAGATTCGGTTTATCTCATATACTTACATCCTAAATTATGTAAATAATATACGAATGCCTGCATTTTTCAAAGAAAAATGTAAGATTGTTACAAAAATAACTTTACAATGAAAAAGGCATTTTTTTATTTTTAGCTTAAAAAAACATCAGGGGTGTGTTCGAATTTATTATCTGTCCTAATGTATGCGTGAGAGCAAACCTCTGAATTTTATAAATTATTTTCCAACAAATTGTTTCTCGAATTAAAAAATTAAACATGCTTTTAATCGGCAGCTTGAGCTGGTTAAATTCATTTAGATTTCTTTCCCATAGAAAAGGATTTTGCATGGGTTTACTTGTATATTTGTTTGATGTATATGTTTTTTTTTTTTATTTTAGCTGCTATTGGTGCGGAGCGGACCTCGTGGTGCGCCGGTCAGTTGGGCAGCTGAGCGCAGCCCACGAAGTCATTCGTTCGAATGATTTATACTTTTCGAACTATTCATTCGTTCGAACGTTTTGTATTTCTTTCTATGAACGATTTATCTAACATTTTATTTGAGTTTTGGGGATAAAAAAGGAAAATATTGGGGTTAGAACTATGTTAAAAAATCACAACTCAAGAAACAGCTAAATTATTCAGGATTTTGAAGCTTTTCGTTGTAAAAGTTTTTGTTACTGTTGGTACGCTAAATTTATGAACTTTATTTAACTACAGTCGGCAAAACATTTAACAAAATCATGTGTAATGAAACATAAACCTTGTAAAATTTTCGCAGCGCCGTTTTTCTAGTAAATAAAATTTAAGGTATTCTTATTTTCAACTTTTAATTTCAGTTTACGCAGATGTTTACGGGGCGGTAATGGAGTATTTGGAAATTTCCTGTGAAATTATTTATGGGCAGCCGTAGTGTTTTTCCATCAATACTGATGCATAAAAACTTGTTACTGTGTTGTATAAATAAAAATCGTTGTTGTTAATGCTACGTATAAAACAATTGCGTAATATATATTAGCTTATTACTACTATTAACTAAAAATCCAAAATTTCTCACCTTTTGACAGAATTTAAATGTGCATACTAAGAAAACCGAGTTTTATCCCACCGTATTTACTTCTAATATTTTTATTTACTATTTTATCCTCTATATTTCATTAAATAACGAAGATGGACCATTGAATGTAAAAATACATAGGAGGTAGAAGAATTTTGTTATTTGGGAAGTAGAATTACTAAAGATGGGCGAAGCAGGAGCGATATAAAATGCCGAATAGCACAGGTGAAACGAGCCTTCAGTAAGAAATATAATTTGTTTACTTCAAAAATCAGAAAAAGATTTTTGAAAGTATATGTTTGGAGCGTCGCTTTATATGAAAGTGAAACTTGGATGATCGGAGTATCTGAGAAGAAAAGATTGGAAGCTTTTGAATTGCGGTGGTATAGGAGAATTTTAAAAATCAGATGGGTGGAAAAAGTGACAAATGAAGAGGTGTTGCCGCAAATCTATGAAGAAAGAAGCATTTGGAAAAATATGGTTAAAAGAAGAACCAGACTTATAGGACACATATTAAGGCATACTGGAATAGTCAGTCACTTTAATATTGGGGGACAGGTAGAAGGAAAATATTGTGCTGGCAGGCAACGTTTGGAATATGTAAAACAAATTGGTAAGGATGTAGGAGGTATACCGAAATGAAACTACTAGCATTAGATAGGGAATCTTGGAGAGCTGCATCAAACCAGTCAAATGACTGAAGAAAAAAAATTTCATTAAAGACTCAAATTAATTAATCCCGAAAAACGTAAAAATATATGGCAAATGAATTATTTAAAAAAAAATTTTTCTACTTTTTTTATCGTAACTTAAAATTCTTCTGCAACTTTCAAAAAATTTATGAAAAATATTTAAATAGAAGGGAAATAGAACAAAAATAAATAAATAAATAAATAAATAAATATATATATATTAATTAATTTATTTATATATGTATATGTTTATTAATTTCATTTTCAAGAGATGAGAGGATTGATTTAAAAAAAAAACATATTTTTTTGGATTTTTATATCTGCATTGCAGGTAAAAAATTAGTTTTTCTCTAAAATTCCTGTGAAGAAAATCGAGCTTGGTTTTTTATGATATACCCCAAACACCTAAACGGATATAAAAATTAATAATATGATCAATGTCCTATATATAGAATTATTTGAATCAAATTTATAGAAAATCGGTTTGGTCAATTTTGAGATATAAGTACCAAAAGGAATTCGTACACATGAATGTGCGTATATATGGTTTTTGGTCAAGGTGAAGGAGTTGGACGTAAAAGATTTACAAAAAAAAAACCGATACCCAATTTTTTAGACGAACACAGTACCTTTCCTTAAAATGTAACTATTCTATTTATATTTGCCGGAAACGTAAAATATTTAGGTAGATTTGCTTCAATGCCTTTCCTATTACTCGTGTTTACCATAAAGAGTTAAATTCTGTGTAGTCTTTTTAAAATAATTTTGCTCTAATTCCTAAATTTATTTTAGATTAAAAAACAACTAATTGTTTTTTCTGTATAAATTTTCTCCTTGACTTAAGCCAATTTATTTTTTTTAATCTTTTTTTACTTTTTTCATCATTTATAATTTTAGGTATTAAGTAAAAACATTTTGCAATTTCTGTGTTATTATGTATATTCTGCTATCTTAATGTTTAACTCATTAACGTACTTTTTTATTATAATTCATTATCTTTTACAATATTATTTAATTTTACATGAATTTTTTCCCAGAAATAAATCTTTCATTATATATAATTACTTTTTTCATCTGTATTATAGGTATTATTAGTAAATATTAACATTTTAATTTCTGTTTTTTTTGGATTGATAATCTGCTGTCAATTTTTTACTTTATATCTTTTATTGCTATTTCCATATACAAATAAAAAATAAAGTGGACTGGTTACTTTTTATCTTAGTATTTACTCTAATTCACATCGTTTTGTTTCATTTTCTGATCTTATCATGGACAGCTATCTAAAACTCTTGTAAAAATTATTATTCATGTTGAATAATTTTCATAATTAATTTTTATTAAAATTTTTATAGTTTTTCTGTTTTATTTTATTATCTATTAACGTTAATCTTACAAAGGAATAACTTTTAATTAAAACATTTTAAAGAAACAATATATATATATTTCATGAAAATCATGACGGAATTAAACTGGATTTAATATCCTGATGAAAATAACGTAACCTTTAAGAAAAATGTTTACAGGAAAATAAGAATAAGATTTTAACTAAGTAAATAACTTTAAAACAAATAATTTCAATGATTTAGAAACATTTATAAAGGTACGTCTACAATTTCTTTACATATATTGTAAGACCATTCAACGCGAAGATATAAATACAAAAACTTATAAGTCAAAATACAAATAGTTACAATAAGTCATTATTGAGTAAATTACGTTACGTGTTAAATGTAAAAACTTTTAATTTGTCACAGATAGACTTCGCTACGCTTGGTCAGTATTGCGAATACTAAATTTAATCGAGCAAGGCGTTTCTATTTATAAGATTGTGTATTAATTAAAATTTCATAATTGATTTCACTGGAACTTTTAGTATTATATCTTAATCATTGAGTGATTTTACTGATTACTTCATCATGATAAACGTTTTGGCATCGGGCCCCGGTTAACTGATATATTCGCTGTTAGGATGAGAATGGATGTTTGCAGAACTCTGTGATGGAGCTATGGTATGGGAGGGTTTAGGTATTGGACTCGCTCAAGAAAGTGGACCACATCAGAGAGAAACAGAACTTGTTTTCAATAGAGGCTTATTAAATTTGTGAATCTGTTTCTTGATTTTTAAGTAAATCAAGAGAATTTGTTATACAATAATAAGTGTAAAGTATAAAGAGTATAATAAGTGAGTAAATTGAATTGTAAGACAAAATTGTCGTTGATGCGATCAACACTTCTTTTCTTGGCATGGGAATAGTATCTTTGGTGTTTAAAGACTCAATTAAGTAATGACCTGTGTGCATAGTCTAATTGCTTAGATATAGTAAGAGCTTTTATGTGAAACCTTCAGAGTTAGAAGAAGGCGCAAGGATCGCGCTTCACCGAATAGGTTAATTTGATAGTTGAGAGTTATAAGTTATGATAGGTGGTCGTGGTTGAAAGAGCCCATACAAAGGCGATAGTAGGTTTAGACTGTGTAAATACAGTGATGGAAATGTCTACAAAGGCGTTCTCAACGGTGAAATCCTGACAGATGCCAAACTGATAACTATCGTATTCAGGATCGTTATCGTATTATATGGTAAGTTGTATAAATAAACTGATGGAAATATCGGCGAAAGTATTTGCACCGATGGCACCCTGACAGAGACCAAATTGATGACTGTGTTGTGTTATCAAGTTTAAAGGGTCTAACAAACGACTTCCGGTAAAGTCCATTAGGGCTAGAAACGGAGGCGGTGCTGTCAAAATCCCGATTGCCAAAAGGCAGGTGTCTTCCCCTACGGAGGTCAGGATGATTTTACTGGTTATATAATAAATTATTTTGAAAATGATTGTCTGGTCTGCGGTAAAGGTAATTTTTCCCAAATATCTTTTCAGTAAATTATATATATAGAGTGTCCCATATAAAACGCAACCCAACCTTATATTGGTAGGTATTGAAATAATAAAAAGGCATGTGAAAATGTAAATGCAATTTTTATTATTACCATCCATTACCTTACATTTAGAGTAAATTTTGGAAGTGGCTGCCATCTTCTTGAATACAAGCTTCAATTCTTTTTACAGCGTTTCTTGCAACTTTTTTCAAAGTTTGTGGCTAGATATTTAATACAGCTTGTTCAATATTGACTTTCCGTCGTTCAAGTGTTTGTGGATTGTTGCTGTAGGCTTTTTCTTTGAGGTAACCCCGTAGAAAAAAATCCGCCCCAGTCAAATCTAGAGATCTTGGTGGCCACAAGCCTCGACCTATAACACGATTACCGAAGAATTCCTCGACGAAATCAGAAGTGGAACCTGCGTAGTGCGATGTCGCACCGTCATGTTGTAGCCAGCAGTGTCTGTCTTCCTCTTCCAAGAGTGCAATGAACTAAAATAAAAGATCCTGATATCGTTCTGCATTAATGGTGTACTCGAAAAAAATAGGACCGATTATTTTCTTCCGCGATATCGCGCACCACACGCCCAACTTCTGCGGGAGTAATTGTTTTTCGTGATAAACATGGGGATTTTCAGCACTCCAAATTCTGCTGTTTTGGCTGTTTACGTAGCCATCCAAATGAAACCGTGCTTCATCTGTGAAAAATAACGAATCCATAACATTAATTCCCTCACGCAGAAATCGACGGAACCATTGACAATATTGTAGCCGTTTTTCTTTGTCGGGCTCAAGAAGTCGATGAACCGTTTGAATGCGATAAGGTCTTAATTGTAATTGTTTGGTCGCCCGATGAACAGTTGATTTAGACAAATTAATTTCAGCAGACAAACGTCTGATCGATTTATTTGGCGAGGCGAGTAATCGGTCTTTGATTTCAGTGACTGTATTTGTATTTAACACTGACGCAGATCTTTTGTGATCCTTGTTATTAACAGAACCAGTCTCTCTAAATTTTGCAACTAACCTTAATAGTGATGTTTTGTTAGAAGCCGGTTTATCTGGGTACTTATGGCGAAACAAATCTTGCACAGCAACCACTTATTTTGTACTGAAGTACGACTCAACAATGAAAACACGTTCATCTAGCGAAAACACCATCTTGTCTCTAGCAATGCACTGAACGATGATTGCATTTTTGTTACTATCGGTAGTGTTCTACTGCGTCGCCGCGATGTTCAGATGTTGGACGAGTCCATTTCAGTAACGAGTAGGGGAGTAAGCTTGACTTTTGAAATTTCATGGATGAGTGAGATTGATGGGTTACGTTTTATGCGGGACATTCTGTATATATATATATATAGACAATTTATAAACTATTTATATAGTTTTGTGGCTCGAAAATCTCCAAAACTACTAGATAAATTTCATTGAGATTAATAGATACTGTACTAGTGTATCTTAAGTTGTGCATATGAAGATTTGATGAATATTGGTTGAGTCGTTTTTGAGTTACGCTCAATTTAAAGTCGAAAAAATCTGAGGTTATACTGACTGTGTATTTTCCATACGCGCTTATGCAGCGAGTCACAGAGGTGAGTGCGTTGAAACTTATTGCTTGTGTGTAGGATCTACTCGTTAATCGATCGTATGTAGTGCGTTTTACTCCAAAAAGTCCGTGCGTTCTGCATATTGTGAGCTGCTATAATATTGTAAGCTGGGTTTTAAAAGCGAGGATTAATTGATGAATATTGCTATGAAATGTTAATAATTCATTTTATTGATTGATGACATATGTTACTCAAATAACTTAGCCAGCTAATTAATTTGTTAGTATATAGTGTGTTTCAGAGTAATAACTTTTTATTTTGATTGAAATTAGACAGAAAAATTACTCGTATTATTATTTAACATTTCATTTTGTTTATCGAAACGTTAGAAATTATAAAATGAAAATCCAAAACTAATTTTCAGCTGTGATTTGAAGGAAATAAGAGAAACGGAAGAGGAGTATGCAAATGTAATAAAAGTTACTGTGATATTGTTACAATTTTTTTTTTGTAAATGAGAAAATATTATATTAATATTTTTTAAGTTACTCGTTTGTTATCGCATCGCCATTTTTTCTTACTAATTTTTTTGATGTAAATTCTTCAGATATCATGATAAAATGAATGATAACTTTTATTTAAGTTGAAAAATTACATTTTTTTAAAATTAAATATAAAAATTACATACACCAGGTTGTATGTTTAGAATGTTGACTCCGTGTAGTGAATAATAGTACATAATGTGTATATTATGATAACCTAACCAAAGTATCGACGGTAGCGCTGGTAACAAAGTGTTGTGCTTAACAAAGACTATTTTGAAAAATAACATGTAAATGTAGATTCAGAATAAAATTTTTCGGTCTATAGCTGTTAAATTTTTTTTTTTTTTTGATCCCCTCATATTTATATCAATTTAACACGACTTATTATTGAACATTTTAATTATATTTATATATTTATTATTTTTGCTACTTTTCTAGGAAAATTAAAAATAATAGATTACATATTTAACGGATAAAATAATTAAGGATTTTCCTCTATTTCGTGATGATTTTTATTAAAGTAACAAAATTATTATAAATGTATTCGCAAAAATCTGAACTGATGAAATCGTTTTGTTTCGTCGGAGGTTGATAGAAATTGTTTATTTTAAGTTCTAATTTAAAATATGTAATCAAATTATCATGTAATATAAAAACTGGGATTTTAATTCTAATTATATCCACCGGGCTGGTTTAGTGGTTAACTCCTCATCGCAAGTCAGTTGTTTAACAGTTGGTTTTCGAAGTCGAATGTTCTGAGGTTCAAATCGTATTCATTCATTTAGTCATAGTGTTTTAGAATTAGGGCAGTTCCTGACACGGCTGCTGCTCTCTACTCTGTTCTATATCTTGCTAACCTCTTTGTTTCAACATGTTTTCCCTTTTCCACAATCCCATCCATTATTTAAAATCTCTTCCTTCCTCTTTGTTTTCTTCCATTCACCAAGCCTTCTATCGCATCATTAACTAATAAACACCTTCTTCTCAAACAATGTCCTTCCCAGTTCCTTTTCCTATATTCAATTATATTTATCATTTTCCTGTTCTCTCTGATTCTCCTTAATACATCTTCATTTGTTACATGGTATTGCCATCTGACATTTGTCATTCTGCGCCACACACATTTCAAATGTCTCAATTCGTTTTCTGTCTGTCTTTCTCATCATCCACGTTCAGCTTCATGGAGCATCATACTCCAAATAAAACATTTCATTAATCCTTTCCTTAACGCTAAGTTAACTTTACACACAATATTCTTCCCTTCTATGCTTGCTTATTTCTTAATAGTTATGTTTTAATTTCTACTGTGCAAGTTAAGATGTGAATATTAGAAAGTAGATGGTGATATTCATTAGGCAGTGGCGGAGGGTTGCTTATTTTTCACTAGTTGAACAAATTGTAACATACACATTAGGAAAATAAAAAATTCTAATTGTGTTACTAAGGCTTGATAAATTATGATTTTTATGTAGTAATACATGTTCAGTTTAATAAAGATTTATATAAGCATGTTTTATTATTATTTTAATTTTTGAAATGTTATGCGTCATTGAAGACTGACTTTGTAAATACAGTTTAGATAGATTTGAAATACAAATAAAAATAAATTTACTTTTCTATAAAAATAAATATATTCTCATTTCCTTAGTGTTTATTTTAACGCAAAGTTTATTTTCCCTAATTGAGTTAACATTCACGTTATGTTAGTCAGTGATATGGTAAACATACTTCTTTATATTAAAATCTTTTTTTTGTATTTTTTTAGTCTAAAATTTCTATATTCAGATCTTACTTATAAAGTTAAGACCTCCGAAAGAATTCTCAATGCAGAGAAAAAGAAAAAAATAGTAATAATGAATAGTAAATGAATGAAAATCTGTTTTTATAAATAATTATATCTGCCTATTCAATACAATTCACTAGAGTATTTATTAAATACTAGCCGATCAGGGCTCGCTTCGTTCGTCCAACCATCTAGCCAGAGGACTCTGATTCCTGGACCCCTGACTGTTTTTGCCGAATTAGATTTTTTTGTATACGTATGGGGTCCTTATTCTTGCATTTCATAGAAATCAACACCTTTTTTTATATAGATATGAATATACATAACGGAAAACCGTATGATCGAGAATATATCTTTTGTATGCAAACGTTAGCCGTTGTACTGCTAAAAAATACGCTGTTTGAATTTTTAAAATTGGTCATACAGTCTCGTAGATATAACTGAATTTCGGAATAAGAGAATGACCGGATAACCGAACAACCGGATAATCGAACAACCGGATAATCGAGAGTATAAAAGAAAAACATAAAAACCACTAAACAGAAACTTTTTGCCAAATTAGATTTTTTTGTATACGTGTGGGGTCCTTAAATCTTGCAATTCAAAAAAATCAACCCCTTTTTTATACATATACGCGGAAATGAACTAATCGATTGAAAAATGGAGTATTAATTTAAGTAAACGGTAGATCTTAATAAAAAATATCGATTTTTTTAATTATCGATTTTAAATGTTAGAAGAAGGATAAGAATAGTTATAACTGTTTTGTTTGTTTCGAATAAAAATATAATATTGCTATAAAGCTGTGACAGTTATAAAAGAATTTTTTAAAAACTGACAAAATAGTTGTGGAACTTTCCCAAAACACGGCTTTAACCACGTTCCGGGAGCGTAATTTAAAATAATCTTAAATAATATAAATATACTTAATTTATAATATTTATGTAGCGTTCACACTCAACTTAATTAAAAATATTTATAGTTTTATTTAAGTATAATACTTTTTCTTTATTTAATTCAGTGATTCTAACTAAAGCGCGCGCGAATACCGTATTTCATTCGCGTGGGTGTGGCAGTACCAGCGGCCACGTAAAAAAATTATTTTTTTACACTTTGAATATTATTCATTTATTTAATTCTATCGCTCACCTCTCTCTTTTTTTCCAGAACAACCAGTAAGACATTACTTCAGAGGATGAATGAATGAATGTAAATGAACGGATAGAAATGAATGCTAGTCTTGTACGGTCTCAGGTCGACCATTCCTAAGATGTGTGGTTAATTGAAACATAACCACCAAAGAGCACCAATATCCAGGATCTAGTGTTCAAATTCGTATAAAAGTAACTGCCTTTGCTAGGATTTGAACCTTAGAACTCTCTACTTCGATATCAGCTCTACAATTACCGCTCAACTGTGACGACATAAAAGACTTCAGCAGCTGTACGTCTAGCGCTTCTTGTGGTGAGAGGGGGTACTAATGACGCAATATACCCACATTAAGAGACTAGTTGATTTAGAACATTTTTTGGGGTGGGGGCGCATTTTACAAAAAAATAGGTTTCTTTTTGCAAATATTGTTATTTTTTAATTGTTAAAAAATGTGCTTACGAAAAATATGACATTAATTAGGCGAAATCTCGAGATACTGAGGTTGACTTTACTTTACAGACTGAACCCCTGGACTTTTTATGTTGAAAATTTACTGGCATTTCTATATATAGAAATAATTTGACCAAGTTTGGTAAAAAACGGTTCAGTAGTTCTGGAGATATAAGGTGATTTAGAAGCCAATACCAAATACACACACGTACATGTGAACATTACATCCGGAAAATTTCCATCCAGTTTTTTGGGTTTATCAGACGTCAAAATGTCAAGATCCGGTAAACCCGCATATATTCAAGTTGGACCAATTATAATACTTTCCTATCTAGAGCTATAGATCTGCTATAAGGCTACCTAGACAGAAAAGTAAAAAGAATCGCAATGTGTAAACTTACGTAGCCTTTATTATACCTTCTGATTTTGATATACACTTGTGTAAACGTTAAGTATGAAGATAAGACTAGAGCAATGATTTTAATCGGGAGAATGTAAAAATTATAAATTTTTCATTAATAACGTTATATGAAGAATATTTAAGGATAGTTTATTTTATAGTGATAGTTAACAGAAATCATATTTGAACCACGAAATTTGAGAATCTTTGACATGATTTTCTTGAGTTATGAAGATATATATTTATTTAATAAGATGAACAACAAATAAGCCACTTATAAAGCCAGTTAGGTTATAAATCAGCGGGTCGGCACTGTAACTGGAATTATCGTGAGGTGAACCAGTATTTTTCTTCGGGAATTGGCGTTTTGTAGCTCATTTACATGTAAATTAAATTTTTATTGCTTGTTCTAAATGGGTATTAAATGGTATAGAAAAAATATAATTGAAATGTGTAAGACAAGTAATGTAAATGATTTTTAATTTGTCATTTGAAATATCTTTTGAAAATGTATATATAATTAAAAGAATTTGTTTGAATATAAATAATATTTATCGTTTTATGAGTTACCTTAGCTTATTTTTATAATTTAATTAACATCGAGTTTATGCCAGTAACATTAAATTTTCATTTATTTCTATTATTACTACTACATTTTAAATTGAGTTTACGGTAACTTTCATATAATTTGGTAATTTCTTTGATTATAATTATTATTATTAGAATTTGTTAAATTATATATTACTTCATATAAAAATAAGTATTTAAAAAAAATAATATTGATTTAGGGAAACAATTTCACTCCTTCCTTCCTTTATTAATAAATTTGGCATAGGGTGATTTTTATCTTGAGAATAGCTGTGCCAGTTACGTTATGTCTTCATCTCATGTTAGGTTCCCATAAAATGTTTGATTATGAATCTAATTAACGTTTATTAATTTTTTTAAATTAACTTTTCGGAAATCGATTCCTTCAATCTCTCCATGATTTTATCCTTGTAGTTAGATAATAAGAAAAAAGTTTACAGTTATAATTTTAAATTTAATTTTTTTTGTGATTTGTAGTATTTTAATTAATTAATGATTGATGAAATAATTATATTTTTCTAACCGTTCTAATAACAGTTTTAGTTAAATAAATTTTAAAACAGTTTTAATAATGGGAAAATAAATTTTAAAATTAATACTCATAAGTACCTTAGAAAATTGTATTTAAGCAATAAGATATGGTGCATAATTTTTTTAAATTAATTTTGTGTCTTATACACATACATACACACAAAACTTAATTTAAAATATTTATATTTTTTTAAATATATTTTTCTTAAATTAATTTAATGATTATAACTAAAGCGCGCGCGCATACCGTATTTCATTTGGGCGGGTGTGGTGGAACTAGCGGCTACTTTGAAAACTTTTTTACGCTTTAAATATTATTCATTTATTTAATTCTACCACTCACCTGTGTCGTTACAACATAGCAGACAATTACAATAGCCCACCGGGTTGGTCTACTGGAGAAATCGTCATCGCAAATCATCTAATTTTGAAGTCAAGAGTTCCAAGGTTCAAATCCTAGTAAAGGCAGTTAGTTAGTGTTTTACAATTTGAATACTAGATCATGGATAACGGTGTTATTTGGTGATTGGGTTTTAGTTAACCACACATCTAAGGAGTGGTCGGTCTGAGTCTGTCACAAGCTGCACTTATTTTATATTAATACATATGATCCTCATTGATCCTCTGAAGTAATACTTTACGGTGGTTCCGGAGGCTAAAAAGAAAAAGTAAAAATAGTTCCAGCAGCTGTACGTCAGTGCTATACTAGCGCTCCTTGTGGTAGAGGGAGGTGATGCACTATACTCGCTTAGCTACTACTTTATTTAGAACATTTTTTCGGGTGGGGGTGCAATTTTGCAAATATTATTTTCTAATTGTTAAAAATTTGCCTAAGAAAAGTAAAACCTTAATATGGCGAAATTTTGAAATATTGAGGGTGATCTGGCTTTACAGCCTCACCCCATTGACCTTTGAAGTTGAAAATTTAATGGCATCGTTGCCCCATATATATAGAAATAATCTGACCAAGTTTGGTCAAAATTGGTCTAGTAGTAGTTCTGGAGATGCAAGGTGATTTAGAGGCCACACTGAACACATTTACATACGAACGTTAATATCCGGAAAATTTCCATCCGGTTTTTGGGGTTCCTTAAGGGTAAAAGAGTCAAGATCCAGTGAAAACCGCATATGCCCAAGTTGGACCGATTACAGTACTTTCCCTTCTAGAGATGTAGCTCTGCTATAGCTCTATCTAGAAGGGAAATTAAAAATGTTGACAACACATTATAGGAATTTTCCGTCAAGCGGCTTACACACACGCGCGCGCACATACACACAACTTAATTCAAAATATTGTTCATTTTACTTAAATATAATATTTTTTGTTTATTTAATTCAATGATTCTAACTAAAGCGCACGCGCATACTCTATTTCATTTGCGTGGGTGTGGCGATACTAGCGGTCACGCCAATTTAATTTTTAACCCTTTAAATATTATTCCTTTATTTAATTCTACCGCTCACCTCTCTCTCTCTCTCTCTCTCTCTCTCTCTCTCTCTCTCTCTCTCTCTCTCACTCTCTCCTTTTCTGTCTAGCCTCCGGAACTACCCTAAGGTATTATTACTTCAGAGGATGATATGTATGAATGTAAATGAACTGTAGTCTTGTACGGTCTCAGGTCGACCATTCCTGAGATGTGTGGTTAATTGAAACCAAACCACCAGAGAACACTGTTATCCAGGATCTAGTGTTTAAATTTGTATAAAAGTACTACCTTTACTAGGATTTGAAGCTTAGAACTCTCGACTTCGAAATCAGCTCGACATCTACCGCTCACCTGTGACGTTACAACATAGAAGATGACTGCAGTGACTGTACGTCAGTGCTACACTAGCACTCCTTGTGGTGCGAGGGGATACTAATGACGCAATATACCCACTGAGCTACTAGTTTATTTAATTCCTTTTTTTCGGGTGGAGGTACGATTTTGCAAATTTTTTTTGGAAATATTCTGTTTTAATTCTAAACAAATATGCCTAACATAAAGAAGACCTTAATTGGGCAAAATCTCGAGATACTGAGGGAGACCTGGCTCTACAGTCTCATCTCCGTCACTTTTTAAGTTGAAAATTTAATGGCACAATCAATATATATACTTAAATCTAGCAATAGCGAAGCATTGCCGGATTTGCTAGTATTCAATAAATAAAAATATACCTTTTTTCGATTTTTGGGAAGGGGGAATCTTGGGGCAAAATTTTTGTTAAAAATGGTAAGATAAGCATACATCATGTACTGAACTTAACATAAAGTGGGATTGTGTTTGTAAAATTTTGAGAAAATTGACCCCAAAATTTTACCAACAAATTGCCTCATACACACGTCTCTGTATAAAATTTCATTAAAATCTGTATCCAATCAAAATTTATTAACTTTCAAACATTCCAACACACGTACATATATACATACGTACAAACATTACCCCAACTTTCTTTTAGTTTTTGGAATCCCTGGGTCATGAAACGTCGAGAAACGCAATTTTGTCGTATTCTGATATTAGTTGCAGGGCGTGCCTAAGGCACGCCTCCGCAGCTATGCCCTCCGGGCGGGTTTTCCTGGCGGGCGGCGTCTCCGAATTAGGTGTCCAAAATTGATTACCTTTTGTGTAAAAAATTTTTTTTAAATGATGAAAATTGATCAAGGAAAAGCAAAAAAGTGGTTCGTCACCGTTCAGTTAAGCACCCTTCTTCATTAGGAAATAAGCTTTAGGGTGGGTTACCACCCTAAAATATCTGCTTGCACTTTTAAACTCTTTTCTTCAATAAACAAAAATCAGTATTCCACTTATTAGACCATCTAAAATTTCCATCCATCTAGACCATCCAAATTAATCAATTTATTATTTATATATTATATTCAATTTACGAGACAAATTAATTCGAAACTAATATTCCGAAAAAATCAATGGATTCTAAAAGGATAATATATAGTATTTTCAGTATCGATTTATTTTTATCGAAAGTAGTTGTTTTAAGATCTGCGACGATATTAGTTAATGAATTACGGTAGTAAAATTTATTAGTTTATTTTATAATTATTATTACTGTTGTTATTTATTGTTTATGAACATTTAAGAAAAAATCTTATGATTTTTTTTTGACGGGCAGTATGTTTAATCATGTAAGCATGTTCTTTCTTTTGCTCTTATTTGTTGGTGTTGCTTCTTCTTACTTATTATTTATAAACATTTAAGAAAAAAAAAATCATATGATTTTTTGACGTTATGCAATATGTTCGATCATGTAACCATGTTCTCAGCTAAGGGGGACGCATACACAGATAGACACACATACAAATGCCCTTTAGTAGGGTATTTGTATGTGCACCTTTTTTTTTACCTTCTTTCGACTTCTGAAACTGAAATACTTTTTTTACCGTAGCTTCGAAATTTTCCAATTATTGAATTTTTTCCGAAACATTTCCCTACAGTGAATTTCCTCTTTAGAAATTTGTTTTCTCTTAGGTTTTTTCTTTTTCTGTAAGCTAAATTAATTCAGTTTTTTCTGCTTTTAAGAATTCTATTTGTCAATTTTATTTAAAGAATGCTTTATTTGTCAATCTATTACTTCAATTCTTGAAAGATGCCGTTTTAAGTAAGAAGATATTTAAATAAATTTTTCTTTGTTATGAAATTGAAAAGTATTTTATTTTTGTTATATTTCGGAATTATTTTCTTTTCTCCAGGTTTAGTTTTCTTTCCTAGGTCTTAAAATTCTTCTTTCTCTCGATTCGATGTTTTGGACTATAAGTGCCAAATATTTTTATTAATAATTTTTTTTTTCTTAATGACGGAAGGCGACCGTCTTTTAAAATTTTGATTTGTAATTATTTCATCATGAAAGTAAACATTTTGATGGTATTTTTATAATTTCATTCATTTTAAAAATTTATCGAAATTTATTTTTTCCAATTCTTTATATACAATATAAAGAATTTTATATTTTCTCAATATTTTGAAACTTTTTTATGAAAAGGTTTGCTTCCTTTGACACCTCTCAAATTAAATTTTTGAAATATAATGAAACATGGTGTTAATTTGTTTTTAAAGGAGTACCTAAACACTAATTTTCACCTTCAGTTCCAGAGATTTAAAATGTTTGTAAAAAAAAAACTTCTTTCTTCATTCCTTTATAGACGAAATTTTCAAAAATCCTTCTTTAGCGGGTACCTCTTTATAAAAATAATTACCATTCAAAATTTACGTATCTAATTTTAGAGGTATGAGCTGTGCATTGATCAGCCAAGATATTTTGTTTTATGCATACATAAAACATATTGTCGCCGAATGGCTTCAACGGCATGTGGCACTTACTAACCTTATGGTGGCCCTGAAAAGGGCCGTCTTTGTCGTCGATTGGCTTCAACAACTCGTTGTAATTGCTAACCTTTAGGGTAGCCCTAAGAAGGGCTGTTGTCGTCGAATGGCTTCGACGGTTAGTAATCCATAACCTTGTAGTGGCTCTGAAAAGGGCCGTTTTTGCGTTAGCTCTGAGAAAAGCTGTTGGGTCCGGAAGCTGGTCTCCGGCAAAGTCGGGGAGTTGCGGTTCGTTCATTGAAGTCCGACCGGGCTTTCCCTCAGCGGCAGTTGGATCTCCACTACAGCGTGGCAGTGGTGGCCCCACAGCCCTGCAGTGTCGGGTCGGCGTCGGTCGTCCTTCGCTGGCGCGGCCGAGGCGGTTCTCCCCGAGCTATCCCACGCTGAGCCGGCTACTGTCGCCAAGTCCGCCGGCGAGCTGGAGCTGGAGCTGGAGCGGAAAGGTAGCCTCCGCGTTCAGCGATTCCCTCGGCGGGCCGGCCAGGCCTGCTGCTCCGGCGGGAATGTTGGCATCCGCCGGGAGGTCCCACGTTGAGCCGGCCAGGGAACTTCTTCTGTCTTCTTCAATCATCCTCTTCTTCTTATTGGTCTTCTTCAGATGGTATTCGACGATGAATTGCCTTCACTCTCGTGGTGCACGTTTTTTTATTGGAGCCACCACTCTCAAGTGGTGGGGCTGCATCGCCGCTATGGTAGGAGAACTGCGCGGCGGTAGTGGTGCTTGTATCAGTGCGTCCGTATACTGTGCGCCAGCTCGCATCTGAGTTGCCATTTTGTTTACCCGCCGATATTAAATTAGGAGTATATGTGGTAACAATATAAATATTATTTCCGATTATTCCTCTTAAGGAGAGCCTGTGAACTTGGACTAACCATGGCTTTACTTCCTTCTTGTCTTTTCTTTTTTGCTAACAAACTTAACTAACATAACTTAGTGCTCCTGTCATTTTTTTTATTGATTGGCGCTGATAAGTCCTGATTCATCTTTAGTGTAATGTTGTGTAATCTTCCAGTAGTTGATAGAAAAACCTCTTCATTCCCAAAACCTCTTCATTCGTTCACTATATTTCTTCCTCCTTCCTCCTTCTATCTTCTTCCTACCGTTTCTCTTTTTTAATCAATTTTCTTATTTCCAATTTCCTTTCTACCTTTCCTTCTGTCCTTAATTTCTTCTTCTGAGATGTTCAGTTCTTTCAGATCGTCTTGTTTCTTTCATCCAAATAGACTTTAATTTACTTGCGTTGTCGATGTTGAAAATTTTTTTAGCGAGTCTGTCTTCACCCATCCTGCATAAGTCCGCAGAATTGCAGACGTCTTATTCTAAAGTTGTCGGTGATGGTGTCTGTGTTTTGATATAATTTTTTTGTGGGTAGTTTGATCCAGGTTCCATCTATTGAGGACCGCACCGTGGATTTTCCTGAGGATTTTTCATTTTTTCTTCTCAATTTCATGAATTTTGATCATTCCTCTGATCACTGTGGTTTCTGCAGGATACAAGGCCTCCGGCAAAAACAATTGTGTTGTAATGCCGTTGTTTCGCACTACAAGATAGTGCCCTTTTGTTATAGTGATTATATATATATATATATATATATATATATATATATAATATCATGTAAAGGTCTATATATGTATAGACCTTTATAAAATTATTTTCTTGAGTTTAAAACTGTAATTATATCGTTAAAGACGATTGTAGTACGACAAATGATTGTATATATTTAATTTTAACTACAGTTAGATAAAAAATGAAATATTATTCAATATATCATCTCATTTTCTTTTCTTTAACTGTTTTAACTTTCTCTTTTTAAATCTGGTTCTACTTATAGTTAATATATGGAATATAACGAAGACTGATTGTTTTTAAAACTACTAGTTAAATTACTTACATACATAATAAAAAATAAATTGTAATTACTTTGAAAATTTAAAGTTTAAATTTAATTGTTAGCTATAAGTTTTATTACATTTTTTCAATAACATCTGTAATATATGATTAGAAAGTGTTATTATAATTAACCAAACAAATGTGTTTTAAACCATGAGTTGTATTTTGTAATGAGTTCAAATTATTTCATAACTACAGTTGTCAACCCTTGAGGTGTTTGAACTCGGAAAGCCTCGTGTTGTGAATATTATAATAATAATAATGCGGGCGCTCGTTTGATTAAATTTTTTTCTTTTTGTTTGTACTTGTGTGCGAGTAGACTTATGAATGATTAACATGGGTGATAGTGTTTGTGTGTGTGTGTGTGTGTGTGTGTGTGTGTGTGTGTGTGTGTGTGTGTACATGCGCGTGAGTGTGTATGAAGAGAGCATCATGGCATTCATGCAAAAAGTTGTATATAGTGATTTGATCAGGTGTTTGTAGTCGATTATATAGTTCAATGCAAACTTCTATATACGTAATTTCAACACCTACTCCAACGCAAAAAAAAAATAATAATAACAATAATAACAGTTTAGTTATACACGAATAATTGAATACAAGGTAGGACCAAATATGTAAATACGACTTAAAATATTGTTTCGGTCACAATTTATATGCATATTTTATTTACAATTAATTCTAATACTATTTTGTAATATATCTCTCTGTGTGTTGGTTGTGGTGGAGCTACCTATCAGTAGGCGGTAACGAAATATATCTTTTTTTATCGATTATTGTTATTTTAGTAGGTGTACTGAAATGTATGAAAACATTATCACTTTCTTATATCTATTTTAACATTTTCAGCGATTCTCATAAATATTCCAGGCAATGAAATAGACGATGCGATCGCCAAGGAAGCGATCAAAGTATACGATTCGTTGCAATTAAATATCTTTGTGAAGATCAATATAGTAAAACGAATTGTTGAGCATTATGAAAAATAAAATGCTACACGTTAAAGCTAATATATTAACATTACTATTATTATGTTCAATTCGAAACAGTCATTTTTTGAGTTTGAACTTGAGGAAATGGAATTTATATATATATGTACTGTAAGTCAATTATTATCCGCAATGTAGTAATAAATACAAATAGGAAACTTACATGTACATAATTTTTCAACGTAGTCTCCTTGAATTTCAACGCACTTGGTTCATCGTTGCACAAACTTCCTGATGCCCTCATAAAAGAAGGTTTTCGGTTGAGTTGCGAGCCAGGAATGCGCTTCTTTCATTGTTTCGTCCAACGTAAATTGACGGGCCTTTAATGCTTCTTTGAGAGGACCAAACAAGTGGTAGTCAGAAGGGATAAGATCAGGACTATACGGAGGATGAGGCAGTACTTCAAAGTTGAGTTTCTGGAGCGTTTCAGCAGTGCGGGCAGCAGTATGTGGACGGGCATTGTCGTGCAATAACACACCTTTCGATAGCAGTCCTCGTCGTTTGCTTCGAATTGCAGACTTCAGCTTGGCAGTAAGCATCTCACTGCAACGCGCACTGTTTATTGTCGTGCCTCTTTCCTCATAATGTTCCAGTACTGGGCCTTGTCAGTCCCAAAAAACCGTAAGCATCAGTTTTCCTGCGAATGGTTGGGTCTTGAACTTTATTTTGCAGGGTGAATTTGGATGTTTCCATTCCATACTCTGCCGTTTAATCTCCGGCTCGTAATGATGGATCCGTGTTTCGTCACCAGTGATGATTCTGTCTAAGAAGATGTCCCGTTCGTTACCATAGCGATCCAATTTTGGCAAATGTCCAAGAGCGTTTGCTTATGCAACTGTGTGAGTTGTTTTGGGACCCATCTTGCATAGACTTTATGAAACCCAAGTCTGTTGTGGATGATTTCGTACGCAGAACCGTGACTAATTCGCAGGCAATAACACAGTTTTCGATAGCAGTCCTCGTCGTTTGCTTGGAATTGCAGACTTCAGCTTGGCAGTAAGCATCTCACTGCAACGCGCACTGTTTATTGTCGTGCCTCTTTCCTCATAATGTTCCAGTACTGGGCCTTGTCAGTCCCAAAAAACCGTAAGCATCAGTTTTCCTGCGAATAGTTGGGTCTTGAACTTTATTTTGCAGGGTGAATTTGGATGTTTCCATTCCATACTCTGCCGTGTAATCTCCGGCTTGTAATGATGGATCCGTGTTTCGTCACCAGTGATGATTCTGTCTAAGAAGTTCGTTACCATAGCGATCCAATTTTGGCAAATGTCCAAGAGCGTTTGCTTATGCAACTGTGTGAGTTGTTTTGGGACCCATCTTGCATAGACTTTATGAAACCCAAGTCTGTTGTGGATGATTTCGTACGCAGAACCGTGACTAATTCGCAGACGATGTGCCACTTCATCAATAGTTACTGGTCTGTCTAAGAAAACCATGTCACGTGCACACTCAATGTTTTCCTCATTTGTGGCGGTAAACGGTCGTCCGGCTCCTTCGTCGTGCGTAACAATTGTGCGACCATTTTTGAATTTTTCAAATCATTCATACTTTCTGTTGCGGCAACGGAAAGGATCACTGAACGTTGCTTTTCTTTGGTGCAAACAGAAAGCGGACCAGCCATGGTTAACGGCAGAGCAGCGATAATGGAACTAACCTAGCAACATCAAACCTGCACAGACATAACAATTAAACCACGCATGCGTCATCTACGCAACACGACAGTACTACCAACATAAACAAAAATATAACTAAATTGCGGATAATAATTGACTTACCCTTGTTTATCTTTGAAATCGTCGGCTGATGCGTAAACATGCCTCCAATTTTATGTAATGGTTCTTTACAACATCCTTGATTGATATTGTATTGCATTAAATTATGTAAAAAAAATAGAAAAATATTTCATGAATTTTCCGGCTATTAATAAAAAAAATTTAGAGTTAGAACTAAAAAAAATGTTTTAGTGGTGGGGAATAAATTTTAAGAAATATTTTTCCAAAAATATTCATATACAGAACTTTTTTCTAAATTTAACAGCCCTTTCAATAAAGCTAAAATAAGAAAAAAAAACTTTTCTGCGTTTTAGGTCCGGCGGCTATAATTTAAAAAAGAGCCTGCTGGTGACAATTTTGTATTGTATTTTTTTTTAATTTTTATTCTAAATCGGTTTCATATAACTATAATTATTATTATAATTTAATTTTTTATAATTATTAAAAAAATAATTATTTTTTAATTAATTATAATTTATATCTAAATCGGTTCAGCCGTTGAGTTGGGTGGAACACACATACATAAATCCTAAATAGTTACATTCCTTACAGTCGTGTAAAAAAATTATAGATATTTCTTCATAGCTCTACTCGTATACATGAAGTATAAACCTACAAAAAATTTTAATATTTAAATCGAAGGGCGTTAAATCAAAAAAACAAAAAAAAATACGTATTTCAGTTTTAATTATGGGGTTGATTTTTTGAAAAACGTTTAGTAAAAGTAACAAACTTGCTTTAATAAAGTTTTCTCTATAATTTCACTGAAGAAAATCGAAATTTCGTTTTTTTCGTGATATCCTTCTGTTTTATTTTTTAATCCAACTTATTTTTATACATATAAATAAAAATAAACAGAACATGTTAATAATGTGAAAACGTTTTATTATAGACGTGATAGTATATATATATATATTTTCTTGAGGAAACTTTATTAATATATTTCATAATATAATCTAATCGTTGTACCAAATACGTCACTACCTAAATTTTCTATAGTGAATAAACTATCACAATAACGTCATCCGGTGTTTTTATAATATTATCTAACTTACAGTGGTTATATTTGGAACGACATCAACATTAGGTTACAATATATATATATATATATATGAATTAATGTAACAGCTTATAATGTTGAGTCTCCCCCTGTGTACGTCAACTGTAGTTATATAGTGGTCCACTGTTAGCCAATAAATATTAGTTGAACAGGTTGTTGGGAGTGTGGGTTATACGTACAGACATGGATAGAAGAGTAAATTACGTGTCTCCTGTGTTATTTAAGATTATAATATATGACGTATTCAGTTCTATTCTAGTCTCTTTGATTATATATATTATTTTGTAACTGTTCAAAATTAAAATAAAAGTTCTTTGATATTTTACATTATTCAAATATCATATATGATTTTAATAAAAATGATTGCCTAATGCAGGTTTTATCAAAAATTAAAAATTTTACCCTTTTCGACGATGAAGAAATCATCTTCAGTAAATTCAAAACATTATTTTTTTTAAAAGATACAAAATTAAAATAAAATAGTCTTTTATGGTTATCAGATATGAAATTATTAAAAGTTACTGCGTATTAAATAGTAATTTAAAAAAAAAATGCTAAGGTTAATTTTAAGGTTTAACGTTTTAAGTTTAAGGTTATTTTTCTTTAAAATAAAAATTCTACTTAATACGTTTCTTTATCAAAAAATTCAAATATTTAATACTTTCGATGGTAAGCATCTTCAGTAAAATCAAAACATTACTTTTTTTTTTAAAGACACAAAATTAACATAAATATATATATATATATATATATATATATATATATATATATATGAAGGGTAAATAATAAAGATTTAAGAATTAATTTTTATGAAATTTTATTTGTATATCTGTATTGACATTGAAAAACAACAAAATTAAATATAACAATAAAATCAAAAATCATAAATATACACTTTTTAAATTATTGTCTTTTAAATCAAATAGATGAATCATAAATATACAAACATTTTAAATTAATATTTAATTTCATTTAAAATTTAAATTATTTATGTATCCAAAAACCAGAAAACAGGTTTAACAGAAAAAAAATCGGAATATTAATTTTTTTTCTTATTCTATAAAATAAATAAATAAAAAATGTAAGGTCAAAAGACTATTTATTAATAATTTTCAATTCATCAGTTGTAAAAGGTTAAATTTTATGCTTTACCAAAACACCAGGAAAGTTCATAGCCATCATAGACAGTCTTTTAATAATATTTTTGTAAATTAATTCATTAATAAGATTAATATATTTTTTCGTCTTAGCTAACAGTTTTTACTTTTTATAAATATTTTTTTTTTAAATTTAATTTCAAAACTAAATTCACTGAGAAATAAAAAAAAATAATAATTTTGTAATTTTCCTTAAAATCGAATTTCTAAAAACAAATTTTAACTAAAAAATTTAATTACATTTATTCGGAGCAGGTTAAAAAAATCAAAATTTATAGGATTGAAGAAATATTATTTTTAAAGGTATTATTTCTAATTTCATAAGCATTCGTATATAAAAATGTATTTTTGTTTGTTTGTCCCGTATGCTTGCCTATACATTCATCCAAATTTTCGTGAATTGTGCGCACGTCCGTGAAGGTTTCTGTATTAGTTTAGACCCGTTAGGTAGCGCTGCGGTACAGATATTTTGAGAAATTGTGTTTTTGGTTCGATTTAGCTCATATTCAGAATATGTGTTACTTACATGGAAAGAAATACCTCTGCAGAAAAGTGGACCCTATAGATGTCGCTGGGGTTGAGATATTTATGCATTTGTGGTTCGATTTACTCATATTCAGAATATATATTAGTTACGTGAAAATAAATATTTCTGCAAACACTATTCCCGCTAGATGGCGCCGGTGTCGAGATATTTACGAAAAAAACAAACAGATATACAATCATACTTTCTTCTTCTATGTGCATAAAAGGCAATGTTCGTATGTGTATCCGCTATAAACTAAAAAACGACTGGACCGATTTACGCGTGGTAAAAAAAAGGGAGAAATCGGAAAAGGGGAAAAAGGGGAAAGTAAAATAGGGAAAAGGGGAAAAGGCAAAAGGGGAACGGGACAAAAAGAGAAAAAGGAAAAAAATTAAAACGGGATAAACTAAATGTTAAATTTTGTGACGTTCTCTATAATGTACATTTTTAAAAATGTTTTATCAAACTTTCAGTTGTGTTCATTTAATCTATATATATATATATATATATATATATATATATATATGCACTCAAATCTGGCAATAGCGAAGCATTGCCGGGTCTGCTAGTTTATTTATAATATGATTTAAAATACTGTTATGTTTTAAATACCATACTTTTATGGAAAAAGCAATTTGGATTTAAGGTAAAAAGCAATAATAATACAGTTTTAAATAATAAAAAGAAGTAATATCATATGCTATCCAGCGGAAGCTAAGGGGTTAGTCTCTCATCTGTATACGAGAATATAATCCCAATAAATATTATTTTAGTCGAAGTTTTCCTAATAATTTTTTTTTTTTAAGATAACGGATGAAAACTCTTTAAATATCCAATAAGTTTAGACTGTATTTTATAATACCATAAAAACCGATACATATTTACTCGTATATATAAATCACTCCTGAAAGTGCATTGCATTTTTCAAGAAATAAGCATTTCATCCCGGTTTAATAGCAAACTGAGGAATTAATTGGTTTCCAGTTACCTTCTACGCAAAAATCAATTTGGAAATACACATTAAATTCAAAACCCACGGAAATTGTCGTAATTTATAGGCCTACAAATGGAACTTTATTCTGTTCAACAAAGGGACTTTGTTTTTTTCTTTTTCTGTTTAGCCTCCGGAACCACCGTATGATATTACTTCACAGGATGAATGAGGATGATATATATGAATGTAAATGAAGTGTATTCTTGAACAGACTCAGGTCGTCCATTTCTTAAATTGGTTGTTAATTGAAAACCAACCACCAAAGAACACGGGTATCCACGATCTAGTATTCAAATCCGTATAAAAATAATTGCCTTTTTCGAAATCAGCTGATTTTCAATGAAAATTTCATCACTAGACCGACCCGATGGATCTCATCAAAGGGATTGGTGATTAATATCATTACTCTCATAGAAAACAATCCAGAATAATTGCATTATGTACAGCCGGTGTATTATGTATATTAAAGACGTAGGAAACTGAGATAGGTAGTGTAAAAAACAAATTAATGTACCTCTTCTGTTAAGACAATATATTATATATACATTTCCTTTATTAAATAGGGGGAAAGCTGAATTTATAGAATTAAATTGACTTTGATAAAAACTTAAGTATTATTTTTAGGCAACCACAGTTTCAAACGTAGGATAGACGTAGTTATCATATAAGTAAATTAAATAACTGAAACTTCCAAATCTGATTGTACTAGATGTATAATGTTTTCAGGATGAAAATCTATTTAAGTATACACATAGATTCAATTCTGTTCAAGCGTGAATTCCTGAGAATCAAATGTGTTAAATAAGCATATATTTTCTACATGAAGTATCTTCTCTTTCTACGACTACTATAGAACTAAATTTAATTTATATATAAAGTAATTAATGTGTAAGTTTAATGCCGAACATATTATTTTGTGACATAAATATAAAAATTAAAATAAGTTAAATTCATATAATGTAATAGAAAGTTAATTTATATCTTCCATTGAGTTTTTTTATTAGTGTATTTATCATTAGTAACGATTTCACCTTCCCCGAAGTAATGCATAGAATTACAAATGACGATTTATGTCACTATTGTCCCCAGACAGACATACAACCTTTCTGCATGGTGTCTGCACTTATTTGATATTAAGTATTTATTTCAGTCGTAAATCTTACAAGTTGTTTTCAATTGCTTAAATAAATAAAGTCACTGGTTTTTTTTACATATTATTATTATAAATAAAAAATTTTTGAAATTTGTTTTTCAGGTTTTGTTTTTATATTATGTATTTTTTTACATCTATAATTATAAAATTTACAACCCGTTTTTTTTAAAAAATGACTAAAAACTACACCGTTTGATATTTGGTCATTTTTTTTTAGTTGTCAGCACAAAAACTTGATTGCGTAAGAATTAAATATGTTTGCTTTAGTAATTTATAAATTACTATATCATTTATATCATTTAATTACCATTATCATTTAGCTATAGCTAAATGATTTTTTTTTTTCACTAAAAAAATTCGAATGGTCAGTCTATTTATTTGGAATTATTCAATTAACTTACTCAGCTCTATAGCTTTACTGTGTAGCTATTGAAGACTATATGATGTATAAGGGTACATGTGATAATTGGATCAGATTTTGCATGAAGAGGTTTTTACAGGTCTTGATGTTTCATGAACCTCCCAAAAAAATTTAGTATTAGAAAAATTTCGGTAGGATGTGTATACTTAGGTATGTTTGTGTTAATGATCTGATCTGTTTTTTGCTTGAGATTTACAGATTTAATTGAAGGATATGATAAAATTTGTCAGGATGATTTCTATGTATAGTGCAATGATATGATTTAATTTTGGGTCGCAAGTAATTAAAAGGACAAAGAGATACGGATCGTATGATAAGCCAAACTCATAAGTTTATTTTACACTCTAATTTTATTTTACACTTTTAAACGACTCTAAGTTTCTTAAGAAGAGCTTTTTTTCTTACGGGCGGTGTTTTATATATTATTAGTATAATATATAGTAAACATAAATAAAATTTAAAAACATTAAAATAATGTAAAAAAGTAAATATAAAAAATGTAAAAAGTAAATTTGACTTCTTTATTTTGGTGATCCGAAAACGCATCTGATGTGGACACATCAGATCCTTGTACACCTATTAAATTACATATACACATTTTTTTTTTTTTTTTAATAGAAAGGACAAAAACTTTTTTTTCACCACTAACTTCTGCTTGTTTCATATTTTTTTATTGTTATTATAAATTATTTATTATTTATTATTTATTATTTATTATTTATTATTTATTATTTATTATTTATTATTTATTATTTATTATTTATTATTTATTATTTATTATTTATTATTTATTATTTATTATTTATTATTTATTATTTATTATTTATTATTTATTATTTATTATTTATTATTTATTATTTATTATTTATTATTTATTATTTATTATTTATTATTTATTATTGTTATTATAATTTTTTTTACAATCAGAGCTAATAATTATTAATAAATATATATCTAAATAAAAAAAAATGTAATGAAGTCGGGTTCGAACCGATGTGCCTTCCCTTGTAAGATCCAAATATTTCATTAATTAAAATGTTGTTTGGCTACAACTCTGGAACGAATGAATATAAGTACCACTTATGATACACCTTTGAAAAGATCTCAATGAGGGCTTATTAACTGCAGCTAAGAAAAAGTCCAAAATCCAATTTTTTTGGATTTTGAGTTTTTTTTGGACATTTTTGGTCAAGTCGATTGTAATAAACAGAGAGACATACAACCAGATGTTACAAAAGCCCTAAAATCCAAAATTTCAACAATCTACGGCTAATCGTTTTTGAGTTATGCCAGTTACATACGTACTTGCATAACTCAAAATTTCGCAAAAATTAATAATTGAAAAATGTCTTTTTACTTCCTTGTACGAAGTAAAGGAAGTATTTTTATCCCTAAACATGTCGGTTTTCAAATTTCAACGGAAATATCCATTTTGATCATCCCGGAATCCATTTTGATTAGTTTTGGCGTACGTATGTGTATACCTCACATAATTAAAAAACGATCAGCTGTAAGATGTTGAAATTTTGGATTTACGACTGTTGTAACATCTAGTTGTGGACCTTCTCTTTTGATTCCAATAGACTGGACCATAGTGTCCAAAAAAGCTCAAAATCCAAAAAAAAATAGAATTTGGTGTTTTTTTAACTGCAGTAATAAACCCCCATAAATGATGTATTGTTGAATAAATTCCAATCCTATTCAACAATACATCATAAGTGGAACTTATTTTCCTTGGTTTCAGAGTTATAGCCATATAAAATTTTAATTAATGAAATATTTGAATCTTACAAGGAGAAAACACATCAGTTCAAATCTGACTTCATTTCCTTTTTAACTTTTTTTTTTTTAATTTAAATATATTGATTTATTAATAATTATTAACACCTGATTGTAAAAAAAAATTGACAATAAATCATAATTCAATAATAACAATAAAAAATAAAAAAAAAAAAAAAAAATATGAAATAAAAATCAGAAGTTGTTAGTGAAATACTTTTACTTTTCATTTAAAAAAAATGTTTATATGTAATTTAATAGGCGTACAAGGAAGTCATGTGGTTCAACATCAGATTTTCATAATATTTTAAAGATGTTGTTTTTAACTGAAGAATTATAATATGGAATATTTGTGATTTAAATATTTTATCTGCGTATTTATATTTATTTCTATTATTTGTATAGTGATTAATTTAGATTTCGATATTATCTTTTCTTGCTTTATATATATATACATATATATGTAGAGTATAAACGTTTCGTGCTTGAAAAATTATAAAACTACTAGATCAATTTTACTGAAATTTAGATATGCTTTAGCAGTACATATAAAATTTTTATGTAGATTGGTTGAGTCGTACCTGAGTTAAGCTCAATTTAAAGTTGAAAAGATTTGAGCGGCGCAAGTTAGAATCGTTGTTTGTTGTGATGCTGAAAGTCGGAACGTTGACGTTGCGCAAATTTTTTTTTTATAAATTTATTGATGACTTAAAAAGAGTTACAATTTAATGAAGTATTAAAAATGACTGCTTAGGATGGTTTTATTATTTTAATAAGCTTCTTTTAATTGCATATCTTCTGTATTGTTTTTCAGAAAACTTTTTTTTTAATTAATTTTTTCATTTTAAAGCGATTAAAAGTATCAATTAGAGATAGTATATATTATGCATTACACGTAGAATAAAAGGTACAATTAATTTGATCATTTCTTCCATAAATCTCATCTTTCGAATGGCAGCGCGCACGTAAATCATTTCAGATACAAATGAAAGTAATCAATATTGCTTTCTCTTATGTTCATAAAACCAGTCTCTATAGTTAACAGATTGAAGGTGATACTTGTAGTGCAGACAATATTATATATTTTAGAGATTTGGCATGCTGAAGAAAAAATCTGATGTGAACACCACATAAGTTCCTTGAACGCCTATTAAATTACTTATATACTTTTTTTTTTAAATGAAAAGTACATCAAATTTTATTTCTCTAATAACCTCTGATTTTTAATTTTTATTTTATTTTATTGTTATTATTGAATTATGATTTATTGTCAATTTTTTTTTTTTACAATCAGATGTTAATAATTATTAATAAATCAATATATTTAAATTAAAAAAAAAAAGTTAAAAAAAGGAAATGAAGTCAGATTTGAACTGATGTGTTTTCTCCTTGTAAGATTGAAATATTTCATTAATTAAAAGTTTATATGGCTATAACTCTGAAACCAAGGAAAATAAGTTCCACTTAGGTGTATTGTTGAATAGGTTCCAATGAGGGTTTATTACAATTTTTATTTTATTTTATTGTTATTATTGAATTGTTATTTATCGTAAAACGTTTTTTACAATCAGAGGTTAATAATTATTAATAAATAACTGTATGTAAATCCATACTTGGCGTTTATAGACCTAGAAAAGGCATTCGATAACGTAGACTGGAATAAAATGTTCAGCATTTTAAAAAAATTAGGGTTCAAATACAGAGATAGAAGAAAAATTGCTAACATGTACAGGAACCAAACAGCAACAGTAATAATTAAAGAACATAAGAAAGAAGCCGTAATAAGAAAGGGAGTCCTACAAGGATGTTCCCTATCTCCGTTACTTTTTAATCTTTACATGGAACTAGCAGTTAATGATGTTGAAGAACAATTTAGATTCGGAGTAACAGTAAAGGTGAAAAGATAAAGATGCTACGATTTGCTGATGATATAGTAATTCTAGCCGAAAGTAAAAAGGATTTAGAAGAAACAATGAACGGCATAGAGGAAGTCCTACGCAAGAACTATTGCATGAAAATAAACAAGAACAAAACAAAAGTAATGTTTTGTTCTGAGAAGAAAAGATTAGAAGCTTTTGAAATGTGGTGCTATAGGAGAATTTTAAAAATCAGATGGTTGGATAAAGTGACAAATGAAGAGGTATTGCGGCAAATAGATGAAGAAAGAAGCGTTTGGAAAAATATAGTTAAAAGAAGAGACAGACTTATAGGCCACATACTAAGGCATCCTGGAATAGTCGCTTTAATATTGGAAGGACAGGTAGAAGGAAAAAATTGTGTAGGCAGGCCACGTTTGGAATATGTAAAACAAATTATTAGGGATGTAGAATGTGGAGGGTATACTGAAATGAAACGACTAGCACTAGATAGGGAATCTTGGAGAGCTGCATCAAACCAGTCAAATGACTGAAGACAAAAAAAAGTATGTAAATTAAAAAAAAAAATAACGTTAAAAAAGGAGATAAAGTTTGATTCGAACCGATGTGCCTTCCGCTTGTAAGATTTAAATATTTAATTTATTAAAATTTTATTTGGTAATAACTCTGGAACCAATGAAAATAATTTCCACTTATGTTATATCGTTGAAAAATTCTCAGTGAGGGCTTATTACTGCAGTTAAGAAAAAGTCCAAAATCCAATTTTTTTTGATTTTGGGATTTTTTTGTTAACTCTATTCCAATCAAAACAGGAGGTGCACAACTAGATGTTACAAAAATCCTAAATCCGAAATTTCAACATCCTATGGCTGATCGTTTTTGAGTTATACGAGATACATACGTACCTACAGACGTCATGGGAAATTAGTTAAAATGGATTCAGGGATGGTTAAAATGGATATTTCCGTTGAAATCTTAAAACCGTAATTTTTCGCGATCACCATACTTCCTTTACTTCGCACAAGGAAGTAAAAAAGAAGATTACTGGAAACCACTTCCTTCCTCAAACCTTTAAGCATGATGTGCTTATCATTCTTAATAATAACTACCCGAATTTCACATAATGACTGATTTTATTATCTGGTAATCAGCAACATTGTAGTTTTGGTATCAATATGCGTATTCCATTTTATAAATATTAATGGAAAGAATTTTACAATAATATACGTATTTATCTTGAACATATCATTTAAAATAAATAAGTCTTTACTTTTTTTTTAATTGGTTTAAAAATCAATTACATAATTAGTTGCATTAACTTGTACACCTGGATTTTGTATCGAGTACCATAAAGGGAACCCGTTTTTTTTCTTAAAATAACTTTTATTTCTTTTTAATTAGTCTTTTCAAGGACATACAATAATTTTATCTCAACATTATTGGATACATGTTCGTGGTTTTATTCTTTTCTTTTGAGTAGATGATAACGGTATTAACTTTTTTTTAAAAGTTGTTTTTGAAGTACATAATCGATTTATTAACTGAAATGAATAAAATTATTTAAATTTTGTTGTTTAAAAATTCTGAACTTATAAAAATAATATAAATTTCTACATTTTATTGACCTAATTTTCTCTTACTTGAAATTAAAAATTTCAAAACTTTTGATCGGTATCTTAAATAATTTCTTTTAATCGTGTTCCATACCTTGTAATAATTTATTTTATTATTTTATTTTCACGGACTGAAAATTAAATTATCATGAATTGCAGTAAGTTAAAATAACTATAACTTAGTTTATCATTTAAATAAATATTACCCTTTTCATTTATAAAATATTTAAGTAGTCCCTTTAAGCTAAATTTCTTATTGCATTATAATTTTAAAAGTGGCTGTATTGAGTACATAATTATGTTAATATAAAATTGTCGGTTTTAAACAAAGTATATTTCTTATGAACATAAAATTATTTAAAAGATTTGTAGGTGTTGGCTAGCTGATATTTAAATTTATTTTATAGCTCATGGCTATTAAGGTAAACACATTAAAAATATCTTTCAATTTATCATATATTCTTTTTTTATTCTTAACTCATTTTTACTGTTTTCATGTTCATACTTACGATTTCTGTTAGATTAATATATGTTTTTCACTTCGAATTCTTACATCTATGTGTTTTTATCTTCGTTTATTTATTTTTTATCTCTCCTTCAATCTAAATTTTTATATTCTTTCCTTCCATTTTTATTCTTTGTATTCCAGCCACTGCTGAGCATTGGAGGTTTACTGTAACGAGTACTAAGCGTTCGGGAATGAATCATCTTCGTTTCTTTGTAAGGAAAAAAGTTAGGATGTTTAATAAATCTGTAGCAAAGTTTTAATATTGGTATGATGTTCGATCTATGTGTTTTTTTTTTTTAAATCAAACACAATAAGATTAAATTGGACCTCGTAGTTGCCACTAATATGATTGCGTTGAAGGAAGTCTATTTTTTTTTTCTGTTTATCGTATCTCGTTTTACGATCTCTCTGTAATTTTTAATTAAATGATTAAGTTCTGGTTAGATTGCATTTCCTGTTATTTATTGTACATTATTTCTCTTTTTTATTCTTGTCTTTTTTTACTGATCTCCAATATTTTTTTATTCACTCTTCTAATTTCACGATGTATTCAAGACAATTGGTTATGCTCTTTTTTTTGTTGTAAATTGCGCTAATTACATTTTTATTCTCCTAATTAGTTTATTTTTCAGTGAGTGTTTATTTAATTTTTTTCCAATTTCCTTAAAGCCCACATCTTACTTACTTTCAATCTTTCTTTGTTATTTTTTCTTTAGCATCGTTGTTTTACATCCATATACATTCTGAATACTATCTTTCTTCAAGTTAGTGATTCCTTCTACGTGATTTCTGTTGTGATTTTTGTTCTAGTTCTACTATTTTAGTCTGATATTAACATCTTCATGAGTAGCATATTTGTACTTGTTTCCTTGCTGAATTTTTCTTTGTTTTATGTAGATATTGGTTTATTATCTTTTACGCACATTACTTTAGTTTTCTTATCACTATTATTATTATTGTACCATCCTCAAGTTAAGGTTGGCGACCACTATATAGGTACTTGTATTCACAACTATTACAAATATAATTTATTTGATATACAAATAAAACCCTTCTCTGTGGTTGCACAGGCATGTTATAATTTATCGTCCTACACCTCAATTTTTGTAAATCTTTGTATAATCTCTTACAGAAGTCTATAACGTTATTCTCACTTTATATGATCAAAATATCATAATTTGAGTGCTTTTTTCGTTGTTATTAATTCTATTTTTGTTGAGATTTACGTATGATCTCATTTTTAACTCTCTCTGTTCTGACCGGGTTCGAATTCCGCTCAAGCATAGCATTTTTCACACGCTACAAAATTCATTTACCACTTATCTAGTAACTGAAAAAGGGTGTAAGCCTGTTGTTACTGTGTAAAAAAAATAAAATTATTAATTAATTTTTACCTCTTTATTATGTTATAATTTCCTTTAATTATCAAATTTTCATGAATTGCGTATTTTATTGTTACCTCATAACAACATCGAGCCTTATCTACTACCAACCTTTTAAAACTAATTTCCCTTCCTGTAACATTTATCGTTTAATTATTTTCTAGAGACTTTTTATTGAATTTTCAAAATTAGCCCTAAGTATGGTATAAAATAGGTAACATCCATAGATTACTTAAATTTACCTTATCAAACTATTAATTTTTACTTCCTTGTACGAAGTAAAGGAAGTATTGTGATCACGAAAAATTTCGATTTTCAAATTTCAACGGAAATATCCATTTTGACCATCCCTGAATCCATTTTGACAAGTTTCGGCGTTACATCTGTACGTACGTATGTATGTACCTACGTATCTTACATAACTCAAAAACGATTAGCCGTAAGATGTTGAAATTTTTTATTTTGGACTGTTGTATCATCTAGTTGTGCACGTCCTCTTTTGATTTCAATCGACTAAACGAAAAGTGCCCAAAAAATTTTGGAGTTTTTCTTAACTGCAGTAGTAACCCCTCATTGAGAGCTTTTCAACGATATATCATCGTAACTGGTACTTATTTTAATTGGTTCCTGAGTTATAGCCAAATAGAATTTTGATTAATCAAATATTTGGCTCTTACAAGGGAAGGCACATCGATTCGAATCAGACATCTCCTTTTTTATTTCTTTAACTTTTTTTTAATTCAATATATTGATTTATTAATAATTATTAACCCGTGATTAATTATTTAATAATAACAATAAAAGTAAAAATATGAAAAAAAATTAGAATTTATTATTGAAATAAAATTTTATGTACTTTTAAAAATGTGTATATGTAATTTAATAGGCATTATTACATATATGTATATGCAATAGATCTGGTGAAAATCTGATTATTTAATATTACTTTAAAATTATAATTTAGAATCGTACTATTTTTGGATTTAATAGTTTCTGTTTAATTTTATTTATTTATCCTGGAATTTCTGTTTAATTTTATGTACATTTAAATGAACTACCGAGTAACAGTAAAATATACCTTCAAGAACAACATATGCACTAAGGCATACATGTCCAGTCTGTAATAAATTGCAAAAAAGTTCTTATCTTTCATTTCATTACTTTTCTGATATTGTCGGACGATATTCTCCCTAAGTCGGAGTTGATTATCATTTAGTTTATTTATTTTTTTGTTACCAGTCATTTAATCGCTCTTTGGTTTGATATAATTTTTGTGATCTTAACTTGTGTCCACGTTCTCTAGTTTCAGCAAAATTGTAAATTTTCACTTCATTAAAGAACTGGAGGATCGCACTCATTTTCAAATGAAATAAGTTTAAATGAAGTACAGCAAAAAATGTGTGTATATGTAATTTAATAGGCGTACAAGGAAGTCATGGGGTGTCCACATCAGATTTTTTTATTGCTTTCTGATTCAGATTTTTTGTAAGTAATATTCTATTTTTTCAATCTAACCATTCCCCTTAGCTTTTCCCATTTTACATATTCAGTTGTTAACTTTTCTTTCATTTTTTTTTTTTATAAATCCAAGTAAATTGTATAGAGTGGGCAGGAAGTCCTTTACCTCTAGTTATGAAATTCTAAGGATAGATGCTATTTATCTTCTATGGATCTAAAACCTCGTGTGGGTTCTACCTTGTTCAAAGCACAACTATATGCGCCTCCATGTCAGGTTGTTTGTCCACAACTGCATATCACGGGTAATCATTTGAAATGCGGACCGAGCAGCGTCTTGGAGCTGCTCGTTATTGACGTATCTGCTTTTCAGATCTTTTCTTTTACAAAACCTGAGAGTACATCGTTAGGTGTAGTGAAATCAGGGTTTGTTACCGGCTATGGCAATGGAGCCGGTAACTCTTCTGACCTACGTCCGATCCAGCGATTCGGAAAAATTTCATTGACGCGTCTGCAAATATTCAAAGCAAAATGCGCTGAAGCACCGAAACGTAATAATGTCAGCGTTCACTTTTGTCGTTATTTCTAGAAGCAACCACTAGTATATCAGTCTCAGATAACTGTATTGATCAACTGCGCAGTAACTCCTAAAAAACGGAGGGTTTTCTCTCAGAAAAAAAACATTTCGGTTACGAGAGCTTTGATAAATCACACACTCGTCTGAGAATATGTTCTTTTTATCGTTTGCTCTCGGAAAGCGTTCAAGCAATAACTGTCATGCATAAATACGTCGATCAAGGTCATTATCTCAACTCATTAACTGAGGCTGGATGAAAATATTTAACATTCAAGTCCTTCCACATATGTTATTGCGGTGTCGATCATGGAATGCCTAACTCTGCAGAACGTTTGCCCGTTGATTTTATCGGTGATCGTTTAATCGATGCCTCCACAGCAGCACACGTCTCAGCTCGAGTATTCGGCCTGTCACTGCGTGGCGCATCAAGAACACCACCCGTTGCAAAAGCCTTCTTTTCCCATGTCAGTAACGTTTGCCGTAATGATTTCCCAAAACGCACAAAGAAATAATCTATAATGTTTTCCAATGTTTTACCAGTGTGTGGACGTTCGTGGACCCATAAATAAACTAACAAACGCTCTTCGACAGTAACCCACTCATATCAGCCATCGTTTCACACTAGACTACGCGACTAAAGTCATCCTACCACAATGAACACACAGTAAGATCCCCACCAAGGCTTATCCTCCCCACCTTTTCCAGCAACAGTGAGCGATATCAGCGGTAAATTTGGCAGTAATAGAGCCCGATATTACGGTGTAAAAGGACCTCCCTCTCTTTTTCCCTGTTTAGCCTCCGGTAACTACCATTTAGATAATTCTTCAGAGGATGAATGAGGATGATATGTATGAGTGTAAATGAAGTGTAGTCTTGTACATTCTCAGTTCGACCATTCCTGAGATGTGTGGTTAATTGAAACCCAACCACCAAAGAACACCGGTATCCACGATCTAGTATTCAAATCCGTGTAAAAATAACTGGCTTTACAACAACAGTGGCTTTTCCAGCAACAGTGAACGATATCAGCGGTAAATTTGGCAGTAATAGAGCTCGATATTACGGTGTAAAAGGACCTCCCTCTCTTTTTCCCTGTTTAGCCTCCGGTAACTACCGTTTAGATAATTCTTCAGAGGATGAATGAGGATGATATGTATGAGTGTAAATGAAGTGTAGTCCTGTACATTCTCAGTTCGACCATTCCTGAGATGTGTGGTTAATTGAAACCCAACCACCGAAGAACACCGGTATCCACGATCTAGTATTCAAATCCGTGTAAAAATAACTGGCTTTCCAAGGACTTGAACGCTGTAACTCTCGACTTTCCAAGTCAGCTGATTTGGGAAGACGCGTTAACCACTAGACCAATACGATGGGTAATAAAAGGACCTCCCGCCCACATATTAGTTTACTGTTTGTTTATCTCGTTTTTCACTAATTTCAAAGTAGTACAATTTTATCATAGGGAATCGACAATTGAAAATTAAAAAAAAAAAAAAATCAATGAAACATAAAATACTGTTCTTATATATACAGTTTTTATAAGAATGGGAACGCTTACACAACTACCTAAAAAGTGAAGTAATAAAAACCTAAAATTTAGTAAATCTTCTATCTGAGAATGATTTATTTTTCAATAACAGAGCCCCCACACTCTTACATTTCGTGTCCTTTTAAACAATTTTACAACTAAGACTAAAAATTTAATATATACTTAAGATATTTAAGACATATAAGACATTAATTTCAAAGTTCAATAACTTAATTATGAATTTATAACAGTGGCGGCTCGTAGCTAAAATTAGTGGGGATGCTGCTCCAGAAAATTTTTAGACTTTATTTTTAAATTGTTTAAAAGGAAACGAACATGTACAAAATTAAAATTTATTCAAAAACTTAAGAAAATCCTAAAAGAACAAGCTCATGCTGGCCAAGATTTAACTTTTCTGTAAAATAAAAGAACCGAAAAAAATGAATCGAATAGAATAGCTGGAACCAGGATAATAATCTGATTCTACACTTTATCGCATTCAATAATGTGGTACATGGATTTTAACCACAACACACGTGAAGTAAAAAAAAAAAAACTACTTTCCACCAGCACGTCAGGGTCGGCATTGCGGGATCGACAGTTCCCTTTCTCACTCGAAGCCTCGCGTGCAGCTTCTTATGTGTGCAAGCACACAACAACCAAACACCACCCAGCTGGAACTGTAAATCGCACAGTTCCATAAAAAGATTTTTGTATATTTTCATAAACTGCGGGTGGTTGGCTACTGACATTAAGGAGATTATATGTTGTCCAAGTGTAAAGAAAGGATAAAAAAAAAGGACTCTTATTAAATGTTATCGATAATATCAAGTGGAAATAGGAGTGCTGCAGTTCCAAAGTGCCTATACGAGAGCAGCCACTGGATTATCATTTAAACAGTAATAATAATTAATTATTTAAATTTTGAATTTTTTGATAAATGAAAGATTTAATAATTTGCCGACTTATTAATAAAAACGTAAAGCATAATCCTTATCGTAAAATATTGTCCATTCTTGAAAATATTGTTTGTAAGATAAATTCTTGAATTTTTAATATAATTATTCAAATCCTTGAATCCTAAATTTAAATATGTTTTGTAATACGATTTCAATCAGTTCGGTAGATAAATAAAATCTCTAAAATTAATATATGATATACTAGTTGACCCTGCAATGCTTCGCTATTGCTAGATTTTTATATATATATATATATATATATATATATATATAAATTAAACGAACACAAATGAAAGTTTGATAAAACATTAAAAACTGACATTACGGAACTTCATAAAATTTAACCTTTCCTTTTTTCTCCTCTTCTAATTTTCACCCCTTCCCCTCTTTCTTAATTCCCTTCTCCCCTCTTTCGAAAAATATTTCTTTTAGCGTAACTAATATAAATTCTGTATATCAGCCAAATAGGATTATAAATACAATTTTTCAAAATATCTCGACCCCTGCGCCACCTATCGGGTCCAAACTAATTTAGAAACCTTTACGGGCGTGCGCACAACTCACAAAAGTTTCATCTCAATCGGATGAATAGTATAGGAATGCATATGGAACAGACAAATAAACATTAATTTATATATATATATATTATTTATTATTAATTAATTATTATTATTAATTATAATTATTTCTGAAAATCATTGGTCGCCGAGAAAGCAACTGTGTTTGGAAGCTCTTGTATTTTAAACGTTTTAAATTAGTTACACTATTATAAGAAAGGTCTGAATAATTAATGAATAATTATATATATATATATATATATATATAAAAGATTACGGATAATATCATAGAATATCTGTTGTAAAAAAACTGTACATTAATTATTCAGACCTTTCTTATAATAGTGTAACTAATTTAAAACGTTTAAAATACAAGAGGTTCCAAACACAGTTGCTTTCTCGGTGACCAATGATTTTCAGAAATAATTATAATTATTTTTACCTTAGTAAAGGTAACTAAAAGTAACTTCCATCCATATTTTCTCTTGTAATTCATTTATCAAATGATGGTTATTCTTAAATATTCTTGTGATTTTCTTCTATAGTGTCGTTTATCTTGCAACAAAAAATCACCTGTAACCGTTTGGTTTTGTCACCAACCATTAAAAAGTGAATGCAGTCGTTAATTAATCAAAGCTAGTGATAATGAAAGTACATAAATTAAAATGAATAATATAACTATACTGATTTCATTTGGAAGCTCCGTCAAAGAGTTTTTGAAAAAAATAAGTAAAATTTCAAAAATTTGAAACTGGAAATTTCATGTTTTGTGTGTCTTTATTACAAATTATCCTACTGAAAACTTGTAACCAACGTTGAATATAGTAAATTATTGAATAATAATTTAACATAGTTGGTGGCACTGCATTTTCTGTATTACAGTATATATTAAAAAATTTTACACACTTTGTTCTTCTGTTTCAGTTCGTTATTATTTGGTTATATGCGCACTGTAAAAAAATTCATATAAGTTTGTTTTCGCGTGAGAATTTTTTTTAGTTAAATTTTAAATTATTGAGTAATTTTGGATAATAATTTAGATAACCATGATTGTTATATCTGAAGGTCTTTTAAAAAAAAAGTAAAAAATTAATACTTTGCCGATACCAGGTTAACGAAGTATTAAAAGTAATGCATTTAGCCTGTCCAGTGATTGCAGGGTAAAGAAGACTGCGTCAGCTATAAAACAGGGCCAAGGACTTAAGTCAACTCGATCTCATTATCAGTCCGCTTTTGGCAACATTCGAATATTACTTACCTACTAACAACAAACAACTACATCATTCTATCTAATATAACAACACTGTAATACATTATACAGTGTTGCCAAACGTTAAATATTATAAATAAATATTATTTATACTTTATATTATTAAAAAATTATATATTTTTCTAATTTAAAAAAAAAAATAATAATTACGAGTAATTTTTTTAACAATAATAATAATAATAATAAATAAAATAAATATTGTTAGTTCTCATGCCAATTATTTGTTGTATACAATTTAATTCATTTATAATTTTTCTTCGGAAAAATGAGGGTTTTTATAATAATTTTTTTTATTTTATAAGTTATTATTTACCTATAATATTGATTATCGTGATATATATATATATATATATATATATATAACGAGTTATTTATTTACATCTTATATATTAAAAATATTGGGCTGAAAACCTATTTCCAGTTCGATTGGACGTTATTCTGGACGAACCGGGCTAAGTTATTTTTTTTTTGCTCGGAATTACCCACCGACGTGTCATTAAGCGTCCAAAAAGATCCTGAAGGTGTGGATATGAATCCTGTAGAATTTTGTTAATATATGTTTTGTATTGCGGCCGCAAACGGTTATAGACAGAATTGGTATAATTCACATATAAAGCAAGATATATCTGGTGGTTTATAAATAAATACTAATTATAATTCAATAAACAGGACAACATGTTTAAAAAATTTGTTTATTTTAGTACAGCAAAAGAGCGATCCGATAAAAATGGAAATTTTATAACTAGGTGTGCATTTTAATCGGCTTTTTCTTATCTAGATAATTTCTGTTTGTATATTTGTGCCAACGCGTATTCCAATTTTTATGAAATTGTAGGTTCCACGCATTTAGACAGAACGACGCGTACGTTGAACGATTTTTTTTAATTATAATTTTCTACTATAAAAAGAAAATTTCTATATTTTTTTCGCAGGAAGTGTAGAAGAGATATTTGCAGTAAACGGGTTTTCGACAACACTTAATATCTGTGTTTATCTTCTTTTTAGCAATGGATTCTAACTTAATTTGTAAATAATTTTCATCGATTGACTTTAAATTTACATAATTATTGAATTATTAATTGATTTTCTCATCTGTTTGATTTATTTCAAAAATATTTTCACGAATATTGAATATCTCAAATAAATTCAAAGTTTTTAATGTTCGTAATTATTTTTCACGCATGATAATTTTTCAAATGAATTTGGTTTTAAACTTACAGAAAACACCATTAACTGTTTGATGTTTCTTTTAAAATCATAATACTTAATTGTTACTAGTGCCTTTCTGCAGTTACAGGGGCACAAATATATATTACCAAAAAATGACCTACCTCTAGTGCATAGTGTAATTGATTTTTTTAATAAATGAAATTTTAGAAATTTTTATGGTCTTTTTAATAAATAATTATTAATTTATTTATCAGAACATAATGAAAAAATAAATAAACATTAAAACTTAAAAAAAAACACGAGTCAAAAACAAAACATTGATGGTAAACATTGCTACTTAACATAGGATAATTAAAGAGCGTGCAGGTGACAATGTTTTGTATGTGTATATATATATATATATATATATATATATATATATATAATTTTTTCGAATTTATTTAAACATATATAGTCTATGACACTCCGAGTAACGTATGAATTCCAACGCCGGGTCATACATCTAAATCGATTCAGCCATTGAGCTGCTGCGATGGAACAAACATATATAAATACACCCTAAATACTACTCGTAAATTGATTACACTTCTTTTTGGGCTGTCGTGTAAAAAGATTTTAGACATTAAACTTAGTTTGTCTATAGGAAATAAATTAATATTTTAGGATTTTTTTTATAAATGGTTTGTTTTTCTTTTTTAAAAAAAGAAAAGAAGTTTGCATGTCGGAATAGTAATACATTAAATATGGATCATTAATCCCAATATTGTATGGTATCATTGATTAATATACGAAAAAAGTAACAGAAATGTATATTTAGGACTCCTGCTTGGGATATACAATTAGGTCGATTTTGAAAATAATTGTGAAAAACATTAAACGGGTGCTGTTTTGTTCAATGCCCTTTAAAATGATGTCACAGTTCTATCTTTTCTTTTTTGTTAAAAGTCTTGAATTGTCCACCATGGGACCAAATGAATTTTTGGCATGTGGTGGTCAAAAAAAATATCCGTTTTGAGATAGAATCGTATGCTTAAATTATTTTTTTTATGTTTAACTTTAAAAATGTTATTTAATGGTTGCCATACTTTTGAACACCGAGTACATGTATATATATATATTTTATTTAAATGTGTGTGTAATTTTATATCTATAGATCTAAAATAGACGTACATACACACACACACACACACACACACACACACACACACACACACACACACACACACACCAATAACCGCATCCTTTATGCGGTTATTGGTTGATATATATTCATCAGTTTTCGGAGAAAACTAACTCTTCTATTATTGATGATAGTCTAATAGCTGTGTTATGTCTTTGCTGATGTGTTTTAACGTTCTCCTACGCAATTAAAAATTTATTTTACATCGAAAATTTAACAAAATAAATAAAATTAATGTATATAACAACTTTTAACCGAATTCGCCTCTGCTCGAAAAATTTCCTAAAAATGCTTCCTATTAATTACCTAAAACAGCGATTCCATATAATTTTTATAGCCAAGGTTGTTATATAGAAAATCTCGCAGCAATGCCGGGGACTTTGTGTGCAGACACTAAAAATGGAGCCAAAATACTGACAAAAGAAGAAAAAAAGACGCCAACAGGATTAGGAAAATTGTTTCCAACACAAGAGAAATGATAGAAAGTGTGGGAGAGAACGTCGAGCGACGATAAAAAAATAGTTCTAGCACAGCCACCAGAGTACATTTTACGCATTTTTTTCTTCTACAACTTAGTAAGCTGTTAATATAAATTTTTTAATAGGTGATTTGATATTTAATGAATGTCCATTGCATTACTGTTCCTAAAAATCACAATGTGGCACCCAAAATTACTCCGCCCACTGTAATTCCTGACAATTCTTTGCTTGAATTTAATGATTCAATTAAATTTTAAGAAAATCGAAAACTGGTAAAGGTCATTATAATAAAATTTTCATAGCTTTTCTAAACCTACAGATCCCTCATCAAGAAACTGAATTCATTTTCTGTTGCCGGTTTCATCAAACAAACACCAAACGATGACGCATCCACAAACAATGTTTGGATATTTTAAACTTCAAAATGTAGTTCATTCATAATAACAGAATTGACAGCTCATTTCATCGTCTATTTTATGAAAAGACTACAACAGTACTATCGAATCGTGGAAACTACGTAAGTTTTGTTAGTTTGTATTCAACATTGTGTCAAGCACTGTGTGAGTGCCCTACACAGGGTGCTCTCACTAGAGCCATTGGCGTCAAGACCGAGTTCCGCTTCTCGGGTCGGGTCCAGGAACGACATAGTCGAGCTTGGATACCCCGTCAAAGGGGTTAGAGGCAGGCAATGAAAAGATCTACCGGCGGGCTGACCTATTGGAATACATTTATGGCCGGCGGACGGAGAGGCCCGTTTGAGTAGACAACTCCCTGGGCTGTGCTTTACTTTGCTGTGGATCAGGCCCGGTAGGGTAACAAAAATAAATATTGCATCAAAATAACTATTTTCAACTGCCAGTCGTAAACGTTACGAACAATGTAAGTGTAGAAATGAGGCTTTGAATTAGCGTTAAAATTAGTAGTCTTCTGGTTATCGGAAATTTTTCATGTAATTAATATTTCGGTCAGGGATAGTTTTTTTAAAAATTAAAAAAGAAATTGGTGTATGCTTGTATTTTATCAGTTTGATAGTGCAGTTATTGTAAAACAATTTTTGTAGGAAGATAACTAGCTTGCTTTTGTCTTACGAGCAGCAATCTACAGTAACAGTAATGTGAAGTTGTTTATTACGTAAAAAAAATTTACTTCATTTTAAATAATACTCACTTTCCGTTATTGAATTGTACTTTTAATTATTAAAATCATTGTTTATTCAACTAATCAAAATGAACCTAGTTTTTTATTATAAGCATATATCAAATCTATTACTTATTTTTTTAAAAACGATTGATTATTTACGTTATAGAAATGCTTAAACATTTTTTTTTTTTGTATTTTAGATGGATTATAAAAGATAATTTAGAAATGAAATCAAATTTTATAAATTTTATGAAAAAGAATTGTAAAGAACAGTTTCGATTTTTTACTGTAATTATCAACCAAATTATAATTTATCGATAAAAGATAGCCTTAATTTTTTTTAATTTACTTAAAATGCATGTAGAAGATTAAATCATTAATTTTTATATCTTTTTGACTTCCTAGTACAAAATAAACGAAGTACTGCAATTGCGAAAAATTTCGGTTTTCAGATTTCAACGGAAATATTCATTTTTCCGTTGTTCACCAGTTTTGGCGTGACGTCTGAACGTACGTACGTATATATCTCGCATAACTCAAAAACGATTTACCGTAGGATGTTGAAATTTTGAATTTAGGATTGTTGTAACATCTAGTTGTGCACCTCCCTTTTTGATTGCAATCGACTTGACCAAAAATATCCAAAAAACCCAAAATTAAAAATAAATATTGATTTTGGACTTTTTGTTAACTGCACTAATAAGCCCTCATTAAGAGCTTTTCAATGATATATCATAAATGGTACTTATTTTCATTGGTTCCAGAGTTATTACCAAATAAAATTATAATTAATGAAATATTTGGATCTTACAAGGGTAAGACACATCGGTTCAAATCAGACTTCATCTCTTAATTTAAATATATTTATTTGTTAATAATTATTAACTTCTGATTGTAAAAAAATCTTTTACAATAAGTAATAATTCAATAATAACAATAAAAAGAAATTGAAGAAATATCAAAAGCTATTAATGAAATAAAATTTAAGTACTTTTCATTTTAAAAAAATGTTTATATGTAATTTAATAGGCGTACATGGAAGTCACGTGGTGTCCACATCAGATTTTTTATTTGATAAAATAAAATAAGATACATCAACCTTTAGAAATCGGTCAATGAAGTCTTGCATTGTTTAAAAATACATGAAATCCTTTGAATGTATTGGAAGGACACTCAAAAGTAAACAGGAATGTGTTTACATTTACATGAATGGTTTTAGAATGTTAAACAAACTAAGATTAAATTTAGATACGGCAGTAGTAAGATTCAAGATAAAAGTATGTTATAAAAAGAGGATAGTAAATAAAAATAATATAAACAGAATTGATGGATATAAATAAGCTAAAGGAAAAAATAGCTATTAATATTTTATTATTAATATTATTTTATTATGTTAATATATCTTCTTTTAACATTTTTAACCGTTTTCAAATAAAACAGTATCTTTTAATTTTCTTATCTATCCATAATTTGTAAACCGCAAAATTGATGGAATTTTCTTTTAAATAAAATTCGGGCTACATATTTTTTTTTTTATTAAACGTGAATATTTGGGATTTTAATAAAGAGTTTAGGTAGTGTAGTGGTGATTATTGCCGGGCTCCGTGGTAGCATCACGATCTTTCATCCTGAGGTCCCAGGTTCGAATCCCGATCAGGCATGGAATTTTTACACGCTACAAAATTGTCATTTCAACTCATTCTCTGAAGCAATCAATATCTTACGGTGGTCTTGGAAGCAAAAAAAAAAGAAAAAAAAGAGTGATTACCGCATTGGTTTCTAGAATAACTATCACGTGTTCGATTTCCGATAACGGCTTGGCATTAATAATGGCTTTGAATTTATCCCGCAGCTGCAGAGGTAACGCCCGAGTTACTGGCTACAGTTTGGAATGAAATCGATTTCAGATGGGATGTATATTGCATTATAAATGGAAACCGTATCGAATCAAAGTGAGTCTTGGGTGAAAATCTTGATGTGTTTTTCTATAAAATGAGACCTCAATCGAATTTGTGTGTTATCTTTATAAATATTTATATACTTTTAAAGGTGTAAAGTTTTTTTTGAATCACCGGGACTGTAGGGTTGTAACCATCATGGTTGACGACCAACACTTCTAGGGTTCTACTAATGGAATTTCTTAAAAACCGTTCGTATGATTTTTATAAAATTTTTATTTATTTATTTTTATGTAGAATTCTAAATTTTCACAAGTATTTATGAACTTAATTATTCTCACAAAAAACAGATTATTTTTTTAGTATTGTAATTCGAAATCCATCCACATTTATTATAGAAGTAACTGTATTGCTAATACTTCATTACATTGTATTGAATAATATTTTGTCAAGTATATGGGATATTTATTTACAAATAAATATTAACAGATAAATTATTTACAGATAAATATCAAGTATGTGGGATATGTTTTCATACATAGAACTAGTAAGATTAATAAATACCATCATGAACATTTAAAATGTTTGATTCTTTATTATGTAGTAAAATAACCGATACACTAATTTAAGATGATAAAAAACCAATTTAAAAAAATGAAAAACTCACAATTTTTACCAGTATGTACTTATTTATATAGGATATATTTAATATTTAGTTTTTAACAAATGCACAGATTTTAATAATCTTTTTAATTTAATCCATAAATTCTTACACTGATTCAGTAATTAATTTTTAAATGAAATTAAATCAAACATTTTTTTTTTTATAACGAAACATTTCCTAATCTGTGTAGCCAAATAAATGACATACGTGTTCCTTTAAGTACTTTTTTTTCGAATTTTACATAATGGTGGATTGTTATATAGTAATAATATATAGTTTGATAACATCCTGAAATTAATAAAAAACAGTATTTTTGCCCACAAATTTGGAAAAGTTAAATTCAGGGTGCACAAAAAAAGAGAATATCATGGTTTTAAAGCTATTTAATATTTCTCTTAAGTGGACTCACAGTAATGAATCACAAATAAAATGAAAGAGTAATTCTTACAGGTTTTCCTTAGAAGTACGATATGAGCTAATTACCTCACGCTGCATAAATCCAACCGATAGAAGAGTTGGTGCCACACTTTAACCAGCATGTCTGTAGTAATGAAAAGAGACAGCTGCTTCAAAATTCTGGTTCAAGTTGGGTAGATCAATAGATTTCGGGGACATCTCATAAAATTCTTTATAAAATCCCAAAGAATAAAAACAAATCGATCAGAACAGGTGACACTTCAGAGACCAAAGCAGAATGTTCTGTCATCATATACATACTGACCGATTTGGGAAAAACATTTCAGAGTTATGCCAGTGAGAAGGCTCACTATTTTGTAGCCAAATAAAATTCTCTGATCCATTTTGAAATTGAGGAAAAAACTTATCCAAATAAACAACTCCTTCTACGTTTGCTTTTGCCAAAAACGAATGGCCGGTAAACTTACCTTTGGGATATTGCAAAGAAAAAATTTAATTTTTGTAAGTCCCTTTCGCATTGTAAGAGTTCATGGGGATTTTTTTAACCCCAAAATACGAAAATTATGTCTGTTAACTTTTCCACTAATATTAAATATTGACTCTTCACTAAACATAATAACACCATGAAAGTCATCTTCATGCTGAAACATTTCGATCTCGAAGTCGGCATCATAGCTTAGTCAGTAGGCTTCTAAGTCTGTAACAGTTGTGAACGGTACGCAGGCATATGCAAAGTTTTTTTAACATATTTCCCATCGGCATTGCTAGTTCGTGGCCGGCCTTCCTAAGAGATTATTTAGGGCTATGCAGGAAAGACTTCCTGACTATTTTCAGTAATAGTTTTTTACTGAAAACAATACGTTTGTTTTTTTTTACTTCTGTTCAGTATTTTCTTTGTCGTGCCCCATTTCCTTTTATACAGATATCTGGTCGTTTCAAACTGATTGTTTTACTGACGAATGTAATTTTCACTCCTCGGAGGACCGTGGTTAAACTTACTACAAAACCCATGTTGAAATAAAACTACATATTCATATTTAGCAAACTGGAAAACACAGAAGACTTTCTGTTAAAGAGTCCCAGTCTTAAGATATCGCTTACAAGCAGAAAGGTAGGGAATCAGTTTATGTCCTTCCGCACAAATAAAAACTATCCTTTTTGCTTTTTAATTCTAACCTTAAATCAACACGTTATTGTAGAGATACAACAGATAAAGGCCCAGACATTCGTTTTTGTATCCCCGGTATAATACATATTTCTTCATTAGAAGTTACTTTGTATTATAAGTTTATCGCTTAGGCATTAGTTGTGAACAGACTTTATAATCCCCATATTTATTTTAAATAAAACTAATAAAAAAAATACAACCGACTTAAAATTAATTTCATTAAAAAATAATATTTTAGAAATTATTCTTTTGTTGCAAATTTTTGTAGACAGAGCAAAATTGTTGTTTGAAAAATTATTGTTATTTTTTTTTGTAATTGGCAAAGTAAATTAGTCAACATAATTTTGTTTAATAGTAACTGTTCGAATCTTTCTTGTATATATGACATGCTAAAAATTTAAAGAAAACAGTTTCTTTCCCTGGGGTTAACTGTTTTCTTTACCCCGATTATGGTCTATTTTAATATTTCATTAATAAGTAGTTATTTAAGAGGCACTGTAGATCACTTTTAGAATCTAGCTCAGAAAAATAAAACAGCCACCATTTTTATCAAACTTGTAGTTCGAAACGTTTTATGCTGAAATTTTTGTTTATGAATGCCCTTTAAAATTATGTTTAACAAATCATTTAGTATTTTTTTATGACGGTTTCTTAAGTATTTGGAATAGGAAGGTCTTCTATGAAAAAAAAACATCGTGTTTAGATTAAATTATGTTAAATTTCATTCTACTGAAAGATTATTTAGCAGTTCCGATATTCTGTTAACACATGGTAAATATTTATGTATGAAATAATCGTATTAAAATTTTTATTATTTCTTTAGAATAATTATACCAGTTTCGTTCTGGAAAATATCGAGTTTACTGTTTACCATTTACTTTTTAAATCGTTATAAATCCAGTATTTCTTGTAAAATTAGGTCGAATTATTTAATACGTTTAATTTTAAAGAAAACAATATTTTAGTAATTTTTTTTTTTTTAAAGTGCACAAACTAAAATCACTCACTAGTTCCATAAAAGTGAATGAACCTATATATTCATCGTTTTTATATTGATTTTTTTTTAAAACGGAATTTTATGTACAAAAGACAATATTTTTCTTTTATAAATTTTATATTATTTTATATAAATAATGTATACATTAAATTGAATATTAGGAATACAAATTGAGTTTAAAATAATTAAAAAGCCAATACTAAAAATTATTTTAAAAAAGGTTTTCATAACAACGTAATACAAATGGAAATAACTGAGAAATACATCTGTTATATAACGATCTTTTACCACATCGTCCCGACTTGGACGTTGTGATATATAGTTATTTATACTTTCTCTTATGCTACTTTTAAAACACTTTCACTTTTAGATACCAAATTCAGTATCTATTACTCACTTTTGTCAAGCTCATTTTAATATTCAAACATATTATTTGTAACACTTTTTTCATTTTTTTTTAATTTAATTTCTTTGTTTGTGTTTTTATTGTCAAATTTATTGTTATCGTCTTTTTGTAGAATTTAATTAATTACGAATTTTATTACATATATGTTTTTCTTTCATATTATTTTTATAAAATGAAATAATTATTAATTTATTAATTACAATATCATAAAGGAGAAACCCTTTTTCATTATGTAAAACTTTAATCATGGCCTGAATAAATAAATTTTTACCTTCATATTTGCTTCCATTTCTGGTTTGTTTTTATATGAATCAGGCAATTTCATTTTATGAAAGTTTAGCTTTTCCTTCTTTATAATAATAATAATAATTAGAATAGTACTTCCACCAATCAAATATGATTTCTTTCCCAGAAGGAAATTTTACTGTTTCTTATCTTTCGGAAATATCTTGAATTTAAAAATATTAAAATAGTGGTAGCAAAATTGCTGCACGATGATCTATATTTACATTTATATTTCAGAATACCTCTTCTCATTTAAAAGTAATCTAGAAAATTACCTTAATTTTTATCGTAAAAATATTGGAAGAGAAAACGTGAAGATATTGTGAGTTATGATTTTAAAAAAGTAACGTAATTTTAGTCGTGCATATTTTTATGAAACTAAAAAAAAGTATTTTTTGAAAATTATTATGTTATTAATTTTTTACCAAAATTATACAATTACATGACTTTTTACTGAAAATAAATAAATAAGAATTATGTTTTCTGCAATTTTTTTATTATATCTAAAAGATTATTCGTTTGGTTTTTGAAATTATGATATTTTTGAAATTCAATTTTAATCTGTTTTTATTCCTTGTACAAAGTAAAGGAAGTATTGTGTTCGCGAAAAATTTCGGTTTCCAAGTTTCAACGGAAATATCCATTTTGACTATCCCTAAATCCATTTTGACTAGTTTCGGCGTGACGTCTGCACACATGTACGTAACTCGTATAACTCAAAAAACTAAAATTAGCCGTAGCATAATGAAATTTTGGATTTAGGATTGTTGTAACATCTAGTTGTGTAATTGATTAGACCAAAGGTGTCCAAAAATGCTCAAAATCTAAAATATTTTGATGTTTGACTTTTTGTTAACTGCAGAAATAAGCCCTTATTGAGAGATTTTCAACGATATATCATAGTGGTACTTATTTTCTTTGGTTCCAGAGTTATAGACAAATAAAACTTTAATTAATGAAATATTAATTAATCTTACAAGAAAAAGGCACATTAAATCCGACTTCATCTCCTTTTTTTTTAATTTAAACATATTGATTTATTAATAATTATTAACCTCTGATTCTAAAAAAGTTTTCAATAAATAATAATACAATAATAAAAAAAAAATGAAAAAAATCAGAAGTAAAAATAAATCAGAATAAAATAAAATTTTATGTACTTTTAAAAATGTATACATGTAATTTAGTAGGCGTACAAGGAGGTCATGTGGTCTTCACATCAGATTTTTTGACTTTGATTTTTTTGGTATTATTATAGTTTTCAAAAAGTACTGGAAATATAGCTATTACATGAATTGTTAAGATAAAAACTATATAAAATAACCAAATTTCCATCACCATATTCTAATGATTTCAGTACAGCTTCATTTTATGTTTGGAATAAAAACATAAACATAAACATAACATTTTATGTTTGGGCGAAAGTTTTTGCTAGCCGTAACCAGAAACAATGTTTTTCTGTACAGAAAAGTATTTATTTATTATTTTATATAAAGCTATATGAAATATTATCTTTATTTTCATTTTACTAGACTGTATGGAGAAATTATTTCCCTTTCTTCATGAGAAACTCTATACAATACGGGGTAAACAAGTTAAAACTGAACCGAGCCGATTTGAACTGCCGTTATTTGAGATAAACTTTTAACACTTTTTCGTCGATGCGACCATAAGCGCCACTAGTAGTTGTGTTCGGTACTAATCTCTTCTATTGTTATTAATGGTAAACTGTGCATATTTCAATGCACAGTTTCGCATGCATATGTTTCAAAGTACAGTTTCGTCCTTTACATTTGTGTTGAGGTTCCGGGTTCAAATCCCGGTCAGGCTTCACGCATCACATTTTCACACGCTACAACAGTACCTAACGGAGGTCCCGGTGGCTAAAAAAAGAAAAGAAGTTGTGTTTTTTTAAGTTACGTTATACAATAGAGGAATGATTTGCTATAATGGAAGCTTATGTACGTACGGTGTACCATATAATTTTTAGAAAAATTCTAATCTCAGTTAACAGATTATCAAAAGTGTACGGTTTCTTTCAAAAATCCGGAGAAACGGTTTATATATCAAACAATTCACTTACAAGCTTTCATGCGGCTTTTATAGAAGAACGAAATATCACCAGAGGGCAGTAGCCTTCACAAATTTGCTAGTGACAATTTTTTTCCTTCTGGACTACTTAATGGACAAAGTTTACGAATCGAATCCCCAAACTATTGATAAATTAAAGGGGAAAATTTAATAAGAAATGGATTGCATTAACAACATTTTACTTCATATTGTTTTCACTTGAGCAAAACGTGCATCTCTGCACAGAGCGCTCACTTCTAAAATATTTTGTAAAAAATATGTAACCTTTTGTTAAAGTAAATACAGAATTTACGTTTTTATTTTTTAATTTCATTCATAAAAAGTTACATATCGCAACTATGTATTATCTATAGGAGTTCGGTTTTAAATTGCTCATCCCCTACACACGCCATAGTCATTCATTGGTATGGTATTGCCGTGGAAAACCCGTATAAAAGTAACTGCCTTTACTTAGATTTGAACATTAGAACTCTCGACTTCAAAATCAGATGATTTGCGAAGTCGCGTTCACCACTAGTCTTACCTATCTATATCTTCCTACTTGTTTTTTTAACCTCCGGGACCCCCGTTACCTATTAATTCAGAAGATGAGATGAATGACAATTTTTTTAGCGTGTTAAAATGTCATGCCTAATCGGGATTCGAACCCGGGACTTCCGGATGAAAGGCCGAGACGCTACCACTCGCGCATCTACCTAACTACATACTTCCCTACCTACCCACCCTAACCACAGTAGTCACCCTACCAAACGTTCCTATCCTTCCTACCCTACCACAAAACATTTTGGCTCTAATGTATAATTACCGAAAATAACCCACCATACCGATTTTCTCATCGTGGTCACTCAAATATACAATCAGAATTTTCAATCATCCTCTATAACTTATTGTTTCATGACATAAAAATATAAATTTGTCACTTTACATAACCTGTAACAATTGTTTTTTAGGCTGAGATTCACAAAACGTTCCTGAATATGCAAAATACAACACTTATGATCTGATTTCTTTAAAGGTAGTGGTGCTCATTGTATATTCTATTCATGTCGTGAAAAAGAGTGTAGGATTATCGATATACCATTGCCATTTAAGTAAATATAATAAATTGATTTGCGTCAATTTTTCTTCAGCTCATTTAGGGATATAATGGTAATCAATCTATTGTCACATTTGATTAATAACGTGGCATTGCGTTTATTATACTTATAAATGGATATATCATTTTAGAAGTGATTTATGATCGTTGTCAGGTCATTTAGAGTAGTTACAATAAATGTATTTAACAAATCAATAAATGATGGTATTCTGGTGCTCGCAGTAGCTCGGCGATTAGCGGACCGCTCAACGTAAACATCATCGCCATTTTGCGGAGCCCCAAGAGCTTTGATACCATTGCAGGGTTCGGGGCGAGAGTTCTTCAGGAGAAGGATCAGGGGCTCAGGGATGACGGACAGCCGTCTGCAGAGCTGCCTATCGCACGTGCTTGCACGAGTGGGCGGTAACGATGAGGCACGGAGACTGTCGTACCCCCGAGCGAAAAAGACCGAGTCCCGGCTATGTCCCCGTTAGAAGCATTGGCATAAAGACCGAGTCCTGGCTTGCGGAATGGGAACCCAGGGACGGCATAGCCGGACCTGGTGGATCCTATTCTGGAGGTTTGAGGCGGGCGCAAAGTGAGATCCGACCGGCGGGCTGAGACTTGAAGGTCCGTTACAGTAAAGGGCATTCCCCTGGGCTGTGTAATACTTAACTGCAGGATCCGATCCGGGAGTGAAGAAAAAAAAAGTCTTTTAAATTAATTTTTTCACCTTAAAAATTGAAGTATTAGAAAAAAGATGGAACAACGTTAATTTTTATAATTTTCCAGTGTTTTACTGGTAATTTTATAATTTTTTTCCTTACGTAAATAAAAAAGCTGAGGATATAAGAATATCAATTATTTTATAAGGTAACGGCTTATTAAAGCTTTATTTTAATCCCGGTAAAGTTGATAAACTTGGTAAATGGTTGTCAGAATTTTATTTTATTTTTTTGGAAATAAAAAAATAAACAATTCATAATCTACATATTTTTACATCAGGCTAATTAAGTGTTAACATTTATATCATACAGATGTACGGGTAATCATTTTTATTTTTTTTTGAAAAGTATCAAATTAACGAGATAAAGTAAATAAAGCAAAATTATGAAAAATAATAAAAAATAAATGTATAGCATTGAATCTGATAAAAAAATTAGCTGATCTTTCCGAATCTGCCGTTTTAGTAAATTGACAAGGTACGATGTTTGTTTTTGTTTTTATTACAATATATATATATATATCTTTTATATGAAAAATAACATTCTCTTTATTTTTTGCTTAAATACTTTAATGTAATCTGTGAGACAGTTGTATCAACTTCTGGAATTCTTAACTTAAATTCTACAATGTTAAAAATTGGTCCTGTATCGTTAAATAATTCAGATCAAAATTCCCTTAAGTATTTCATGGAATTTTAATTGGAATCTGTAAACTTGTGTTTCGCTTCAATTATTATTTTCTTTTGATGAATAAAAAAAAGTTCTCTATAAAATGTTTTTCTTAACATATAAAAAAAAAATAAATAATCGCTTTATTTTTATTATCACTTAATCAATTTAATTAATAATTTATGCAAAAAAAAAATTGTTTTTTACCAGAAATATTATTGCTTTCATTATTATCATTAATGATTTTTTTTAATTGGTTTTACTGCTTTCTTTCTTTCTTAATTTTATTTCTTTCTTTCATTTTAAACTCGGATTTGATGTTTTATTTACAACCTTAGCCCTTTATATTTTTTGTCATATTTCTATAACCACTCCTTGTCTTCAATCTTGATATTTTCCTTTTCCATATTTTTCTTAACTTCTTTAAAACTGTTTTTTTGTTTTGTTTTCTGTTCTTCGTTGTTCATAATTTTACTATAGTCATAGAACATTATTTTTTTTTTTAGTTTTATTTATATTCCTTCAATTTTCTTCTTTATTTATATTCTTCATTTACTCTTGAATTTTTTTGTTGAAAATTTTCCTTTCTTTCTAATCAGTAATTGTTACTGCCAACTTTTTTCTTTGTGGTAAATATTCTACAGCATATAATCTGTGTGGTTTCATCAAAGCTTTATAATATCTTATCTGATGGGTAGTGTTTTCATATTATTTGTATTTTGGTAGATCTGATAAGCTGTTTTTATTTTTCTCGCTCTTTCCATTAAACACTAATAGGTTTTAAAAACCTGTTTTAGTACGTTTTAAAATACCTTTAACACGTGTTGGTTTTAACCATTCTTCAAGATATATAAATTTATCAACTCTTCAAATTATTCATATTTCGTTTTCATCTCCTTGGTGTTATCTGATATTTTGTTTTAATCTCTATGATAGTTTAATTTTATTATTAATTTTTTTTTATTGTTAAGAGTAAAGAAATTTTTTATTGTGTTAAAAAGAGGAGAGGATTAAGATTAAGGTAGGAAATGAAGTTTTAGAGTAGATGAAGAAATTTCAGTACTTAGGGAGATTTATAATTGATGACTTGACTTGCACAGGTAAAACAAGAAGTAGGCAGGCATTTAATAAGAAGGAAAGACTGCTGTGTGGAAAGTTAAACTTAGCATTAAGAGAAATTAATGAAATATTTTATTTTGAGTGTGATGCTCCATGGAGCTGAAACGTAGATGATGAGAAAGGCAGACAGAAAACGAATTAACGCTTTGAGATGTGACTGTGGCGCAGAATGATAAATGTCAGATGGCTAGGCGAAACAACAAATGAAGTATTAAGGGGAATCGGAGAGAACAAGAAAATGGTATATGTAATTGAATATAGAAAAAGGAACTGATTAGCACATTGTATGAGAAGAAGGTGTTTATTGATGGATGTGTTAGAAAGTTTGGTGAATGAAAGGAAAGGAAAATTAAGGAAGAGATTTCAAATGATGGATGGGATTATGAAATAGGGAAAATATGCGGAAACAATGAGGTTAACAAATGTGAACAAGGTGGAGAGCAGCATCCGGGACAGGACCTACCCTAATGGTGGAACACTATGAATGAGTGAATTAGGATTAACCAATAAAAGTCATTTATCATGGTAATTAATTTATTTTACAAATTATGTCTTTATTAATCCTATATAAAATGTATATTTTAGATTACACGTAATAAAGACAAATTGATTTAATTAAACTAATTGACTGGTATTATCTTAATTAACAAATTAATAACATAAGTAAATATTTGAATTATAGATATATCCGTGATCTCTACAAATAAAAAAAATAATGTTTTAGATTTAAAAAGAAATATTAAAATTAACGATTTGGGTGTTGTATTTTATATAGAGTTGAAAGTTCATTAATTTAGATTATACTCTTAATAATGTGCTTCAGATTTTAGGCTCCATTATCATAATATACACACAGTTAAAATTTTTTGTAGATGTTATTATATATAAAAAAATCTGATGTGGAAAACACATAATTTCCTTGTAGGCCTGTTAAATTACGTATAGTAATTTTTGCTGTACTTTATTTGAACTTATTTCATTTAAAAGTGAGGCAAGATCCTCCAGTTCTTTAAAAAGGGGACAGTTACAAAATTAATAAAACTAGAAATTGTGTACACAAATTAAAATTAGAAGCATTTATCTAACTAAAGAGCGATTAAATGATTGGCAAAAAAAATAAATAAACGAAATTATGATCAACTCCGACTTAGGGAGAATATTTGAAAATATCAGAGGAGTAATGAACTGAAAGATAAGAATTTTTTTGCAATTTATTAAAGATCGGGCATGTATGCCTCAGCGTATATGTTGTTCTTGTGAGGGTCTGTTTTTCAGTCACTCCATAGTTAACTTTAATATAGATAAAACTAAACAGAAATTCCAGAATAATTTAAAAAATTAAACTAGAAAATCCAAAAATAATAAAATTGTAGTTTTCAATTAATATTAAATAATCAGATTTTCACAAAATCTATTACATGTACACATATGTATTAATGCCTATTAAATTACATACACATTTTTTTAAAGTACATAAATTTTTATTTCACTAATACTAATTTTTTTCATATTTTTTTTTATTATTGAATTGTTAGTTATTGTAATTTTTTTTTACAATCACAGGTTAATAATTATTATTAAATCAATATATTTAAATTTAAAAAAAGTAAAAAAATATAAATTAAAAAAGGAGATGAATTCTGATTCGATTTTTTTACAATCGGAAGTTAATAATTATTAACAAATAAATATATTTAAATTAAGAGATGAAGTCTGATTTGAACCGATGTGTCTTCCCCTTGTAAGATCCAAATATTTCATTAATTAAAATTTTATTTGGCTGTAACTGTGGAACCAATATACATAAGTACCACTTATGATATATCATTGAAAAGCTTTTAATGAGGGCTTATTACTGCAGTTAAGAAAAAATTCAGGATCCAAATATTTTGGATATTGATCATTTTTGGACACTTTTGGTGTAGTTAATTGCCCAACTAGGTGTTACAACAGTATTAAATCTAAAATTTCAACATCCTACAGCTAATCGTTTTTGAGTTATGCGAGATACGTACGTACATACACATAAACATACGTACGTACAGTTGTCACGCCGAAATTAGTAAAAATGGATTCAGGGTTGGTCAAAATGGATATTTCCGTTGAAACCTAACACCGAGTTTTTTTGCGATCACAATACTTCCTTTACTTCGTACAAGGAAGTAAAATATATATAGTTTTTTAGAAACGGATGTTGAAATTTTGAACCTTCAAACTCTTTGAGAAACATTGAATGTGTGAAGGATAGAAAATAAGTCCTGAGATTTATTTTTTATATGAAATAGAATATACTTTTTATCTTTTGACTCTAATTTTGAACAGTTGAGACAATCATTCTAAACTATATTACTGCGTGCCAAAAAATATTAGGTTGCTGCGTTTTATTTATAGTGGGTTAATTGATTCTTGTTTTCTGCAATTGGCTCGATCTATATTGTTAAAAAATTTTATTCCTAAACAAAAAAGTGTAAATATTTTCAAAAAAGAAAAAAAAAACCAGATTACTGATATTATTTAATTAAATTTCTTATCAGTCAGAATTATTTGACTATTCATCATAAAAACTCTTATGTTTTGTTTACAAGTAATGTAAGATAGATTGTATGCGCGTGTGGATATTTATGTGTGAATTCAGTCCATTTCGATCCAGACATTATTAGCAGCTTTTCTAATGTTTTGTTTTTTAAAAAGTATTTTATAATTAATTGATTGATTTTTTACGAATGAGCGGGCATCAACAGCTATGGTCATTAGCCCGGTTGAAATTGATAACGTATGAAATAATGCCATGCTTGACTGGGATTCGAACCTGGGTCCTCCACACGAAATGCCGAGACGCTACCTATTCAGTCACTTTATTATGATTTACTAATTATATATTTACAATTGATATTGTCTTGTCATGGAAGATTTATGTAAACGTTTCCTTAAGAGAATTAACACTGCTTCATATTAAAAAAGTAGTCTTCTTCTAAAGATTCAAGATTTAATAATGGCCCACTTTCCTTATGGATAGGTTATTATGAGACGGAGCTTAATTTTTTAGGATAATACTTACCTGTATGTTCATGTATTCCGGTTACAGAAGCGACTAAATTGCCAATAATTTTGGAATGCGTATGTACGGTAAATGTGATTAAATGTACGAAAAGGAACTGATTAGCACATTAATAGCTAATTAGTATAATGGTCTGGTTAGTAATTTAAAAAAAAATAATAAAATTTTACCCGTACATGATTTTATATAAAAGATATGTGGTTACGCGCATAAAAATGTGGAAGAAGAGGAAAGTGGAAACAGCACAACATAATTATAAAAACCGTGGGTAGATGTCTAATCCATATGTCGAAGAATTAAAACTACTTTTTATGAGGCAATTTAAGATTATATTACTGATTCAGGATTTTATTTTTATTTTATTTTTAATAATTGATTTTAAAATTGTTTTAGATATATTCAAATTTCATTTGCCACTTTGTCATCTGTTTTATTTTTAATAAAAGTCAAATTTTTCTTAACCCAGCCTCCATGGCGCTCGGCCACGGCGATGAAAGGCGTCTCGGCCTTTCATCAGAGTTCTCGGGTTCGAATCCCGATCAGACATGGCGTTTATAAAAAGATAAAAAGTTTTTTTTTAAATCAGTTTTATCTGACCATAGAATTAAATTCTATACAAATTTGTTGAAAAAGTTTTATTTGTTGATTGAAAATTAAACAAAGTTATTGCACACCAAGCCTATAAATTTGTGTTTAAGGATATAAATTTTTCTTTATTTTACAATTATTTTCTTAAAAATAGCTAGATATTGAATTCAGAGAACTGATTTATTAAATGTTGAGATTAAAATCTTTATGAAACAATCTTTTTTTTAAGTTTCAACAATATCATTACTGCATTATTTTACCCTTGGAGGAGAAATCAAAGGAAAAACTTCTGTAAGATATAAATACAAAAGTAGTGTTTACGAATGGATGTTTATATGAATTTTTTTCTTTATTTCATTTGTAAAGCATGTCTAAAAATGATTTCTGTTTCGTTATATATCACTGAGTACTTTAATTACTTTAATTAGTACACACTGACACTTTATGTCATGAACTGACACTTTATGAGTAAACACTGAGTACTTTAATTATTATTAAATATTAGAAGATTTTCTGATTAATTTATAAAAGCTGACAACAACGTTGTAATACTTTCCTGTCGTTTGTTATCTATTATTTTATATATATAAAATATAAAAATATACATGAAAAAAGTTTCCTAAAATAATTTAAAAATTAAAATTAAGAAGTCGATATTTTAACATTTTTGATCGGCTTCCTCACCCCGAACATTGCCCCAAAAATATTTTTTTTTGGGATACTTGCACTACTGCTTTGCCTAGGTAGACGTAAAAAAAAATCGGTTTAAATGATATCTTTTTCGATTTTTAGGAAAGGGTAGGAATTCTGGGGAATATTTATTTTTAGGTAGGGTAATATAAGCATGTACGCTTGCTTCCCATATTTAACTCCGCTAGATTTTTCTTGTGGGATTTCATTAAAGATCAGGTTTATGTAACACCTTTTCTTGCTGATCTTGTTGAGCTAAGATTTCAAATTTACGCCACAGCTACAGAGGTAACACCCGACGTTGTTAGCTACATTCTGGAATGAAATCGACTTCAGGTGAGATGTATGTCGCATTAAAAGGTGAAGTCATATTGAACCAAAGTGAATGTTGAGTGACAAACTTGATATGTTTTTCTATAAAATGAGACCTCAACCGAATGTGTAAGAAGTTGTGAAGTCCTTTTTTAGTCACTCGGTATCTATGAACCTCTGTACAACATTTCTTGAAGATCGGTTTATCCAGTCAAAAATATTAAGCTTCGAACACGTACACACGGCATACGAACATTATTCCAGCCACTTTTTTTTGTTTATGGCGTCCCTGGATCATGAAAAGTTAAAAATTACATCAAAATGTATTCTTTCTTTCTTGCATCATAGCTTTTGAGCTATGATACCAGGAAAGCAAATATTCAAATATTAAAACCATAAGAGAAGGTCTAATCAGACTTTATCACATTATTATATTTTTACTTTTTATTGCCTATTTTTTATATATGTATTTTTTTCTATATTATTATTAGCATTAATAAACAGGAGGAAATCTTCCGTAACATATAACTAGAAGAAATGAAGAGTTATGTTTATATAAAATTTTAAAACTGAAGAACATGTCCTGAAATTCTTTTCGTTTCTTCATGAGAGACTCTGTATATATTTTTAATTTAAAACGTTAAAATTAATATTATTTACATGTTTATTTAAATTAACATTCTTTACATATACCTTGGGTAGAAATTATATCTACTACTGATTTCTTAATTAAACAATATAATTATTTGGAAGTAGTTTTTGGCAACCTTTTAAAATTCAGTAAACATAATGAAATTTTTACAAAATTAAAAAGCCTAATTTGAATTTTAAATTATGTATTTAAAAAAATAGTTGAGTGATAATTTCTTCTCACAATGTACATATATTATAAATTAGATTTCACTAGAAGTATAGAAATCTAATAGTTTTCACACTTCTGGTGGCACGACTTATATGCATCTTATCAAAGTGAAACAGTTTAAAAGAACACAGTTAATGATAAAGATTTAAATAACCGGAGCTGTTAAAATTTTATACACTTTTTACAAGCAATTTATATTGATTTAAGAGTATTTTTAGCCATAAAATCACTGATGTTTATAAAAAAATAGCTGGTAAAGTCTTTCATGACTTTCCCGACTACGCCAGTCAAGTATAACTTGATAAAAGTAAAACTTTTGTAAAATAAATTATAAATTTTATGAAAGTTTTGTTTTGAAAAAAAGAATTGTTTTCTAGTTTTGTGTCCGGTATAAAATAAAGGGGCCAAAGCTACTATAATCTTACTAGACCTTTATAAGATGAAATAAGTACAAAAAAATGTTTTTAATAAAAATTAAAAGAGACCAATAAATATAACAGAATATATATTTTTTTTTAGAAATGAGGAATAAATTTTTAGAAGAATTTTTCTAAAAACTATTCATTTGTAGGTTAAACTTAACAAGTTTTCTTATAAAAAGTTTTTTTATAAGTTTTCTTATTGTCTCTAAGTGAAAATTCCCTTCAATAAAGGATAAAATAAAAAAAAAATGATATGGGCACCACCTAATTTCCTTTATCTTTGTTAAATTACATATACACTTTTTTTTGTTTAAATCAAAAGTATGTAAAATTTTAGTTCATTAGTAACTTCTGATTACATATCATATTTTTTTTATTATTTATTAACGAATTATTATTTATCATAATTTTTTTTTACAGTCGGACATTAATAATTATTAATAAATCAATATATTTAAATTTAAAAAAAGTTAACCAAGAGAAACATGGAGATGAAGTCTTATTCGAACTGATGTGTCTTCCCCTTTATCCAAATATTTCATTAATTAAAATTTAATTTGCCTATAACTCTGAAACCATTGATAATAATTACAACTTATGATATGTCGTTGAAAAGCTCTCAGTGAGGACTTATTACTGCAGTTAAGAAAAAATAAAAAAACCAAAGTGTTTTGGATTTTGGGTTTTTTATGGAAATTTTTTATTTAGTCGATTGCAATCAAAAAGGAAGATACTGAACTATATGTTACAACAGACCAAAATCAAACATTTCAACATCTTACGGCTACTAATTTTCAGTTACGCAAAATACATACGTACGTTCGTACAGACGTCATGCCAAAACTATAAAAAATGGATTCAGGTATGGTCAAAATGGATATATCCGTTGAAACCTGAAAACCAAATTTTTTCGCGATCAGAGTAGTTCCTTTACCTTGTAAAAGGAAATAAAAAAAACATTTTCAAAGACTTATGCATTTTAGGACCAGGATTGATGAACTTTTTTTTTAAATAGTAGACATTTCTTTATAGCTCTGTATACAAAATATAAACTTTCAAAAAAGTTTTTAAAAATATTGTTATAGAAGTGTGATAAAGCAAGTGAATAAAAAACATCATTTTAACTTTAAAGAGGTAGAGATTATTGTTAGAAAAACAAGTTTTTGATTATTTATATAGGCATTGTAAATAGTTTTGCTTTAACAAAGTTTCCTCTAAAATTCCTTTGAAGAAAACCGAAATTATTTTTTTCACGATATTCCCTGACCTCCTTACCAAATTTTGAAAAAAAAAGAATATGATCGATATTTATAAAAATATTTATAAAACTAATCACCAAAAATACCGGTGTTCTTTGATGGTTAGGTTACAATTAACTACACGTCTCAGGAATGGTCGACCTGAGACTGTACAAGACTACACTTCATTTACATTCATACATATCATCCCCATTCATCCTCTGAAGTAATGCCTTACGGTGGTTTCGCAGGCTAAACAGAAAAATAAACGAAGAAAAAAGGATGAACTAGTTTGACCCTAAATATAAAAAATTTGCAAAAAACCTGATACCCGATTTTTGACTTGATCAACATATTTTCCTCTTTAATATAGTTATTTTATATATACTCACCGGGAACGTAAAAATGAGCCAATAAAAAATTACTGGGAAAATAGCAAAAGGTTCTGGCTGCTAGAATGAAAAATAAGTACAGAGAAATATTGCTGCCATTACAAACCCATAAAGCATACAATTAAACTGTTTCTATTAACTATTACTTACCTATTACTATTATTATAATTTCATATTACCGCTTTAGTAAAAAAATAAACAAATTTAATAATATTTCTTAATAATAACTTCATTGATTACTATTGGCTATTTTTATTTCACTAATATATTATGTTAAAGTCGTCAACTTTTGTTATTTTGGACTAGAACTGTAATAAAATTAGTTAATTTTTACAATAACTTTCATATTATTTTAAAGGTAATATATTATATTCATTTATTAGGATCCAAAATTGGATATAACTACGATAAAAAGTAAATAGATTATATTACTTTTTATGGGAAAGTAATTAATTTTGTTAATTATGGATTAGATTAAAATAATATATAATCATTTTTTTTGTATTGAAATTGAACCTGTCAATAACGCTGTGCTGTACTGTTTGATACATTCTGAGTAGATATATATATATATATATAAACACGCTGACTACAAGAGAATATATATTTAATGTAGTTGGTAGTTGGTTGGACCTCCAAGAATCAGTGGGTCAAGGGGAACACAGAATTATTTAACCATTTTACAAGATTATAAATTACTACCTAATGAATATTTAAAACAGAGAGATATCTCACTCACATGCGGACAACCTCTTTTTCTTTTTCTCTATTATATTTATATACATATAATTATTGCATGATTCTCTTTAATAAAGTTTAATAAAAACTGGTTTTGTTTACATTTCCATTTAATATGCCTTTAGTTAATAACATGAGATACATTTATTTTTTTAAAATGTAATATAAAAAAGTAAATTTTTTTAAAGTGCAGTTTAAACTTATAATTTAGTATCTATATTATAAAAATGTCGTTTTACAGTTTGTTAGCAGTTTAATTATTATTATTTTTTTTTAATAAAAAGAAATGTAAGTATATATTTAACCGACTTTTTCCTTCATAAAATTTTATTAAAGTCGTTGTGTTTTTTAATCATATTTCTTGTTATCAGAATATTTTTCCCTTTTTCCTCTACGAAATCAATACACTACCAAAATAATTTTTTTAAAGTTTTAATATTTTACAAACTAGTGTTATTATTGTGTTTAGCTTTATATATTATTTAAAAAAACTGGTTTTCTATGGATTACGTTAAACCAGTTTCACTTTAGAATCTTTTTTTGATTCTTTTTCCTTTTATTTTCTTTTTTCTGTTCTTTCCGTTTGGGTTAATTTTTGTGTTTCTGTTCTAGATCACCTGTTTTTTGCCCTTGGTTTATCTTGAAAACTTTATAAATTTTATATTTTGTTTACTAAATATTTATTTATCATACATATCCTCTTTTCATTTGTCTAGTTATGTTTAGTCTTCCTTCCATCTCTTTAAACAAATTAAATTTGTTCGTAAGTTTTAGGAAGTAATAAATATTTTCTTGCTTAATCTGTTTTCATTTATACTTTTAAATATCCAATGACACATCTTGACCCCCGTAGAGGAAGACATCTACCTAGTGACGATTCCGGTCACCACATCACCCCCTTTTATCCTAGCCCTGATAGGCTTTACCGGAGGTCGTCTTTTTGACCCTCTAAACTTAATAACACAACAAAAAAAAATGTAAGTATATATTTAACCGACGTATTTTCTTCATAAAAATTTTATTAAAGTCGTTGTGTTTTTTATTCATATTTATTGTTATCAGCATCTTTTTTCTCTATTAAAAAGATCGATATCTATTCAGGGCTTTTTCAATGAACTAATAGTGATTATCAAGAAAGGTTTGATTGTTATCAATAATTTAAAAATGTTGTCCGTGGTAACGTATAAATTTTAGACAAGGTTTCTTTCCTAGAATAGGCTTAATTCCATATAATACGATAACGATCCTGAATACGATAGTTATCAGTTTGGCCTCTGTCAGGATTTCACCGTTGAGAACGCCTCTGCAGACATTTCCATCACTGTATTTACACAATCTAAACCTACTATCGCCTTTGTATGGCCTCTTCCAACCACGACCACCTACCATAACTTACAACCCTCAACTATCAAATTAACCGATTCGCGGAAGCACGATTCCCATTCCTTCCTCTAACAAAGAAGATTTCACACAAAATCTCTTCCTATATCTACCTTTAATTTTACTATGCACACAAATCATTATTTGAATGAATATTTAAACACCAAAAATACTATCCTCAACAAAACAAAATGCTGATCGCAACACCAATTTTTTCCTACAATTTAATTTACTCAAAGTTCTCTTGATTAACTTAAAAATCAAGAAGCAAATTCACAATGAAAACATACCCATCTCTCTCTGCTTTGGTCCGCTTTCGGGAGCGAGGCCATTGCCTGCATCCTGCCATACCGCAGCTCCATCACTAAGTTCTTCACATATCCTTCTCATCCTCTGAGCTTACCGGGTCTCGATGATAAAACGCAAAATGATACATAAACTTCTTTTTCAATTTTATTTTATTATTAATACATTTTTTTATTCTGTTCATATTTATTTGATTAACATTCAAAAAATACGCAATATAAAATTATTATATACCTCTTTTAATATATTATTTTTCTTTTATATCTTACTTGTAGCCTACCGGGCTGTTCTAGTGGTTAACTCGACACAAAGTCACTTGTTCAAGTGACTTTGTGACAAAAAATCAACAACTGATTTTTGAAGTTGAAGGTTCTAAGGCTCAACCCCTAGTAAACGTTGGTTGATTTTATACGAATATTAAGCAGTGAATATCGATGTAATTTTGTGGTTGGGTTTTAATTAATTACGTATTTCAGGAATGGTAGACATGAGTCTGTACAAGAATACTTTATTTGTATGCCATACTCTATCTTCATCAAACTGGTTTTGGGGTTTTGTTCACTTAAAAGGATTGTAACGATCACATTTTTAAGAAAAATATCTTACTTGTACAGATTTCAATATAATGATTTCATGAAAGGTTTTAGAACTACTTATAACCAGTCGATTGATAAATTAATTCAAAAAAATAAGGAAGCGAGGCGTTCAAATTAAAAACAAAAATCTACATTACATAAATATAAAAAGGAATGCTAAAAAAAACATGTTTAAAAAAGCGAAATGAATAATACTTAATAGAATTGGTATTGAATTTTCGCGGAATTGTCATGGAGAAAATTTAGATAGTAGGTGGAAATTTTATTCTTTCATCCATGATAACATTTATTCTAATAATTTTACCGATTTAAAACCTTTTATTTATTCTCTCACCAAAAGCAAAATAATTAAAAAAAAGCCAACAAAAAATTCCCGGCGAAACCGGGAAAGTTAAAAGGATGAAGGATAGTCGGAAAACGGTACGTTTAATCTAATAGTCTAATTTATTAACTATGAAACAATCATCATGCAGCTTATAAAAAAAACTTTTAATTAAAAAAAATTAAAAATAAATTTTTTACATTAAAAATGTTTTTTTTTTCATAATTGGTATTATGTGTGTTTGAATAAAACCAAATACCATAAGAAAGTACTTAGATGTTTAAGGAGCATCACAATTTATGAAAAACTTACCTATCCTTTGAGTAAAGAATTTGAGATACGAGACTCATAAATCTCCCTGTTCTAGTATCTCCCTGTTCCCTTAACCAATTACGACAAAAATGAAATTACATGTGCCCCATATTTAGGAATCTTTGTGCCAAATTTCATCCAAATAAATCCACCCATTGTAAAAATACTAAGCAAAAAAAAGAAAGAAATATGCCAACATAGTTACATAAATGTATCCTTCCAGAAATTTCAACGCTAAAAGTGTGTTCTTTGGTTAGAGGAAATCATGAAGCATCAATATCATGCAAAATATGATCCGATTAGCATACTTTTCCTTATAAAATGTACTGTATGTAGCCGGAAAAGTAAAAGAATTCCAATAAATATATTATTTATAAATCCAGCTGTAAAAATCATCAAAAATATAACAATTAAACGTACTGAAAATCAAAATTAAATAAAAAATTTAAATTTTTATTATAAAAATATATAGATTATTTTATGATATAGAATGGATTTAACTACACCAGACTATTTTTTACAGTAAGGATACACTAATGTCATATAAAAAAATAAAAAAGAAAGTCTAAACACATTTGAAGTATGAAGTTGGAGGCGATTAAAGAAAATTAAATAAATGAACAAACAGAGTGAAACATAAATGAAAGTAGGAAATTAATCAGAAAAAAATTAGAATAAAGTAGAAAATTACTGTGGTAATTATGCAAGGAAAGAAGGGTTTATTAAAAGAGACGTTGAAAAGAAAAAAAATGAATTAAAGGTAACAAGAATTCTAAATGTTAACTAAAAAACAAAACACGAGATGGTCATAGTGTTAGGGATCCTTTTCAGGAGAGAAAACTGTGAGATGAATATATTTATATCTACTTTTCAAAGAAACGTTCGGTATTACTTTCGGCTATATGGTGGGAGTGGGGGAGTGAAAATTAATTCTCTGCGTTTTGAGATATGAGGAGTACGAAAATACCATTTACTTAAAATTGGGTTTCATTTTATTTATATATATAGCTAGGTATAACTTTTATGACTCGAAAATCTCCAATACTAATCCAAAAATTTCATTGAAATTTAGATATGCGGTACTAATATATATGAAGTTATGCATGTGAATAATTGATGAAGATTGGTTAAATCGTTCTTCGTTTACAGTAGATTCTCACTTTCAGGCCGAAAAAAAATTTGAGGTTATGTTGTATAGTGGTGTATTTTACATAAGCGCATGCAGTGTCACAGTAATGAAGGAGTCTTTTTTAAAACATTTTTTAACGGGTAACTATTTTGTTGAATCAAAAAGGTTTTTCGTAACATTTTTTTTATTAAATTGAGGAGTTGATACTTTTTCAAAAGAAAAAGAATAAAAAACGAGAAATCGTTTTTCTTGCACAGAACTGCGCAAGAATCTTTTTATTTTTTCCAAAATAATCTTTTATACATTTTTTGTAATTAAAAAAAAAAAATGTTTTGTTTAAGCTAATATAACAATTATTAATTTTATTATTTACTTTTATTTAATCCATATACAAGTAAAATATAAATATTTATAAAAACATTAAAGAATAACAAGCGTCAAATTTCATTCTGGTAAGGGAAAATGAGGAATGAAGATATTTATTCAATGAAAATTGAGACAACAACCTTACTGAAATTCATATTATATATATAGACACATAAGAAAATGATTATTATATCTGTTTATGAGTTTAACAAATCAACTATTATTTTTTTAAATTAAAGTTACTAATAAAAATAAGGAATTTTAAAGAATGATAACAATTTCTAATTTTATTGCCTTTGGAAGAATTAAATTTGAATTATTCATTTAGAAAATGATTAAATCATTTTTCAAAAATAATTAAATGAAACTTCTATAGCGATGGAAAAAATCGATTTTATCTGTTATAACTTTGTTACATTTACCTGTTCTTAATATTAAAAATTTATTGTTCACAGAATAACCAACTAATTAAATTTTATAGCATTTGTTCAATACTGGACATCAATTCAATCAGTGGAATTATTTTATATACTTGTAGTACTTACAAGATGACAGGATGCTATAAGGTTTTGTCACATTCATTATTGCAAGCTTGTGGTAAACTAGTTTCCAACCGGTTACAAAGTAACTTTTTATATACATTATTAAACACTATAATGATTCATTGAAATTCCATATCGTTATTAGTGTCTTATACATTTATTATAAAATGTTTAAAAAAGAACGTGATATTTATTTTTTTACGCTGTGATTTTTTTTTATCAAAGTGATATTTCAATTGAATTTTTTAGTTGCCTTTTTTAAATGATTTAATGTTTTGTACTCGGATAGTTTTCTTGTCTTAAAAGTTTTGTTGCACTACGTTTTTTTTTTTTTTTTTTGAGTTGATGGACATCGACTGCTTTGGTCATTTTGCCACCCTATAAGGATGGAGATTTTTACCCTATGAAAAATGCCATGCATGACCGGAATTCAAACGGACCTCCGGTGAAAGGCTAAGGCGTTATCACCCCACCACAATGATCGGTTATAGGGCTATTGTGTATATCTCATATACATAAATGGGAATTTTTTTTTGTATACAACAGTATCACGCAATAATAATCAGCCGACCGATTGCTTTCACATTTTCAGGATAAATTTGGGTTATCCTAGAGAAGGTTTTAACCTGCAAATCGAGGTCTTAGCCCCCTTGGGGTGAAGTTGTGAATTAAAAATATTTATTAAAGAAACAAAAATTAGTTTTTTACATTATATTTCTATCACCATGGAAACACAAATATATTGAAGTAAAATAACTAATTAATTTTTCTTTAATGAATATCTTTCAAGTATTTAATATGTTTACACTACTATACCTAATCCTATTCTTTCTTTCTTTTTCCTGTTTAGCCTCCGGGAATTACCATTCAGGTATTACTTCAGAGAATGAATGAGGATGATATATGAGTGTAAATGAAGTGTGGTCTTGTACAGTCTCAGTTCGACTATTCCTGAGATATGTCGTTAATTGAAACCCAACTTCCAACACCGGTATCCACGAACCATTCAAATCCGTGTAAAAATAACTGACTTTACTAGGACTTTAACGCTGGAACTCTCGACTTCCAAATTAGCTGATTTGGGAAGACGCGTTCACCACTAGACCATCCCGATGGGGTTACTTAAGTCTCAGTTCGACCATTCTTGAGATATGTCGTTAATTGAAACTCAACTTCCAAAGAACACCGGTATCAACGATCTAGTATTCAAATCCGTATAAAAATAACTGACTTTACTAGGACTTGAACGCTGGAACTCTCGACTTCCAAATTACCTGATTTGGGAAGACGCGTTCACCACTACACCAACCCGATGGGGTTACTTACTCCTATTCTGTCTTTTTTAATTTCTTTTCAAGTATTTCTAAAGTCTGTGTATTTATATCTTCGTCATTTCCTTTTTTTTCTTTTTTTTTTTGTACGTAACGTCCCGTTTCATTATTCATTTTTCTCCTTTATCTGCTTTCTTCCGTGTAGCTTTTTCAATCTTTTTCATTATGACCTCTGAGAAACACCTATCAAATTCCGCTAAGCGTAGCCGGGTTTCACGAGAACAAGAAACCAATATGGAAAGAGATCAGCACCTGAAGGTTGAATGAGCATATAAATGTGAAAGGTTTTCAGAACCATGAGGATAACGAACGCCTCAGAAGTCTAGGGGGCTAAGCCCTACGGTTAGGATATATATCATGAATGATGTGTTAGCTGAATTTAAAGTTTTGATTTCGGTAGAATCCTTAAACAAATTTTATATACATATATATATATATATATATATATATATATATATATATATATTTAAAATATATTTTAATATAATATATATATATTTTTTAATTTATTAAATTAAAATAATGACATTAAATTTATTTAATCAAAAATAACTGTCTGAAGAATTCTACACCCGCATAGACAATAATTGATCGAGACAACAATGTTTAATTATTAGGTTATTTATTTATATGTTTTTTGTTTTATTTGTGATTTGACGGTAAATTGATTTGTAATGAGACGGTAAAGTTTGAACTGTGGTAAACACAGTTCGGGAAAGCGACAGTTAAAATTTTGTAATGCTTGGTTCAGTAGTTTTCACGGTTATTATGAAAAAACGAAAACACGTCTTTACATTCAGCAGTGAGATTATAAAGAAATTTTTAAAATAATGAACGAATGTAATGAACAAATTACACAATGAATTTCATAATAAAAATAGGTTTTTTCTGCGACTATATTATAACGTTTGAATTACGCGGCTGGAACCTGTATAATATTGAGGGTCAATATAAAAAAGATTTCAATTATGATGCAGGTGTTCAATCAATCTAAGCCTATTCTTTTCAACTAATTCTTTTACTACTTTTAATTTTAATTCGAATTAATAGTTAGCAAGCAAGGTTAATTTGAAAGTACATCAAAAGACAAATAACTTTCTAAATACACTGTTTATCCTTTTGCTAATTATGTAGGAGTTTGAAGAAGATATGTATTTAACACCGTTCAATATTAAAAAAAAAAGGCAGAACTTACGACTAATTATTTATTGCAACAAAAATGAATTTTTTGAAAAATTAAAAAAAAATTAGTCCACAACAATGTATTGTAAATCAATAATCCTATTATTTTCTTAGCTGTGGAAAAAAGCGGTATGTAACTCTCCATAATGGCCAATTATGCACTCTTGCAAAATTTACGACACTCGCAAGGTTCGTGTCGTAATTTACTTTGCACTTGTACATTAATGCCTATAATTATAGACTCATTGTATAATGTACTATTTTTTTTTCTTTTCGAAGAATTGAAAGATAAAGATATCATTGCAGATAGGTAGAAGTCAAATAATGAGGTCTAATGATTTGGAAGAAGAAAAATTTGTAGCGAAATGTTGTAATGGCACGAATTGTAATATTTAAATTATATCTTTGCTGACAAGTTTGAAGGTTAATAACTCGCTTCGGAGTAAAAGTAAAGTGAAGAGAAAATTAAAGGATTTTTTGAAATTCCGGGATTAATGAACTAAAATGAAGTAACGTTTACATTTTTTTTTTAAATTTCTCAATAAAAAATGAAGATATCAACTTGATTTTTGATATGTGTAATATTCATGTAAATATCTAAAAACCAATTTTATAGATTTTTGAAATTCAACCTTAAATAGGGTGAAGAAAGGTAAAAAAATTTGAACAATGCTTGCAAAATTTCACCATATCCCAATATACCAAACGAGTTATTAACTAGATTGGGGCTTGCAAATAATTCTTCAGATAAATTTTTTTTTCTCCTGCTCCCCTGGGTCGGGTAAGCCCACAGGAGCAGGAGAAAAAAAAATTTATTTGAAGAATATTTAATATTTATTTTAGATAAATATTTAAAAACCATTTTCGGGTTTTTTTAATTTTAAGTTTTTAAGGGGTGCGACAGTGTACGGCACGGTCGATCAACCAACACAGCCACTGTTACTGTGTATACAACGCGATTGGTTTCATCTACCTCCGATTACTTGACTAAAAAATGTAAGATAAAAGTAATTAAAAAAAAGAAGAGAAACGATAAAAAAAAAAAAAAAAAAAAAAAAAAAAAAAAAAAAAAAAAAAAAAAAAGAGTAAGGTCACTTTCTAGTAGTGTTTGTCGATAAGAACCGGGCAAAAAATATTTTTACCCGCACGAAGTATGAGTAACCAGTTATAATTAATATTTTTAAGATGGAGGCCGTCTGTTTTGAAATCAAAATTCTTAGATCACTCAAAGTTATGGCCTGTACTGACCAAACTGTTGCTGTGAAGGAATTATAATAAATTGATAGTTTTTATAAATTGAACAAGCTTTAATTTTTAATTATTATTATTATTATTATTATTATTCTCACAAACATGAATTTAATGAATACAAAAGATCCAGGATGCAGAGCCCCCTAACTAGACGGGAAGGGCGAGTGAAATAAGTAAGCCCTGACCGGCTAAACATTCCCTGACCGCGACGAGAAACGCAAGTAATCATATAGCGCAAGCGAAGCCGCGATAGATCTGCTAGTATATATATATATATATATATATATATATATGTATAAAATTACCCTTTAAGTGAACGGTATCTTCGCTTTCCTTATACCTCAAAATGAAAAGGAAATTCAATTTCATGCCTCCCTTCCAATCCCACCGCGAACCAAAAGTTCGAAAAGTCTGTAAAAAATCTGGAATGCACAAAACATTTAGTTGAGGATGAACTGTGTAGCATACATATTAGTGTAAAAATATTAGTGGAGAACAGAAAGAAATTGAATCATACCAGTTGAGATAAAAGTAATAAAACTATTTATGTATAAATGTATGATAATTCATAAATTTATTACATGATAAACTTGATGAAAGTAAACATTACTTAATACTATTAGTAATATTAGCAATAAAAAAATTAATTTTATAGCCTTGAAATATTTTTATTACTGGAATCATATATTCAATTGGTGTGTTCAAAAAATTACGTTGTTTTGCTTTATTATTATCATTATTATTATTATTACTATTATTATTTTATTACTGTATTATTAGTAGATTTTTTTTAATAAATTAATTGCCTGTTGGTAGGAATTATTTTCTAATAGGTAGATATTATATGTACGTAAATTGAAATTGTTATATTCAGGGATTCAAGTGTTAAAATCTTTAATAATTACAAATCAAATTCATTTAACATTTTCTTTTTTAGAAATCTTGGAAAAGATTTGCTGACATTTTTTTATAAAAATAACAAAATGCTATCTTATTAAACTGGATTTAATTATAATATATAGCCTTAAAATTTACTTTGAGACTGCTCTTCGCCGCTTATAAAGAAAGTCTCGTACCTTTACCAAACTTGAAAAAATATAAAGGAATTAAATTTTAAATGAAATTTTTCTGAGAATATTTTTAAAAGTCTATTCTTCATCCTTATTTGTTTTGAGATTATTTAATCATGACTTATTTAAATAATTTTAAAATAAAAAAGGACTTTCTTGAAAAATAAATAACTGTAGTTTTAGGTGTTCGGGAACCCCTCAAGAATACACTTTGAAAATGTGTTTGCATCTATTTAGATGTGAACTTGTGGTATCGATCGTTTGTGTCATTTTAGTAATTATTTTGATTGTTTAAGTGGATTATTTTTGTTAGAGTATCTATTATTTAATTTTCATAGATTTATATTTAATTTTAGTAATCAGTTTTATAAAATTAATCTTTATTGATTATTTACATTCTACTTTATAACATTTTTATTTATTATTAATTTTTGACTTGACCTTTAGGTGTCCCATTAGCTGAAAGACGTCACAAGTAATTTTATTGCGTATTATACAGTAATTTACGTTTTAGAATTAGATAATTTAAATAAAATTAAAATACCAGGGAAATTATTATTTAAAAAAAATATATTTAATGTATTATACTATTCTTTGTGAAAATATTTTCTGTTTTTTGAAGTATTTAATTTCTTTTTTAGGAAATATTGAATTAAAACTTAAATATACAGCAAATATATTTTTTTAAATTCAAATGCCATTCTATATATGAAAAAATTTTGACAAAATAAAAAAAAATTGTATTTAGCTTAAATCTCTGGTAATCTTTCTGTCCAAAAATAAAAAAAAAGATTGATAATTTATATTTAAATAAATCTCAGTTAATTTTTGTTATCATCATTTTAATTAAGTTGAGTTAATTGAAGACTAATTTAGATTATATTTGCATTAAATTTTAGTAAAGACTAGATCAAACTTTGCTTGATATATACTTAAACCATTAAGGTAATTATCACTGTACAGTAAATAGTCTCACTAAGGATTTACAGAAAGCCAATTCCTACTAAATAACGCAAATGATAAAATGATTCCTACAATTCTATCTACATCCTAGTTCGACCTACAAAAATGGTAAGGAAAAGAAGTAATTACTGAGAAACCTACAAAAGAATCACAAAACAAAACAAGTAACCTTCGCCATCGAGAAGATAATTTTCACCCTTAAGTTAGTAGCTGCCAATTAAATTATATTCCCTTCCAAAATTCAGTAATTTTAAACAAGATGAGGGTAGGATATTAGTGATAAATATTAAATAGTTAAAAATATGTTGCATAAATCTTATTTTTCTCCAGAAATCGAAGAGTAGATTTGTTTCTAAAGAAACAGTTTCGTTCATCTCTGATTTTTATAGGCTACGTAAATATTCAACGAAAATGTGAATTTTTCCCTCTCATTCACACTGAAAGTTGTTTTTTTTGGTTAGGAAACTTTTATTTATTTTTGAAAATATTGGGAAATTTTAGGAAAATTTAACTATTTACTCCGTATGAAATACGAACATTTTTTTTATACACCACGATGATTTTAAAAACTTATGATAAACTGATTAATAAAATAAACTTAATTAATAGAATAAGTTTTTTTTTTAATTTCTTAGTTAAATAATCTTTTTTTATTATCATCTGAACGCAGATAAGAAATATTCAACCACAGATGGGTTTAAAAATTGTTTTCAATTAAAACATTAAATCTATATAAAAAAATCTGATGTGAACACCACGTGACTGCCTTATTCGCCTATTTAATTACATATAAACATTTTAAAAAAAATTAGAAGTACATAAAATTTTATTTCATTATTTTTTTTTATAGTTACTGAATTATTATTTATTGTAAATTTTTTTTACAATCGGAGGTTAATAATTATTAATAAATCAATATATTTTCATAAAAAAAAAAAAAAGATGAAGTCGGATTCAACCCGATGTGTCTTCCCTTTGTAAGATCAAAATATTTCATTAATTAAAATTTTATTTGGCTATAACTCTGTAACGAATTAAAATAAGTACTACTTATGATATATCGTTGAACATTTTTCAATGAAGGCTTATTACTGCAGTTAAGAAAAAGTCCAAAATCCAATTTTTTTTTTTAATTTTGGGCTTTCTTGGACATTTGTGGTTCAGTCGATTGCAATGAAAAGGTGAGGTGCACGACTAGATGATACAACAGTTCTAAATCCAAAATTTCAACATCCTACTGCTAATCGTTTTTGAGTTATGCGATATACATACGTACGTATGCACAGACGCCACGCCGAAACTAGTCAAAATTGATTCAGGGATGGTCAAAATGGATATTTCCGTTAAATCTAAAAACCGAAATTTTTCGGGATCACAATACTTCCTTTATTTCGATCAGAGTACTTCCTTTAAGCTTGTTAGCAGACCATGTTATGCTTATTAAAAAAAATTAAGAAAAGATAGTTTATCATTGAGGCAAATTTAGGAACACTGCATAACGACGCATCAAAATGCAAGCGATATTTAGCGCTACAATACTTTGTTTTTGATTAACAAAATGATTGAAATATCATTTATTTAATAGTAATTGGCCTTTTCTATCTCAAATATTTTAAATGTGGCGTAAGCATAAAAAAATTAGAATAAATAATATACTGGCCTCCATGGCGCGAGTGGTAGCGTCTCGGCCTTTCATCTGGAGGTTCCGGGTTCGAATCCCGTTGGGTATGGCATTTTCACACGCTACTTGTCATTCATCTCATCCTCTGAAGCAATACCTAACGGTGGTCCCGGAGGTATAAAAAAAAATAAAATTAATGTAAATTCTCTGTCGTGAAACAATATGTAAAATGGTTCAACTTAGCGAAGGAATTCAAAAAATTGTGTTTTTAGGTTCTGAATTTAAAATACTGATTTTGTGTGGTTTATTGAAGAGTGTGGAATTATGAACTTGGTTTAGGCGTTTACATTAAAGAAAAGAATTCAGCATTTTGTTAATGAAAATCAAGTATTTTTACTTGTTAACTTTTTAAATCTGTAACATTATTTTGGTGTAACATGTCACTTCATGTTCTTTGTTACACTTTGTATTCAGTATAATTTATTTTTTTTACAAATGTATGTTTGGGATTTATATATGTTTCAAGGATTATTTTTTTTATATGTTCATATTATCACTCGTAAAGTTTGATGTATTTTTTTTTTTTATGAAAAGCGCCGCCGATTTATAAACGATGGTAGTAAAGAAAAATGCCCTGTAACAAAATAGAAGTAAAAAATAATGATATATAATTATTCTTTAAGATCTTTTACTGTTATTTATTTCTTTGATATATAATTATTCTTTATTCGATTTAAATGTTGGATTTGATTTCATAGAAACTATTTAAAATAAATATAAAGATAGATTTATTATTCTTTTTATTATTATTTTTCTAGTAAGGATAGTTTCTTTCATTTTATTTGTATCTGGAAATTGCTTTATTTACAGTTAGATTTCTTTAAACAGTATATTGGCATGATGACACACGGTTGAGAATTAATTCTGATCAGGTTTAATTCTATTGAAAAAACAATTAGTTTTTTATTGCAGTAGTTTGCAATAATCAATGGAATTAGTTTTTCTAATTATTTAACAGTCCTTTCTTAATAAATATACCATCAGAGTAATGACAGTTTGTAAAAAGATATATCAGCACTAAAATATAAATCATTATAATTTCTACGAACCGTAGAAAATGTAGTTAATAAGTTATTCTTCAGTAATTAGGCTAATTTATAATGAATTAATGATTTATGAAACTACACAGATTGTACTGTTAGTTTAAGTAAATTTTCTTATTTTATACGATTTAATTTTCACCGTATTTAATTTTTCATTAATTAAAAGAACCTTCAAAGTATTTTTTTACCGTCTTTTCGAGAAAAAAAAACGTACGGTGTTGCTTTCGGCGGTATGGTGGGATTGGCGGGGGAAAAAATAAAATTTCTTTACGTTTTGAGGTACTCTTACACTTTCGGTACGAAAATACAACTTTATGTATGAATATACATAAAGGGTTTCCTATATATATATATATATATATATATTAAAGCTGTTTCAATAAGGTAATATTCAGTAATTAAAGAGTATTTCGATTTTAAATCCTCATCATTATTAATAAAAATAAATAACATAAAGTAAAAAATTAAAGAAACACGCACAGACACACTTAAAATGAAAAAAAAAGCTGGCAACACTTTTCCAGCTACATCGATCAAGTCATTACATTGCACAGCTTCTGCATTGCAAGATGTTTACCGGTCGGCCAAAATCATTTTTACAGTTCAAACATTAAGGGTCTTAATTTTATTTTTATAATAAAATAATTTCATCTTTTTTTATAAAACAATAACAAAAATGTACTTACACGGTTAGAACATTTGTTTTTATAACAAATTGTTTAATGTTTTATATAAGACATAATATTAAATATAAAATATATCAATTTACACTTACAACAAAAAAAAAAAATATTCTTACATAATTAATTATTAATAAAAGTTATCAATAAAAATCTGATGTGGATATCACATGACTTTCTTGGACGCCTATTAAATTACAAATAGACATTTTTAAAATGAAAAGTACATAAAAATTTATTTCATTAATAATTTACGATATTTTTTTCATATTTTTTTTTTAGTTATTATTGAATTATTATTTATCGTAATTTTTTTTATAATCAGATGTTAATAATTATTAATAAAGCAATATATTTAAATTAAAAAAAATCTTAAATAGGAGATGAAATCTGATTCTAACCGATGTTCCTTCCCCTAAGATCCAAATATCTCATTAATTAAAATTTTATTTGGCTGTAGCTCTGGAACCAATGAAAAAAGTACCGCTATGATATATATCGTTGAAAAGCTCTTAGTGATAACTTATTGCTAGCGTTAAGCAAAAGTCCGAAATCCAATTTTTTTTTTAGATTTTGGGCTTTTTTGGACACTTTTGATCCAGTCGATTCCAATCAAAAGGAAAGGTGCACAACTAGAAGTTATAACTGTTCTAAATCCAAAATTTCAACATCCTTCGGCTAATCGTTTTTGAGTTATGCGATATACATACGTACGTACAGATGTCACGCCTAAACTAGTCGAAATGGATATTTCTGTTGAAATCTGGAAACCGAAATTTTTCGCGATCACAATATTTCTTTTACTTCGTACAAGGGATTAAAAAAAAACAGAATATTTATTTTTGAAGAGAGATGGTGAATAAAATTTTAAGAAATATTTTTCTAAAATTATTTATATATAGGTTAATAAATCTGCTTAAGTAAAGCTTTCTTTAAATCTAACACCCACTTCAATAGTCTAAAATAAAGGAAAGAAAATTTTCAAAAGGTTTTCCTCATTTTAGGTTCAGGGTCGACAATTATTTTTTAAATATAGACACTTTTTTTTGATAGCTCTCTCTCTCTCTCTATATATATATATATATATTTAAGAAAATTATATATGGTATAAACTTTCAAAAAACTTTTGAAAAATATTTTAACTGAAGGAAAATAGATCAAAAGAATAAAATGCATATTTATTTCAATTTTAAGAGATGGGTGTTCACTTTTTTTTAATTATTTTGTATTATTTTCATATCCATTGAGATAATAAATTTTCTTTAATACATTTTTCTGTAACATACCTCTGAAGAAAATCGGTTTGGTCAGTTCTGTGATATAAGGCCAAAAGCAGTACAGTACATTAACGTACATACGTAAGCACACACATAAATTTTTTTTTTTTTTTTTTTGTTTAACTGGACCCTAAAATGTAAAGCTTGGCAAAATACTCATACCCATTTCTGACATGATTACCATACTTTCTCCTTTAATGTTGCTTATCTATCTACATTCGCCGGTAAAATAAAAATCAGAAAGAATGGTTTATTGACAAAATAAAAAATTAAAATCTAAAAAGTGAGTTTTAACATCGACCCTATTTTTTCCTTCGTCCCTTTTTTCTTTTCTCCTAATTTCTTAAATGATCTGTCTACTAATAATAATTATTTAATTTCTTTAAATGATTTATTATACGATTTTCATCTAAAATTTATGAACTAGATTACATCATGTAAACATAGACTTGTTGAAATTATCTATAAAATTTAGTTCTTGGAGTGGTCTATTTACGTATGGATGTATGTAAATAGACTACTTCATGTTATGTTCAGATGGGAAATATTTTGTTAAAGTATTAATATTTCAGTTGTTTACCGACTATTCGAAGAAAAGGTGGTGTTATTATTGGTCGAATAGTGGTGTAGAGTGGAGTGAAGTTGAATCTTGTTTACGTTTTGAGGTATGAGTACACAAATACTATTTCCTTATCTCATATACAGAGTGTCCCATATAAAACGCAACCCAACCTTATATTGGTAGGTATTGAAATAATAAAAAGGCATGTGTAAATGTAAATGTAATTTTTATTATTACCATCCATTACCTTACATTTAGAGTAAATGTTGGAAGTGGCCGCCATCTTCTTGAATACAAGCTTCAATTCTTTTTACAGCGTTTCTTGCAACTTTTTTCAAAGTTTGTGGCTAGATATTTAATACAGCTTGTTCAATATTGACTTTCAGTTGTTCAAGCGTTCGTGGTTTGTTGCTGTAGGCTTTTTCTTTGAGGTAACCCCATAGAAAAAAATCCGCCGAAATTCAAATCTGGAGATCTTGGTGGCCACAAGCCTCGACCGATAACACGATTACCAAAGAATTCCTCGACGAAATCAGAAGTTGAACCTGTGTAGTGCGATGTCGCACCGTCATGTTGTAGCCAGCAGTGTCTGTCTTTCTCTTCCAAGAGTGCAATGAACTGAAATAAAATATCCTGATATCGTTCTGCATTAATGGTGTACTCGAAAAAAATAGAACCGATTATTTTCTTCCGCGATATCGCGCACCACACGCCCAACTTCTGCGGATGTAATTTTTTTTCGTGATAAACGTGGGGATTTTCAGCACTCAAAATTCTATTCTTTTGGCTGTTTACGTAGCCATCCAAATGAAACCGTGCTTCATCTGTGAAAAATAACGAATCCATAACATTAATTCCCTCACACAGAAATCGACGGAACCGTTGACAATATTGTAGCCGTTTTTCTTTGTCGGGCTCAAGAAGTCGATGAACCGTTTGAATGCGATAAGGTCTTAATTGTAATTGTTTGATCGCCCGATGAACAGTTAATTTAGACAAATTAATTTCAGCAGACAAACGTCTTATCGATTTATTTGTCGAGGAGAGTAATCGGTCTCTAGCAATACACTGAACGTTATGATTGCATTGTTGTTGCTATCGGTAGTGTTCTACTGCGTCGCCGCGATGTTCTATGTTGGGCGAGTCCATTTCAGTAACGAGTAGGGGAGTAAGTTTGACTTTTGAAATTTCATGGATGAGTGAGATTGATGGGTTACGTTTTATGCGGGACATTCTGTATATATATATATATAGACAATTTATAAACTATTTATATAGTTTTGTGGCTCGAAAATCTCCAAAACTACTAGATAAATTTCATTGAGATTAATAGATACTGTACTAGTGTATCTGAAGTTGTGCATATGAAGATTTGATGAATATTGGTTGAGTCGTTTCTGAGTTACGCTCAATTTAAAGTCGAAAAAATCTGAGGTTATACTGACTGTGTATTTTCCACACGCGCTTATGCAGCGAGTCACAGAGGTGAGTGCGTTGAAACTTATTAATTGTGTGTAGGATCTACTCGTTAATCGGTCGTACGTAGTGCGTTTTACTCCAAAAAGTCCGTTCGTTCTGACTGCGAAATAGTGAGGGCGTTGGAAAACAAAAGCTCAGGTCTTTTTAATAACCAACTTTTTGGAGTTGGAGTTTTTTTAATTACAGTAAAATAATTTTTTTTTTTTTTTAATACTTTATAAATCATATGCAATGTACCTATCAATTTAAACAATAAATAGACCTTATTTTAAAATCATAAAATCCGTATTTAAAAATTTATAATTAATTCGTTACTTTTTGTTTTTATAGACATATACACTAATAACAGGTATTAAAACATGAATGTAATATGCTATATTCTTTACAATACCACTAACCATGTTAATAGTAATCTTCAGTACTTAGAATTTATAGTAAGTGAAATACAATTAGTTTTCAAACAGTATAAAACAATGCATATACTATAATACAATCACGATTATTTCTTTTGTAGTAGTGCTAGCATCTGTTTATTTTGTTATTTTTACTATTGTTTTATTTATTTTTCTGTTTTACACTTTGTCGTAGTGCACGATTCAATGTTGTAATATTTATTTTAGTTAAAAAGGAAATAATTTAAAATGAATTTACTAAATAAATAAAATATCTCAATTTTATGTATATTTACTTATCATAAAAACTTTCACTTATTTAAAAAGTCAAAATAATTTTTAATTTCTTGTTTATCTAAACTTTATAAATTTAAAAAAATACTATACATATAATAAAATAACTAGATTCGTCCCTGCGCGCGCATCACGCAAAACTATTGGACAAATTCTGATAAAACTTTGTAGTTTTATACCTTACAGGCTTGGACATTATCTCCGATTTGAATTATCACTATACTCTTAATGGGATATTCATTAATAAAATAAAAAAAAACTGACAAAACAGTTGTAGCCCTTTGCTGCCACGCGGCTTTTTTCTGATACACGGTTCACATACACATACACACACAACTTAATTTAAAATACTTATCATTTTATTTAAATATAATAATTTTTTTTTGTTCAATGATTCTAACTTAAGGACACGCGCATATGGTACTTCATTCGCGCGGGTGTGGTGGTACTAAAGGTCACTAAATTACCTTTTTACTTCCTTGTGCGAAGTAAAGGAAGTACTGTGATCGCGAAAAATTTGGGTTTCCAGATTTCAACGGAAATATCCATTTTGACCATTCCCGAATCCATTTTGACTAATTTCGGCGTGACATCTGTACATATCTATCTCGCACCGCACAACTCAAAAACGATTAGCCGTAGGATGAAGAAATTTTTTATTTAGGACTGTTGTAACATCTAGTTGTGCACCTCCCATTTTGATTGCAATCGACTGAAAGAAAAAAGTCCAAAAAAGCTCAAAATCCAAAAAAAAAAATTTGGACTTTCTCTTAACTGCAGTAATAAGTTCTCATTGAAAACTTTTCAACGATATATCATAAGTGGTACATAATTTCATTGATTACAGAGTTAGTTAAATAGAATTTTAATTAATGAAATATTTGGGTCTTAGGGGATGGCACATCGGTTGGAATTAGACTTTATCTCCTTTTTTATAATTCTTTTTTTTTTTAATTTAAATATATCGATTTATCAGTAATTATTAACCTCTTATTGTAAAAAAAAATTACGATGAATAATAATTCAACAATAACAAAAAAAAATAAAAAAATATCAGAAGTTTTTAATGAAATAAAATTTTATGTACTTTTCATTTAAAAAAAAAAAATGTTTGTATGTAATTTAATAGGCGGACAAGGAAGTCATGTGTTGTCCACATCAGAGTTTTTACACTTTAAATATTATTCATTATTTAAATCTATCGCTTACCCGTGACGTTACAACATAAAAGACGACTACAGCAGCTATCGTCCATGCTACCACTAGCGCTCCTTGTGGTGAGATGGAGTAATAATGACACACTATACCCACTTAGCCACTAGTTTATTTAGAGAATTTTTTAGGATGGTGGTGTGATTTTGCAAAAGAAAATTGGAAATATTATTTTTTATTTGTTAAAAAATGTGTCTAAGAAAAATAAGACCTTATTAGACGAAATCTTAACATACTGAGGGTGATCTTGCTCTACAGCCTCACCACCTTGGTCTTTTAAGTTGAAAATGTAATAGCATCAATGTATCATATAATTGTAGAAGTAATCTGCCCAAGTTTGGTCAAAATCGGTTGACTAGTTCTGGAGATATAAGATGACCTTTAAGGTGCAACACCTAACACAAACATACCTACGAACACCCGGAAAATTTTCATCCGGTTTTTTGATATTTTTGGGATTCTTTAGGTATCAAAACGTAAAGACCCACTGAAAACCACATATGCCTAAATTGGACCAACCTTTTTGTTTCATTATATTTCTGTTACCATGATAACAGAAAAAGATCTCTGAGTTTAAATCTAAATATTATTATGTGATTATTATTATTATTATTGTAATTAACTTTAAATTAGCAAATTTAGCAAACTTTTATGGATTTTGGTCGTTTATTCTGGCTGTTGATACTGGATTGTCAAAAGTTAAAAAATATGATTTCAAGAAAGAATAGTTTTCTTATTATTCAAAGTCTTCCAAAAGAATGACAGTATCTCGATCTTCCGAAACAGCTGACGTGTGTGATTCTCTGTTAGAACGCTACGCCCAGACTTGATGTACAATAAATTTACAATGCAAGTTGTAGTTAAATTCCTCTCAATTTCATACTGACGTCATTTTACCTTGGTGACATAAGGATAGAAGTAGCTTTAGCTAAAAATGTATAGGTTAAATACACCGATCATAAACACATTGGGCAAAACAGAAGATTTTTCATACTTTCACAAACGAAAAGGGAAACAAAACGGCAATATTTTGTGGGTTAGGAAAGATTCATCTCCAGTTTATCTCCAGTTTAAGAACCACGGAAAGTGCTAAATGCAATGTTGAATAGAAACCATCCTAAATCCAAAAATTTTCTAACAATATAAAAGCCTAAAACAGCGTCTTTCAAATGACTTCGCTTGAAATTTTATCGTTATTATTTTCAACCATGAGAATAAAATCATAGCGGGAGTCCAGGGGCCGGAGCTCCCTGGGTAGATGGAAACAGTGAGCGAAACTCGCACTGACCGACTAGTCTTCAAATAATTGTATTACCTGATTTATATTATATAAAAAAAATCTTTCTAGTCTCATTTTTAAAATATTTATAGGACAAATAGAAGAATTAAAAATTTGGATAAAGAAATAAAATTCTATTAAAGAATTGCTTTCCTACCTACTGTGTATATGGCTGTTATATTGATAAAATTTATTATTAACCATTGAAAGTGCAATAGCTTTTACAAAATTAATTTTGATTACTATTGTTATATAGTAAGTTAAAAATAATATTTTTTTATGATGTGAAAATAGTTATATTTTTAAACAGACTCTCGTTTTCATTTCTAAATAGTACTCTGACCTGGTACGGGTTTATTTTTTATATTTACGAATATGTAAGTAAAGTATACTTTAATAAAAACTAAAAGAAAAATGACGTATAATCAAACCAGTTTGGTATCGGTTTTAGAGAGAAAAAAAACGGTTTAAGTGTTTTAAACTTGTTACAGTGTAATTAAATTCCACGGTAAATATGCAGTGACGTCATTGTATAAATACTAATAAATTAAAAAGTTTGATAGTGAATTTTTTAAATTTACTTTTTTTTTTTAAATATGAAGTGCAATAAAAATATTTTACTGTAAACGTTTTGGCGTAATTTAATAGAATATGGTATTCATTTCATTTTTTTTTCATATTTTTATTAAAAAATTAATTCCGACTCAATAATCCGTTATTTGAAATTTTTGCCATTTGAATTACAAAATATTCGTAATTTTTACATAAACATTAAAATGTATACTAAACTACGCTATTAATTTCTCTTTTTTCTGCATCTTTATTGTTTTTATGCTATATTAGCCGGTCGGGCTCATTCACCCTTCCAGTCTAGCCAGGGGGCTCCGTCCCCTGGACCCGCACTGCGTTCATTGTCCTTATTATTGCGAGAATAATATTCATAGATAATAAAAAAAAGCCAGTTGAATTTATAAAAACTATCAGTGTATTATAATTTCTTCAAAGCAACCGTTTGGTCAACACAGTACTCGAAACTTTCTGAAGTATTCGGATCTCAGAATAGTCGGCTCCCCTCTCAATAGTTATAGCTGGTTACCTGTCCTTCCTACGGATAAAAAAGTACTTTGCACGATTCTTAGCGTTACCTGACAAAAACTGCGAGAAGGTGACAGTATGTCGTTTCTCGGTTTTTGAAATAATTTTTTTTATTTAAAATTTTTTACTTGTTTTTGAGTATTTGTGGAACAGTTTGTTAACAACATAATCTAAAGAATTGGCTTCTATACAGCATTTACAGCTTTTCTCTCTAGAGTGTAATATTTAGTTATTGTTCTTACAGGAGATTCTGGAGCAAGCCCGTTGCGAAAAGCATTGACTCTCCAAATGGAGACTAACGATTTGAAGGTTTTTGCCCTCATGACTCATTTATTATCATCGATAAAGCAATTTTGAATGAAAACTAGAGGTACTTGAATGTAAAGGGCAAATTACGAATTTACGCCGTATACCGTCGCACGTTTAAAGATACCTTTTTCAGTAGCCCAAAAAACTGTTGATAAATAAAAACGAAATTTTTTTTAGAAATTTTAATTTCAAATACTTTAAGTGCTATCTGAATATGATTTGCCCAACGGTTTGGCCATAATAAAAGTGAATATCGACAAGGATCATAATCCTGCCGGCCTCCATGGCGCAAGTGGTAGGGTCTCGGCCTTTCATCCGGAAGTCCCAGGTTCGAATCCCGGTCAGGAATGGGATTTTCACATGCTACAAAAAAAAATATCATTCATCTTATCCACTTAAGCAATACCTAATGGTGGTCCCGGAGGTTAAAAAAAATAAAAACAAAAAAAGGATCTTAATCCGGTTGTTAACGCAAACCACTAAAACGGCCACCATCTTGAAACGGTGAAAGATTTCGTAATGGTAATAGATGTGTGCGAAATTTCAATTCAGTCTGTTAAGCAGTTTTTGTATGTCGAGAAAATTGGCAGAAACGACAAAAATTTTATTTATGTGACAAATAATGAAATATCTAGTATTAGTACAAGTTGAAAAGTAAATGTCAGAAGATATGATGTTAAAGATTATTGAGAATACTTCAGACAATATATGTGATCGGAGGATATTTCAATCAGTTTTTATTGGTTAATATGTTTTATTTATCAGTAGCACAGAAAACAAAAAGAATTAAGTTTAAAAAAAATTTTTTTGCGTGGTTCAGCACAAGACCGAATTTTCGTTATCGAACCCTTTACTATTTCGCAATCAGAAACGCACTGATTTTTATAGTACAATGCCTTACACACGTTCGATTAAATACATGAATAAATACGTACATTCGATTTTTTTAAATTTTATTGCGTAGACAATATACAAAACAAAAATTAAATAAGACAACTTTTTTTTTTTTTTTTTTAGAAAAAGAATTCGGAGCTTCCGTGTCTCCGTGGCTCGAGTGGTAGTGTCTCGGCCTTTCATCCGAAGGTTTCAGGTTCTAATCCCACAGGCGTGGCATTTCATATGCTACAAAAAAATTCATTTATTTCATCCTATAAGCAATAACGGTGGTCCCGAAGGTTAAAAAAATTAAAATATATTTTTTTGTTACGAAAATTAAATTATTACAAAAGTAATTTGATGAAATAATTAAAATAATGAATAGACTTTACACACAAGCATCACGTTTAAACTCGTTTACCAGTTTGATTCGCTGCATAACCGCGTATGAAAAAGTATACCAAAGCAACATAACCTAAAATTAAGGTTAAATTTTTTATCTTCTTTAATTGAGCGTAACTGATGAACCACTCAATCAATTTTTAATCAAATTTTCACATACATAACTTCAGATACGCTACTACGGCATTACTAAATTTCAGTGAAATTGATTTAGTTTTGAAGAATTTCGAGCCACAAATCTTTATACATCAATATTGTTTTTGATATTTTTGAGTCTCAAAATTTTATATATGAGTGTTATTTTCGTAATCCCCATACTTCAAAACATAAAGGAAATTAATTTTCACCCCGCAACCTCACCATGCGATCGAAAAAATAACTCAAATTGTGATTGTGTTATCTGTTGTTGACCTTAAATTGAGCGTAACTCAGGAACTTTTTTTCAACTAGTCCTCATCATATTTTCGTATTCACAACTTCAAATAACCACCAGAACATATCTAAATTTCAACTAAATTGTTGTATTAATTTTGGAGATTATCACGTCACAAATTTTTATACCTAGGTATGTTTATATATATATATATATATATATATATAAATAAGGAAATTATATTTTATTTTAATTGAATGGCTTTTTCATATCTCAAAATGCATAGACAATTCAACTTCACCCCCCAATCATACCGTGCTATGTACTTTTCTTTGAAACGTTTGTAAAAAAAACACAATAAATGTAATTTACAGAGCATCATTGATAAGTTACCGGAAATCTACATATAGATATATATCCATATATCTACATATGGATATATATATATATATATATATATATATATGTATATATCTAGAGAGAGAGAGAGAGCGAGAGAGAGAGAGAAAGACAGAGTGGCACAAAAAACGGGAACTTTTGAATTTCCTGTCTGCACCTTCCAAACTATCGTTGGTTTTGTAAAACATTTTTATGACGAAAGCACGATGTAAACCGTTCCACTGCTTCATGATGACTGAGTGGCAAGGTTGTCTTTGCATAAAGCAGTGCTGCCAACTGTTCACGGCTGCCACTACGGATTTCAAAAGTTCCCGGTTTTTTGTGTCACCTTTTACATATATATTTCCAGTGTTAGAAGCTTGTTATTCCTAAGAACGAGAACGTTATTCAGGAATACTTTTCCATTACGTTAATGGCAAATAACATATATATTTATAAATATTTTTTTTTATGTTCCTAAAATGAGATTATACGTCTAAAATAAAAATAAAAAAATACTCCGATGATTTAAAGTCATTAAAATGACATTTCAAAAATATAAAAACATACCGCAATATTAAGTAAAAAAACAACAGTTTTCTTTTTTGAATTAACGATTTAATAATTAACAAAGCTGCAATTTTTAAACGTAATTTAGAATTAAAAGAAAAATTCTAAACGAAATTTTTGGACTTACTTTGGTAAATCTATTTTAATAAATCTTAAATACACAAACACAAGGCTGGAAACTAAACGTTTCAAAACTTAAGTTTTGAAGGATATTTTTATCTTTTTTTTTTATGTTAGAGCTTCTATTTTAAGAATATTTACGTTACAAATTTATCAAAATAAAAGGCTAGTCGGTTTTTTTATGTTATGAGAAACCATTATAGAAAGCCAATTAGTTGCCTAGATCTTGAGTTACGGGTTATTACCAACAATTCTTTTCTTTGAAAAAGTGTAAAATATCTAATTAATGCATTATCCATATTAAATTTTAACCAATATTAAGAATATTTGTAGAAATTTAATATTTAAAAAGAAATATGTTTAATTTTAAGTTGGTGTAGATAATTAGACAATAAAAATAATTAAAACATTAATTAATTCATCTTTACAATCTTGTAAACCAATTTAAACTACTATGTAATAACTGTGATATTTTAACTGTTTTTTTTTTTATTAGTATATTTTGTTTTATTAGTATACTGACCACTAGAAATCTCTTTCCACAAATTAATGTAGAAAAAGATTTGTAGTGGTTTTCATTATGAACTATTAACCTCGTAGTTCAGTTCATCATACTAATAATAGAATGAAAGAAAATCTTAACGATTAATTTATTTTATAAAATTATTATTATTATTCTACTAGCTCCTATCCGCGGCCTCGCACGCGTAGTTATTAAAATGTAACTTATAAAAAATAAGTTTTTTCTATAAAAAAAGAAGTAGAAATGTTTAATCGAAATAAAAGATTTACACTTTTCACAAATCATACTACACATGGTTAGGACGCCATATTAATTTAGATAATTAGTTCCATATAATTTTTTTTTTTTTAATTTATTTTGTTTGTATATAGTTCTATTTTTGTGTTTATTGTGTTCTGCTAAGTTTTATGTTTCTAAAAGTTAGTTTTTGGTTTGCAACATTTAATTAATTTTTTTTTGGAATACCTTCTGGTTTGGGTAACCTATTGGGTTGCCTAGGCTATTTTGACAAACCTTTCTTTCTTTTATTAACAATAGTTTTTGAAGCCATAAACTACATATTTGTGCTGGACTAGTGTGTAAACGATTATTTGAATTTAAAAGCAAGAAAGTAAGCCAGAAACAGTATTTCAGATACTTTGAGGTCTTTTGCTCCATTGCTAAGGAGTGGTTGTTTACTTTTTCTTTTTTTTTACTTACTATGGATCAGTTACCATCAGCTGATATGACCGACGAAGGGCTATCTTATTGTGGAGGTTATCAAATAACATCTAGAAAATGTAGTCCAATACCGTCGTCGAATCGAGATTCGAGGAGGGTAGCATGTAGAAAATTAATTAAAGATGATTTAGCAAACAATCTATTGGGAAATTCAAGCGATAATGACAGTGTAATAATGGAATCCCAATTTACTTCTAGTAAGCCACCGAGTTGATCTAGTGGTGAACATGTCTTCCCAAATCAGCTTATTTGGAAGTCGAGAGTTCCAGCGTTCAAGTCCTTTTTTTTTAAACGGATTTGAATACTAGATCGTGGATAACGGTATTCTTTGATGGTTGGATTTCAATTAACCACACATCTCAGGAAAAGTCGACCTGAGACTGTACAAGATTAGACTTCATTTACACTCATACATATCATCCTCATTCATCCTCTGAAGTAATACCTGAACGGTAATTCCCAGAGGCTAAACAGGAGAAAAAACCTACTTCTAGTTCACTGGAGAACCATTCCTATTCCGAGAAAACAAACTGCAATTCATAATCTTAGCAATGTATTCACTAATTCTTTATATTTATCAACCTCTCTTTAATCTTTTTTTGTTTCCTTGTCCTTACTATTTTCTTTCTCTTCATATTTGATTATTCACCAAATAATTCAATAATAAAACTGAATATTTTACACCGTGGGTCGAAATTAACATTTATAACCAGTATAAAGGAGTTAACTAAATCGAATAGTTTAATTATTATTAACGACAATTATTTATACGACAAAAAAGAAATCTGAAACTTTTGTTAATCAGCAACTCACGAAGATACGAATAATAATGATTAGTAATACGAGTATAAAGGGACTTTTACTCTTTCCTAAGATTGTAAAATTTTTGATGGTAAGATTGTTGAATTAATAATTGTATAAATATTTGATGTTAATAAAAACTAATATTTCAGCAATTTTTTACGATAAATTAGAATTCAGTAACAATTTAAAAAAATTTAGAAGTTATTAATGAAATAAAACTTTATGTACTTTTCATTAAAAAAAAAAATGTTTATACGTAGTTTAACAATCGTACAAGAAAGTCATGTGGTGTCCACATCTTATATTTTCAAAATGAAATATAGATAAAAATTTTTTCTCTCGTTTTGAACTGTTAGTGTGCAAAATTTCATCACAATCTGAATAAAACTGTAGATCTGTTTAAAGAAAACGGACATACAAACTTTCTTCTATATATATATATATATATATATATATATATATATATATATAAAGATGACCACCAGCCTGTTTAGTGGTTAACTCGTCGTCGCGAATTTTCGAACTCGAAATTTCTGAAGTTCAAATCCTAATAAACGAATTTTTATACGAATTTGAATATAGGCAATGGATTCCGGTGAAGTACGGTGGTCGGAGTTCAATTAATCTTAACGTCTCAAGAATGGTAATCCAGATTCTGTACACAGTTACACTTCAATTACTTGTCATGCATATCATTTTAATCTCATTGGGCCTTGGAAGGGGATCACTTATTGTTTATTATTTGAACAGATTGCAAGGTACACATTAGGAGAAAAAAATATCAATACATCGATTATTTGTTTATTAATATACAGAAATAAAAATAAATAAGATTTAAAAAGTTTTTCTATTTTCTGAATTACATTTTTTTCAGTAATTTGTTGTTAAAAATTAAAGATCCATAATTTGTAATAATTGAACTACACAAATTCATTTAGGATTCACGTATATTTTACTTTTAATTATAGTTAATTATTATTGTTGTAATACAATTAAGGTTAAGAATATAAAATTAATATAGTTTAAATTGATTTACATTTATTTATGCTTAGCTAGAAACTAGAATTTTCTCATCAATGCTTTAATTTTAAAATCAGTAACAAAAAAAAAAAAAAAATAAATAAAATAAAATATCAGCTTTTATAATTTTTAAACGTTATTATAAATAATTAACCTTATTTAAATTTTTACATTTCTTCAATCAGTAGGTTTATTATCTATTCTAAAGAGACTGTACTTAATAGCTTTACTGTTGCACTTGCTGTACTACTTCATTTTTACGGTAAAAATTAAGAACATCTTAAAATAGTTTAAGTTTTGTAAGCAATCTTGTAAAATTTCAATTTAAAAATTGAAGAAAATTAATGAAGTATACCTTTTTTACTACTTTTTATTACAATGCGAATTTCCTCGTATAGAAAAGTAAAAAAAAATAAATAGTCTTTTCAATGTTCAGTGTAGTCCTCTCGAATCACTGCTATGTAACGGTTTGATATATTTTTCTCAATTATTTTTCTATTGTTGTATTGTGTCAGAGATTTAAAACAGCATACAGTATTAATGGTACTTTATTTATGGTGATAAATTTGTCAAAAATTCCAAATTTTTTAATTTCAGCAGTCTTTTATCTGTATTTTGTAAGAAATATATTTTCATTTTATTTTACTTATGTATACATATATACAATATTGATTAATTTTTTCATATATTTCAGTAGTTTTATTTTTACTCATATTTTGTTAATTAATTTTTTTGTTATAAATTTTTCCTTCCATCTTGATTTTTTTTTGTGGGATTGCGTACAATTGAAAAATATCTAATGTATAGTTTAAGAATTTTTCAGAATATATATAAAATTACGTGCATATTTTTTCCTAATTTATTTGAAATGAGGTGCTTTTATTTTAAAAAAAATTTATCTCTCTGTACAAACATGTAAATTATCTGGCAAGTAAATCTATTGGAAAACAGCGATGACATTAGGCGACTAAAACTTTTCCATGTGTTGGATCTGGGAGATATAACTACAGGAGTGACCGGAAATAGGAACCTAGGAATCGGAACACAGGATGAATCCTGTTTCTGTAGAGTGAACGTCACTTTGATAGTCTAAAAATTACAGCTATTTCTACTACCGACGAATATCTGTTTTACTATAGTGTTGTTTTCATATATTGGTACGGATGGCACTGTTTTTATTTTTGTTCTTTTAGACTATGATTTATTTGTAGTGTTATGTTAAGTATTGAAGTTTACTTAACGTAGAGTTATAAAAGTGCTCTTTCTATATATGAGGTGTTGACTCATTTGTTCGCTTTAATGAGGAGTTTCGTCGAGGACCTCTGTTCACGAGATTATCATGAATCAAATTTACTTGTGATCCCTTATGAGGTACCGATTGTAAAATGAAAACTGATTGGCCAGAAAAAAAAAAAATATATACATATATATATATATATATTACATTATTTATATATTACATTAACTAGGACCTAATATATAATTAATTTTGAACCCACAAAACAAGAAAAAATATTATACTAGTATATTATATTACCCACCAGGTTGGTCTAGTGGTGAACGCGTCTTCCCAAATCAGCTGATTTGGAAGTCGAGAGTTCTAGCGTTCAAGTCCTAGTAAATTCAGTTATTTTTACACGGATTTGAATACTAGATCGTGGATACCGGTGTTCTTTGGTGGTTAGGTTTTCAATTAACCACACATCTCAGGTATGGTCGAACTGAGAATGTACAAGACTACACTTCATTTATATACACACTCATACATAATATCATCCTCATTCATCCTCTGAAGTATTATCTAAACGGGTAGTTATCGGAGGGCTAAATAGGAAAAAGAAAGAAAGGTAATTAATGATAATCCTGATTGTTCACCCAATAAAAAAAGGAAACTACTCGTTACCTACACCTACTTTTAAAAATTTATTTTTATTTAATGCAAGAAGGTAGAGATAATTTTTCATAAAGGTCCACTACAACCAAAATAATTGTAAAATGTTTGACGTTACTGTGTAAAGATAAGAATCAAATTTCAAAATTTATTAACTTATGTATTTTACACAATTATTTTTTCAGTGTTCTACAATAGGAAATTACTCTTAGCCAAAATTAACAAAAAAAAAAACAAAACTGTAATTTCTGTTTTTGTGCGTGTAAACGAATGAATCTTGTACATAAATAATAGGTCCTTTAAAAGAAATATATAATTTTAAACAGACACGTTTTAATTTTTTTAAATTACTATTATTTTAGTTAAAATATCGTAACTGGTTTAATTCGGGTACCTTCCTTCATTAGCCAGGTAATATTATTATTTCTGTTACCATAAACGTCGTAGATATCTTTGGGTTTCATAAAATTTTAATTATAAGCTAAATTGAAATATATATATAAATATATTAATATTTAATCTAATAAAAATATAATTAATACGTTAAACAAATATTAAAATCTTCATTCATGTTTTAAATTACAAATAATTATGTAATAATCTTTCGATTGTATAAATTTACATAAATGCCAGTTTATTTAAAACATAAATATTTTATTCACATGGTACATAAATTTGTTTTCTCCAACCAGTTTTCCAACTACTTCTGGGGCTCTCACACACTCTCTCTCTTCTCTGTGTGCGCGCGCGTGTGTATCTCTCTCTCTCTCGCTGCAGATATATGAATATAATAAATAAGTAAAATCAGTACAGAAATAAATAACAATTTTAAAGTCGTTTGTCTTCGATTTATCCATAAATTATTTTTGTAGCCGTTACAATATGGAAGCCAAAATACCAGTATATTATATAGCATATAAAAATTCAGCAAGACAGAAATAAAATTTTGATAAAAGTAAATCCTGTAATTTAATTTTAAATAAGTTAATGTGAAAATCTGTTATAAAATAAAATAATTTATTAAAAATGTCAAGGAAAGCATAATTTTCATAGCTAAAAGTATTATGTAACACAATGAAAATAATTCTGTTTTTTTGTATGATTGATATGTTATTTTTATAGCATAGAACAGCACGTTTGTGAACATACATTTAGACCACTGATTCTTAAACGTTTTCGTCCACCGCTCACAATGAGAATAAACATTTTCTAGCGCCCCAAAAATCTTTAAACTTACCATCTGTTAAAAATAATTATTATACTGCTGTTTATAAGATGCGCTCTTAAAAACAGCAATTGCAATTGTTGTTTTTAAACATGGCATATCCTATTTCTGAATTGAAACTTTTCACTTTTATATTTTAGTTTGAAATATCAGGAAAACATAATTTTTGCTTTTATTTTAAATCAGCCATCGCCTTCCTAAACCGCTTGAACGCCCCCAATTTTCAGTGGGCTTCTACCGTCTTTTGAACGCCTCCAACGTCCACAAGAGAGCGTTATCTCCCAATTTGAGAACAAATGATTTAGACGATTGAGAATTCTTTATTTACTGATTATCAGTGAATAGGAGCGTAAAATATTTATGATTTGACATCCAGGATTGTATTCTCAAATTTTCTTTTTAAATTTTTTCAAAAGAGATGTATGTATGTTTATTAATAACAGTGATTAGATTAACATTTTATTAATACACTTAAATATTAAATCTATTTATCCGATTTTGTTACAAATAAAATAAGTTTTATTATTCCATTAAAATTTAACAAATAACAGGACACCCAAAAATTTCACAAAGTGCTGACTGAAAGAGTATCTTAAGTCATCAAAAAAATAAATAACTCACATCGTTAAAATTAAAATTACATTTTTTTGTAGCAGAAACTTCAACCAACTACAGTTATATTGTTATTTTTTTACTTTACACATTTTATTTTTTTCGCGTATGAAAAAATGCCAAGCCTGGCCGATATTCAAACCGAGATCTATCCGCGAGAAGATAAAAGATGCTGTCACTCTGCTTTAGAGGTCGACAAACTCAGTTTTTTTCCTTTTTAATAACGTTTTTTGTTATTAGGTTTTTTTCTATATTCAAATTTACGATTCTTATTCGTGCTTAAAAGGATCTAATTGATTTAAAAGTTCTAAGAACAGAATGTTCTTAAATAAGTTAAAAGGTCGGTAAAGAGATACTCTTTATCATTAAATAAATAAATTAAGAAAATAAATTAAAAATTTAAAGAAACAGCTGTTTTTAGGTACACGTTTTTTTTTTTAGGAAACGTTAAGGTAATAATGCGGTTGTTTTTAATAATAATTTATTATAAAAAATAAAAAGAATTATTAAAAAATAAAATCTAATAAAATCATCGTATCATAAAAAAATATTAATCTAATTAAATAAACACATGTAATATATTTTTTATACTGTGAAAATTTATTTACAAATGATAATGTATTGTTTATATTTTGTTATTTAATGTTGCAGTGTAGCAGAAGTGTGGGAAGAGGCAGCCAGCGTGGAGCCGTCTTGGTCTGTAACCACGTCATCTGTAAATCAATTATATAAAAAAGATGACCGATCGGGAAGTAGCGTATTATCAGATATCGCTAACGGGATGAAGACAGGACGACGGTATTCGTTATCGGAAATTGAATATAAACAATATACATGTAGATCTGTATTAGTCGATAGCTTTAAATCTCAATCGGCGTATTTTTCAAGAGAATACGAGATAGGTAATAAAAAAGAGAGCCGTTTAGATCATAAAGATAACGGTGGTGGTAGTTTAAAATATCCGATAGATATTTTTAGAAAAGTTAATATAGTTAACAATGAGAGTAGATGTAGTAGTATCGATAATAGTAGTAGTAATAGTAGAGTTACAAGTGTGGAGGGAGACCGACAGAGCGCGTTGGCTGGTAGTTGTCCCCCGACTGCCTCCACGGTAGGTTCCGGTCGACGCACACACGAGTTCGCGCGCAGTGTTGACACGAGGAATGTGCATTTTAATTGTAGTAATGTATCGTTAGACAACGTGAATACGTTGTGCGATGCTGTTATAAATAACGGTCCCGAAAATTCGAATCGAATTAATTCTATTAATAGTAATAATAATTTAATTGAAAATCCGATAAATAATGAAACCGATGTGAAATGCGTGAGTGTAAACAAACAAGGGGATGTCATGCGACCGGTCAGGACACGACGTACCGGGGTCGTGACCTCACCGATCCTGGAACGCCGCGAATTTCCTTGTGTCGAACGACTTGTCGCGAAATATACGCAGTTAATAGCACAACAGATGGAACGAAGTCAAATGTATAATAAAAAAAAGTTGCACGCTAGCGAAGGCGATTTAAAAAATGTTATTGTTAAATCGAACGATGACGATAGTAACAACATGAAAGAAGAAAAAGAAGTAAGATCTGTTTCACAAAATCGAACGTATCTCGCATTACCTACGCCGAGACGAAGCAAACGTCGTTCCTCTTGTCAAAGCCCGAGTACCGTATCGGATGAAGGCTGTTCAGTCGCTCCGTCACCTAACAGTCCAACCAGCAGCGAGGAGGATGCATCTTTTAATAATAAACGTTCTGTTAGTTCCGATTCGGCTTTAGGTTTTTTATATAACAGTGATGATGATGAAAAAAAACGAAATAATGTTGTAAACGATACGATTGAACAACAACGAATCGTAGATTCGAACGAAGTTCAATCCGAATCCGTTACGAACGATGATAACGACGATTCGAATAGGATATCGAAAACGCATACAAATTTAAATAGAAGTGTTTCGATGCCGACACCCGGTTCACCTTATACAAAACTCGGTGGTGTTTTAACAGCGAGATCCGAAGTAACGCTTTGTAAAGAAAGATGGTTATTGTTAGAAAGTGGTAGTGAGTACGGTGCGAGTGGTCCGTTTCCGGAATCCGGTTGGAGTGATGGTTCTAGAAGAATTAGTGATTTTTCAGAATTTGATGGTTCGACTAGCGACAGTTTTAACGGTAGACGCGAATCGAGTGTCAGTGTTTTTACCGATGATGATGATGGAGGGAATCCGGGTTATAGATATTGGAGAACACCGTCCGTCGTCGTTAGTGATCATTCTGACGATCCGTTATTCGCTTCGTCTTCGATTACGTTAGAAGAAATAGAAAGGTTTAGACAACAATATCAAGAACGACAAGCTGCCGATTCGTCTTCCGATTGTAGTTCCTGGACTTCTGGTGTTAGTGCACTAGATGCTGATTATGCTTTGCGTACTCCGGAAAGGAAAGCGTCTGATTGTAGTACCTGCAGTACACTTAGCGGGGATGAGGATGCTACATGTGAACCGCTATTGCAGGATGTTCGTCCAAAAGTCAAGGTCAGTTTTTTAAAAACCAACAGGTTTCTTTTTAATCAATTAAAATTTAATTAATATACATTTTGTTAGTTATAACAATGTTATTAACATATGAATAGATTGAAAATTTTTATTGCTGATTTTATAATAAAATAACAAACCAGATAAATTTGTACAAAAAAAATTAACCATAAATTATGAACTACTTATTTATTTTTAAAATTAAATTTAACTAATTTTTTTAAGGATAACTCTAGAATGCATATGTTATTGATCGAATTTATTTTCACCTTTTTTATTTAATTATAACATTAAAGTAACTTTACAATCTGTTCAGAATTAAAATTGAACAAAAAGTAAATAAGTTAAATTTAGAATGAACATTAAGAAGCTTTTATATTACTAATCCAGTTGTTAGTAACTTAAAAATTAATACAGAAAAGAAATGAAATTGAAGAAGGCTACGTTAGCTGATTTATAAAAAAAAACACATATTCGTAACTGAATAGAATATTAAATCAAGAATATTGTTTCTCATTAATCTTGAAAAATCGCTGATAGTGTTATCCAATAAATTGACTGCCATATAATTTGGATGCCGATCCAAACGATTTTGATATCGTTGACTGATTATTTTCAACTAAAAGTATTAAAAAAAAAAATTATTAATTTTTTAAAATTTTAACTTTTTAAAATCGGCTCCAAATGAACAGTTTCTAAATTAATTTTAGGATCGACTTTAAAAAATTGGCAATCTGAAAATAGAAGTTTAAAGAAAATCTGAAAAAAAAATATTCTTGTTTATTTTTTATGGTTTTTATTTTATTTTAATTTGATTTTTTATGAACATATATTTATTACTTTTATGCATAATATGAATTTTTTATTAGTTTTATTATTTTATTGTTATATTTTTGCATTTTAAAATACTTCGCTCATCAAAGTTTTCTTATTATTTTAAATGTATATTATTAATTCACTTTTTGATATCTTATTTTTATTTTAGGTTGCAATGAATTAATCAAGTATTTAAAAAAATTTCTTAAATTAAATACATTTTTTACATCTATCTTTGTGTTGTGATTTTACTTTTAACATGCGTAACAGTCTTTTTTCTTTGAAGATTTATTTTTGCGTGTCGGAGTTTCTAGTTTTTTAATTAATTTTTAATTGTATAGTTTTTTTTAGAACAAATATCGTACTCGGGCGATGATGAACACCAAAGTGTTTTTCGCCCAGAAAAAAACAAAAAATATATTTATTTTTAACGGTGAACGAAAAAATATTCAATTTCATTATTTTTTTTAAAAATAATTTAAACAAAAAATTCCGTATTTTAATTTTGCACAACAAATAAGACTAATGAATCCTTTATCAGTTACCCAGCTAAGTATTAGTTACACATAAATAGCTGTGTAAAAATGTTTTGTATTACTTTAAACATGGCTTATTTATCTTACGAGCGATAGTATTCGGAATAGGTCTTCAAAGCATCGGAAAAGATTATAAAAAATTTAAATTTATTTAATTATCCGTACTATATAATGAAGATGTATTTGCCAATTAATTAAAAGATAACGGGGAAAAAATAATAAACTAATGAAAATTTAATTAACTTTTACTTATTGATGTTTCCAATAATTTTCCGCAAGATAAATTTGATTTATTTTTAATATACTCCTATAATAATTTTATATGAATATTTAATAAATATGTTAAGATTAAAATATTTATATATAATGTTATTAGGTCTATTTTTGTTAGTAGAAAATATAAGTATAACATAAGGTTATAAGGTATAAGTATAACATAAGGAAAATATAAGGTGATGACATACATAATTGCCCTTGTTTAAAAAAAATATTTATTTATAAAAATAAACTTAACTTTGCAAATAGTTAATTAAGTTTAATACCAGTGTTCATAATATAACATAGTCGTACATATAGTTACGTCAATAAAACTGAATAAAAATAAATGTAACGAACATTATGAATGATTTTATATTTATAAATTTACTACTACTATCTTTGCTATCTATGCTAAAACAAGAAAGAAAAGGAAACTTATTTTTTAGTTAATTCATAAAATACATTGCACTTACCTAGTTAGAGAATAAAATCCGCTTGCAAGAAAAAGGACTTTATTATTCTTCTGATACCAGTTTTAATAATTATCTAACGTGTTAAAAGATCTTCTTTTAATTACAAGAAACATTTTTATTTATAAAATTATAAATTTAAATTTATAAAAAGTAAAAATATTTTTTTTTGTATTCGTTTAACGAGTAAAATTTAAATGTTCTCAATTTCAGTTTATCCTTAAAAATTGTTAAGTTTTTCAAACATGGCACCTTAGGTAAAATATAATTGTTATAAATATAACATTAAAAAGAGTTTACCAATATATTATTTGATTCCTCAAACGTTTTCGGCTATTCTATCATCTTCAGGAGGAATTTATATAATTTAGAATTAAAATATAAAAAAAATATAAAATTCACATGATAAAATTAGAGACGTAACAATTGATCGTCATTACATAAAAATTTTGTAGACGTTTTGTAAAGTCATAAATTAAAATAATTACATCCGTTTTGTATGAGGGACAATAGTTACAAAACGGACGTAATTATTTAAATTGAACTTATGACTTTAATACTTAAAACCTTTATCTAATGAAGAATAATTGTTATGTTTTGAATTTTATCATAAGAATATTATGTTTTTTATGTATTTTAATTCTCAATTATTATAAATTCCTCCTAAAAATAGCAGAATAGCAGAAAACGAATTAGGAGATCAAATAATATATTGATAAGCTCGTTTTAATAATATATTTACAATAATTAAAAATTTTTACTCAATTGACATTGTTTTTTTTCCCCCGTTTATCAATTTATCCTTGGATGTAACAGTTGTCTCCAGATGGTTTCGTTATGGCGATTTTGTATTGTACTTTTTTCCTTCCTTGTTCGAAGTAACGGAAGTATTGTGATAGCGAAAAATTTCGGTTTTTAGATTTCAACGGAAATATCCATTTTGACCATCCCTAAATCCATTTAGACTAGTTTCGACGTGATGTCTGTACGTACCTTTGTATTTCACATAACTAAGAAACGATTAGCCGTAGGATGCTGAAATTGTGGATTAAGGACTGTTGTAACATGTAACTGTGCCTCTCCCGTTTTGATTGCAATCGATTGAACTAAAAGTGTCCAAAAAAGTTGAAAATCTAAAAACATTTGGTTTTTTGGACTTTTCTTAACTACAGTAATAAGCCCTCATTGAGAGCTTTTCAATTATATATCACAAGTGATACTTATTTTCATTGGTTCCAGAGTTATAGCCAAATAAAATTTTAATTAATGAAATATTTTGATCTTACAAGGAGATGGCATATCGGTTCGTATCAGACTTATTTCCAGTTTTCTTTTTTTTTAATTTAAATATATTGATCTATTAATAATTAACACTGATAGACAAAAAATAAAATTAATGTTTCTCTAAGTGTGATACCATTTTTTGAATTGCTTTTTTGCGTACATTACGGATCTGTAAATTCAATTTTTCTATCACCTTTAATTTTAATAAATTACGCTTCAGAAAAAATTAAGGGAAAATATACTTAAAATCTATAAAATTATAATTTTGCATGGTTATACCTGTGTTAGAATGATTTAGCTGATGCTTTTATTTTATAAATAGTCGCAGGCACATCCCGAATTAATGTCAAACAGTAATCGGCTAGCATGTTAGTGTTCCATTTCCCTTTAATAGCGGCTTTCTATCGTCGAAATGTCTTTGGCAAACGTTTACCGTGTTCGTCACTTACGTCTCCGAGGTTGTCCGGAAAAAATCCCGATGTGAATGGAGGAAATCTATTTTCAAAGACATACTACATCCTGTAGCTCTGTATAAAGAAAGAAGTTGATTAACAACATCGTGGCAATTGTCAGATTTTTGTTTGCCGAGAAAAGTTTTGGAAACGTCTTTAAATGAAACCCAAGCTGCACGTTCTACATTATTTAACATTGAGTTAAACACATCATCTTTGATCAACATTTTTATTTGAGGACCAACAAATATGATTTCTTTAATTTTTCTTTCGTTTTCATTCCTAAATTTCTTCCTGGTGTATAAAAAACCGGGACTATCCTTCTTCATAGCTTTTACAAAATTTTTCATTAGTCCTAACTTGATATGGAGAGGGGGTAAAAATATTTTTTTGGTTCAAATAAGAGTTCATGAATATTATTTTTCTCATTTGAAGTTAAATTGTCTCGTATCTTCCACTCTTTGGTAACGTAATGTTTATCTGTAGCTTGGCTGTCCCATTCGCAAAGAAAACATATGTACTTAGCACAGTCTAACTGCATGCCTAACAAAAATAGATATAACTCTCAAATCACCACATATATTCCAGCTATGTTTTTTATAATTTATTTTTTCAAGAACATATTTCATCACATCGTATGTCTATTTCAAATTAATACCATAAGCGATTGGTGTCGAAGTATATTTGTTGCCGTTGTGTAGTAGAATCACTTTAAAACTAAACTTGGACGAATCTATGAAAAGACGCCAGTCCTCAGGTTTATGAACTTGTCCTTAGTGCAACATAAACTCATCAATATTTGTGCAATAAACAAAATTATTTTTATCGATAAAGTACTGGGAAAGTTCTTTTTGTCGGCTTCAAAAGCCCGAAATATTTGTATTTTTTGAAGTAAATTCCAACCTTGCAGTCTTCATCCTAATATTCAGCTTGATTTTGTGATAAATTTAATTCCTTAACCAAGTCATTTAATTCACCTTGTGATATAATATGTGGCTTATTGATAGGTAATTCAAAATCAAAATCATTGTTATCTTCTTCAGTACTGCTTGATTCTGCATAGCTGCTTTCAAAACATACATTCACTGGTGGTTCAAGTACTGGAATAATTTCACTGTGAGGTACAGATCTGATTGCAAATTGCAATGAAGGATATTTTACAGTACGTTTAGATTTTTTATTAATATCAGACACACTTGTTAAACAAAATTAACAGTCGGTTACATGATCCTTTGGTTCACGCCAAACCATAGGTCATATGTCATATTATGTGACTATGATATGATATAATTCTTTGCCTAGTATTATGTTAACAAAGTTAAACAATAAAAAATGCGCTAACAAAATACAATGTAGGAGCTTAAAATGCTAACTATACGTTGATAAATGAAAAAAAATCGTTTAAAATTTAAAAGTTTTTCAGAAATGATGGGTGATTCTAATATTCGTTTTCAGCATTAAAAAACAGATTAAAATCATGTATCGCATATTAGAAAACAAAAATTATGTTTATTAGTATTATTAACCTTTGAGTTAAAAAAAAAATTACAATAAATAATAATTCATTAATAATAATTAAAAAAATGAATAAAATATCAGAAATTATTAATGAAATAAAATTTTATGTATTTTCCATTTTAAAAAGTGTATATATGTAATTTAATTGGCGTACAAGAAAGTCATGTGGTGTTCACATAAGATTTTTTTAAAAATATTATATGTAATGAGAAAACATATTTTATACGTTTTAGAATGTTCATTGTTAAGTATATCACAAAAAAAGTTATTAAACGAAGACAGAATCAAATAAAACAGTATAGATTTATAACGGTGGTCGCAAACTATAATCTAAGATACTCTCTGGAATGTGTAATACGTGTGTGTCTGTGGATGTGAGCTGATCAATACAATCGATTCAAGTATAATTATTTAAACTCAACTTATATCAACCCCTCTTCTCAGAAAATTCCTATCAGTTTACAGTTTTATACCTATACAAAGCTTATTTTTTTATTAATAACTTATTTTTATTCAACTTCAATATAAAGATTTTTAATAAATAAATTTAAATTAAACAAATGAAGTAAGTTATTAAACGAAGACATACAGTCAAATAACACTACATATTTGTAACTGTGTCGCAGAGATATCAAAGATACTCTCAGGAATGTATTCTTTGTGTATCTGTGCATATGAACTAATCGATTCAATCGACGAAAGAATAGTTATTTAACTCAACATTGACTCCCTCCCAAGGAAATCCCTTTTAGAATATATTTTTACGTCTGAATTAACCACATATATAGTTTCAGTAAAAAAAATATATTAATTTTTTTTAATATTTTTAGTAATATTTTATGTAGAGTCTTTGTTTTATATTTTATCTGCGTAGTAATTAATTTAACAACAGAATAAATATGTATGTAATTCAACAAACGCTTTGAAAACTTTTTATATTCTTAATCAACCTGTTTTTCTTTGAATTCTGTCATATTTATTAATATTATTATTATTATTCTATATTAATCCATTAATGATATTATAAATAAAAAATAGTTAGTGTTCTACTTTTTTGTAGAAAAGAAAATATTTTTATATTTAAAATGAAAAGAATTTTCCATAAAACAAATAATTTTTTTTCTAAAAAAAAAATTAAAAATCACCAGAAAAAAAAATAAAGGAAAAAATATTTTTGTCTTGGTAAAAATTAAAAAAAAAAAATACACAGAAAAACAAGTTTAATATTAAACGTTTGCTAATTCTGTTTGGAAAACTCAGAATATTTTCTGTTATATTTCCCTAATGGGAAATATCCATAAAAAAGTAAAAGAAGAATCCATAAAAAGTAAAGGAAGTATTGTGATAAATTTCGGTTTTCAGATTTAAACGAAAATATCCATTTTGATCATCCCTGAATCCATTTTGATTAGTTCGGAGTAATGTTTGTACGTACGTATGTATCTCGAATAACACAAAAACGATTAACCGTAGAATGTTAAAATTTTGGATTTAGGACTGTTGTAACATCTGGTTGTGCACCTCCCATTTTGATTGCAATAGACTTTACCAAAAGTATCCAAAAAAGCTTTAAATCCAAAAAATTTGGATTTTGGAATTTTTCTTAACTGGAGTAGGAAGCTATCATTGAGAGAATTTCAACGATATATTATAAGTAGAATTTATTTTCATTGATTCTACAGTTATAGCCAAATAAATGTTTAATTAATGAAATATGTGGATCTTGAAGAGGGAAGGCAGGTCGGTTTGAATCAGACTTCATTTTCTTTTTTTTTTAATTTAAATATATTGATTTATTAATAATTATTAACCTCCGATTGTAAAAAAAAAATGTTTACAATAAGTAATAATTCAATAACAAAAAAAAAAGAAAAAATATCAGAAATTATTAATGAAATAGAATTTGATGTACTTTTCATTAAAAAAAAAGTGTATATGTAATTTAATAGGCGTACAAGGTGGTATGGTATGGTGTCCACATAAGGTTTTTTACCTAATTTTCAAATAGTTTTAAGTGAAAATGTTTTGTATATCAGAATGAAATCAAGCTCTATTATTTTGCTGTAAATAAACAACTTTCAACTAAGAGATGATAACAAACAAAATGAAATATCTTCAAATTGTTTACGATTTGAAGAACGACAGGTCATCTATCATTTTATGTGTACCATTAACATCTTTAGACAACTTTTGAATTTTTTAGAAAGATGTCACAGTTACTTTGTAATAACTGTATTTAATTTACATTTAAATTAATTTATATATATATATATATATATATATATATATATATATATATATATATGTATATAAAGTACTCGTCCTGACTAATTTATCAACTCCCAGCAAAAAATGCTGAAGATAAATTGGTGTAAATTTGTATACATATTCTTCTTTCGGTGTAACTACAAACTAAGAAAGGATTTTTGAATTTTTAAGTTACAGTTAAATTGGATTAAGAATGAAATTTACTTTTTTTAATTTCTCTGTAAAAAATTATATCAACTTGATTTTTGGTGCGTGTAATCTTCATGTGTATATTTAATATTAAATTTTTGAGATTTTTAAATTCTGTGTTTAAAGGGTTAAAATGAAGTTTGATTTTTTTTGAAACCAGCTTACATTTTTTAATTTCTCTTACAAATGAAGATGTCAGTTTGTTCTTTGGTGTGTATAATTTTCGTATGAATATCTAAAAACCAATTCCTAGATTTTTCGTAATTCGATCTTGCAAGGGATAAAGAAAGGTAAAAAATATTTGAACAATGATTGCGATTATTCCCAATTTCCGACTGTAGTAAACGAGATATTAAATAGATTTGGGCTTGCTAATCCTCTTCAGATAAATATTTTCAAACCGTTTTCGGATTTTTTTTAAATTTCGATTTTTTAAGGCGTGCGACGCTGTATGATACGGCGGCTTAATCAACACAGCCACTCCCACTGTTCCTGTATCTGCGACTGGCTGCATCTGCCTCCAGTTACTTGACTAATAAACATATTTTTTTTAAAATGAGAAATTAAGTACGATCATCTTGTGGTAACTGTGTCGGATAACACTTGGTGGTGTTTGTCGGGTAACGTCAAGAACCAGTTAAAATACAGTTTTACTTGCACGAAAGACGGTTAACAAGCTGTAACTAATATTTTTAAGGTAGAGGCCGACTATTTTGAAACCGGTATTTGTCAGCTCACACAAAGTTTCAATTCCATTACTGACCAAACTGTTACTCTGAAGAAATAACAATGCACTGATAGTTTTTATTAATTGAACAGGCTTTAATTTTTATTTATCACAAGCATGAGTTTAATGAACACAAGGAGGTTGAGGAGGCAGACCCCCGCGGATAGTGTATGTATCCGCGGATACACATATCCGCGCATATACATGTTATGTATATGTATATATAATCTCAAACAACAACTTAACCACCAAACACATTAACAAAAAAAAAAATTAACTAACATCAAAAGTCGACTTTCGCGTGATCCCGCGAAAGTCATTAGTCGGTATATAATTCTACAATTAAACCAAAAAACCTAGAAATTTAGAAAACATAAACCCTAACAACCACAAAACTTGAAAAGACAACTTCACAGCCAATTGTAATATAGTTATATTTACTGTGTTTTTCATATTTTTAAAAAAATTGTACATTATCTGTTTTTTGAATGCTTTATTTATTTTTCATGATTATGAACTACATCTATCATAATTTGCTATTTCTATCATAATATTATGTTTTTCGGAGGGGCTTTGCGGCCCTGAATTGTTTCCATGAGAGATGAACGTAAAAATAACTTGATATTTTCTTCATTATATTTTTCTGTTATATTAATTTTTTTGGTTGAAAATTTTCGTTAAGTTTTAATTTATAAATAAATGTAGCGACGACATTCTGAAGCCATAGGGGGAGACAGGGTTTCGGTCGCCATGCCACCCCCCTCCTAACCTAACCCTTATGGGCTTTACCGGAGGTCATTTTCAGTACCTCGGAAATGATATCTTTCAGTCTAGGCTCAGCCAAAATGTTACCAATGCGACTGCCACAAGTAAAATTCCATCGGTGTACTACTAACATAAACTCCCAACAAAACCCATCTATCCAAGTCTCGAATAAGACTAAATGATTTGCTAAGAGTAAAGAAACTGAATCCTACCTAACCGAAAGGTAAAAATCAGTTCGACACACAACAAAGAATAAAACGCAACATAAAAACACTAATAAAACATAGCAATAAAAATAATTGATGTAACATAACAGTAACATAAAACATAATTAACGAAAAACAAACAAATCTATAATGAAACAGAAACAATGCAACAGTTTAACAAACCATAAAACAAAATAACAATAAAACCAAACATAAACACAAAGAAGGAAAGTCCAAGCGGAACATCACACCCCCATACGTCATTATATTATTCGTGAAGTTTGGTGAATAAATAATATTTTTAGTTACAGTTTTCCTTAATCTATAAAAAAGAAAAATAACATTGTATCCACCTGAGAAAATTATTTTAAAAATTCATTTAATATCGGTTATTATTATTATTTTTTTTTACAGTCGCATCAACAATTATAGTCATTAGCGACTAAAGTAACACTATTATGTAGAATACTACATGAAGGAACAAAAATACTATAAAGGAATAAAAGAACAAGAACAGAAAATTGTTCCTTTATATAGGAATAAAGGAACAAGAATACGATAAAGGAAAAAACTCATAAACAACAAAAATAAACAATAAAGAAACGGGAACAATAAAGAATAAACATGGACAAGTAACAACAATAAATAAAAAATAAAATACATAAATCAGACAAGAATTACTAAATCGTTTTCTTCATTTCACTGTAGGAGAGGAATCGCAACAGACGTTTTACATCGTCTGGTTTAATAGAAATTTCATATCCGAACCCTGGTTTAATATCGGTTATTAGTAAGGTATAAATACACACATAATAACAAATTGAGAAACGCCTCCTTTTTGTGCTATTGGTTAAAAATCGAGAATATTCATTCATTTTAATATCATAATATACTTTTATTTTTTTATTTTTTCTGTTTAGCCTGCGGTAACTACCGTTTAGATAATACTTCAGAGGATGAATGAGGATGATATGTATGAGTGTGAATGAAGTGTAGTCTTGTACATTCTCAGTTCGACCATACCTGAGATGTGTGGTTAATTGAAACTCAACCACCAAAGAACACCGGTATCCACGATCTAGTATTCAAGTCCGTGTAAAAAAAAAGCTGGCTTTACTAGGACTTGAACGCTGGAACTCTCGACTTCCAAATCAGCTGATTTGGGAAGACGCGTTCACCACTAGACCAACCCGGTGGGTAATATCATAATATACTAGTATAATATTTTTTCTTGTATTGTGGGTTCAAAATTAATTATATATTAGGTCCTAGTTAATGTAATATATAAATAATGTAATATATATATATATATGTATATATTTTTTTTTTCTGGCCAATCAGTTTTCATTTTACAATCGGTACCTCATAAGGGATCACAAGTAAATTTGATTCATGATAATCTCGTGAACAGAGGTCCTCGACGAAACTCCTCATTAAAGCGAACAAAAGAGTCAACACCTCATATATAGAAAGAGCACTTTTATAACTCTACGTTAAGTAAACTTCAATACTTAACATAACACTACAAATAAATCATAGTCTAAAAGAACAAAAATAAAAACAGTGCCATCCGTACCAATATATGAAAACAACACTATAGTAAAACAGATATTCGTCGGTAGTAGAAATAGCTGTAATTTTTAGACTATCAAAGTGACGTTCACTCTACAGAAACAGGATTCATCCTGTGTTCCGATTCTTAGGTTCCTATTTCCGGTCACTCCTGTAGTTATATCTTCCAGATCCAACACATGGAAAAGTTTTAGTCGCCTAATGTCATCGCTGTTTTCCAATAGATTTACTGCCAGATAATTTACATGTTTGTACAAAGAGATAAATTTTTTGATCTCTTAGTAAACAGAAGGGTTACCTTCTGATATTTATGAATTTCTCTACCCCTAACAAACAATGCTATGATCCTCATCAGTTTATTTTGGAATCTTTGAGTTATTCCAATATTGCTGTAACTCGTCGTAACCCCGAACTGAATCCCATACGTCCAGATAGGTTTAAGGTTAACTTTGTATATCAACTGTTTATTAGATAAGATAACTAAATATATGAACTTTTTTTAGACATTTAACGAAATAACTTTTTTATAAAGTTCTTTTATAAATTTTTTTATAAAACTCTTAAAGATTTCTTACATTTTAATTACTTTATTGAATTTCAATTTTATAATATAACACATTAAAATTTAACAACACATTTAGAAAATATAATTAAAAAATTAAAACATAAATTATTATTTTTCATTATTAATAATTTCAATTTATTTATTTATTTTCAAAAATTGTTGTATTATAATAAAAAATAAAATTATATTTTAATCTCCGTGACGGTGTGGTAGTGTCTCGATCTTTTATCCGGCGGTTCCTAATTCAAATCCTGGTCAGGGATGACGTTTTTCATACGCTACAAATTTTCCATTTCATATTGTCACAATAAAAGCTTCGAACTTATTATTGTGAATTATTATTGGTAGAATTTATCATAAAAGAGAAATTAACCAAGCATTACCATAATTTATAAAAATTTTATGACACAAGTAACCAAATGATCCAAAATAAAACTTTCTTACGTATATTTTTAATTTTATTAATATATACTTTTAAAAAGTTTATATTTTTCTCTTAAACATCAGTAAAATTTTTATTTTTTATCTAAACTTTCAAATATTAATCAAAATAAAAATAATTATAAAAAATATATATAATCCTATTTATGCATGTCGATCAACGAATAAATAAATAAAAAACTTTAAATTTTGTATTTGTATAAAAAAAAAAAGTATATAAAGTTGTAATTTTTTTTTGGTGTCCCTAATCTGTACACGGGAATTGACGTGAACAGCTAGTTATCTTGCTGTATAATAATATTTGTTTAAGCCTTCAGGATATTTTTAAATTAGAATAACTGAAGATATTTTTGAAGTTTTGTAATTATCAGAGTATAATAAAGAGATTAATCTTTCAATAATTTAAATTTTAAGAGAGGTTAATAAATGTATACATAAATCGATTCATTTTCGATGAATTGATCAATCTTTTCATTTTTCTATCAATGCAATTTTTACAGCAACTTGTGGTTAGAACAATTATTTTCTGGTTTATACATTTTAAATATTATCATAATAAATTATATACGATTATAACACATTCAGTGGTGATTCAAATATTTTAAACTGAGCTCGTATTATACCTATATATACAGCAATAAAACTCTTATTTGGAGATATATATATATATATATATATATATATTTTAAATTTTAATATATTTTTTTTTAAAGTTATGAATTGCATAACTTTACCGGCGTAGTAGGTTTTGAAAAACTATAATTAAAATCATTTCAAGCTATATTTGTATCTTTATGATAAAATAATTCCTTCTTATTGGAAAATAATCAAAATTATGAATTCTTTTTTTCACATTTTTATGTAAAAATATTTAATGATACGTAGTTAAATAAATACATACAAGAAGCTGATTATTTTTATACTTACGGGGTACTTAATGAAAGTTCATTAAGTACCCCTAAAAAAATTCATTTTAGGGTTTTCGTACTCAAGGAAAACTATTCAGGCAAAGTTATTTTTAAGAAAAATAATCCATAAGTGTTGAAAATAAAATTAAAAAAATTAATTGTTTAAAAAATACAAAGATACAATCATATTTTTAAATAAAAAACTTGTAATTTTCTAGAAAAGGGGTGAAAAATGTTTCGGCTAATTTTTTAAACATATTCATATTTTTTACAATAAATTCTAAAGAGTAAGGGTTATCAAAAGATCATAATTTTTACATTTTATATGGATTGGATAAATTGCGAGGTGGATTTAAATATAAATTTTTTTTTTTAAACTAACATATTTTTTGTTGCCACAGACCAATGGAGTGGGATGGGCAAAAAGATTTTATAGGGATTTAAGGTCTATCGATGTAAAAAATGTAGATCCAAATAACTCCCATTAATTTTTTTTTTTGAAGAAAGATATTGCTGATATATATATATATATATATATATATATATATATATATATATCAGTTGAATATTAATAAACGTTTTCGATAATTTGTGAACGTGATAAAAAAAAAATTCAACTTTTGTAAGAAAAAGGTTTTGCTGAAGTACCTAAAAAAGAATTTCAGATTTTTTTTGACCAAAATACCCCGATCCCTTTTTCCAGTTTTTGCAAAAGTTTAAAACATTCATTCCTCTCGAAAGATAGACAATATATGTTTACCAAGTTTGAAGAAAATTAGTCGATGAGGCACACCGTTAGAATACCACACGCCAACATACATACGTACATACCCATAGACCTTCAGGTAAAAGCCAGAACCCTCAGACACAGCGGTATGTCGAAAGAAGAGATGGAAGGGATTATAGAACAAGAATGGCAAGAAAAGTGGGCAGGGTCCAGAGTGGGAGAATGGACCAGACGTCTAATCCCTAATATTAAAACCTGGAATAACAATAGACTCGGAGATGTCAATTTTTACATGACACAGTTACTGTCGGGGCACGGCTCTTTCGGTCAGTATCTGTATAGGATCGGGAAGAGAGCCACCCCGCACTGCATCTATTGTCCAGAGAACGACGATGCCGAACATACGTTGTTCATATGTCCAAGATGGGCCGTTAACAGAGGTCAAATAGTAATTAATGGTCTTACACCAGAAAATCTCATAAACTGGTTGGGGTACAACAATGAGAACTGGGAATGGTTCCGCAGGTTCGCCGGGGAGGTCCTGCGGGCCAAAGTGGATAAAGACAGAAGAATGGGAGTATAAACAGGAGGGTAGGGCGGACAGTCACTCCATGGAGGGCCCGTACGCCTTGGTGTGCGGGTACCTGAGAAGGGGGTGAACTCCAGGGGACTTTGAGTTTGGGTTAAAATAAAAGACCAAGTCCCGGTCGGCGGGGTCGTCCCTGTTGGAGCCTAGGCTCTTTGTGGGGTCGGCGCTGTCGATTAGAGACCAAAGGCTTAAAGACCGATTCCGGTATCCATGCTGAGGCGCTGGGGGACGGCATAGCCGGACCTTGGCTCTAAAGCGGGTAATTAGAGGCAGGCAATGTAAAACAAAAGATCCGAGACCGGGGAGGCCAACCTGCCGTGCTGGACGTATAGCCGGCGGGTGGGGGACGCCTCCTTTGAGTAAAAGGACACCCTCCCCGACTGAGTATACTTAATTGGATATCCGGTCGGGGAGAGTAGGGGGGAAAAAAAAAACATACATACGTACGCAGAAACGACCGTCTGACAAAAATAAATTTATTGAACTTGTGAGCATTGGAATAATTTTTTTTTCACAGATTATTATATCATTTATTTAATTTTTTTAAAAATATCTCCTTAAGGCATAAACCTTAAAGTATCTGATGTGTACACCACATGACTTCCTTGTACGCATGTGAAATTACATATATACATTTTTTTTAAATGAAGAGTAAGTATATAAAATTTTATTTCGCTAATAACTTCTGATTTTTTTTCATATTTATTTTATTATTATTGAATTATTATTTATTTTAAACATTTTTTTTCCAATCACAGGTTAATAATTATTAATAACTCTATATATTAAATTAAAATAAATGTTAAAAAAAAGGAAATGAAGTCGAATTCGAACTAATTTGTCTTCGCCTTGCAAGATCCAAATATTTCATTTATTAAATTTTTATTTGGCTATAACTATGGAAGCAGTGAAAATAAGTACCACTTATATTATAGAAAAGCTCTAAATGAGGGCATATTACTGCAATTAAGAAAAATCCAAATCCAAATTTTTAGATTTTGGGATGTTTTGGTCAAGTCGATTGCAATCAAAACGAAAGGTGCACAACTAGATATTACAACAGTCCTAAATACAAAATTTCAACATTCTGCGGCTAACCTTATTTGAGTTATGCGATATACATACGTACGTACGTCTGTACGTAAAGACGTCACGCCGAAACTAATCAAAATGGATTCAGGGATGGTCAAAATGGATATTTCCGTTGAAATCCGAAAACTGAAATTTATCACAATACTTCCTTTAATTCATACAAGGAAAGGAGTAATAAAGACCAACTATTTTAGATTTTTTTTGACCGATCTCTATAATTTCCTGTTAGCTGATATAGTTACGTATAGTTCTGTAGCCGGAAAAGAAAAAAAAACTGTTAAACTACTAATGTGATTAAACTGATGGTTCCCAAACTTTTCCGAGTCGCAGCGCCCTTTTCAATTAAAATTTTTCCATGCGCCCTACCACCACAAGTAAAAGTATAAAAATAAGAGATAAGTAAGAGATAGTAAAAAGAGATCGTAAGTAAGAGATAAAAATAAAGAAAACATGTATCTTCATTATTTTTTTACTTTATTCATTAGCCAATAAAACCTAATAAAATAATTACTAACATTCCTCTTTATACTTTAATTAAATCCTTTCTTTTAAAATGCATGTTTAATGTTTTTAAACTTTAATTATAGCCAAAGAGCTGTACAGGATTTATCATACGTAGTTAAATAAAACTAGGCGAGACCTACGATAATCTGCCTACGATAAGATTAAAGCTAAAAATTTTAATTTATAATAAATTCAACTCATACCTGTAATTAAGATTCCATTCTCTAAGTAAAATGAAAAATATATAACTAATGAGCATTCAGTAGTATAATGAATAGAATATCTTTGGTTGACGTGTTATAATTTTGTCAAAACCTTTATTAAAAAAAAAAAAACAGTATATGGTACTACCTACTACTCGCGGCTTCGCACTGGTACTTATAACAATATAATCTATAAATGAAGCTTTCTTTGTTGAGGTATTTCTGACAGACGGGTGGTTTTTTTTGGCTACAGGATTTATCCTACATTCTTTTCATCGGGGGCATTTCGGTAGGTTTAAAGGGTATGGATTTAAAAGTTGTAAAGCAATATTTAAAAAAATTATTAATTTTCCAATGCCCTTTTTTCTTCATAGTTATTTTTTTTATTTCTAATTGTCCTACAATTCGAAAGTCATTTTTTCAATAATTATAGATTTTCATAATTACGACTTTATTTTCTTGCTATATTTTTGTAAACTTATTGCGAAATTTGAGGTTTGTTAGAGGCTACATTGAGCGAATGAAAAGGGATGGGCTAGTTTTTTCAAAATGAAATGTAGATAACAATTCTCCTTTTGTTTGGAACTGTTAGTGTGTAAAATTTCATTATGGTCAAAAAAAAACCATAGATCTGTACAAAAAACAACTGACATACAGACATTCTTTATACATATATATATATAAGTATAAAAGATATAGTTAATTTTTTAAAAGCTCGTTTCAAAAGAAACAACGTCAATTTTAAAGAAAATTCAGAAATTAAAGTTAATTTCTGAATTCGTGTACATGGGAATAATATAAGATTATTACAACATAAATGTGTAAATTATTTTAAATACATTGTAATTACAATTAAATCAAGGAATAAAAGCAGTCGCTAATATTTTTATTATTGCATATAATGTTGCAAATTATGTCTAGTAGTAGATTATACTTCACACTTCACTTTTATAGCTTACTTATAAGAATTGTTTTGTCTTTAATATTAAATCTAAAACTATTTATATAATATTATACAATGATGATATAAGATATTGTGATGCGAAGGACTTTTCATCAACGAAGCGGAGAATTCATCGATTTTATTTATTTGAGGATAAGAAATTTTGTTGTAAAATATTTTATTAATGAACAGAAAACTTTAATATAATTGAGGAAAACAGTTATTACTATTATTATAATTTCACTAATCTCTGTGGCAAAATGTTTACGTCTTCTATTTTCATACAGAAGGTTCTGGGTTTGAATCCTGGTTATTTAGATTAGGTTATTTAGATAGATTTCATTAGAAAACTATATTTTCGCTTATCTTCGCTTTTCACATCCCTCAGACCCCAAAACCATCGTCGGCTCAAAAGTTTATATACATATATATATTTAACTTTTTAGAAAACAAGATAACTGCCGTAATTTTGCGCCAATAATTTTCAAATTTTTCTTAAAAATAAGTCGTTCCAAAATCTTGGTTGAGTTCGTTAACGGAAAAAATCGGACTATGGGGATGGAAATTGGGAGGTGGGCTTTTTCGAAAAACAAAATATCGCTATAACATTCTTATTAAGTAAAATATTTAATTCGTTTAAAGTTTCTACTATTCTTTGGATAAGTGCCTAAAACTTATTGGCCGAGAGGGTTGAAAAAACGGGTTTCGAAGACAAAAAAGAATCTTACCTCCCTTAATAGGCACAGTATCAAATTGCTTTAAAGTGGTCGTTAGTCCTCTAAACATTACTTAAAACTTTTGTCTGAAAGAAATTTTAATATGACCAACCCTTACGGCAAAGGATTACCAAAATATTGCTGAAATTGTAAGAAGATGGGGCTTGTCGTATGCTAAACATGTGAAACTTTTCACATGCAACCATTGTCGTATTGAGTAAATTTAAAGTTTTTCGAAACTTTAAGATAGAAATCTTTTTTATCCCCTACTTAGAACGGTGAAATCTACCTCCGCCTTCCGGCATGCCGAAAGGCGTGCATGGAGAATGAAGTTTTTACATGGTATGAATTTTTCCTAACATAAAGTAATTTTTATTGAGCGTCAATTTTTGCTTTAAGAAGAAATAAATAGATTACTATTGGTTTAGGCTAATTAATGATTGATGCTGATTATAGAAATTAAAAAAGTTAACATTTCATAAAATATATTTATTCTACTTTTGTTAAAAACATACAGGAGAAAATATCTCAAACATTTCAAGTGTTTTTTAATTTTTTTATTTTTACCTAAACTGTAGTCTTCCATTGCATATTTACTTACAATAACAAAAGATGTTGTTTCCAGAATTTACATTAATCTCTAAATATATAAATTTCAAGTAGACTTGAAAAGAAATTATAATTAAATAAATTATTTTGCAGTACTGAGACGAGTTTTTAAAAACTTAAAAGACGAGGTCTTCTAAGAAAACCGACTTTTTCTTTAATTTAATTTGATTATAATGTTATAATATTTTTTTAATTGGGTTTAATATTACTAACACCGCATAACGCAGATAAAGAAACCACATTGTTCCAACTTGCAGCATCATAACAAACCATTGTTCTAACTTTAGGATTTAGGACTGTTATAACATCTAGTTGTGAACCACCCCTTTTTATTGCAATTGACTGAACCAAAAATGTCCAAAAAAGCCCAAAAACATTTGGATTTTGGACCTTTTCTTAATTACAGTTATAAGCCCTTACTGAGAACTTTTCAACGATATAACATAAGTAGTACTTATTTTCATTGGTTCCACATTATAGCCAATTGAAATGTTAATTAATGAAATATTTGAATCTTACAAAGGGAAGGCACATCGGTTTGAATCAGACTTCACCTCCTTTTTTTTTAATTTAAATATATTGATTTATTAATAATTATTAACGTGTGATTGTAAAAAAAAAAATTACACTAAATAACACAAAAAAAAAATAAATGAAAAAAATAACAAACTCTTTGTTAAAGAATTGGAAGATAATATCTCTCACTTTCAAATGAAATAAGTTTAAATTAAGTGCATCAAAAATCTGTATATGTAATTTAATAGGTGTATAAGGAAGTTACGTGGTGTCTAAATCAAGTTTTTTTCTTAAAAAAAAAAATTGTGTGTTGCAAAATGTTTTATGAATAATAAAAATTTAGATATTTCAAGATAAGATATGTAACGAACGATAAATGCAACCAGTTACACCAACCCACATCGCATCGTATGAAGTGATTTCAATAACCCATTAAGCTTTTATTCCAGCAAACATTCCCAGACAATCCTATAAAACGGTTAAAGTGATGTTGAAACAGAGATTTTTAGATAAAGAATAATAGTAATTTGCATTTTAATAGCTATTAGCTAATTGTATCATGAATGAAGAATACAAGTCTAAATCTTATCGCTGTTCTTTATAATCAAATAAAAATATGAATAACATCCTCACCATTATTATCATTAAAAAACCATCATGTTGGCAAGTTGTAAAAAAAAAAAAAAAATTAATAGCTATGCATTGATTTAAGATAAAATTATTTATTTTTTAATAAGAAAATCTGCTTTTATACAACAAAACTCTTTTATTTCATTTTTTAATTTATTTTTATGTTTTCAAAGGAAAACCCTGATATGTAATAGATATTTCCAATTGTTTTTAAAAATTTCAGTGCATTTATATTTATTACGAAAATTAAACCAATAAATGTGCAATAATTTAAATTGAATCTAATTCAAAAGTAATTTAAAAGTTGTAATTTTTACCGAATTTAGTGAATTATATTTTCGTACTTTAAAAAAGTACGGCTTTAAGTATCGGTTTTATAAATAAAGCTATTTAATTAAGGAAGAAAACCTGCTTTGTAAAATTATTAGGTTTTCCTACGTTTCAAAGAAAAATACGTTGTTAATTTCGGTCACACGCTGTGACTGGGAGGTGAGATTGAATTTCCTTTACGTTTTGAAGAATGAGAAGTACGAAAATATCAAATATCATTCACTAAAAATGTAATTTTCTTATAAATATAATTTTTGTAGTCGAAAATTCTAAGATTTGAAAACGAATCCAAAAATTCTGTTTTTTTTGCCTCTATCTCCTGTTTCTATGAACCGACTTGCTTGAAAATCAATAGAGCTCTATTCACAATAGATTTACATCACTACACCAAGTTTCGTCAAAATCTGTTAAGATTTGTGTCCGGAAGAGCGGATGAAAAGATTTTATGTATACTTAACATACATACATGTGTACATAAACATTGCAGAATCGTGTTCAGGAGACTCCAAAAGGTAAAGAAAAGTTGGCGGCCCCTACCCACCAGATACATCCTCCATAGAAAAGCCGGACTATTTCTACAACTCTTTGAAAATAATAGGTAGGAAAAATAAAAAAAAATATTTTATTAACTACTGGTAAATCACACATAAATATCGTAAACAATTTGATAAAATAAAAGCTCAGACAGGTTTAATATTAAGCTTACATCGTTGTAAAATTATTAAAACTTAGCAATAAAATTATCAACCAAATATTATGCATATATCAATAAAATGAAAGCTCAGGATGTAATAACGTGACGAAAGTTCTTTCGTATTATCTTTAAGTGGTCTTACTATTTTTGGTTCCTTGTACGAAGTAAATAACTATTGTGATCACAAAAACTTCGGTTTTCAGATTTCAAAATAGTCTGTACAAACATCTCCCTACAAAATTGAGTTGTTTTACATTCATTTATATATGCTTCTTTCAAGTGAGACCTCGATCCAGATGCGTCTCAAATAAAATAAATACTCTGCAGGTGGCAACTAAAACTATTAAAATATTCAGCATGATTGTAGGGCACAGTGTTTTACTTCCTTGTACGACGTAAAAGAAGTATTGTAATCGCGAAAAATTTCGGTTTTCAGATTTTAACGGAAATATCCATTTTGACCATCCCTGGATCTATTTTGACTAGTTCGGCGTGATGTGTGCACGTACATATGTATCTTGGTAACTCACGAACGATTAACGTAGGATATAGAAATTTTGAAGTTAGGACTGTTGTAACATCTAGTTGTGCACCTCCCCTTTTGATTACAATCGACTGAACTAACCAAAAGTGTCCAAAAAAAGCCCAAACTCCAAAACAATTAGAATTTTGGAGTTTTTCTTAACTGCAGTAATAAGCCCTCATTGAGAGCTTTTCAATGATATATTATGGTACTTATTTTCATTGGTTTCAGAGTTATAGCCAAATGAAATTTTAATTAATGAAATATTTGAATCTTACAAGGAGAAGGCACATCGATTTGAATCAGACTTCATCTCCTTTCTTTTTTAATTTAAATATATTGACTTATTAAATTATTAACTCTGATAGTAAAAACGTTTTACGATAAATAATAATTCAATAATAACAATAAAAAAAAGATATGAAAAAATATTAGAAGTTATTAATGAAATAAATTTTTTTGTATTGTTCATTTAAAAAAAAAAAATTATTTATGTAAGTTAATAGGTGTACAAGGAAGTCATGTGATAATTACATCAGATTTTTTTAAAAGTATTTAATCTTTTTATATAAGAACAATAGTATAAAAAATATTTTATATATATATATATATATATATAGATTTTATTTTTTTTTTTTGTAATGACTTTAGCTGAAAGATATGTTTTAACTAATTAAAAAACATAAATCATATTACTTTTTAGGGTACATTAAACATTAACTATTTTTCTACGCTATCGTCATCATTAGTTATGAATACAAATAGTTTATCTGGAAGTGCGTATATTAATAGATTGATAATAGATAAATTTAGATTCAATCAAATTTGAGTTATAAAAATATTGATTAGGTTGTAAAATATTTTGAAATAATATTTCTTTGTATTATGCACAACTAATGATTAGGCTACCGGCGAAATTTGTTTTTTAATAGATTTTTTAACATAAAAGCATCATTCAGTAAAAACGTTACAAAAAAGACTACATTTTAACCCGCTACACACACCCGCGTACGCGCTCTCATACACACGCACGCACACAAACAAACAAACACGCACAGCCTCATGAAAAAAAAAATTGGGACATGTTCTATATATGAAAAAAAGATTATTGCGCAGTTCTATGCAAGAAAACTTAGTTTCCGTTAATTCAATTTGGTTTTAAAATTTTTTTAAATTTATTTTAACATTCGTAATAATAGATACAGCAGATAGACGTCAGCGTTCAAGCTTGTAGCATTATAACGAACCACGCTTCTAACTTGCCCCACTCAAACATTTTTTCGACCTTAAATTGAACATAACTCAGAACGACTCAATCAATTTTTATCATATATTCATATGCATAACCTTTTATATACGTACACTACTGCAGTATATCTAAAATCAATAAATTTTATCTAATCACTTTTTGAGATTTCCGAATCACAAACGTTTATACGTAGCCATATATATATATATATATATATATATATATATATATATATAATAAGAAAACCCAATTTTAAATTAATGTAATTTTCGTGAAATCTATCTCTGCTTTCCGGCGTGTCGAAAAGGGATTTTTTTAAAAATTTTTATTGTAGTGTTTTTGAAGAGTAATAATTTTTTATGGATCAAAGTATTTCTTCTTTTTGTTTTGTAAAATTTTGGTTTAGATTGAGTTGATGCTGTTTCAAAAGGAAACAAAATAAAACAACAAAAAATCGGTCTACTTGCGCAATTCTGCGTAAGAATCTTTTTTACTTTTATTTCTAGAATATGTTCTGAAATTTTTCCCGTTTCCTTGAGAGACATTTTGACATATATGCAAGACTAGCCAAAGCTCACGATTTCACTGGCTTGGATTTTGTATTTGTACCTAGAATAGGTTTCGAAAATAAACATTAGATTTTTGTTACAATTTTACTATAATTTATAAGTTGTTTTTTTTATGCATGTTGGAAAACCTGTTTATTTAACTGTAAATTGATCTAAATATAAGTTGAACGTAAAGTAACAATATTTTACATCGAATTTAAACGATAAAACAATGGAAAATGTGGTTCTGTAGTCAACTCTTAAAATACAATAATTAATCAATACAAATTGTTGAAATTTAGAATTTTCATATAACATTTTGGTTTGCTTTCTTGTATCCCGAAATTTGATTTTCGAAAATTGTGAAACAAGTCCCTTTTTTATTTTCAAGAATAAGTCTAAATACCAATTTTCACGGCTAAAAATTTTAATTTTATGTAGTTTCATTAAAAAATTTGCTCCCCTTGTTCACCCTCCAAGTTGGATTTTTAAAAATTATGAAATATATAATTTTATTTTCAAAGTAGTGTCCAAATAGTCGTGAAAATTGATATTTGGACACGAATAACTGTACTTTTTTATTTCCTGAGGTACAGAATTTTATAAAAAACTGTCCCCCTTTGACATTGACACCACCAAATTGAATTTTATAAAAACAATTAAACACGCGTCAATTTTTTTCTTAAGATGTGTCTACATATCAATTTTCACGATTGTAAAACTTTTGGTTGTTGAAATAAAAAATTTTTATTAAAGACTTTTTCTCTTTTTTTAACATCCTTTATAGACGGATTTTTCCAAAATCCTTCTTAGTGGGTGTCTACTTTATAAAAATAATGTTTAAAATTTACTTCCCTAGTTTAAGTGATCTGTATTGTACGTTGATCAATCAGTCAATCAGGACACTTTGTTACGTAGAAATTAAATTTATATTTTTCAATAATATTCGTAATCTATTCTTAACTTCTTTCTTGAGTTCTTTATAATATTTATGTTAAATAAATATCAGGATTATTATTTTATTTTGAATCAGATTTTTTAACTGAATTACAATTTATTTATTATTTTTAAATATATTTAAATAAAGATTATAATTCATTATTAATTTAAAAAATAGTAGTGCCTTGAATTTTTGAACGTAATATTTTTAAACGGTTATGACAACAATTAATTTAAATGAATTTTTATTATGAAATCTTATATAAAAGTATATAAATAATAAACAGGTTAACCTGGATAATAATAAAGTCAATAAATATTGTATTTATTATAGAATAATTTTACTTATTGAATGCATTTATTATTACTATAATTAAAGAGTAATTCTTATTTTAGTGTAACATTGGTGTATAATCTTTATTATGCCTATTTTTTATTCTACCAGATTAAATCAAATGGTTACAATCTGTTGTAACTAATTATTATAATATTGGTATAATGCTACGTTGGATGACTATATAACCGGTTTTTAAGTTACATATTACAACTGTGTGATTATATTTTCATGCATAAATCTATTTTCTGCCTCGTTAAATATAAATAATAGGTTTACAAATCACAACATTCTATCTCTTAAATATTATTCATTAAAACGATGGTTAATTTTTTAATTCTTAAAACTTTATTATATTTCTCTGCCTTTTTTAAAAATTAATTTTTATTTAGTTAGGCAGTGGTTATTCTATTTCATATTATCTGTTTATCAGAAAAAATTACATGCTCTGAATTCTGTGCAGAAGAATTGAGGACAGTTGAAGAAATGTTAGGAGAATACCAATTTGGTTTCAGGAAAAGTATAGGGACAATAGAACCAATCTTAGCGCTCAGATTAATAGTAGAAGATTGAAAAAAATATGAAAAGAAGGCAGTAGGAAGATAAAAAAAAACACCAACATTCAAAACATTTATAGACTTACAAAAGGCATTTGAAAATGTAAACTGGAATAAAATTTTCAGCATTTAAAAAATTTTAGGGTTCAATTATAGAGAGAGAAAAACAATTGTTAACATTTATAGGAACCAAACTGCAGCAGTAATAATCGAAGAGCAAAAGAAAGAAGCGTTATAAAAAAGGGAGTCCGACATGGATGTTCCCTATTCCCGTTACATTTTAATCTTTACATAGATCTAGCAGTTAATGATGTTAATGAAGAGTTTAGATCCGGAGTAGCAGTACAAGGTGAAAAGATAAAAATGCTACGATTTGCTGATGATATAGTAATTCTAGCTGAGAGTAAAAAAAATTTAGAAGCATGAATGGCATGAATGAAGTTCTAACCAAGAACTAATACACGAAAATAAACAAGAACAAACGAAAGCAATGAGATATAGTAGAAATAAAGTAGATGGACCACAGAATATAAAATTAGGATGAGAAAAGATTATGAATGTAGGAGAATTTTGTTATTTGGGAAGTAGAATTACTAAAGATGGACGAAGCAGGAGCGATATAAAATGCCAAATAGTATAGGGAAAACGAACTTTCAGTCAGAAATACTTACATCAAAAATTAATTTAAAAGCATTTTTGAAAGAATGTGTTTGGAGCGTAGCTTTATGTGGAAGTGAAACTTGGACGATCGGAGTACCGGAGAAGAAAAGATTAGTAGCTTTTGAAATGTAGTGCTAAAGGAGAATGTAAAAAATCAGATGGATGGATAAAGTCACTAATGAACAGGTTTTACGGCAAACTAATTAAGAAAGAAACGTTTGTAAAATATAGCTAAAAGAAGGGGTAGACTTATAGGCTACATATTAAGGCATCCTGGAATAGTTGATTTTATTTTGAAGGAACAGGTAGATGGAAAAAGTTGAGCAGGAGATCAACGTTTGGGATATGTTAAACAAATAGTTAGAGGTGTAAAGGGTATACCGAAATATAACGACTAGCACTAGATAGGGAATCTTGGAGAACTGCATCAAAGCAATCAAATGACTGAAAAAAAAATCCTGTGGTTTAATCCCAAACGTTCACATTCCATATTCTTTTTTCGTACGTACAAATCGCAATGTATATATATCAACTGCGGGGGCATAAGAAACAAAATTATAATTTTGTTTTAGTAAAAGCTAGTATTTGAATATCTTAAGAACTCGTCTCTTATATTAAATAAAAATAATCTTTGCTGATTTCTCATCCCAAACCAAGAAATTGTGGTAGAAGACACGATACCTAATTGACCATAGTTTTAATGTATTCCATTCATTCTAATATAAATAATTTTATTTACTCTCATTATTCGTTGTAAGAATTTACATCTCCAGATTGTAAAAGAAATTTTATTAAGGCGTAAGTATCACTACAGTACAATGAATTATAAAAAAAACTGACAGAGTTGTAGAACTTTCCCGTTACGCGGCTAAAGCCGCGTTCCGTAAAAGTCCAAAACTGTGGATTATTTTTGATGAGCGGCTTAAATACGCACACAAATTTAAATATAATATTTTTTTCGTGTATTTAATTCAGTGAGTTTAACTAAAGCGCGCGTGTATACCGTATTTAATTTGTGCGGGTGTAACGGTACTAACGACGACGGTCAGCGGTAACTACACTAATGTAATTTCACAACTTACATAAAACAAATTTCGCTTGTACGGCCGGCAGACTAGTGTAACCGGCTAATGTACCAGATACTGAGTCAACCGGGAGTTCGAGTTTCAGACCAGCCAGTCTGAGTTACATTTTTACAATTAAATATTATTCAATTATTTAATTCTACAGCTCACCTGTGACGTCAAAACAAAGCAAACGAATAGAACTGCATTTTTTGGGGTGAGGGTGCGATTTTGCAAAAATTTCTATTTGCACATATTTTTTATTGTTTTAATTAACAAACTTGCCTAAGAAAAATATGAACTTAATTAGGCGAAATCTCGAGATAGTTAGGGTGACTTTGCACTATAGCCTCACCCCCTTGACCTTTTAAGTTGAAAGTTTTAATGGAAGTAATGCTCCGTATATAGAAGTAATCTGACTAAGTTTGATCAAAATCGGTTCTGTAGTTCTGAAGATATAAGGTGATTTAGAGGGCAACACCGAACACAAGAATGTACGTATGAACATTATTAATATCCGGAAAATTTCTTTCCGGTTTTTTGGATTCCTTAGGTCTCAAAACATCAAGATTGGGTGAAAAAAGCATATGCCCAAATTGGACAGATTACAATACTTTCCCTTCTAGAACTATAGCGCTACTTAGACGTGAAAGTAAAAAGTGGTAGAATTGTATTTTCCCGTTAAGTTTAAAGCTTAATAATTCGCTTCATAATTAGGTTAATGTTATGGTTAATATATATTGTTTTATTTACCTTTTTTTAAAAATGTAATATTTATTTCATCACTGAAATATTTCTTATTATAAATTTAAAAAAAAATTAATTAAATTAAATTTTTTTTCTACTACACTTTATGTACAAACGAATTAAAAGTAAATTAATTAGCAAATAATGACATGAATGGAGAGTATCCTGAGATACTCCTCGTGAAATACCGATTCCAATAGTTTACATTACTTCACTTTATAACGAGTATTTACAAACACAAGCGTAATAACAAAAGATATAAATAACCCACCGGGTTGGTTTAGTGGTAAATTCGTCGTTGCAAATCAGCTGATTTCGAAGTCGAGAGTTCTCAGGTTCAGATCTTAATAAAGGCTTTTATTCGGATTTGAGTACTAGATCGTGGATACCGGTGTTCTTTTGTGGTTGGGTTTTAATTAACCACACGGCTCAGGAATGGTCGGCCTGAGTTTGTTCATAACTACACATTTACCGGTACAGTTACTTTTCACTAATAAGTTACTATATATATTAATATTAAATAACGATTCAAATAACTCATTTAGAGGGAAAAAATTGTTACCTGGACTTTTATAAGTGGTAATGGAAAAGGGGCTTATAATAAACGTAAAAAAAATAAATGCGTGAGCGGTGATGGTGGAAGGTTGATTTGGGAGGTTGAAAAGGGGTGAAAAATGGTATTAATACGATTTCCGGAGAAATTTGACGTCAAAAAAATTTGTGGTTATTTAAGACATTGAAAGGTATACTTTCACCAAGTTTCGTCAAAATTAAATTATTTTTGCAGAAATGAAAAATAAAAAACGAACAAAAAGAAAATTTTCGCATTTTTCTCGGAAATTTTGAGGTTATGTTAAAAAGTGAGCTCTACAAAAGTTGTAGATTGTTGCATGATCTACAACTTTTGTATTGAACATTTTTTTCATCACCCCTCCAACACTTCCGCTCACGCATTTATTATTTTTTTTTACGTTTATTATAGGTCCTTTTACCATTTCCACTTATAAAAGTCCAGGTTACAATTTTTTTTTCTTTAAGTGTAATTTGGTTTGACTATTATTATTTTTCAAGTAACTATTTATGATCAAAAAACTATTTTATGAATTGTTGATTACCGAAAAAAGGATGGTTGACAAAAAAAAAATAAAGAGTGGTAATTAAGGGGCATATGTATTATTTTTTGTGCACGCTTAAAAGTTTTTGAAAAATTCTCATTTCACTGTATGAAATGTTCTTAAGGTTATAACAGACAAAAAAAAAATATCCTATTTGATAAATCATTTACTCTTCTCTTCAGTTAAAAAAATAATGAACTTTTATTTCAATTATTTTCTTATGAAATGATATTAATATATTTAGTAGATTACTGATTTTTAATGATGGCATGTATGATCAAATTTTATACGCCGTAGTAATCGTGATGAATGAAATTTTTATTATTACGTTTAGACAAACATTTCGTTTATTCATATTAAAATTTTGAAGATAAATCTTGTATTATAATACATTCATTTTAAATATATTATCATAATATTTAAATTTATTCAACAATTTTTGACATAACTATCTTTAAGTCGGTGAATAAATTTTTCATCCTCTTTGAAGTAAAACTGATTGATTCGATATTTATACAAAATACTTTCCAACAATAAATCAGCCATCTTGTTTTATTTTAATCAGAACCATATATCATTAATTTTACGAAGTAAAAAATATAATTTTAGTTAAGAAATTAAAATATTCAACTCACCGGGTCATTTGTTCTGTTTTCAATTTGGTTAAATATTAACTTGCATTATTATTATTTTTTTTTAAATGTTACTGTTCGGTAAGATAATTGATTTTTTCAACGTGGAATCATTAAATAGCTGACTGATTTGAAGTTATTGTCTATTCCTTCTGAACTAATACTTTAATATCAGTATTCTTAACTTAATTTTAAACGTATATCTGCCATAATGTTTTTCATTTATTCCAGTCTTTGTCATCTCCCTACGTCTTTATTGTATGTTTTTACATTTTACACGTCCCTCCTTCACCAAATTATAACGCTATAACGCGGCCATCCAGTGATAACTATTATATCCGCGTTATAAGGTAACCGCCTTATTTTGAAGATAAAATGATAAATGAAAAAAAAAAAACAATGCCAGTTGAGTTAAGTTTGTAACACAATTAATATATTACCGAGGACTGTTCAGAAAGTAAGTTACGTTTTGAAATAAAAAACCAAAGAAATAAAAAATTAATTTTATTATATACATTTCTATAAACGACTAGCACTAGATAGGGAATCTTGGAGAGCTGCATCAAACCAGTCAAATGACTGAAGACAAAAAAATATATATGCATTTGAAAGGGACAATCTTAAACTGTTTTTCTACATAGTCGCCATTTAAATTGACGCACATCATATCGATGCACAAGTTTTTCAGTTCCATCTCTGCAGAAATCTGCCGCCTTAGATTTTTGGAAAAAACTTGTGATAACAAAGCTTCCCCGATACAGTTTCATGTAGAAAACTTTGTTAAATTTGGTGGAAATGAAGCGAGAATTCCGTAATCGTAATACGACGATTTTCACGAATTTTATCGTTGATTTTCATCGTCACAAGGCTAAGCCGACCACTGCGTCCTCATCATGAATATTGGTGCGGCCAATTTTAAACTGAATGCACCAGTGCCTCGCTCCACCCTCATACATTATTCCATCTCTGTACACCTCACAAAGTTACCGATGAATTTCAATTGCTTTGAGGTTTTTTGCCAGTAAAACCTAATCGCTGAACGCACCTCAGAACTCGCGGGATTTTCTATTGAAGCGCACATTTCAGTACTTCACAAAGAACAAAATCGAAAAATCACCGGTTTACACGCTACGACAGCTTGATGCATACTGAGTGTAGTAACGTTTTGACGCCAAGATGGCGGTTCTATACCCATCCATCTCCACGGTAGGCACAAACGTAAGTTACTTTCTGGACTGCCTTCGTATTACAGATAAAAATGAGAATATTATGGGATAAAATAGAATGTAGAAAAAAAATCTGATGTGGACACCACATGACCTCTATGTACGCCTATTAAATTACGTAAACACATTTTTTTTTTAAATGAAATGTACATACAATTTTATTTCATTAATAACTTCTGATATTCTTTAATTTTTTTTTTTTAATTTTTATTGTTATTATTGTATTATTATTTATTGTAAATCTTTTTTTTTCAATCAGAGATTAATGTTATTAATAAATCAATATATTTAAACTAAAAAAGAAAATCTAAAAAAAAGGAGATGAAGTCGGATTTGAACCGATGTGTCTTCCCTTGGTAAGAACCAAATATTTCCTTAATTAAAATTTTATTTGGCTATAATTCTGGAACCAGTGAAAATAAGTGACACTGGCGATATAACGTCGAAAAGATCTCAATTAAGGCTTATTATTGCAGTTAAGAAAAAGTCCAAAATCAAAATATTTTTGATTTTGGTTTTTTTGGACACTTTTAGTCAAGTCGATTGCAATCAAAAAAGAAAGTCTCTTTGTCAAGCCTAGAATTTTTCAAACGATCCTAGTACAACGATAATCTATTTAAAAATCTGATGTGGACACCACATGACTTCCTTGTACGCCTATTAGATTTCATGTACACTTTTTTTTTTAAATGAAAACTATATAAAGTTTTATTTCATTTATATCTTCTAATATTTTTTATTATTTTTTTTATTGTTATTATTGAATTATTACTTATCGTACATTTTTTCAAATCATAAGTTAATAATTATTAAATAATCAATATATTTAAATAAAAAAAGGAGATAAATTCCAACTGATGTGCCTTCCCCTAAGATCCAACCATTTAATTAATTAAATTTTTATTTGGTTATAACTCTGGAACCAATGAAAACAAGTACCACTTATGATATATCATTAAAAAGCTTTCAATAAGGGCTTATTAAAGCAGTAAATAAAAAGTCCAAAATTCAAATTGTTTTGGATTTTGGGCTATTTTGGACACTTTTGGTTCAGTCGATCGCAATCAAAAAAGAAGGCGCACAACTAGATGTTACAACAGTCCTAAATTAAAAATTTCAATATTATACGGCTAATCGTTTTTGAGTTATGCGAGATACGTATATAGTTACGTTCAGACGTCACGCCAAAACTAGTCAAAATAGATTCACGGGTAGCCAAAATATATATTTCCGTTGAAATCTGAAAACCGAAATTTTTCGCGATCACAATATTTCGTTTGCTTTGTAAAAGGAAGTAAAAATATAATATCGAGTATTTATTGTAGAGTACTTACATTTTAGTGTATGGATTACTTTTTTTTCAGAACGGTAAACTACAGTAATTTTTCAAACTTTTAAGCATTTTCCCTTATAGCTTAATTGAAGGTAAAGTACCATAATAATTGGTTTGATTTCAAAATAGTAAAATAATACACATTAATATTTTATTAGAACTCATTACTGTTTTAACAGGACATCTGAAGGTAAGGGAAAATAATAAATCTACATAAATGTTTGCTTAGTTTTTTATGTTTTTTATCTTACTGTTTATACAGTATAGCTACGCGTAATTTCTCAGAGTTAAATAAGCGAGCGTATTTATTTATTCTGTTCATTTTATTACTATGTATGTAAACATAATTAAAATGCATTTCTATAAATGTACTAAAATGTAGAACAGTTTTTTATGTTCACTTCTTTTTTTTTGCGGGACGTCCTTATAACCGCGTTATATCAGGGTCTTATTGTATTTAAAAGTGAATGTCTAAAACACCAATCTAGTTCTGTTTACAAGATTCTGCTAAAAACATTATTTTTCTTTTCTATTCTTGAGAAGTTTTCGTTTTTAATTTAATTAATTACCTACTGAATTATCAGCTTCCTCCTGTAACATTACATATAAGACTTTTTTTCTTTTCCTTTAGCGTTCATGTTTTACTACCATAAAGCGCTACATTTCACCTTAATATTATTAATTTATTTTTTATATCTTTTTATCTATATTTGACACAACAGTTTTCCCTTCGGTATAAAAAGCCTTCAAACGTAAACCAATTTGGAAAATCGAAAACCTCTTTTTGTTTTATACATTATCAGAACACGCAATCTTAAAAATATTTGTATAACACTACATTCCAGAATTTTTGTCTCTGGCTTTTGTATAGTTTGTATTTTATATCCGTAAACCATTATATTTCAGACAAACATACTAAAGAATTTCTTTCAAATTCTAAAATCAATGTTTGTTACATCGGCTGACATTTTTTGCAAAAAATATTACTTGGCTTTTATATTTTTTGCTTTTTATATATGTTTACTTATCCATCCTTTGTAATTTTATCTTGTAAATAATATATTTCTATCAACTTTAGTAGACTGTATCTCCCACCCTTAATATCTGACTCCTCATTCACCAGCATATTTTAATCACTACCAGTTTCAACCCGAAACATTAACATCATCATGAGTCATTATAATTTTAATTTGTTGTCCTTATACTCACTCTTATTCTCTATTCAATATTTATTTTAGTTCCTTTATTTCGTCTTCACAAATTAAAAAAACCTGACAATATAGTTCTTTTAATTTTTTGTTTGTTTTACCTTCGGAACCACCGTTAGGTATTCCTTCAGTGGATAAGATGAATGAAAGTAGCGTGTGAAAATGTCATGCCTAACCAGAATTCGAACCCGAGACCTCCAGATGAAAGGCCGAGACGCTACCACTCGCGCCACGGAGACCAGCTGACAACACAGTTGTAGGACCTTCCCGTCACGCGGGTAATGCCGCGTTCTGGTATGTTTCTGATACATGTTTCATAGACACACACACACACACACACACACACACACACACACACACACACACACACATACACATATACATACACACAGAGAGAGATAGTCTTACATACAAATGCCCTTTGTTCGAATAGAATCGGGATTTTTCGCTAGTAATCGGTATATTCCGGTGCTAATCTAAGGGACACACACACGCGCACACACATACACACAAACACACATACAAATACCCTTTATTAGGGTAGAATATATATATATATATATATATATATATATATATATATATATATACATTTAATATATGGACTTATTATTTCTTCCTCAACCAAATTGATTTCATTTATGGTTATATTTAATATGTTATCTTTTATAAAGTCAAAAATATTAAAAATCTATTCCCTTTTTACTTCCTTGTACGAAGTAAAGGAAGTATAGTGAACGCGAAAAATGTCGGTTTTCATATTTCAACGGAAATATTCTTTTTGACCATCCTTGAATCCATTTTGACTAGTTTCGGCGTGATGTCTGTACGTTCGTACGTATGTACGTATCTCACATAATTAAAAAAAGATTAGCCGTAGAATATTGAAATTTTTGATTCAGGATTGTTATAACATCTAGTTGTATACCTTCGCTTTTTATTACAATCGACTGAACCAAAACTGTCCAAAAAAAAAAACAATAAAAAAAAAATTGGATTTTGAACTTTTTCATAACTGCAGTAATAAGCTCTCATTGAGAGCTTTTCAACGATATATAAAAAATGGTACTTCTTTTCATTGTTTCCAGAGTTATAGCCAAATAAGATTTCAATTAATGAAATATTTGGATATTAGGAGAAGGCACTTCGAATTGCACTTCATCTCCTTTTTTAACTCTTTTTTTTTATTTAAATATATTGATTTGCTAAAAATTATTAACCTCTGATTGTAAAAAAAATTACAGTAAAAAGTAATTCAATAATAACAAAAACAAAATTAAACATCAGAAATTATTTATGAAATAAAATTTTATGTACTTCTCATATTAAAAAAAAATTATATATGTAATTTAATAGGCGTATAAGGAAGTCATCTGGTGTCCACATCAGAATTTTTAAAAGGGGTACACATTTATAAAAGAGGCATGCATAAAGGGAAACTACGTTTTATAAATTAACATAAGAATGAATAAATATTTTATTTAATGTTTTAAAAATCAAAATTATGTTAAAAAAGCCGACAACAATAATACTTCCCTAGGAGACGTAATAATTGCCGGACACTTGTTATTTATTCTTATATAGTGGGAAAATAATGATGTATGAGAAAAGTGCCAAAAAATTTATTTTTTGAGGGAACGTAATATATATTGAAATTTGATTATAAAATTAACATTTTATGTTTAAATAAACCAAAAAAAAAACTTTAAAAAAATTTAAAATGCTATTTTTTTTTATTTATTTTTTATGTACCTCCACTTCCCAAAAACGTTTCTTGATTTTTCTACGTCTATCTTAAATGGAACCAAGTAAAAAAAAATTCAGCTGAAAGAGGTATAACCAATAAAAAGTTACCTAAGATTTCCTTTTTGGTGACGGGAGATGAATTATGATGAAATGTTATTTTAATATTATAGTTAAAAGTTAAGTTTGAATAAACGAAAAAACATTTTAATTAAAAAAATCTTTAATCTTAAACTATGATCGGCTCTCCCACCTGCAATATTGCCCCCAAAGTATCTTTTTTTAGGTTACTTGCACTATTACTATTCTAGAAAGACATAAAAAAATTCGGTTAAAAATTAAATAACTACTGTTTTATTTTTTCGAATTTTGGGGAAGGAGGAAATTTGGAGCAAATTTAAAAAAAAAATGGTAAGATTTTTGCATACACGCAAGTAATAAGCTTAATATAAAGTGGGATTACGTTTACAAAATTTTGATAAAATTGACCCAAAATGAATATACTCCAACCCTGGAAATATTGAACCCAATCGTTTATCAATAAATCTCCCCATATATACGAGGTTTTGTACCAAATTTCAACAAAATCGGTTTATCTAGTCAAAAGTTATTAAGATTCAAACATGCCAACACACGTACATAAGTACGTACGAGCATTAACCTTTTTTTTTGTTTTTGTTTTTGAAACCCCGGTCAGGCAATGACGAGGAATTAAAAAAAAAAACTCATTTACCTTTTTTAACTTAAAACCGTACTTTCCTTCTTGCAACATAGCTCTAGATTCATGATAAGAGGAAAGTAAAATATTAATATACTTTTAATATATTTGAATTTGCTATTTACATGAATTATATACCAACGAATAACTGCAAACGGACTAATTATAAATTATAAATATTTACTTAATAATTTTAGTTTTCTATAGAAATTAGTTGTTATTCTTGTTGGGAAATTCATTTTTCAGTTAAAGTTAAGTTTCGTTTATTATGCTATTTAATCTGTATACACATAACAAAATGATCTGGTTTTAAAAATAACATATTAAAACTTTGAATGAAATTAAGGATTATTGTTTGAAAATTTTTGTTTTTGTATTTAACGATAGGTTTTTATAATTCACAAAACTAAAAATTTAATTTTTATTGGTCTAAGTTTAAAAATGCTAACTTTACTTTTACATATTTACTAAGTATTTAAAAAAAAAAAAAACATGTATATACATCAAGTAAGTAAACTATTATCACCAAAGTCTAAACCGTAGTTAAATTTTGTTTTATAATAATTGTGTTCCTATACAACTGTCAAATGCGAATTAACCTTCATGATATGTTAATATATTTCATTTTGCCAAAAAAAAAAAAAAAAACAGCTTAAAAACCTTATTAAATAGAATATAGTAATTAATTCCTCAAACATGGCACTACTGATATGTTAAATAAATTAACAATTAATGTAATCCACCTTAAAAGTACGTTGATATTTACTCAAGATCTTATATACTGGTAGGACCGGACGTCCCAACCCCGTAGGGAATGACACCCGCCTAATGACGTTCCGGTTGCCACACCAACCCCCCTCCTTTCCTAGCCATGATGGGCTTTAACAAAAGTCGTCTATTGCCCTCTAACATTTTACATCTCATAGTAATAATCCTGGACTCGTTGGGATGCCACCGATGCAAATGCCTCAGTAGACATTTGCATCGGTGATTTGATAACTCAGCTTATTGAAACTCCGCTTACGCTTGAAAAGCGTAACTCCGCTTAAACCCCTGACGGGTAGGATCGAACATCTCGATTCCCCCCCGTGGGGAGAAGATCCCGCCTCGTAGCATGTTCGGTTGCTACACCACCCCCTCCGTTCCTAGCCAGTAGTGGCTTTAACGAAGGACATCTTCTCGCTCTGAAACTGACCACATACCACAGCGTACAGTTTAGGCCCCGCTGAGATGCCACCGATGCAGATGCCCCGAGGGACATCTGTATCGGTAAATTCACCCCGAGATAGTAGTTTTAGGTTTATTCCTTCAGAAGAAGACAACGGACACCTGCAGCTACCACGTCGCCCTCAGGAATTAAGCTAGAAACGTAACCGCGGATTGAAGACCCCGCGCCTAGTTCTAACAATCAAATGAGCCAATTTCATTGAATATCTCGGATTCGAGGCAATAACTAACCACAATAACAACTTTCCCACTAAAAGTGTTAATCGCAATGAAATTTAGACCTAGCTCCCTTAAAGAACCCCGCTAACATTAAACTCATCATGAGTGCAAAGTTGACGGATTCCGTTCCGGTCTACCGGGGAGAGGAGAATTAACGCCTAGGTAGGATCGAACATCTCGATTACCCCCCGAGGGGAGAAGATCCCTGCGTCGTAGCGTGTGAGGTCGCTACATCACCTCCTCCGTTCCTAGCCAGCAGTGGCTTTAACGGAGGACATCTTCTTGCCCTCAAACTGTAACACATTCCACAGTGTACAGCACGGCCACGAGGAGATGCCACCGATGCAGATGCCCCGAGGGACATCTACATCGGTAATTCGTCACGAGAGATAGTATGAGCTCCGTCTTCCGAAGAAGACGGCTGACACCTAACGCTACCACGTTGCCCTCAAGAACTAAGTAATAGCCTAAGAAAACCACGGAGAAGAAGACCCCGCGCCTACCACAATCAGTCTAATTTATTCCATACCGCAAATGCCTCAAGTACGGCACGACAGCGTATCTATCAGCGAAATAATTCGGTAACCGCAACGGATCGTAAGAATTTAAGCGATTGGAGCACAGCCGCTAGATAAACAATAAACCAAGTCCCAGAGGTCCTAAAGTTTGGTCTGTCGGGAGCTGAGTATAACCTCTAATCTCCCACTGCAGCTCCGGTTAGGAGGGCCTCTCGGAATACACCCTGGTCGATCGCAACCAATTTAACCCAATAACCCCATTAGGTGTGCACTCCAATTCGACAAATCGCCATGCTAAAGTTAATAATCGTGCACGGGGAGCGAACCCCCCGAACACAACCTCCATTATTACTACTCTAACCGAGGCCGGTGCCAAAGCGCCTACCTCCGGCCAGTTAACTGCCTGGGCGGTACCCTAGCCACCCGGAAGTCCTACGGGACAAGGCCCCGCAAGCGCCAACACAGTACGAGAAGCCAAGACTAGTCAGTTATACAGCAGCATAAGCTGCAAAGGACCTACACTCTGCCAGGCCGACACCATTAAAAAAGAAATTACCACTGCCCAGACAAGTCTGGGACTTAGAAGCCTACCGCCAAATCCACCCATTTCCAATGCAGAATCCGCTCTGCAAGCAGAGCAACACAAACAGAAACCCGCGGTCGAGAAATAACTGCCAAAGAAGCGATTTGGCATCGCAGTAAAAATACAGTCTTCCGCATCAGAAAATGAGGTGGATCATTTTAAAAGAGCAACTTAACGACCTGGCAGATCGCCCAACTACATGAGCGGTGTTGAAAAACAACCCCGAGACTCCAACGACAACTATCCTAACTGTGTGCAAACACAATGCCAAAAAGAAGGATACTAACTATGCAAGGAATTGAAGTACAATTCTACCGCACGTAAGTAACAGCCACAGTCATTACTGTTGACCGAATGCTTGCACTCTTTGCGCAACCTCTTACAGTTAACGCAAGATGGAGCCTCGGCTTTCTGCGGACAGTTGTCGCGCTTGTGACCTTCCGCGCCACAATGCGCGCTGACTGACGCATACTTACAGAATTTGGCCCTGTGACCAAAACGACAGCACTTAAAGCACCTTTGTATATCTATGTACTCCCTAACCCTACAAGAAGCAAAATCTATGTACAACCTACCCTCAGACACAAATTTCTGGAAGAGACCAGCACCAAGTTCAAAAACGCCGTGATACCGCTGAGCCTCACGGCGGCCGGTCTTGAAGAGTAGCCTACACTCTTTCTCGAAAGCAGCCTCATCCAACTCGGTGTTCTGCTCCCTCACGAGAGAAAACCTCCTTGTCAGATAACCGCCGGTCAATGTCGTAGACAATGACCCGGGGCCTACGCTTACGCTTGGGGTCGACCTGGACTTCAAGCTTTTTCACCTCCGGAGACTCCTGGATGACTCGGACTGTCTCCTTGTCATTCGCAACCACTACCAGACCCTTGCTGGTCTCTTTGATTTCCCTAATCTTGAGGGCCTTCCGGTTACTACGAAGAGCAACCTGAAAGTCCTCCTTGAGTTGTCTACTAGACTTAGTAGACCCCTCAGACTGCTTTACAAATAAAACCTCGGGCTGCTTGGAAGCCTGACTAGCCTCACGCTTCCCCTTGACACCATCGGCGAACCGCCTTTGTTGCCTCGGGGCAGGCGTCGGGACCTCAACAACTTTGACCTCGGCGGGCTTCGAGGCCAACTTTTCGTAACCATCTGCCAAATCAGATAGCACACCCCTAACATGCCGCAAACGGGGCAACATTCTGCCCCTCGCACTAGCGCTGAGGCTCTTGGGACCTTCAACAAAGTCGAAAATATAATCCAAGCTCTGTCGAGCAGCCGCCAGCATAGCCTCTGAGCTCCCAGGAACACCCTGGGAAGCCAAGAAATCCTCCACCAAAGGATCGTTTATACACTCCCGGGTGGGAGCCCTAACCATCTCTACCTCAGAGAAGTCACTCTCCGAGCAAGAGAGAGACGGCGAAATCTCCGCTCTCCGCTTGCGCCCAGGCCGAACTACCAGCTGGTCATCTAAACTGGCCAGAGTTACCCTAGCCTGCCTACTACTACCGGGTCTAGACATACTCGCTGTCTTCCTTCTACCAACTACACTGGGCGAACCCACTAATGTGACTACTGCCCGCAGCGAGCCACGGACAGCTGGGGACCTTCTTTATTCCCCTGTCACTCTTTGCACCTTTTAGCCGCTTCTGGATCGATTGAGTGCAATACGGAGCACGTACGGCACAAAACCACGGACAACGGCCCTCGCTCTGAAAAGAGCGCAAGCAGGACTAGGGAAAGCCTAAAAATATTCCCTTGCTTGTTACGGGGACTTACAACCAGAAGTCGTTGCCACCCTTCAGCCGCGATGAGGCAGGTACGCGTCGTATAAAACTACTCCAGTCACCTTCCGAAGAAAGTGAAATGATGAGACTAAATCGGAAAGTACTTACTGCAGTCGCAATTTCTCTATTCAGCTAGACTGAAACCACTGAAAGGTCCACACTCGACCAGCAGCCAAAAACACCAAATAGCAATCTAACCACAGCACTCTGGACGCACTTCAGGAGACCAGAGTATTGGTAGGATCGAACAGTCATTACTGTTTTTAAATTTTAAGTGTGATTTTTAAACTTTTGATTTTGATGTAATTTATCTTTTGATGATGTCTTTCAAGTAAGCCGGAAAATCTTGAGTAAATATCAACCAACTGGTAAGGTGGATTACATTAAATGTTTATTTATTTAGAATATAGTAATTATATTAAAGTACTAAACATTTGTTTATTGAATCATGATTTTCAAAAAAAAAAGAAGAAAATAATTTAGACAAATTTTATAGCAAAACAAGTTTCTCGTAAATTGTGTAACTACATAAATATTGTACAGTCGGAATAACAGGATGATGACAAATTATTCAGCGAATTCTAGATGTTAATAAAAAATAATAAAGCAATTTGCTTACATGCATGTTTCATTGTTAAACAGGGCATTTCAAACAGTTTTATTTACAACTCTTAATTAACTGCAAACAAATTCCACTGTACCTTTTGGTGCGCGTAAAATGTCCAGAAGATATTTAATTTCAAGCCTTGCATTACAAAAAATATTTGGAGTTAATCCATTTTCGATTCTTCTTTTTAGTACACTGATGTTGACAACTTTCGTTGCATACATCTTGTCTGACAAACCCCCAAAAAAAGAAATCGAGTGGCGTAATATCAGGAGATCGAGTAGACAGGGGATTGGTCCAAACGTTGAGAAAATTCTTCACGTAGGTAGTTCTTAAAATGTAAACCCTAAGGTTTACCATGTAAGGTGATCCATCTTATCGGAAGTAAACGTTGGACTGCCGATGTTTAATTTGTTGTACTGCATACTCCTGTAATACATCTAGATAACGAGCGCTAGAAGAAGAATGGTCCGATAATTTCATAAGCAGTCAACGTACATTAGACTCTAATTTTCGGGCTATCACGTTGTGTTGTTGAATGGAATGAAGGTTCTCGCCAATCCAAATCCGACAATTATGACGGTTTACGTCACCAGAAAGGAAGGAAGCTTCGTCAGAGAAGATGACTTTTTTTATAAAAACATATTATTTTCGTTTACTTTAGCAAGAATGTCCACAGAAAAATTAAAACGGCGTGGTTTATCGTCATTTAAAATTGCATGCACCAACTGAATTTTAAATGCATGAAGTTTTAGGCAGTTGTGTAGGACATTCATGAATGTCGATTGCGATATTCCCAGTTCTAAATTCGCTCGACGGGTTGATATATCCCGGCTTCTCTGAAGATTTTTTCTTATTTGATACACAACTTCCTAGAAGACGGGAGATCTGCCATCTCCTTTTTGTGTACTACGCTACCTGTATCCTTAAACTGTTGATACCAACGTTTAAGAGAGTATTTATTTGGAGGATTCAGGCCGTACTTTAAACGATAACGTCTACACACAGTAATAACAGATCTATTTTCATGAAACCATAATAGCACACTGCTTTCTCTTGCACGGTAGCCATTGCTAAACTGTGGATCTCCCTGCCGTGACATCGCGCCAGCGTGTTCATTTAAGGCCATCTGTAACTCTAGTCTAATGTTCTCTACACTAATCTTTGTCTACTCTATCTACACTAATGTTTGAAAAAATCAAAGCCTGCTACATTATTTTGTTAATTTTTTATTAACCCAAAAACCCGCTGAATAATTTATGTTCACCCTTTTTTTGACGATATATTCCTTTTTAAATTTTTTCTCAAAAAAATCTATATAAATGAAAAAAATCGTAATGAAATTTATTTCTCAGAAAAACGACCCTTATACAATTTAAAACTCCTGAAGTTAAATAAAGAATCGGTTAAAAAACCTATAATTCTAAACAAAAGTTGTAAGATCAGTCTTAGGTGTAGAATGAAATACATGTTTAATCAAGTGCAGAATCACTAACAAGAGAAGAAAGGAAAATTAATTTAATTATTGAATGGTCAAGAATTAGTATCCATTTGGAAAAAAAAACGAAGGAATCCTTTATAGTTTGCATACCATTTACCAACTTTTGTTTTTTATCTTCTTAAAATAATTTAATTGTATACAAAATTCTCAAAATAAAGATTTCTATGTCACCTATTTTAGTTTTGTTTTTTCTTGAGAGAAAGGGTCCTTTTACAGTTAATGTTTATACCATTATGTACTAATGTCGGAATTTTCGTTTTTTAACTATTTGTTTTGAAATATCCAGCAGAATTCTTATTTCTGTAAAATTTTCACAGCTTTATAATATTTGAGCAATTTTTTGATTTTTGCCATGTTTAAAACACTATTGAAAAGAGTAAAAAATCCTCTTTCTTCTCATCGAGGAATATATCGACTATTTTGTACAGTTCTTTTATGTTAAATGAAAAAATAAACATGTTTAAGATCTGTACGACAAGAAGTTGCAGCGTAATGTTTAAGTTACGTATAAGAGATTAAATAAAGAACAGAAAAACATAAACAAGTCATGAAAAGAAACAAATAAAACCAACTACATTATCTTTGTTCAACAAGACTTTGTTATTCTATATGGTATAATAGAGCCAGTTTACAGTGAGGTAGGCGCATCAGGAATATAACCGGCCATATCCCATTACTACTTTTGCGATTTTTACGCGTTTTGTGTATATATATTTAAAAGATAAGAACGACTAATTTTTTCGAGTGTGATTTGATGTGACGTCTCTTTCTTCCAATCTTGCCTTTCATTCTTTTTCGAACAGGTAGTCCTCGTTTTCAAACTTGACTCACACTTCGTCTGATTAAAAATCTTTACATCGTAAATTTATAATTTCGGTGTATGCTTTTTGAACTTTCTGAACTATTATAAATTTTATATATATATATATCTTTAAATGTATATATACAGAATGATTCAGGAGGATTGGGCAATACTTTTACAACTCATTCTAGAGGCGAAAAATAAGAAAAAAGTTCGTATAAACATAGGACCGAAAACGCTTCGTTAGCGAGTTATACAGAGTGAATGATTTCGTTCGAGTTTCAGTTCCACCGGGTAAATTAAGGCTTTCTGAAATTCTGGGAAGGTCAATTAAGGGGCAAATTTAATTGTTTCTTATGGTTTTTAAGCTGGAAAATCGAAAGAAATAGGTTCCAGAACTGTATCTCTCTTAGTTTCTAAGATATCCCATTTAAAACGCCAAAAATAGGGTCAAAAAACACATTTTTTTACGTTTGACGTGCAGTAACGTTATTAAATTGCCAATAAATCATACATTTTTTAAATATATACTGTAGAGAATTTAATTATAGGAAGATTTATGTAAATAATGTCAACAGAAGACAAATAAAATTTTAAACATGTCGACTCTTATTAACAAAAAAACCGACGAAAACTTAGAAGAAAATGTTACAAAAAAAGAAAACAGATGTGTCTAGTAGGTACAATAATTTTACTCCTACGGAAAACAAGTTGGCAACACTGATTTTTTTCATCACAATTTGTTTAAATACTACTTATTGTTCAGTTAATTGTGGTAATGTGTTAAATAACCTATCGTTGATCAATCGTGTTTGCAGTATTACGTCGAATTCTTATCGTAAAAATTTCAGAAAACTGTTAAGAAGTGTAATTTTGTATTCATTTTACAGTTCATTTTAAAAACCAATTCTGTTAAAAAAAGTAAAATTCTGTTTAGTTTTGTTTTGAAAAATGCCGCGTATCTTCACTAATGCCGAATATGCCGACAAGATTTTCATCTATGGATTTTGTAATGGAAGTGGCAGCGGTTACGGAATATCGACATAGGAATCCTGGTCGTGTTGTACTAAATCGTAAACTATTTATTAGAATTTTTAATAATCTTCGTGAGAATGGTACACTTCCCAACGCTCATATTTGATCTGAACGACAAGCAAATCATGCTGATGAAGGTGAAAACATTCTGCAGATGGTTCAACGTAGTCCGGCAACGAGCAGAGGATTAATTGCAATACGGCTCAATATTACACAAAGTAGAGTATGGAGGACATTAAATAATAATGGATTACATTCTTTTCATATTCAGAAAGTGCAACATCTCCAGCCTGGTGACTACGCCAGCCGGCTGCAATTTTGTCAATGGGTTAGTAGGAATCAACATTTAATTCCATTTATACTATTTTCCGATGAAGCTACTTTCACGCGTAACGGAATAAACAACACACGGAATGCGCATCAGTGGTCTGAAGAACATCCACATGCTACAGTGGAAAAAAATTTCAAGCAACGATTTTCAGTGAATCAGTGTGGTATCATAGATGACCAATTAATTGGTACTTTCATACTACAAAATCGTGTCACAGGGAGAAATTATCTGGAATTTTTACGCAATGAATTTATTATATTGCTGGAAAATATCCTCTTGGCAAAACGAATTGAAATGTATTACAAACTTGATGGCGCTTACACATTTCACTAATGAAGTAAGGCAATGTCTTGATGAAAAGTTTGCTGGTAAATAGGTAGGACGTGGAGGGCCGGTTAGTTGGCCACCGAGATCCCCAGACCTCACTCCGTTGGATTTATGAGGATGGTAGAAAAATGAGGTTTACAAGCTAAACGTAGACACACACGATGAACTGATTGCTCGCATTCTCAACGCTGCAGCTATAATCAAGGAACGCAAAGATACTGTTAGACTGGCAACATAAAATCTATTACAACGCGTTGAAAAGTGCATTGAGCAGAACGGTGGCATTTTTGAAAGTTATTAACCCACATGAAATACTACTTGTAAGCAGCATTTATCATTATCATAAGTAACAGTAAGCAGCTTTCTTCCTCTAGTTATTTTTCTACTGTACATAACGAAAAAGTTTTTTCAATCCGTCAAAAATTAATCTGTTTTGTTGTTAATAAAAGTTGACATGTTTAAAATTTTATTTGTTTTCTGTTGACATTATTTACATCAATCTTCTTATAATTAAATTCTCTACAATTTTTGTTTAAAAAATGTATGATTTATTGCCAATTTAACAACGTTATTGTACGTCATATTTAAAAATATGTTTTTTGACCCTATTTTTGGCGTTTTACATGAGATATCTTAGAAACTAAGAGAGATACAGTTCTGGGACCTATTTTTTTTCAATTTTCCAGCTCAAAAACCATAAGAAACAATTGAATTTGTCCCTTAATTGACCATCCCAGATTTTCAGAAACCTTAATTTACCCGGAGGAACTGAAACTCAGGCGAAATCGTTTACCCTATATAGCTCGCTAACGCAGTTTGCTAAAGTAGTACTGCCAACTGTACATGGCTGCCACCACGCTTTTCAAAAGGTCCCGTTTTTTGTGACCTTATATATATATATATATATATATATATATATCGGCTTCGTTTTTAAGAAAGTATTATTTTAACATCTTCTGTATTCTGTTATCATTGTGGATTTTTCTTATTTTATTTACTTTTCAAATCGTTATTTATTATTTATTACGAAGAATACTGGATACTTATCAATTATTTTCATAAATATATCGGAAGTAACTGAACAAGCTCATATAAGTTGTAGCTAGGCACTATATATGGTGATTTTCATGCATAATTAAATTCATTTAAAGTAGTTATCAGCTGATAAAATTACTCTTGAAATTTGGAAGAGATTATTACAAAATAATATTTAAATAAATTTGAATAAATAAGAAAATAAGAAAAGAGGAGGATTTGATTACTTTGAAATATGGTACTGTAGAAAGATTCTATAGATTAAATCGTGACTAATGAGATACTTCTGAAAATAATAAGGAAGAAAAATAAATTTTTGGAAAAGTTGGAATTGTTGGAAAAGTTGAAGAGAAATGATTGATTTTCTGAAATGTGATAATATGGTAAAACTAATAATGGAAACCTATGTAGAAGTAAAAAATATCTAGCCGAGTTGAGGTCAAACATAATATATTTATAATTTATGAAAGATATGAGCTTTGGAATGTAAAAAATATGAAAGGAAAAATCATTAGAAAGATCTGCTAGAAGACCACCAACTAATCTTCGGATTGGTCCCTACAGAAGAAAAATAAATAAAGTAAGAAAAATATTTAAATTTTGATGGAAGTAGCGTAAATATTAAAATATAAATATTAATTCATATTTAAAGATCTATTTATCTATCTTATATAATAGGATTTTTTAAAATCTTTTATTTATTTTATTAACAATTAATTATATATAGTAACGTTTAATTTAAATATATAATTAATCTATTTATGATTTAAATACTGTATTATAGATATTACAGTAGTGTATTTTAAAGAAGTGAAAATAAATTAACTTTTAAAAAAATTTATCTATACAACGTAATTGTTAAAAAAAAAAGACTCTTTTTGTAATCCAAATAATAGTAGCTTTTGTAATTAATTAACTTCTTTATGCTTGAGTAATTTTTCGAATCTGTTTTTTTCTTTATCTCACATCTTAAGTCACCAGATAGACAATCACATCTAGGTTTTACTGCTATATACGATAATCTTTGACATCAATGTGATCAGTTAATTTATAGACGCATATATATACATATATATATATATATATATACACATATATATATAAATATAAATACACGTAGCTTTAAATTCCAAAACACTATGTGTGCTTGTGTGGTGAATGAATTAATTAATCTTAATCCGTTATATTCAATATAAAAACAAAAATTTTTTTCCGTTATATATATTATAAAAACAAAAATAATTTTTTGACTTATAGTTAAACTATTTTATCTGAATTTGAGTGTGTGTGTGTGTGTGTGTGTGTGTGTGTGTGTGTGTGTGTGTGTGTGTGTGTGTGTGTGTGTGTGTGTGTGTGTGTGTGTGTGTGTGTGATTGTGTGTATATTACTTTATAAGTACTTAACATAATCCTGTTTTATATTAATATAAATCAGTATTTATCTTTTGAAAAAAAAAACTTGTTAATTGGCTTTAATTAATATGTTTAAAATGAAAAAAAAATCATTATTTAGACGGTAAAACAACTTTTTCGCAGAATTGTGCCAGAAGACCCCGACGTTTCGTTATTCTGTTTTGTTTCCTTTTGTCTCGCTCAAACACATACTCTGTCATCATGACTTTAAAAATAATTATTGCTATCTTAATACCCCGAAAAATATTGGTAACAATAGTTACCGCAGTTAAATTAACTGCGGTAACGTTACCAACGTTTCAACTTGCAACATTATAACGAATATGGCTTCTAGCCTGCCCAGCTCAAATTTTTCGACCTTGAATTGATCGTAACTCAAGAACGACATAACCAATCTTTATAAAACTTTTACACTACTACACTATCTACAGGATACACTACTACAGGATATCTAAATTTCAATGAGATTGATCAAGTAGTTTTTGAAATTTTTGAGTCATAAAATGTGACCCTTCAATTTAGCACAACTCAAGAACCATTGAACTAATCTTAAAAAAACTTTTACACACAAAACGTGTAGTAAAATACTGGAGTATATAAAAATTTCAATGAGATTGGTTTAGTAGTTTTGGAGATTTTCGAGCCACAAAATTTTCAAATTTTTACAACCTTAAATTGAACGTAGTTCAAGAACGATTCAACCATTCTCTACCAAACTTTCAATTAAATAACCTCGGATATTCTACTACAGCGTATCTAAACCTCAATGAAATTGATCAAGCCGTAGGAGATTTGCAGATTTCGAGTCAAAAAAATTTATATATATATATACATGAGACTATTCCGCCGGGTTAGTCTAGTGGTTAAACTCATCATCACAAAATCAGCTCATTTTCGAAGGCGAGAGTTCTAAAGTTCAAGTCCTTGTAAAGGCAGTTGCTTTTACGTGGATTTGAATGCTAGACTATGGATACCGGTGTTCTTTGGTGGTTAGGTTTCAATTAACCACACTTCTCAGAAGTGGTCGGCCTGAGTATATTCAAGAATACACATTTAACACTTACACGCCATACTGTGAATAGATGTCTTGACATCTCTGCAAAGTACAAATGACATCACGTCACTGTGCTGTTATTTTGTAACCTGGTATTACATAAATATATAAATAAGAAAACCGCATTTTAAGTGAATGTATTTTTCGTACTTCTGATATCTCAAAAAAGAAAGAAAGTTTATTTTCACCCTGCCCCCAATCACTACCATTCAACTGAAAGTAATACTGTAGTTTGTTTTTAAAATTCGGTAAAAAGATTGGTTTTTACATAAAATAAAGCTACAGATTCTACTTTTGACTCTTTATAAGATTTTTGAAGTATTAAATATTTGTTATATAAGATAGGTAAATTTTAAATAAAAATTTCTTCTGACTTAAATTTAGTAAAATTGGTATTTTTATTATTATTTTTTTTATATATATATATATATATATATATATATATATATTTTCGCCTCAATTGAAGCACTTAAGTTGTTTCATATCCATTAAGTCTTCGAGAACGAGCTACGGACTTAGCTTGCTGCTGTCTCTTCCGTTCTAACATCATTTCATGTTTTTCGTTCTGGCGACTCTCATTTTTTCTGTCGTGATTATGTTCGGTTGTTTTATTTTATTGACTGGGAGTTGTGTTAGTTTATGTTCTTTTAAACACCTTCTTTTCTTCTCGTTTTGTGATCATTTCTGTAATTGTAATTTAGCTTTTCATATCGGAATTTTATTTCCTGGATCCATTTATTTTGGGTCTTCTTCTTGAGATAGTTTAGGAGTTTTTAGGGATTATTCACCATTTACCATGAACTTGGTGTTTCAAATTAGTAGCTGTTCTTATTATTGTTCAATATATTTTTTGAAGTTTGTCAGTTGTTTATTGGGTGCTTAGTTTGAAGAGGGTTTCACAGGCGTATGGGGCTTCTGGTTTGATTACTGAATTGTTAGTACAAGATCCCGAAGCTGAAATCTGCAGGTGTCTGTTTATTTAATGAGACTCGATTTAAATGAATGATTAATGATGATTTAATACATTACTCCCGGGTTGCCTAACGAAAATTAGCCGCAATTACCTTTAATTAAATATATTGTAATTAATTTATTTTAACGAATTGCAACTATTTTTTTTTTAAAGTGAAATGTAATTTGAAAGAAAATGATGTGAAGAATGTAAAATAAAATGGTTGCCAGTTTTCAGTCAGCCGCAACCTCCAAGTTGCCAGGTGTACAGTTAATTACTTACGCTCATCGTGTTTTTTCAAAAAGATTATATACTAAATTAAAGTTTAATTTTGTCGTGCTGTGTTACGTTTAAGAACATGAAGCAGCGCGCGCGCATTCTTTCTCTCTCGTTCACACTCATCCAGACTTAAAGTAATTAGTTCAAATAATGGGAACCACTACTAGCGGGCAGTTTTTTACACGCAACCATGGGTTGTGTGCAGAAAAACTTCAATTTTGTATATAATTTATTTGAAAAACACGATGAGCATAAATAATTACCTATAACATATCTGTTATATCTGTTATAGTACACCTGGCAACATGGAGATTGCGACTGACAGAGATGGTATTCTTTTTTTTTTTTACTTTTCACATAATTTTCTTACAAAGGACATTTCACTTTAAAAAAATATAGTTGCAATTCGTAAAATAAATTAATTACAACATATTTAATTTTTGCTAGGCAACCCGGCAGTAAAGTATTATATTATATTAATCATTCATTTATATCAAGTTTCATTAAAAAAACAGATACCTGCAGAAATCAGATGCCAGACTAATAATCTCGTATTTTAGCACTGATTGAAATGGACTTACTTTTAAAGGTGGGTCAGATGATTTGTTGGGCTTGTTTAAGTTTAGTTTCTCGGTTTTCGATTGATGGCTTCTCGTTGAGATTCCATGATTATTATATTTATCGTATCGAAATTTAAAAAATCAAACTAAAAAATGATGAAAATTAATGTAGGGTGAATTTTTTTCTATTACCTTATAAGAACAAAATAAAAATCATCAACCTTAACATCAGCTGTTAGCTGATGTTAATGTTGTTATTCTATTTTATATCCTTAAAAAGAACCGTCTCAAATTACACTTAAGAAGTTAAAATATACAAACATACCAAAACGATACACTAATTGAATAAACACACTTCAAAATCAAATAAACGTCATTCATATCATAAAAATAATAAACATAATACATCATAAATACATCTTAACTTATACAAAACTTCTAGAAATAAATACAAATAAATATATGGCGTCGACTGATGCCAGATTGGAAAATAAGTTATTTGTATTTATTGAATAAAATTAACAACTTAAAGTGTTTAATCGTGTATTAAAGAAAAAAATTATAATTAAATTAATTTCGGTTGGATATGTTAATAAATATTTTTTTTTTTATAATGAATGAAATTAAGTAAAATCTAAAAATACCTGCACTTATCAGATATAATCCAATTTTTATTATATCTTATTTATATAAAATGTCTTATTTATATTTGTTTTTTTAATTATTTATGGAATTTAAGTAATTTATAATTTAATGTTGTGTAATGTCAAACTTAATAAATGGAAATAACCCACAAAGTTAATGATTAATCATATTTATATTTGGAATAATTAAATAAATTTATTAGTATATGAGTAAATAACATGGATTTATAAATAAATATTACGTAATTAGTCATCTAAACATATTAATTATTTAAATTACAAAAAAATGTTTTAATGAATGTTCTAGTTTTATTTATATATATATATATATATATATAACGTGTGTTTGAAAATGAATATCGGGGTTTTAATGTTATATAATATTTATAAAACTTTACTTACATTGCTAAATTATACATGAAACAAAAGAACAACTTCCAAGTCCGTGCTGTATTGTGGGTGATCAAACACTTCCCAACGAAAACGCTGCAGGAACTTCTTTGTTACAGCTGCCGTGTGTGGCCGAGGTCTTCTCCATTGTCATGGAGAAGACAATACCTGATGACAACAGTCCTCTCCGCTTATTCTTATTCACCCACCATACAGCCCGGAATTGGCTCCATCCGATTTTCGCCTCTTTGCTCACATGAAACGCTGGCTAGGAGGAAAACATTTTGGCACAGACATCGAGCTGCAGACCAGCGTAGAAACATGGCTGAAAACACAGGCGGTTCTGTTCTATGACGAGGGTTTTGGAAAGTTAGTACCACGCTACGACAAATGTCTAAATCGGAGTGGTGACTATGTAGAGAAATAACGTAACTATGTTGGTACTTGTTACAAATAAATTATTTTTATTTTCACTGTGGTTTTAATTTCGTGACCGATCGGACCTTGAAAAAAAATAACCCTCGTATATAACCATGATTTTTCAAAACAGTATTTACCTCTTAGTTTGTTTTCAAAATTATTGATTGATCGTTTTTTTTACAAAAAAGATTATTTAGGAGAAAGTATAACTTTATCTACATGGAACTATTATCGACAATTCCATCTTCAATTCTATGCAATAAATGAAATCGAAATACATTTCTGTTAAGCTTAAACTTTTATTCGATCGTTTTCCTATTACATGAAGTTATGTCCTATTACATGAAGTCCTCTATGCCTTAACATATCTATGTTGAGCTAATGTTTTATGCAAACAATTTATATACTATTTATTTCAACTAAAGAAATTTGATGAACAAAATGTATCACAACTTATTTTTAAATATTATTTTTAATAGTGTTTGTTATCTTACTGAATTAATCCTGTAGAATTCGTTGTAGGATAAAACCAACATGTCTCGTATTAAAATGGGATCCCTATTGAAAATATGGAATCGACCAAGTAAGCCACATCTTTACTCCATTTATTTTCAATCGAAAACACATTAATAAAAACAACGGGACTTTGACCATACTTGACTCATTTACCAAAAGAGATGTCAGAGTAAGTTATACTCTTATTTGGAAATAACTGGATTGCTTGGACATGTAAAGTATTTATATTGTAGTATAAATTTAAAATTTCTGCATATATTTTACATTTTTATTTATCAATGAAACACAAAAATGTGGGAAAAAATTAAATTCATACTTCTACTCCCAGTTGACACCGATTTTGTTACCTCTGCTAACTTCAGATTGCATGAAAGTTAGTGTATATTCATTGGATTATTTGTCATTTCTTTAACTTGAGGTCGCTCCAGCTCCATTTAAAATGCAGAGAATGCCGAGCAACCTAAATTACCTGATTAAAAAGCATTTTCTCCGTGAGTACATTTGAAATATAGAGCAGTAATCTTCTTGAAGTTAAAAATAGTACTGAAGTGGTGTTAATGGGAGAACTCATCTAATCCGATTATGTATAAATTCAAATTATTCAAATGAAAAGAGAAATGTGAAAATAGTAATTCATTACAAAACTCTTTAACTCATCACATAGTTGAATAAACTTATATTGTTTTTAGATTCTTCAATCTCCTACATAAAGTTTAATCTACAAAGTAGTACGGACTATAAAGTCATACTTGCTCATAAATAATCTTTTCTGTAAAAAAAAAGGATTTTCACTTATTTTAAAAATAAATTCGGAGATAAATTTCTGTTTTGAAAAAGCGTGGTTGTATGCGTGAACAGTGTTCAACATAAATATTAAATAAATCATTGAAAATATTTGACGGGCGGGTTATATATATATATATATATATATATATATATATATATATATATGTATAAATTTTGAGGCTTAATAAATTCCAAAGTACATCAGTTTCATTGAAATTTATATACACATGTTAAAATTTGATGTAAATTGGTTGAATAGTTCTAGACCGATCAGTATTAGCTGATCTCAGTCGGAACACTTCTGAAGTCCGAATATTTTATAGTGGTTACTGTGGGACTTAATGGGATCCAATAAAAAAAAAAACAAGAATGACAATCAAAGAACTGTTTTGAGCATAAGATTATATTTTTATTCAGGATTCTTAAACACAATTTATACATCCAAAATCGCTCGTATTTAATTAATAAATTGAATTTGAAGATACGGAAGGTGTCGAAAAACCCTATTTTAAAAATTTTAGAGGTAGCGTCGCCGCCTCTCTGTCAAGTTGTCATACTTGCTAGAAGGGACCTAGCAATGTTCCTCTATATATATATATATAGCCTTGAAGTAATTGTAACTTCTTAAGCATATTAAAAAACAAATTAAATCTAAGTAATATATCAGATCGAACCATCACTTATATTGCATTAAAAGCTTTTAACTTTTACTTTTATTTATGATAATCTATAATTAGTGGTTGATTTTAAAGTAGTTTTTTTAAGAGCATAATAGTACTTTTAATTTTCCCTTTTTGATTAAATTATCTTGTTTATTTCTTTTTAAAATTCACATTTATAACCTGGATTCTTATTATAACTTTTCCTTATTGCATCCTTCGATATTAATTTTATATGGAATTGTGTATGCAAAAACGTAAATATTAGATAAATTTAAATAAAATATAGTAAAGTAAAATAAAAACTGTGTCATTATTACTCTAATACTAGATCTATAAGTAAAGTTGTTGATTTATTAATAAATTTGATTTACGTAATACCTACTTTTATTTTAATTTTATTATATTTATTCGTAGATACTTGTTAAAAATATAAGATAATTTATTTTTACCAAAAATAAAACAAATATGGTATTTTTATCAAGTCAAATATCGCGTATTTAATTTTTTTAAATTTATTTGTTTTATACAATAATTATTTATTAATATTCGTAATTAATATCGCTGAAAAGTTATTTTTAAAATTTTCTTAGTAATCTAGTAGGAAATGTAAATAAATTGGGACCTATTTCTACAGCTTGAAATAAGAAAAAAGTTCATGCAAACATATATCCGAAAACGCTTTGTTATGGAGTAACGTTTAGTGAAAAATTTCACCCGGATTTTATTTCCCCTGGTGAAATAAGGTCATTATAAATTTAAAAGGAGTAAACTTGATGGTTTCTTTATTTTTTTGACCTGAAAAATCAATAAAACATGTCCCAGTACTTTATATCCCGCAGTTTTCATTATACCCTAAGTAAAACAGAAAAGTTTAGTGACGAAAAAATGGTGTTTTTATGTTTAAAGTAAAATAAATTTGTTAATGACTAATAAATGAGTAGTAATTTTATCATTAAAACTTGTAGAGAATTTAATTTTGAAAAAATCGATGTAATAAAGTCTATATAAAATAAAAAAATCAACTTTTTTGGACGTTTAAAATTTTGTGGACACATTTCCTCACTAAATATGAGCGTTTTTAAACGCCCACATTGAGCGAGGAAAATAAGAAAATATTATTATTAGGTCGTTAATAGAATTTTTTTTACATTGTTAAGATGGTAAATATTTCGAATTAGATTTGAAAATTAGTCAAGAAATTCGTAATTTTCTTGAAGAAAAAGTTCTGCAATGAGATGACGTAATATAAAACATAAGAGTAAATAGTGGAAAAAAGTAAGGCAGTACGTCGATTTTTATTTTTACCTCTATTATAAAACACATTATTAAGTTTTAAACTTATCGAGAAAGGTATAGTAATACTTGCATAGATTTCTTTTTACCATGTTGTTAGTCCACCAGATCTCGTTTATTTCTTGATGATTTTAACAAAGTGAATATTGTTACGAAATTGAAGAAATAAAGTACAAATAACATTAAAGTACAAAACGGAATTATTAATTGTAATTAACAATGGTTTTACTAGCTAGCACCAAAAATAGTCATAATGTACTAGCAATATCGTAAGGACAGTTCTTAGAGACACCGGATGTAACTAATTGATGACGCTCGAGCAGGTACATCCACTTAATAAAACATCTTGTTTTATTTTTTTTTGTTTCCAAACAATGCTATCTACTCAGTTGTAGTATAAGCATATTAAAACCTTCCCACACTATCCAAGGATGGATATGCAGTAAGCAAAATTGCGTCAGAGGTAAAAGAAGATGATTTCATTTTCTTTGTAGCGCAGGATTGACAACATTTCCTCCATCCCTCTTCACCATAAGTATACTAAAAACAAAAATTGTAACCGCTTTTTTTTTTAAATGGAAATTTGTTTGAAAAATCGTTACAAAAGCATAGTTCCGTCAAATAGTTGAGAATCTTTAATATAAAAATTTCATAATATTTTAATCTGTTTCACATTCACTTAAAATAAAGATACAAAATGGAAAAAAGTTGAGTTATTAAAACACCTCGTTTTGTTCAATAAGTTAATAATAAATTTAAGGAAAAATATAACATAGTTTTAAGTTAAAATAAAATAAATTTACATTTATTGATGCTACATGGGCATCTTCATTTCATTTTGTGTTAATTATAAAAAGTAGCGGCCTGTACTATGTATATTATTATTTTTTTGTTTTTCGAATAGTTCCCTTGGAACACGTTAGATCATTTATTTATTTGCAGATGTTTCTTATTTTTTTCTATCTTCTCAGTACCTCTTCATCCTTTCTGATATCTCTTTCTTTCATTCTGCAGAAAGTTCAGCTCGTTGTTCTTGCGTTTTGGCGCTTCTTGGAAATTTATTTTCATCTTTTAATACGCGTATTATCATTAAAATTTCTCATTTTCTTATAATTTCCCCTGTTATCTTTTAGATCTTCTAAATCTATCATTTAGATCTTGTTCTTTTAGATCTTCTTGGACTTGTGTGAACCACTTGCTTTTCGTTTTTACCTCCTTGTACGAAGTAAAGGAAGTATTGTGATCGCGAAAAATCTTTGTTTTCAGATTTCAACGGAAATATCCATTTTCACTATTCCTGAATCGATTTAGACTAGTTTCGGCGTGACGTATATACGTACGTATGTATCTCGCATAACTCAAAAACGATTAGCCGTAGGATGTTGAAATTTTGGTTTTAAGACTGCTGTACCATCTAGTTGTGTAACTCCACTTTTGATTGCAACCGACTGGACCAAAAGTGTCCAAAAAAGCTCAAAATTCAAAATATTTGGATTTTAAACTTTTTCTTAAATGCAGTAATACGCCCTCATTGAGAGCTTTCCAACGATACATCGTAAGTGGTACTTATTTTCATTGGTTCCAGAGTTATATCCAAATAAACGTTTAATTAATGAGTTATTTGGAACTTATGAGGGGAAGGCACATGGGTTCGAATCCGACTTCATATCCTTTTTTTTACTTTTTTTTAATTTAAATATATTGATTTATTAATAATTATTAACCTCTGATTGTAAAAAAAATGTTTTACAAAAAATAATATTCAATAACAACAATAAAATAAAGATAAATGAAAAAAAATATCTGAAGTTATTAATGAAATTAAATTTTACGTACTTTTCATTTAAAACAAAATGTGTTTTTGTAATTTAATAGGCGTACAAGGAAGTCATGTGATGTCTACATCAGAATTTTTTTTGTTTAAATTTTTGGTAGATTTAGCAAGAATTGTTTTTATTAAATTTTTCGTTTATTTGGTTTAAAAGGTCTTCTCATTATTGTCTTTTTTACCTTTGTACCGACTTCTATTCGGATTTTAAGGAAATTTTGACTATTCTCCTCATTTTTGGTGGAGTTCCACTTTAGCCTGTCTTTTTTCTTACAAGATCCATCACGCTCTTTAATTCTTTTACGTGATGCATGCATATTATAATTATTATTAACATTTTTATTATTATTATTATTGTTGTTCAAAATGAAATATGAAAGCTAATTTGTTTCAGAAATATGAAAAAAATCATAAGTTTTTTTTAGATAACTTTTTAAAACTCCTAAATTAATCTTCGCCTTCATTATACTATATTACTTACTTTAATTGACTTAAAGTTATAAAATACAGGTATAAAGATGATAAAATGAGAATGTAGAAGATAAAATTCTTAATAAAAAGTAAAAGAAAACATAGATAGTCTGACATAAGACACACATTAAGTAATCTGTAGTTATAATCCATACACGTGGGAGAAAAAAAAAACATTTATTTTGTTCTTTCTTTTCTTTCACCTACGCTTGAATGTCAAGATTAATCTTATTATTTCTTTTACCTGGTCCGATTCAAATGGAAATCGTATGTATTTATATTATATATCTATATTATCGGTTTAAATAAAAACAAAGTTAAATGTCAAGAATTATTTGATTACCTCACTTATGTTAAATATGATAACTTATAAAATTATTTAGCTCTATTTATTTTATCTTAGTAATAATTTTTTTCTAAAAAGTTTATTTTTTATTCCAGATGGTATCGAAAGAATTTTAAACGAAAACATTTTAAGATGCTATGATCTACTTGGTTACCTAAATAATCGGATATGTTCCGTAAAAACATGAATTGCAAACTATTTTATTAATTTTGATATCAATATTAACATTTTTTAAAAATTATATATACCGGGTGATTCAAAAAGGACTTCAAAACTTTAAAAGCATATAAGTATTTATTTAGATTCGGTTGAGGTCTCATTTCATAGAAAAACACATCAAGTTTATTACCCAATGTTCACTTTGTTTCGAATTGGCTTCCATTTGTAATGCGACATGCATCCCATATGAAATCGACTTCATTCCAAAATTTAACCAGCAAGTCTGATTTATCTCTGCAGCTGCGGTGTTAATTCGAAGTACCTTAACTAGATCATAGGTTAAGGTGGTACATAAACCCCATATTTAATGAAACCCTGCAACAAAATTATCAAGCAGGGGTAAGTTGGGTAGCGAGGTGTCATGCACCTGCCCTGGACCAGGGAATCGAGTATCAAGTAAATCTGGGACTTCTAGGGGGTAGTAAGATTTATTTAAGTATAGTTTAAAATGTATGATATTTGTTACAACTTCTAAAAATTTAAAGGAAACGCTTTCAAAATAAACCTCTTTACCGTAAAAAGTTAAAATAAAAAGCTCTTCCTTTTATTAATTTCTGTTTAAAAGAGTTCCTATTCTTAATGTATTCTCAGATTTTAAATGTTTAAAATTTAACATAACATAATTAAAAATAATATATGATGTTTAAATTTTAAAATTTGGCTATGCTGTTAAATTTCAACTGAAACGATTAGAAAATTTTGGTACATTAATTACCCTTTATGGTTATTTTTTTACTATCTTGGAAATCAATAAAACCACAAAATTTGACGTGGAACGAGAGTCAAGTTCGATGTAAGTGTTCCACTAAATGTTATCCGTTGATCTTTCATCTTTTTCCCTTAATACTATTATTTCGTGATTTTTTTTTTTTGAAACCAGTGTTCATCATGTTTAGGCTTTAAAAATGATAGAACGCGGAAGTATTTCAAAATATTTCCCGAAAAAAATTAAAAGATTATGGAAATCAGTATACAGCTCTTAATTGGTATGTGTAATGCTTTATTATCTCGTACGACTTAATTTATGTGTCTAAATAAAGAAAAAATCCGGACAATTATAAGAAATATAAAAGAGAAATTATATTTAAATTTAGTATATTTTTTTCATAAAAAAAAAACTAAAAATGTGATTTTTATTTATGCATACATAATTTAACACAAAAATCGAATATAAATACTTACTCAAAAGTAGCTAAATTTTATAGTTTTCTATAAAATTTAATTAAATACTCCGATTCATGTTATGAAGATTCAACAAAGATTACGTTTTTATAATATTTGTATTTTTGTTGTAAGGAATTTTACCGTAAACTTATTTTATTTAGAATATCTCTTGATATGATCAAAAATTTCTATTTGAGAATAGAAACCAAACGTTTGGTTTCTTATAAAAAGGTTTTTCAATTAATTGAAAGCTTTATTTCTTTAACTGGAAAAAAAATTCTTTAAAAATATTATGTTTAACATAATTTTTTTTTTGTATTTTAATCCTCTCTAGTTTATATATCTGTTTAACTACAAACAAAAATATTATATATCTTCTTAGGAATATGATACCTGCCATAATAATTTTATTAAACTATTAATAAATTTTTTGGCACAAATTGTTGTTTAAAATATTTGCATAAGTTTGTAATAAAATTTTATGTATTATTAATAAAAATAATAAAAAATCATGTTTGGCCTCGAAATAAAATATAGCTAAATATTTTTTCCTGTCAAATTTTTTAAATTTATTTCTTTGTAATATATGATGTATTTATTTACGTTGATGTTTAATAAAATTAATGGAATAATATCCTATTATTTATTATTTAGTCATACTACTTTTTAATATACTCTATTCAAACAGTAAATCGGTCATAGATAATTTATTTTGTCATCCATTAACACAAATATTGTTGAAATATAGCCACTCATTCAAATACAACCAATGAGTAACAAAATTACATAAAATACTTGCAAAAAAAATTTATTCCACCAATTAATCTAAAAAAAGGAATACATCAAACTTAATATTGTATTTAAAATTAATAAATAATTAAAATAGTATGTATGTTTATTATTAAATCTAAAATGATGAATTCCACTCAGCGTAATATTTGTATTTACAAGTTTATTGTAATTTACTAATTCTAATCAATCAAAAGTCGAGGTAAATCTACTATTTTCACAATTTTTCATTTCCTCCATATACTGAAACTATGTTACTCAACTGCAAAATTTGTACTTTATATAACCAGTTTTTTAGTAGCTCATTTTATATCCCATAATGCATTTCTGTCATTAATATTTTCGAATCGTATATCATAATTTCAACCTGCTATAGAACATCTTGTGATGTAAATACAATTTCAAATACATCCACTTTTTAAACAACTATTATAAACCATAATAAATATAAAATTATAAATTATAATTTTTCGTTTTTCTCACGAAAAAATATAAATAATTTCAAGAAATGGTTTACAAGTTAAAATAAGTAAAAATGTTTTATATAAACATGGCTCGAGTAACGCTTTGTTTTTTGAGTTGTAGCTTGCTAAAATTTTCGCCCTGATTTCTCCTCCAAGGATAAAATGAAGACGTATTGAAATTATTAGAACTTAAATTAAGGGATAAATTTGAGATTTAAATTAGTTTTCAACCTGAAAATTTGAATAAAACAAGTAGGTTCCAGAAGTGTATTCTAGTAATATGTTTATTTTAATAATTGTAAAATACAAAAAAATTGGTTTTGCAAAACATATTTTTTTTAGGTTTGGCATACAATAACTTGTTATTGGACCACCGGTTTGGTCTAGTGGTTTTCGTCGTAAATCATTTCGAAGTCGTGACTTCTGTGGTTCAAATCCTAATAAAAGTGGTTGCTTTAATTCGGATTTGAATACTAGATTGTGGATGCCGGTGTTCTTTGGTGGTTGAATTTCAATTAACCGCACGCCTCATGAATGGTTGGATTGAGTTTTTCAAGAATACACATTTACCGGTATAGTTTAATTATACTGATAAGTGGCTAATAACTTTAATTGTTAATGAGGCTGTAAATAAAAATATAAAAACAAAATTTGTTTATTTTTAGTAAACAAATAAAGTTTTTTCAACAAATTTGATAGAAATTTAATTATAAAAGAATTTATGTAAATAACGTCAACTGATAATGAAGAAACGTTTAAAAATAATTGACTTTACTTTAAAACAAAACAGACCGAACACGACAGAAAAATACTTTATTATATAATTTTACCCATACAAGAATCATTTGAATATTGGAGAATATCTAGAAAAAAAATACAAAAAAAATTACAAAAATATATTTGATTACAAATAAAAAGCTTTTATTTAACAAAATATTTTCATTACCTTTAATTTTTAAATTTAATAATTATTACATTTATTTATTGGTTATTTATTAGATATTTATATAATTTATTTTTTACTTTTCAGTGCATTTTTATATTTGTTAATATATTATATTTTTTATTTAAAATTCTCAATTTGATTTAATTCTTATTTTTTACTTTTTAGATGGTTTTTATAATTTTTTTCCTTTTTTTATTAATGTTAATATTAGTTAAATAAAAGCTTTTTTAAAAAATAATTTTTTATATTAATCAAATATATTTTTGTAATTTTTTTTGTTTTTTTTGTGTTTTCTTTTTAACTAAAAAAGGTAAAAGTATTTATTTTTACACCTCAAAGTTACGTACGTGTACCAAATTTCAATCATTTTAATACGATAATTCATGAGAAATGAAAATTTTCAACTAAATGCATGAATTTATCGTAGGGGTAGTGCTTGGGGGCGTGTGGGTGGGTCATATCAAATTCCGACACCGTAGAGCTGTATTGTCATCGAAGTTACATACGTGTACCAAATTTTATTGATTTTCATCAAAACCTTAAAAAAGTGGGTGCGGTGCCAGACTTTAGTGAACACATCATTTACATTTTAGAAAACGGCTGTACAATACTAGTTCCTTTCTAGTGATTTTTTTTTTTTTTGTTTATTTACTTGTGTTATTGTAGCTTCTCTCTAAAACTGATTTGGTGTACCAGAATTAGGTTAATTTTGTTAATTAGAAGATGTTTTGTTCATGTATTTAATTAATTTAAAAAAAAGTATTATTATTTTCTCGTTTAGTTAAGAATAATAAGAAAGCTTATTTGGGTAATTTTAAAAATTATATCACTGCATTCATAGTAATTAGTAATAATTAACCATTATCATAACTATTAGGTGGTAATTCAATAGGTCTTAGTATTACGTAATTAATAAAGTATAACTAATTAAAATTTGAAAATTAAAAATCTAATAACGGAGATTGAAAAAATATTTGACAATAAAAGATAAAGATTAGTTAACTTATGTTTTCTTTGTAATGAGCACTTTAGGTAAGCAGTATTAAAGATAAATAAGACATTTTAAAGACTTTTGTCTTCTCGATTCTCTTAAAGCATCTGAAATGAGGAGTATTTATTGTTATAGATAAATAAGGGATTTAATTAATTCCTTGTTTATTATATTTCTATTACCGCTTTCGAATAGTTAACAATAATTTTAAACAAAATGTTTTTTTTCCTGAAGTATTATTTATTGAATTTACAATTTTCAATATATGTATATTAATTGAAAATTAATTCTGCTACAGTTAACAGCTGTTGATATACGTTCTTATGCATTAATAATGTTAATCAATATTTTTAATTAAACTTTATTAAATACTTTTAATTTATTATTCAATTAATAATTAAAAATAATTGATGTGTTGTCACACATTGCTTAGTAAAATTAATTTGAATATTTTGAATGCAAATTTTCATCTGGTAAAATTATCAATTAATTAAAATTACCTGATAATATTTTGTCTCATAACGTAATATTATATATCTTTTTATTTTTAAAGTTATACACTATAGGTTTTCCTAGTAGGTGGAAACAGATATACAAAGTGATTCAAAATTGCAAGAAAATCATTTGGGAGATGATTCTGCAGCCAAAAAATAAGAAAAAAGTTAATATAAACATTGGTTAAAAGATGGTTCGTTAGCGAGTTTCGGCTCGCGAAACATTTAGCCCTGCTTCTTGCTCATGTACTACAATTCTTCAGCTACAATTCAAGGGGGTAAATTTGATGCTTCCTTACAATTTTTTTGTCTAAGAAATTTAATAAAAGTGGTCCCAGACCTATCCGGTTTTAAGAAAAACTGCGCAAAACACGAAAACTTGTTTTCGGAAAATACGCTTTTTTAGGTTTGGAAAATTAGTTTTGAAAATTTGGAAAATTAATTGTAGATTTGGAAATTTTTATTTGAAATTTTTCTATTTGTTTTCATATACATTGTGTTGTTCAAACATTGATGAAAATTGTTTTGTTAAAATCGTATTACTTTTGCGATCCAGTTGAAGTTTGAAGTTGAACCTCTCAGATTTGTGTTTAACTTTAAAAGACGTTAAATTAGAGAATGAAATTATCCACAAAGTTGACTAGAAATTATTATTTGCTTATTGCTAAATTAACAGAATTATTTTATTTCAAACCTAAAAAATTGTATTTTAGGTTTTTAAACTGGAAGGAGTTACATTTTCAGGTTAGGATGAACCACTGAATATAAAAATAGGAAAAAAAAGATTATGGAGGTAGAAGAATTTTGTTATTTGGCAAGTAGAATTACTAAAGATGGACGAAGCAGGAGCGATATAAAATAGTGAATAGCGCAAGCTAAACGAGCCTTCATTCAGAAATATAATTTGTTTACATGAAAAATTAATTTAAACGTCAGGAAAAGATTTTTGAAAGTATATGTTTGGAGTGTCGCTTTATATGGAAGTGAAACTTGGACGATCGGAGTATCTGAGAAGAAAAGATTAGAAGCTTTTGAAATGTGGTGCTATAGGAGAATGTTAAAAATCAGATGGGTGGATAAAGTAACAAATGAAGAGGGGTTGCGGCAAATTCATGAAGAAAGAAGCATTTGGAAAAGTCTAGTTAAAAGAAGAGGCAGACATATTAACGCATCCTGGAATAGCCGCTTTAATATTGGAGGGACAGGTAGAAGGGAAAAATTGTGCTGGCAGGCAACGTTTGGAATATGTAAAACAAATTGTTAGGGATGTAGGATGTAGGGGGTATACCAAAATGAAACGACTGGCACTAGATAGGGAATTTTGGAGAGCTGCATCAAACCAGTCAAATTACTAAAGACAAAAAAAAACTGTAAGGAGGATCACAGAAATAAATAGATTTTTAATTGTTAGCGAGTTTCGGCTCGGGAAACATTTAGCCCTGCTTCCTGCTCCTGTACTACAATTCTTCAGCTAAAATTCAGTGTATAAAATTTAATCACAACAGGAATAAAACTGAAAAAGTTATTTACGCTTATTTCCACTTTTTCTTCCGTCTTTTTTTGTTTCTGTATAAATGACAGACACACAACATTCTTCTTTATGCATATAAATAGATTATATTATTTTTTAAATAAATTCTTTAAAATAAAATTAATTTGCAATTTTATTTAATCAAATATCTGTCACAGATTTGAATCTCTCAGATTTGTATCCTCTATTTGAAAGAACAAGATAAAATACTAGGTAGTATGAGGTTTACTAGAACTGCCCATACTATTAGATAATTCTGATTGTATGCCACTCCATTACTTATCTGATCTCTCTCATATACAAACATCAGTGAAAAAGAGAGTCTATACCTGTTTACTTCCTAGTACGAAATAAAGGAAGTATTATGGTCACGAGAAATTTCGGTTTTCAGATTTCAACAGAAATATCCATTTTGACCATCCCTGAATACATTTTGATTAGTTTCGGCGTGACGTCTGTACGTACGTACGTACGTACGTATCTCGCATAACTCAAAAACGATTAACCGTAAAAAGTTGGAATTTTGGATTTAGGACTACTGTAACATCTATTTGTGCACCTCCCCTTTTTATTGTAATTGACTGGACCAAAAGTGTCCAAAAAAACCCAAAATCAAAAAACATTTGGATTTTGGACATTTTCTTAATTGCAGTAATAAACCCTCATTGACAGATTTTCAACGATATATCAAGTGGTACTTATTTTCATTGTGGTTTCAGAGTTATAGCCAAATAAAATTTTAATTAATCTAATATTTGGATCTTACAAGGGGAAAGCACATCGGTTCGAATCCAACTTCATTTCTTTTTTTTTTAACTTATTTTTAAATTTAAATATAATGATTTATTAATAATTATTAAACTGTGATTGTAAAAAAAGTTTTATAATAAATAATCAATAACAATAAGAAAAAAGTATGGAAAAAGAATAAACAAACTCTTTATTAAAAAACTGGAAGGTCGTATCTCACTTTCATATGAAATAATTTTAAATGAAGTGCAAAAAAAAAATGTGTATGTGTAATTTAATAGGCGTACAAGGAAGTCGTGTAGTGTCTACATCAAATTCTTTCCTCTACTTACCTTTTTATCAATATGTTACGTAAACTATCAATTAATACCTTTGTTCTAGTATGATCAAGGGTTTATTCACACAAACACACACACACACACACACACATACATATATATATATTTATAAAAATTCACCTAGCTATTGATTATAAAAAAGAAGGGAAAAATATATATAAGACACGAATTTTTTTCATTCTTTGTGTAGGTTTTCTGTCTTTTTTATTCTTTCTCCGTCACTCCCTTTTACTGTTGCTCACGATCAGTAAATCTATTTTGCTTAAGTAATAATGTGCCAGAGTTAAGGTGGAATAAAATGAAGTAATGTAGCGTTATTTTCCAGCTCGGTGAATTGACAACGAGCGCAAGGTCATGCATGTGTTAACCGCACGCGTTAAATATCTCGTTTATAAATATATGTATATATATATAAACGAATTAAATACAATATGACCTCTGAGGTAAGCGAGCGAACTCTGATTCAACTGGACCACCCTAGTGTTAAATAATATATATTATGTATATAAAAGTACACGTTTACAAATAAAAAATATTTTTCTATATGTGTTTATAAATTTATGTATAAGTGTTATAAGTATATATTTTCATTAAGACAATATAATAAAAATTGTTGTTAGAATTTATAAAATACAGTATAAAATAAATACGGGTTTATTTTTTATAAATTAAAATAGCGACTACATAAGCATAAATCAATATGATCATTATCTTTTACGCTAATGGTTATTCAGTAATTGTTATTATTTTACTGAATTAAATTATTTATACCTAAAACTGATCTTTATGATTTCTTTTCTTATTAATTTCCTGCTTTAATTATTAATTTCGAATTATTTTTTAATACTTTTATTTATAGCCGCATCAACAATTATAATCATTAGCGACTTAAATGTAAATACATGGTTGTAAATAATAAACAATAAACACCGAAAAACAAGAAACACAAATAAAGCAAAACCGCTAAATTACGTTCTTCATTGCATTATCGTAGAGAAACTGCAACAGTATTTTTACGCATTCCTTCCGGGTTAGTAAAAACTTCATTGGTGCACCCAGGTCTAATTTTGTCGAATAGTTCCGAGGATTGAGAAATCTATGAACAAGTGGTGTACGGACCATCTCACACCGCACGGTTCTCAGTTATGCTGAAGAGAGTCAAATAGATGGGCGGGGTAAGCCTAGTATGCCAGCCTCCGTGGCGCGAGTAGTAGCGTCTCATCGGCCTTTCATCCGGAAGTCCCGGGTTCGAATCCCGGTCAGGCATGGCATTTTCACACACGTTGCAAATCATTCATCTCATCCTCTGAAGCAATACCTAATAGTGGTTCTGGAGGTTAAAAAATAAAAATAAAGTCTAGTATGTCCAATCCTCAGCCGAGTTAGGATGACCTGATCTCTTCTGTTGCTTGGGATAAAAGGTTTCTAACACGTTCTCCCGGATGCTATATAAGGCCGTGGGAGGACTCAGCAGCCAGAAATTATGCCACTGCGAACGTAGTTTGACACGGATTGCTTTCATGAAGTCGCTTTCACATGTTAATTCTACTCGCAGGCCATTTATTGCCGTTTAATTAGCTACTATTTCTAAAACATAGTTTATTTTATACATAGTTTATTTTGTTTAGTATTCAAATTATTTACTGGTTTTATAATATGGTTAAAGAAAACAAAATCTTGACTGGCAGTTCATTTTAATATTTATGAACTAGTTAAAAAAATATTTATTTTACATCATTTAAAGCTTGTTATTTTTTCTGTTATTACTATAACCTTATAGTTTATTAGAAGAAAAAAAAAAGACGTTATTACGTCGATTTTCTTCTATGTTTCTAGTTTTGAAAATTCATCATTCTGTAACTTTAAACAACACACACACACACACACACACACACACACACACACACATATATATATATATATATATATATATATATATATATTAAATATATTTAATAACAAGTTCTACATATAGTTTAAAAAATTAAAAATTTCCTGATATTTAGTTTCAACATAACGGCCATTAAGAAGCAAAAAATTCTTAGGAACTTAGCCGAATTGTTAGAAATTAGTACAGTTGCTTCAGAAAGCATAGAATACAGCACAGACTACGTACTTATTCAACTAGTCTGATTTTTCTTGAACCATTATGAAGCGGGTATACTCTTTTCCTATAGAAGGTAAGGATTTCCACCTGTTTTAATTGAAATCCTTCATTTCCACATAAAGGTTTCCCATTATATTTTTAAACGAAATTTTGAAACGGTATACTCACCGTAATGTAGTTAAAACAGTAGATTTGGTGCAAAAATTTTTATGTATGTTAACAACCCATATAGTATTTTTTTTCTAAAATAGCTGCCAAATTGAAAATGATCATTTGAAATCTTTTAAAAAGATTTAAATGAATATAAAACGTTAGTATACAGTTAAATTCTTTTAAACAGTAAACATTAGATATTATATATACAGCCAATCGGTTTTAAGTTGTGCGACATACATACATACATATGTCACGCTGAAACTAGTCAAAATGGATTTAGGGATGGTAAAAATGGATATTTCCGTTGAAATCTGAAAACAGAAATCTTTCGAGGTTACTATACTTCCTTATACAAGGAAGTAAAAAGGCATTAATAAACAGTTGCTAGGTAGTTAGGAAACTTAACTGATTGTCAATGATGGAGATGTCATTGTTTAATAATAATGACGGAGATCAATATTTAATAAATAATTCAAAATATTTTTTTTTTTTTAAATATTTCTGGGAATGTTTTCAGTTATAAGATCTAAACGATTATATAGTTTAATTTTGTTTATATTGGATATACATTTTTATAATAGTTTAAGGTTCATCCTACGTTTTTTCTCGAGATAAATTTCTCTCTCATCTTACTTCGTACAAGAGGCGGGGATTAGGGCGTGGTGATCTGTCTGAGGGTAAGTTTAAGTAGCATGTACTGTATTTAAGTCACCTTTATACTTTTGAATCAGACTGTCTGAAATTATATATAATTTTCATTGAACATTTATTTGATTCATTTTTTTTTTAATTTTATAAACTGTCAAAATTAATTTAATTTCTCAATCATGGTTACCACTGATATATTAATAAATTATTAAATATTATTAAAAAGTACAAATCTACCTTACCAGCAATTCATTTTAAACTTCTCAAGATCTTTCAGTTCTTAGACCTTCGTCAGGAGATTGAAATGTATTATATATAAAATTAAAAAATCAAAATATTAAGCAGTCATGACTGATTGCTAGTTGTCAGTGTACCGAGTCAGTGTTGTTTAAATAAATTACTGTTCTTTTAAATTATAAAAACTTAAGCTCTCATGGTTAATTATTTATTACTATTTTCTTTACTGTTCATATTTCTTCTATTTTTTTTATCTTCATTTACTTTAGAGATTCACTTTTATTTACCTTTACTAATTAAATTACATTTATTCATGAAATAATTGTTGTTATTTTATTGCCAACTTTGATATAACAATTTTTCAAATAATTTATTATGTTTCTGCCATTACAAAAAAATTATTATCTAAGTAATTTTTATTTATTTATTTTTATTTTACAATGTTACGTAATTCTCTTCTTTTTATTTTTATTTTTTACGATGGATTTTTTTACAGATTTTTTACATCACCAAAAAAGAATTTGGTTTTTTATTTATATTAAATAAGTAATTATCGGACAAATGTAGTAATGACTATTTCTATATAAAATTCGAATTTTTTGTTGCTTTATTCAACTTATCTTACACTATTTCGTTAAAAATTAAATTCTCCACAAGTTTAAAGTATGTGTTTCTTACCCATTTAACAAAGTTATTGCACGTCAAACATAAAAAACAGGAGTTTTTACCCAGGAGTTTTTAACAGGAGTTTATTGGTTTTCACCCCATTTTTCTCAAAACCTATATCATGTACGGTTCTTAGACCTATTTTATTCGATTATTCAGGTCAAAACCATAAGATATCACATATTTTGTCTCTTAATTAACATCGTAAAAATTTCTGTACGGCTTCATTTTATCGGAGTAATTGAAATCTGAGTGAAATCATTCACTAGTCGTAACAAATAAAGGATTTTAGGACATGTTTATAATAACTTTTTCTATTATTTTTACGAGTAGAATAGGTTACGAAAGTCCCAGGAGAACTTCATGATACACTCTATTAGTTGTTTAACAGCTGATTTTCAAAGTCGATGATTCTAACGTTTAAACCCTGCTAAAATTTTAATTGTTTTTATACGGATTTAAATACTAGACAATGGATACCGGTGTACTTTGGTGGATGGGGTTCAATTAACCAAATATCTCTGGAATGGCGGCCTGTGTCTGTACAAGAGTACACTTCATTTATATATCATACATATCATTCTTATTTTATTGGTCTGTAGGGTGTGGGAGTTGTTTATTGTTCACCTAGTTGAATCGGTTGCAACGTGTACATAAGGAAGAATAAAAAAATATATATTTTTATGAATTTTCTATTTCAGTAACTGTTTAACAGAGCAAATTCTATGTATAAAAATATGAATTTGGTGCTGATTTTATTCAAATAATTTATGTTACTCATACATTGCAAAGGTACTAAACATTACAAAAAAAAAATTGACAAATTAATTTAATCACCGTTTTAGTAAGTAGATTGAGTAAAAATTAACGCTAGCGGTAAAAAAGAAAAAAACACTGCTTCATCTGATTTTTGTTTTTTCTTGACGGTATTTTAATACAATGTAAAATTACAAATGTGCTGTGTACGATGTGTTTGTTTATATTGGCCGCTATTTGGTTTTATATTTTAGGAACGGTTTAAACTCTTGGAACTTGTTGTAACTCGTATAATACAGGATATTGTTAAATTAGGTCATTTAAAAAGGTCAGGTAGGAATAATGTCTTGAAAGAGTATAGATTTTGATTTTACTGGGGTGTGAGTTTTAGCTAATAGAAAGATTATATCAAAATATCAAATGAGCAAAATAAAAAAAATTACAAAACTCCATACTATTTTTTTCATTTTATTTTTAATTTCAGTTTTATGTAATTTTTAAGTATATATTTTTTTTAAACTCCCGGGTTCGAATCCCAGTCAAGCATGTCATTTTAACACGCTGCAAATTATTCATTTCATCTTCTGAAACAATAACTAACGGTGGTACCGAAGGTTAAAAAAAGATATATCATCAGTTAGGGAACAATATTCAAATTTAACAAAGAAATAAAGGGTTAAAGGGTTCAAATTAAATTTTTAATATAAAAGAAAATATTTTTTTTTTCAAATAATCGTACCTACGTTTTATGATGACATTAAAAAACAGGTAAAAGATTTAATTATATTTTGAAGTTAAAAGATTAAGCCAAATCAGAAGTAAGTTATCAGCACCACCAAGAAAAATTAAACAACACAAAAATCTCATAAACATCATATTATTATACTCAGGCAAAAAAAAAAAATGAAGGCAAACTAAAAGATCTATACTCAACATTAAATCCAGAAACTAATTCAGATTCTCCCTCAGAAAAATCAAAAGGGGGACAATTAGACACAGCTAAAACACAAGAAAAAAAATAAAGGAAAGGAAAAAACAAATATGTGACTGAAAATAATAAAAAACAATTAAAAAAAAACACATCCTGTTTTTTATTAGCAAAATGAAAAAAAAAGAAGAAAATATTAAGACAATACAGTTTAGAAAAGAGATTAAATTAAAATTTTTAATTTGATTGATCTTTAAATCAATATATTTATTGTAGAATTTGTTTTAGTGTCTCCTTTGGATAAGAAAATTTCTAAATGGAACACAAATAAATAAATGTAATACTAAGTGTAATAAATAATTTTCAATTTAGGAATATTATTCATTCAAAAATTTAATCATTTTGGAATTGTTAAATTTTAAGCTTTATAAATATCCTAAAAGATCAACAACGTTTTTAGTTTTATTTTTATAATTTTAAAGAAAATTTTTATCATAATTGATACATTGTTTAAATTATTAATCTTTTTCATAAAGAGATTTGTTTCTAGAACACAAATTTTCATATATTGTATCTCAAGATTTGAGGTGAATCAACTATTCTAGGGTTTTGTAATCGTCAAAATTCTTTCTTATTTCACTTCACCACTTACTTTTGTTAATTTTTTGATTTTTTTCACTGTTTCTTTATTTGATTAGTTACTCATTATGTATTGATAAAACTATTTTTTGGCATTTTCTTTGCTTTTTATGTTATAAACTTTGATCAATATTTTTTAGACTCATCTTTTACATACATATGTATGTTCTTTGAGAAATTTCTTTTGGAAATTCTACTCTGCATGCCTTTTTTTTTGGTATTCAAATTTACTTATGATTCCGGTAAGTTTGTACTCATTGTAAATTATTAAACATGCTACAAAAAAAAATTTTTCTGATTTTATTGATGTTCTATATTGTACAGTAAATACCTGTCATAATATTTAATTTGTTTCCAATCTAATAAAGAACGTTTGGATCACCTTCAGGAAATTAATTTATTAAATTGGAAACACCAAATATAATTTTGTTTTTTAGAAAAACAAAAAATTAATGTTTTTATATAAATCCTAATTACAAAATATAATTTTGACACTGTAGGTTGTTGATGTTGGGCGTGTATATTTTAAATCTTTGTTTAGAGTTAGGTTGGCGGTTGTTTGGTTCAGTCGGTCGGTCAGTTTTTATTTTATTTCTAATGTAGACAGTCATGCCATTCTGTATCGTGCACAACTGTTTGACGTCATAAGCTTAGTGTTGCTATTTCTTTAGTATAGTTAAAAGTTAAGGCTGTAATGCCATACATATTATATGTCCTGTCAACCATTTATTCGTCTATTCATTTCAGATCGTATATTAGTTATATATCAGCTTTGTTGTCTACTTTGTTAATCTTGATTAAAAAAAAAAAATAATAATAATTTATATATATATATAAATAATAAGCTTTAACATAATTAAAGATTTATGTTATGGAATCCTAAAATAATTTTTAAAGAATGAATGTAGCATTTAAATGATCAGTTATGCGTAGTTATAAAAAATTTATTGGTTTCGAAAGAGTAGCTTGGTATTCTATAAAATGGCATGTATATTTTTTTTATATGTATAAAAAATATTATAATGATAATAGATTAAAATAATTTTATTTTCAATCAATTTTAACGTAGAATAAACTTGAGATTTAACCTATTATATATATATAATACACACACACACACACATACACATGTGTTTTTATTCTTTATGTAAAAGACGACAGTCATTTATTTATGAACAAATTATTATATCTAACAAAAATAAAAGATAAATTAATAGAAATGATATAAAATAATTCACCTTGAAAAGTAATTATGGATTAACTTGATATAAATATGATTTTAAATTTGGATCAGATCAGTTGAAATCTATTTCTTTTTTAATCTCTATTTTTTATTATTGGTAATTTATATGGTTTTAAATAATTTTTTTATCCTTTTTAATTGATTTTAAAAAAAAAAATATATTATTCTTATTTATTTTCGTTGAATTAAATTCACAAATAATGTGGACTACCTTATCATTCAAAGGTACCTGTGTACTGCCAACTTTTATCAAAACGTCTATACATTCCTTTTTTTTTTCAATACGGTCTTCAGTTTTATTATTTAAAATATGTACGTAACATAAATATTTACTTCATACATTATCGTGTGGTCGCATATGGAATTATCAGAATTATACCATTTGTTAATTAAGAATATAATAAATATTTTATTTAGCAGTAAAAATTAAAGTATGTACGTATAAGGCAACTTTAAAAACCTCCCGTTTGGTAAACGTTTATTTGATTAAAAATGCTTATATTAAAGTTGTATAATTTATTTTGGTAACTCTATACTTTTGCCAAAAATTTATAATTTTTAAATCATTCCTGGAGGACTCATTATTACGTAGTAATGTCCTTCAGCTACTCCGTTTTGTTTGGTATCTACGTCATCATTGTCCTTGAATTTCTTTCCGTTCAAAGCGAATTTAAAGCAAAGAAATAATAATATAAATCAGCTATCTATTTTGACCATCCCTGAATCCATTTTGACTAGTTTCGGCGTGACGTCTTTACGTATGTATCTCGCATAACTCAAAAACAAATAGCCGTAAAATGTTGAAATTTTGGATTTAGGATTGTTGTAACATCTAGTTGTGCACCTCCCCTTTTTACTGCAATCGACGACCAAAAGTGTCCAAAAAAACACAAAATCCAAAAAAATAGGATTTTGGACTTTTTCTTAACTGCAGTAATAAGCTCTCATGAGAGATTTTCAACGATATATCATAAGTGATACTTATTTTAATTAGTTCCAGTGTTATAGCCAAATAAAATGTTAATTAATAAAATATTTGGATCTTACAAGGGGAAAGCAAATCGGTTCGGATGCGACTTCATATTCATATATTTCTTTTTTTAACTTCTTTTAATTTAAATATATTGATTTATTAATTATTAACCTCTGATTAAAAAAAAGACCTCTGATTTACCATAAATAATAATTCAGTAATAACAATAAATTTTTTTAAAAATCAGAAGTTATGAATGAAATAAAATTTCATGTAATTTTCAGTTTAATTCAAAAACTGTTACAGAGATTAATAATTATTAATATATCAATATTAAAAAAAAAAAAAAAAAAAAAAAAAAAAACATGAAAAAAATACATGTATATGTATTCGGATTCGAACCAATGTGTGCATGGTTACGGACCCGACGCGTTTTCACTTACATCACATTACTTGAGCGATGTGAAACAAAATTAATATATAAATTAATATAAAAAACTGATACGGACACCATAAAAAATGAGATGCTATGTTGTATCCACCACCATGCAATTATATAACGGTCCATTTTATTAAAGAATTGGAGGATCGTAACTCACTTTAAAATGAAATAAGTTTAAATGACGTGCAGTGAAAAATGTGTATATGTAACTTAATAGGTGTACAAGGAAGTCATGTTGTGTTCACATCAGATTTTTTATTTTTATTTTATATTAACATTTTTTTTAACTTTTTGTCTTCTGTCTTTCACAGAAATCTATTCTTCGTAAAATTCATTTTTATTTACTTCTTGACCACTGAGTAAACGTAATTTAATTCTCATAAGGTTATCCAAGTGTTCATTTTCTTGACTGTTTTGGTATTTTGTTGCAATGGTATTCATAACAGAAAATCCACGTCCGCAGTCTGCGCTGGATGCTTGAAAAGTTCTCGTAATGTTATATAGAAAGGAAAGGTTAGATAATTAAGGGTTAGTTTGGACAAAGGTATCTCTAAAAGTCTTGAACGACTCTAGTTTATTGTATTCTAGAACTTTTCTAAAAAGAAAAGGCAGTGAGATCAGGATCTGTTAATTTCAATCTCAATTTACTAGTAAACTTATTTAAATGTTATTAAATATTACAGGAAGAAGATAAATAATAATAGGTAAAGAAATGTTATTGTAGGAGAAAAATTTATTCTGTAATTTGTAAAATTTTATTATTTAGCTAATAAAATAATAAATAAAGAATGAGAAAAATCAAGAATGTATATAAGAAATTTAAACAAGGCAGCAACGCATTTTAGTAAAAAATATATTTTTGTATGAAATATGATTTATTAATTAGAAAAAAAAAATTATACAAAGGTTTCATACTATTCTGGCATTGGTTAATTTATTCTAATATGATGAAAAAATAATTATATATGAAAACAATCTGATATGAACACCACTTAACTTCCTTGTAAGCCTATTAAATTACACATATACATTTTTTTTACAATCAGAAGTTAATAATTATTAATAAATTAATATATTTAAATTAAAAAAAAGGAAATGAAGTCGGAATCGAACCGATGTGCCTTCGCCTTATACGATCCAAATATTTCATTAATTAAAATTTTATTTGGTTATAACTCTGTAACCAGTGAAAATAAGTACCACTTATGATATATTTTTGAAAAGCTCTCAGTGAGGGCTGATTACAGTACTTAAGAAAAAAATTAAAAAATCCACATCTTTTTTTGGATTTTTCGCTTTTTGGACACTTTTGGTCCAGTCGATTGCAATCAAAAGGGGAGGTGCACAACTAGATGTTACAACAGTCCTAAATCCAAAATTTCGTCATTCTACGGCTAATCGTTTTTCAGTTATGCGGGATACATACGTACGCACGTACAGACGTCACGCTAAAACTAATGAAAATAAATTCAGGGATGGTCAAAATGGATATTTCCGTTGAAATCTGAAAAACGAAATTTTTCTCAAGTACAATACTTCCTTTACTTCGTACAAGCAAGTAGAAATGTTAAAAAGTTTCAAAAATGGGGTCCTTGCATTCTGCTATTTAACTTTTGTAATACTCAAATAATGTATCGTGATTTTTTACTAAAGCACCAACTGCGAAATACCCGGACTTTATTTAATAGTTTAAATGATGTAACATCATGCTCTAACACTTGAGCAAATTCTTCAACATTTTTTTTTATGTTAGATCGGAGAAACATACAGAATACTTATAGAATACAATATAGAATACATATAGAATACAGTTCTAATCAGATTTTCTACATCCTGCATAATACATACATTTTTCCATGTACCATCTATCCTAAATCTTCCCTATTTACTACATTTTTTTGAGAATTGCTGATATCCTTTTTTTCTGCCTGAGCATAACATTGATAACATCATTCAAACATTACAGTTTTTTGTGTGATGAACTACCGATAACTGAAATAGAATATTTTTATTATGATTAGTAGTTATAAACTCTCGTAAGAAATTCACGGTGTATGCTACTCCGTAGTTCATATAAAGGTATCATTGAGTATGCCTTACATAATTACAATAGCTGATTACAGTTGCGGGGGGAATACATTTTTATGTGCAATTTATTGCATTATCTCTAAAATCACTGCGCGGCCGCGCACCCGTGCAGCTTAAAGGGATCTATGGGTGGGAGTTCCAGAAATATTACACTGTATGTTCCCGGTATTTTTTATCAAGTATGGTTAGATGTAATGTCGCATTATCATGTTAAAAACCTAATTTTTTTTTGAATTTTTTTTTTTTGATTGTATGGAACATTTCTGGAATAAATTTTTATGCGACTTTAGATTCAATTAAAAAGAAAAAAGTCAACATAATTTTGCTTTTGATTAAATTAATTTTATACATCGTAGAATACAATTTCTGTTTTTACAGCTGATGTTTTATCTCAGTTGTTCTCTCCGATTTTATTTTCAAAAAAAGATAATTTTTGTGCTTGTGCTTATTTTTTTGTTTTACTTTTAAAAAATATGCTTTGTTAATGATTAATAATTTATCTTCTCTGACGCCATATACACTTTACATATACTTATAACTGTTTCTATTGTTAAAAAAAATACAAAACACGTTGCCGAACAAGTTATGACGTCACGAACATGTAATAAACGTATCAGAAATTACTATTACAAATAGAAAACACAACTCCGGAATTTGTTTCATGTATATTTAATGTAAACGAAGTAACTACTTCTCGCATTTTCTGGACCTGAAAGAAATGTAACAGTATATTGTTGTCATTAGTAAAAGATACAAATGAGTAGGAGTGGGATAGTAAATAGTATTTTATGGCTATCTTTCTCTTAAATTACGATATTTTATTGATTATACAGATAAAATTGATGTAAACCTATTGTACATAGGTTTATATCAATTTTCCGATTATTAAAAAAAAATCTATTATATAAAAGGGAAGCTTTTATTAATAGGTTAAATTTTAGATTAGTATATTGTAAACAAATTATATCTTGCACATAATTTACTAATAAGTAAATATAAAGCCTAATTTAAGTATTTTATCTTCATTGGTCAATTTTGGATTAAAATTTCATAATTTTGTTATAAATCATGACCATTTATTGATAAACAAATAAATTACATATTATAAAAAGATATTAAAAGTAAATTAAAGTAATAAACGATTTGAAGATATTTTTCTTCTTTTTTATCGTTATCAATACTTAAATAATACATTTTTATAGTGGAAAATTCTGATGTCATTCTAATATGTAAATAATTTTTTTTTTGCAAAACGTCAAAACAATTATAGAAAACTTAAAGGTTTATTAATATGCATTATTAAAAAATAATTCATATTGTATCATCCCAAACACTCTCTTTTTATCTTCAAACAGATAAACATCTTAAAATTAACATTATAAAAATTAGACTGTTTTTTAAACTGTATAATTATAACTAAAGTGTAGTTTTAAAAAGAGCACCATTTTTTACTTTCTAGGGCAAATTTATTCAATACATACACGCAACCACAACCAATACGGTATAAATAAAAAGGCTTTTGTGTAATTAAAATGTTCATAAATAAAATCAACTTTTTGTTCATAGTTTAATTAACATAACAAATTAATAAAATAAAATTTCTCGTTTGGGTCTCATTTCGAAAGTGAATAACACATCCCTTAATTTTCATTTTCTGAATTATGAAATTTTTGGACTTATGTTTGAAAGATATTTCCCTTATTTCAAGCTTTAGAATCAGTCGCCAAATTATTTTCTAGTCCTGAATCATTCTCTGTGTGTGTGTGTGTACATATATATATATATACTAGCTGTCCTGTCTAGCCGGAACCTGGACACTCTAGGCTCAGATCAGCCCAGGCGAATTCCGGATCCAACTTATGGACTCCTCGGAGCCTTCCAGGTCCAAGGGACCTATTCCATACCCAGAGCTCGCTTCGCTTGCCATTCCCAATTTGCCAAGGGACCGGCGCTTTGGACAGTCGTAGAGCTTGCTTCGGTCACCATTCCATCTAACCAGAGGAATCCATCCCCTGGACCCCACACTGGTTGTGAGAATAATACTGATAAATAATAATTATACTATTCTTTTTCAGGCTTTATAGAAATCTGAAAAAAAAAATTAATTAAAAGAATAATACAACTGTGGTAACTAAAGTTTACACCTTTGACGACGAAAAATTCATAACTTACCTTTTTTTCTATGGCGACAGAAATATAATAACGAATTCAAAGGATTAATCTATATTTCCTTTATTATTTTTTTTAATTCCCAATTTCACCCTCTTTGGGGGCGAAAAAATTAATAATATTTGTAATACCTTAACCTTCAAGAGAGCTAGAGCCTCGGTCGATGGCTTAAAACCTTTGCTGGGATTACATGAATGTGTCCTGCAAATTTGAAAGTTATCGGTCGGTAGGTTTTCAAGTGATGCGATAACAAACAAACAGCCAACCTTTATATACATATATATATTTTTTTTTTTCTCGAATAACCGTGGTCTGTTAAATCGAGATTGTACCTGATGCATGCAAAAGTTAGCCTTCAGCCTACTAACATATACCCTGTTTGAATTGAAAATCGAACGAATGTTTGCAATGATATTATAAGAGCACCCCCTTCAGCTTCCCAAAACAGCACCCCAGAGACAGCCCGTTTGTTACCAGCTGATGGTGATGATCGCTTTAGCTTTGCGCGAGATGCTCGCATCACTTCACCACGCTAGCCTCACATGCAGTCCCCACGGGAAGCCCATTATTATTAAACAGACTTTTTTAAATTTATTTAATGTTTCAAAATTAAATTTATTTTAATTCATTTAACGTAAATTTATTAGTATTTTTCTTTTGTATTACTCGTATTATCTTTCCCATATAAAAGGATGGTGCGTGAGTTTGTTTGTTTTTTTTTTTTATTGATGTGCTCAAATTTTTATTTTAGCTCCTATTGGCGCAGAGCAGACTACGTGGTGCGTGCCACGCACGCACGTGGTGAGTGATTTATAATTCTCGAACGATTCATTCAGTATAATTTTAGAAAAGTCGTTCGTATAAAGAAGCTGCCCGGCGCACCACGTGGTCCGCTCTGGGCCAATAGCAGCTAAAATAAAAATGCGAGCAAATACATCAAACGAAAAAACCCACGCACCTATTTTACGGAAAATCTATTTTATGGAAAAGATTGTATTTGTGTTTTGGAGATCAAAAAGAAAAACACTGAGGTTAGAACCGAGTTAAACAAATCACAACTCAAGAAACAGCTAAAAATGTTCAGAATTTTGAAGCTTTTCGTTATAAAAGTTTTTGTTGTTGTTAGTACACTAAATCCGTGAACGTTATTTAGTTACAGTTGGCAAAAACATTTAACAAAATCATGTGTAATGAAATACAAATCATTAAAATTTTCGCAGCGGACCTGAAACTCGCCTTTTTACTATTTCATTCGATTAATTCAAATTATTCAGTTCAAACTCAGCTCACACAGTGACAGAGACTCACAGTTCACAGTTCATTAATTGAATTTATTAAAATGTGTGCTTCAACAAAAAATCTCCGCTACTACATACAGACATTTTTGATATGAAATATATCTATAAACCTTCTCAGTTATGCCAAGAAACGTGGGTAAACATTTGGTTGTGGTTGATCGAGTAGTTTTTTTTTTGTTTATCCCAAACAAACAAAAACCCTCTTCTTCTTTACGTAATAGTGTAGATATGTTTATAAGTATGGTTTATCTAATCAATGTAAAATTTATTTTTACTTCTCAACAAAATCTCCAACAACATTAATACATCTTTCCCATCTTTTAATCAGCTTATTTATGCCTGCTGCTAATAAATAATTGTCGTGATGTCGGAGCCAATTTAGCAAAATTTCTTTGTGACCTTGTTATTTTCATTAAACTTCTTATCGCATAGAATTTTCTTGAGTGGACAAAACAGATAGAAATCTGATTGGGCCAAGTCAGGTCTGAACGGGAGGTGTGGTAACACATACTGATGCAGTTTGTCAATGGAGTTTTCTGAGCTGTATGAGACCAGGAGTGTTATCGTGAAGCAGAATGATGTCTTTGCGCTGAGATCTAGGGTGTTTATTCAACAGTAGTGGTTCACTTTCTTGATACATGTTACAGTAGTATGCTTCATTTTTAATTGGTCTAGAAAATCTACAAAAACCGAACTTTTTGCACCCCAAAAGATTGTAATCATGATTTTTCGTACAAAAAACGAATCACTACACGGTGTTCAAACTTCAATTGGACTCGCCATCGTAAAATAATATTTTCAAGTCTTAAACAAAAGAATTTTACTGAAACAGGTGATCAAGTCAATACAGTATTACCAACGTACTATTCTGAAAGCATCATATACCTCCTACCAACTGTTTTCCATTCGTAGTTATTTATCTTTAATTATTGATTGGCCTTGTTTAATGATTGTGTTTGTGTGTGTGTGTGTGTGTGTGTGTGTTTGCGTGCGCGTGTGTAAATATATATATATATATATATATATAAACCTCTTATATACCTCTATATATATTAACCAATCTTTCTAAACTGAAAATCTCTTTTTTTAATTTTGGTAAAAAAGATTTTATTCTGGTTTATTAATTTACCAAATTAGCAATTTGTATTATCAATTAAAATTTTTTAGACTGAAATAATATCGAGACAAACAATTATATTCCCCGATATTGCTTAATTTTCTTTAATAAAACTGTTATTTAAATATTAGCGCTTTGAATTAAATTATTAGCCAGTATTTTCAATTTATTAATTCTATCAAATAATAATAATAATTATAAAAAAAAATATATATATATTATTTTCGTATTTCGTATATATATATATATATAGCGTATATATATATACGATATACGAGGTCTGCAAATAAAGTAATGAGAATGGTTCAGAAAAAAAATTGTTATTTACAATCCAATTATATATGGACTCTATCACCTTCGAAAAAGTGTCCTTGGGAAGCCACGCAACGTTCAAAAGGTTTTTCAGCTTTTCATAGCAGTCTTAGAGTTCAGAAACCGAAATATACTACAGACGGTCGGTTACTTTTTTAATGTTTTCTACTGTTCCTAAATGGTGTCCTTTGAGGTGTTTTTTTTAAAGTCGCAGGGAATCAAGTCAGGTGAATAAGGTGGTTGAGGAACTACAATAATGTTTTTCTTTGCCAAAAATTCATTAATTGAGAGTGCAGTGTGACAAGTTGCATTATCATGATGCAGCAATCCAGTTGTCATTGATGGCTGGTCTCACGCAGACAACTCTTTTCCGCAGTTTTTCATGAATTTCTCGGCAATCATATTGATTTACAGTCTGTCCTGCAGCAAAAACCCCGTATGCACAATGTCATTACTATCGAAGAAACAAATCACCATGGTTTTCATTTTTGATTTGGTCATTTTTGCTTTTTCGGGACGTGGTGGGTTTGAAATGTGCTACTCTTTACTCTGGCTTTTTGTTGCTGGATCGTACTCAAATATCCAATATTCATCACCAATAATAACATTTTTGGAAAATCAGGATCAGTTTCAATTCCGCCCTAGAAGATCGCGGCACACTTCCACTCTGTTTTTTTGTTCAACAGTGAGGTTTTTGGGACTAATTTTGCACAAATCATTTTCATGTCCAATTCGATTGTCTGTGGTATGGTTCAAATTCGACTGTTCTGCAGTCATTCTGACAGTTAATCGCCGGTCGTACCGTATCAAATCTCTGATTCGCTCAACGTTTCGTCATTTTTTGATGTTAACGGCCTTCCAGAGCGTGGATCGTCCGCAACTGCTTCCCGGCCATCTCTTTTTTTTCCTGTTTAGCCTTCGGTAACTACCGTTAAGATAATTCTTCAGAGGATGAATGAGGATGATATGTATGAGTGTAAATGAAGTGTAGTCTTGTACATTCTCAGTTCGACCATTCCTGAGATGTGTGGTTAATTGAAACCCAACCACCAAACAACACCGGTATCCACGATCTAGTATTCAAATCCGTGTAAAAATATCTGGCTTTACTAGGACTTGAACGCTGGAACTCTCGACTTCCAAATCAGCTGATTTGGGAAGACGCGTTCACCACTAGACCAACCCGGTGGGTCAAATTCCCGGCCATCTGAAAATGTTTTAAATCACCTAAAAACTCGGGCTCGTGACAGAGCGTCATCTCCATACGCCCTTTTCAATTTTTAAAAAGTTTGAGTATCATTCTCACCGAGTTTAAAACAAAACTTGATTGTATATCGTTGCTCATAATTAGTATCACTCGTTTTTGTAACGCATGACAAAAACTCGTTTCACGAAAAGTTTGTTTACGTCTCACGTGACAACAATAGACTAAAAAATATTAATACCTAATATAAATCAGCTGTTCATATAACCATATATTTACTAGGAACTTTACAGTGTTGCCACTTTGGCTGCCAAAGAAACTAGACTCATTACTTTATTTACGGACCTCATATATGTGATTTTACACTCGATGTACAACGCATACAGTGCTTTTTATTCCAGTGTCTCAGTGCAGTGAAATGCTGTAATAAATATTACTACTGAGATGCTTTAAGTAATATTATTATAATTAAAGATAAGATTTCAATTTATTATATTGAAAATAAACAATGGATATTTGAAAAACAAAATTGTAAATAAATTTCCTTTTGTCCGGTAAATTATCTTATTCAGTTATGACAAAATGGTGTATCGTCAATAATATTTGCATAAAAGTTTGCTATGATAAAAGTTTCCTTTTACGTTGACGTAAATAAGTCCAGCATAATGCTTTGCTTTTTTTATTATAAAATTACATTTTTATTTAACCTTGATAAAAAGGTAACGTAATATCATCGTCAACAGAAAGACATGAATCCAGTGGTTTTATTATGCCTTAGTTAATCAATACCTTTCCTTAAAAAAATTATAAAAAAATTATGTCAACATGTTTTAAATTTATTCACTCATTCATTGAAAATTAAAATATAATACGTAAAATTATATTTAAATTACAATTTAAAACTTTTTAAAAAAGTTATTTATATATAAATCTAAAGGTCAGTTAAAACGAGTAGATCTTCTATTAAAAATATTTTATAATCAATTTAATAGAAATATGGTTAGTACAGCATCATCTACTGTGACATTGAGGAAATTACTCGATTACAGTCTTAAAGGAATTTTAAACATATTTTGATATCAGGCAGAAATATTAGCCTTCATTTCTACAGAGTGTTTCTGAAGTGGTGGATTGGCTATACGTTTTCGGATTCTACTTGAAAAAATAAACAATCTGTAACAAAATGGCAATTTCTCCTTCGTTCTCCCGCTGTCCGCCATTTTGTTATTTTTATCTTAAGTTCGAATAGACGAATAAGATTAATATTTGTTAAGCAAGTTGGTGGTAAAGTTTTAAAATTAGTAAAAAATCAGGACCTTCGTAAATTACAAAATGGCGTCCATGTTTATTATTCAATTCGTTATAACTCCATAAATATTAATTTTATCAAAATTTATTGTTATTTTCTAAATATAAAATATAAAATATTATATTTTTTTTAAAATCAGTTAACAAGTCCAGTTAACGGGAGAAAATTCATGTTGTAATTTTATGTAATAATTATTAGGGCTATTATTATGAGAAAAGTATTACTTAATTTGATATTAATTTACAATACTAGAATTAAAAATAAATAAAAACAACTAATATTTAATCGAATTGAACGTAAAGTGGAGGACTTGAAAACATACATAAAATTCAACATCAATTTTTTACCATAACTCGACTCTTCTATCCCAAAAATTACTTCCAAAGTAGTTTAGTCCAAAAACAGTTTTTTTTTATTACTTACACTAGTACTACCGCTAGGAAGACAAACGAATGTCGTTAAAAATATGCAATAAATAAAAGATAGCTATTCGATTTTTGAGGAAGGGGGAAAAATAAAAAGAAAAATGGTAAGATAAGCACGCACAAAAGTACTGAATTTAATATTAAGTGGTGCTGTGTTTGCTAAATTATGAGAAAATTGGATCCAAAAACTTTGTATCTAAAACATTACCAAAAAATTTCCTTATATACACGAGTTTTTACAAAATTTCATCAAAATCAATTTATCCAATCGAAAGTTAATAAGTTTCAAACATGCCGACAGACGTACATAATAAAAAAATAAATAAATTATATTAAAAAAAAAGACTTTATCCACCTTAATTTAAAATTTTAAAATGAAGAAAAATAATAAATTAACAAAAAGAAATTCTTGATTAAAAAAAATTGATTAAGAAATTCTTGATCACTACCCGCCACTTTTTTTGTGTCCTTGAAACTTCAGGAAATCAAAAAAAAACCCGTACCCCATTTTTTTATTAATTACCATACTTTTCCTTCTGCAGCATAGCTCTAGAGCTACCTTATAATAGTGTATTTTATCAAACATTTTGTATTTGGTAAATTTAAAATTATTTATGCAAAATCAAGAATTTATCTCATTATTTATTTTCTGTGTCATTAAAAAATACAATTTTACTCATAAAAAATAATACTTACATAAATATAACCTCATATCTTGATACACATTTAATAAATATACGCTACAATATAAATAAAGTTTTAAACAGTTTAAAATAACCGTTTTCAAAAATCCGTGCATTTAAATACATACACAAATGTAGGAGTATATTTATTATGACTCAATATATGTTATGTTTACAACACGTGCTATCATTCTACTGAATTTAACCATTGAACGACTGACTGAATTAGACATTATACGCATGTACGTGTACATTGATCCACTTGGGCCTGCACAAATCATCATGGTGTGTTACATCGTCGAACGCAACTTTCGTAACTTGCTGAAAATACACGCTGATCAGGTTCTCCTTACGCGCCAAAACAAAGTATAACTTCAAAATTTATTGAAAACTACGGGGGATACAATTATGGGATCTATTTTTCACGTAAAAACACAAAAATTGTCAAGTTAACCATTAATATAACAAAAATTTCAGTATTACCTCATTACACAGGGGGAACTAAAATCCGGGAGAAATTTTTTGCTAGCCATAACGCGTTAACGAAGCTTTTTTGCCCATATGTTATATAAACGTTTTTCCTTATTTCAAGCTATAGAATCAGTTCCAAAATTATTTCCTTTTCCTTCTAAATCACACTGTATGCACAGTATTTTAAACTTTAATTTTAGTAATTTTAAATTATGGGAACCTTAAGATGTTTAGAAATATAAAACTTTGAGGGAATCTTTTAAGAACGATAGAATAAAATATACTCTTTACATTTAGCCAGTTATAAATGCCGGAGTAAAAGAATGACAGAAATTTATAAACCAGTTTCTGTATCAGACTTTTTATAATTTTGTAATAAAAAACCAAATTGGGAAATTATTACGAAGAGAAATTTATCTACTGAATACCATAATATTGGGTTATGCGGCAACTATTCGCCTTCGGTGTTTAATTGTATGTAATATAACATAAAACAAATAGATCCCTATATCTTTTTTTTAACTGCATTCTAGTTATTACTGTTATTTATTAATGAAACACCGTATAGGATATTCTTGTCTCATTCAGTTCATAAAAAAAAGAAAAATCTCTTTTTCATGAAGTGTTTATCTGTTCACTGTTATTTTAAGTTCTTAATTAACAAGTTAATGAATATATTTATATTTGTATTTTGTGAAATAAAAATAATATAAATTTATTTATTTATTACCATATGTTATTTATAAACTACGATTATTTTATAAGTTATAATATTAATTAAAAATATCCTTTATATAAATAAATATTGAAAAAGAAATTATTATTTAATAATTGAATAAATGGTAAGAAAAAAAAAAATGAATTGCAGAAAAATAAACGATGTTTTTAATTTATAAAAGGATCACGTAGCAATAATAAATAATAGAGGAATATTATAAAAGATAATCAAAAAAAGAAAAGGCAGTGAGATCAGGTTCTGTTAATTTCTAGATGAAAAACTCAATTTACTAGTAAACTTATTTAAATTTTATTAAATATTACGGGAAGAAGATAAATAATAATGAGTAAAGAAATATTATTGTAGGAGAAAAATTTATTCCTTAATTTGTAAAATTTTATTATTTAGCTAATAAAATAATAAATAAAGAATGAGAAAATCAAGAATGTATAAAAGAAATTTAAACAAGGCAGCAATGCATTTTAGTAAAAAATATATTTTTGTATGAAATATGATTTATTAATTAGAAAAAAAAATTATACAAAGGTTTCATACTATTCTGGCATTGGTTAATTTATTCTAATATGATGAAAAAATAATTATATATGAAAACTATCTGATATGAACACCACTTAAGTTCCTTGTAAGCCTATTAAATTACACATATAGATTTTTTTTACAATCAGAAGTTAATAATTATTAATAAATTAATATATTTAAATTAAAACAAAGGAAATGAAGTCGGAATCGAACGATGTGCCTTCGCCTTGCCTAACTCTGTAACCAGTGAAAATAAGTACCACTTATGATATATTTTTGAAAAGCTCTCAATGAGGGCTGATTACAGTAGTTAAGAAAAAAATAAAAAATCCACATTTTTATTTTATTTTGCGCTTTTTTGGACACTCTTGGTCCAGTCCATTGCAATCAAAAGGGGAGGTGTACAACTAGATGTTACAACAGTCCTAAATCTAAACTTTTATCATTCTACGGCTAATCGTTTTTCAGTTATGCGGGATACATACGTACGTACGTACAGACGTCACGCTAAAATTGATGAAAATAAATTCAGGGATGGTCAAAATGGGTATTTTTGTTGAAATCTGAAAATCAAAATAAAGGAATACTTCCTTTATTTCGTAAAAGCAAGTAAAATGTTAAAAAGTTTCAAAATCTTTATTTTTAAACTTTAATCGGCTCCCCTATCCTCAATATTATCTCCAATGTATTTATTTTTTGGATCGTTTGCACTACTATTATGCCTAGGAAGATATAAAAAAAATTTGTTAAAAAATATGTAATCAATAAAAAGGTAGACTTTTTTTATTTTTGCGATGGAATTAGACTTTACGTCCTCAGCAGGTCTATCAACCGATGAGTCGAAGTCTCTCTCCAGTCTCTCTCCACCCACACGCAAATAAACGTGCCAAATGGAACAAGCATTTTACGGGGTCCAACATAATTTAGCTTATAGTGAAGAAAACGAAATCGACCGCTGTGGAAACATTTTTATATTAAAGTACAAGTAAGTATTCGAGTACAATGTGTGCAAAATTCAGATCTTAATATTGACAAATGAAGTCATAGAAATTATTTTTAAAAAAATATCTTGCCTGCAGTAGTCGTAGAGCAAATTTATTTTTTAAATTCGATAAAAAATGGCAGCTATCGAATGGCAATAATGTTATTTCGATGGAATTCCAACTTTAAACTATAATTGAAGTTTTCTTCGAGTCGAAAAAAAAGTCGAAGCTTTGGTAGATTTTTTAAATATTTTCAATTGTTTTGCAATACGCGCACTATTTTTACAGGTTAGTACAATTCTTAAAGAAAATCTTAAGCCCGGGAAGCGATACGTAGGTCCATTATAGTATGAGTTATTTGAATTTTAAGAAACGTATTTTTTTTCGACAAACTCGAATTTTGGAAAAACTAATGAATACCTTGCAACTCAGAAGAGGTACTTAATCTACTCAACAAACACTACGTATTCTAGAAGTCTTTTCAAAAAAAACTTTTTTTCATTTTAAAATGAAAAAATTTTATTCTAAAATATTAATAATTGAGGAAACGTTATTTTTAGCGTTTTTTTTGCAGTAAATAATTTATTCGTTGATCAATTGACATCGGGCAGAGCTTATCGATTTTTTTTCAAAATTTTCTACAACTTTACTTTCAATTTTTTTTTTTTGTAAAACGTCTAGTTTTTCTATAAAACAAAGAAACTGCTTTTTGCCAACTTTGGACGCAATTTTGAAAATAATGCGAAAAAATAAAAGGGTGGAAAAGTAATTCATTCAATTCTGCGGAAGTTTTACTATATTTTACGTTACCTAATGGAAGTTATTTTTGGCAAAAAAACTGGCTATTTTCAACAATTTGAATGGCCTATTTAAAGATTTAATGGTTGGAAAAAATATAACAGTACAGAAAAGTTTATAAAAAAAATAGAAAGTAAAAATTACATTTTTCTTTTATCAGCTTAATTTATTTAAAACTCTCATTTATAAATTCAAAAGAGGTTTCATCAGATCTTTTTGGAGTTATTTATGCATTTTAAACACTTTTTTATATTTTATTTTTTTTTAGTTTTTTTTTTTAGTTTTCCTCCCTTATACGAAATAAAGGAAGTATGGTGATAGCAAAAATTTTAGTTTTTTAGATTTCAACGGAAATATCTATCTCGATCATCACTGAATCCATTTTGACTAGTTTCAGCGTGACAGTTGTACGTACGTATATATCCGTACGAATATATCTCGCTTAACTCAAAAACGATTAGCCGTAGGATGCTAAATTTTGGATTTAGGACTGTTGTAACATTTAGTTGTGCACCTTTCCTTTTGGTTGCAATCGACTGGACCAAAAGTGTCCAAAAAAACCCAATCTCCAATAAAATTGGATTTTGGACTTTTTCTTAACTGCAGTAATCAGCCCTATTTGATAGCTATTCAACGATATATTATAAATGGTACTTATTTTCATAGGTTCCACAGTTATAGCCAAATAAAATTAAAATTAATTAAATATTTGGGTCTTACAAGAGGAAGGCAAATAAGTTCGAATCCGACTTCATCTCCTTTTTTAACTTTATTTTTTTTAATTTAAACATATTGATTTATTTATGAAAATCTGAATGTAAAAATAAATTAACTATAAATAATAATTTAATAACAATAAAAGAAATATAAATAAATAATATCAAGTTATTAATGAAATAAAATTTTATCTACTTTTCATTTTTTTTTTAAATGTGAATATGTAATTTAATATATACGTACAAGGAAAGTCATGTATTGTCCACATCAGATTTTTTTATTATTGATGTAAGCTAATGGTAATTATTTTAAATGGTTAGAAAATACATTTTTCTTTAAGGCTGACCAACCGGTTTGGTCTAGCTATAAATTCGTCATCACAAATAAGCAATTTACAGCAAATTTTCGAAGTTTAAATTTTTGAAGTTCAAATTGTAATAATGGTAAGTTAATTTTACACGGAACTGAATACTAGGTAGTAGATACCGATGTAATTTGGTGACTGGGGTTTCAATAACGACACATTTTAGGAACGGTCGGCCTGAGTCTGTACAAGATTACATCTCATTTACTTGTCATATACATTATCAACCTCAACTTATTGCGCCATACGGTTGCTTACTGTTCACAATTTGAATAGATTCCAAGATTACAAATAAAAAAATTACAAAAATATGAATAAATTTTATAAAAAAAAATTATATATGCTAATCTGTGTTTTTTTTTCTTTTTCATTTAATATGTTATTTTTATAAAATTTACTGTGTTTGTGATATTTCAACATTCCACGTGCTGATTTTGTTGAATTATAAATGCTGCAATATATAAGTTTTATATTTGTGCCCAGCTTCTACAAAATAGTTTAAAAATCATAATGACGAAACTGTGCTGAATGGTCATTGAAATAACTTAAAAATATTTTTTACCATTAAAATTTCTTTTTTTACTTAAAACTGAACTACACTAATTAACGCCATAATTTCTATCAAATTTTTCATAATATTACTCTTAAGACAAGTTTCAACCTTTCTCACAGTAAGTAAATTCATTTCGTTATTAATGATTTTTTGTAGATGGTGGTTTGTGAACCAATTTTGATTTTAATTAAAATCTAATTGGATGTTGGATTTATTCAGTGTTAAAATCTTAAGGCCATTAATTTTACTATTATTTTTTAATATACTTTTCTTATATTTATTAAGGGAAATTTCCTGATTGTAAAAAGGTTTATCACAAAAACCAAACTGAAACTCATCAGATTTGATACCTTATAACTAAGCTATCGAGTTCACTAATAAATCATTTGCGAAAAATTATTTTACCTTCAGATTTAACTAATTGAATTAATATTCAAAATTATCTTTTCATTTGTAAATTTTTCACATTTATATTAGTTGTAATAAATTTGAAAAAAGCTTTTTTCCATCTCATGTATTTAACTTAAAAAAATTATTATCAATAAAATAAAACAAAATTCAATCGATGAAGTTGAATTTAGTATTTATTAAGCTCAAAAAATCATATATTTACTAAATACAAAGATAAATCTATGCTAAACGGTTTTTTGAGATAACGTGATGGAAAACAAAAATACTCTGAAAAAGGTTTATAAAAATTCATTTACATAAAATAAAAAACAATATTTATATATATTGCACAATAATTTGCATTATATGTGATTTTTTGCTCTCAGAGTTATCGCTTTTCACAAATTACCGGATAAAATAGATTAATTTTGATAAATAATATTTCATAAAATATGATAAAACTAAAGAACCATAACTTCTGTTTAAATTATATTTCTTGGTTTGTCACCCTTTAATATTAAGATAATTTGCTTGTTATGGGTTCCAGTTTTGGAAAATCCTGTATATATTTGGCCGTGGAAGAAACAGTCTAAACGGACATTAATTTCAAATGTTATTGAAGGTTGGCCTTGCAATTTAGTAATAGTAATAGCAAAAGAAATTCTGAAAGGTAGACATTCAAATTGAAATGGTAGATCTGTAGGGATCATAGGAGTTCTAGGAATAAATGAAATTTATCCTGTCGTTAACCTAATTATAGCTTCAATGATATTGTCTTGATTTGTGATCTGGTACCATTACACAAATTGTGAAGTTGTAAGTTACATAAAAATATGATTAGAGAACCAACTTTTAGTTTTAGTGTATGAGGCGGAAATTATCGTTGAATTTAGTAAAACACATAACTTTTTGAAGAAGTCGATATTTATATCAAAATTCAATTTCTTTAAGCTGTGAGAGTTTATATATATATAAAGGGAGTTTATATATATATATAAAGAAAAAATGGTATTGATAAGTTTAATTTTAATTTTAAACGTATGCATATATACATAAGGGAGTCTTGAAACGTGGCACGTATAGTGACGGGAGGTAGCCCTCTTGCCTAGGCCATTTTGGCTCACCTGCATTCAAGAGCAGTGAGTCGGGGTGTGTCCGATGATGGCATGGGGGACCCTCAAGGGTGGATTGAGGGCGCGAGGCTGTGGGTGTACGCTGTGCATGCCTATAGCCTGTCTATAAGAAGGATTGACTGATATACTGCTCAACGGCGGTTCTGGTCGCCCCGAGGGTGCTTAAACAAACTATAAATGAGACTCGTAGAAGAAAGAAAGAAAGATATGGTAGGATAAGTTTTAATTTAATTTTAATTTAATGGTCTTTTGGGAACCTATCTCAAATTTTAATATTGGGGCCCTTTACACCCCGTAAGTGTTTGTGATTGTCCTTGTCTTTATGTCTTAAATGTTTTGTGTAGTTTGTGCTTTTAAATAAAATGTAAGGGCCCTTTACACCCTTACATACGACGATCCAGATGGTGATAGTAGTTTCTTTTAAAGATTGTGACGAGGGCTAATGACCTTAGCAGTCGATGCCCATAAAAATTAAATAAAAAAAAAAAAAAAAAAAAAAACATTGTTAAATATATAAGTAGTCGGTATTTTCTTTAATTTTATTATCATTTTTACGTATATTACGATAATAATACAAATTAATATTTTATAAATAATGATATTAAATTCATTGAATCACATATATCTGAGAAAGTCGATATTGACATAAACAATGACAATTTAAACAATATTTATCAAAATTGTCAAAATTACACTAAATTTAGTAATAGACTTTCTAGGATATTTATTTATACGTTTTTTTTTTAATTTCTTATTTATGATTTTTATAATAGTAAGATTGGGGGAGATTTAAACTGAGATAAACACTCTGGGCGTCATAAAAAAGGCACAATTAAAATTTCGTAACGATTGGTTCAGTAGTTATACGGTTACGTGGAACAAACGGAAAAGATACTGTCTCTATATAGTAATTATATAGTCTTTGTACAGAGAGTTCCACTAAGAAATAAAGAAACTTTCAGGACATAATCTACTGGTAAAAATATGAAAAAAATACTGGAAACGCTTTGATTTCGAGTTACGGCTACCGAAAGATTTCACCTGGATTTCAGCTCTTCTAATATAAAGAAGCTCTACTGTAATTTTTAGAACCCAAATTAAGGAGCAAAGTTGGTGGTTTCTTATGTATTTTGAGCTCGGAAGTAACATAAAGGTCCCAGTTCTGTAACTTCAGTAGTTTTAAAGAGATACGACGTAAAACACAAAATTAACAATTTAATATTTTTGTTTTGCTATATTAAGCAAAACAAAAATGGCTATGTCTATTATGTATACGATTTTCTATCTATTTTTCTTTCATTTTGCTTCAATAAAACCGATTTTTAAACGTTTTTATTTACCTTTTATTGGCTGTATTTACATTAATTTTCTTGTTTTTTACGTCACATATTTTAAAAACTACTGAAAATATAGTTCTGGGACCTGCTTTATCCAAATTCCCAGCTCCAATTACAAAAGAAACTGTCAACTTTACTTCTTAATTTGGATCCCAAAAATTAGAGAACTTCTTTTTAATAGAAGACCTAAAATCTGGGCAAAATTTTTCGCTAGCCGTATCTCGAAATCAAAGCGTTTTCAGTCCTATGTTTATCTGAACTTTTTTTTCATTATTTTCATCAGTAGAATATGTCCTGAAAGTTTCTCAATTTCCTTGTGCAACACTCTGTATATTATGAATTTTAGTTTTAGATTTGTAGTAGAATATTGTGTTTAAATTACTTTTGAGCTTTTTTTTTTCATCTATTGCTTGAATATATTCTTTTCATGTATGTTTAAGTGTTCGTCCATTCTGCCCAATATAATATTTAATGCGTGCACTGCAGTTTAATTTATATTTTCATGGGTATTATGTTAACATCGGAATTATTGTGTTATTTTTTCGTATGAGCTAGTGTAATTTTAATTTTACCATTTTTTTTTAATATCTTAATAATAAAATTTTGTTTTTTATTTGAGATATTAGTCTGTTAATGAATGATTTTCTTAATTAAAAATATAATTAGCTTAACCGTTCTAAAATTCTTTCCATAGATTTTATTATTGTTATAAAAACATGTTTCTAGTAGTTTACTGAATCGGTTTTAATTTTTTAGCACTCACCTTTTTAAAATAAGAATATATTCCTTGTATAGCAAACAGTTCTAGACAAGTACATGTTAAAGAAATTCATCCTATTATATTTTAATCTATCTAGTACAAAAACGACTTTTATTTACATTAACTTCTCACATGATTAACTTTAAAACGATGTACAGAAAACAAAGTACTAATACACCAAGATTGGAATATGTAACAGTAATATTCCATGTTCTGCAAGTTTAATTAGAATTAAGTCTTTGTTGTCTGTTTTTTTTTTTAAGTATTATTCCCAACACATCTGGTGAACACATTATGCATGCATAATACAAATATACGAGTACACAACACTTATAAGTGATATGAATTTACTTTATCGTCACTTTTGATTCATGTAAATTCAATTAAAAAAAAACAAGAGAAACATACATATATGACATAAAATATAAGTGTGGGCATAAGATAACATGTTTACAGGTTTTACATGTTAACCTAGATTATAAAAATACATTACGTGTTAATAATTTTGATGATTTAGTCATAATTTAATGATTTATAGTAGTTAATTAATTTTAAAATATTATAATTATAACATATTCAATATTTGTACTTAATTAATATTAAATTAAATTAATATTTAATTATTTATTAATATAACCAGGTTGAAAAATAATAATTGAAACCAAGAAAAGGGATGACGTATGTTTAACAAAAAATTAAAAGAAAAAATAGAACCAAAAAAAATAATCTTTAGATGGGGTTATAGCCCAGAAGGTATCTGTTTTAAAATGGATATATTTGGGCTTTTTCTGTATGATCGCTAAGTTTTGTTATAATACCATTGGAATATCATCAGAAATGATTATTTCGTTGTGGGCCAGTTGAAAACGGTATGCTTAAATTTTTATTACCAAATCTAAAAAAATCTGATATTGACACCATATGACTTTCTTTTATATCAATTAAATTACATATATACATTTTTAGAAGTACATAAAAGGTTATTTCATTAAATTATTATTCATTGTAAAATTCTTTTACAATGAGAGGTTAATAATTTTTAATAATCAATATATTTAAATTAGAAAAAAAACGATAAAAAAGGAGATGAAGTCTGATTCGAACCGATGTGCTTCCCTTAAGATACAAATGTTTCATTTGTTAAAATTTTATTTGGCTGTAACACTGAAACCAATGAAAATAATACATCGTTGGAAAACTCTCAATGAGGACTTATTACTGAAGTTGAAAAATGTTCAAAATCCAAAAAATTTGGATTTTGGACACTTTTGGTGGAGTTGATTGCAATCTAAAGAGAAAGTGAACAACTAAATGTTACAACAATCCTAAATTTAAAATTTCAACATTCTACGGCTAATCGTTTTTTAATTATGCGAGATAAGTACATACGTACGTATGTACATACATACATATGTACGTACATAAGTCACGCTGAAACTAGTCGAAATGTATTCAGAGATGGTCAAAATGGATATTTCCGTTGAAATCTAAAACCGAAAGTTTTTCGAGATTACTACACTTCGCAATCGCAAAAATATTCATTTTTTTCCTATTTCTCAAGATAACTCGATAACTGTTCATTTTAGAAAAAAGATCGACAGAAATAAAAGTTTTGTTATTAAATTTTACACACACTATCATCGGTTTCAAATTATGTAGAGTCTGAAATAGAATCTCAAGATACTTGAATATTTAATCGCATTTAAAAGAGCACTCAAACTTCCAAACGCATTTTGAAAAATTTAAACGGTTAATTAGGAGAGCCTAGGGAATTTTTAAAACATTATAATTTACTTTCATAAGCCTTGGGAGGCGAAGTTAAAATTTATGATAAAATTTATGTAGAGAACGTGATCGTTCTCAAAGAATTGAAGATTAAAGTGTACGCTCGGTTCAAAATTCAACCCTTGAGAAATGTATTAGGTCTCAGATCAGCGTTTGATTGTCACCTTGACTATTTGAATTTTAAAGATATAGAAGTAAGTAACATGATTAAAAAGTGTAACCATTGAAATGCCAATAAATGGTGTAATGGAACTGTTGGAGTTTGTTTACTAGGGAATTAATTTAGAAAAATAATTCGAGAATCTAAGTTTCGAAACAGAAAGAAAAAGAAGGCTATAAACCTGAATAGATTGACGGAAGAAAAACGACAGCTGAGCAAATGAATGAAGCATTTTGGGAATAGTAAAAGAAGTCAAAATTATGATTCGTATTGGTCGGAACGAAAAGAAAAAATATCCCTTTCAGCACGCCGGAAGGTGGAGGTATATTTCACCGGTGCTAAGTAGGGGATAAAAAAGATTTTCACCTTAAAAGTTAAGAAAAACTTCAAATTTACTCAATATGACAATGGTTGCACGTGAAAAAAGTTTCACATGTTTAGCATACGACAAGCCCTATCTTCTTACAATTCCAGCAACATTTTTGTCATCCCTTTCCGTAAGGGTTAGTCATATCACAACTTTTTTCAGACAAATTTTTAGGTGATGTTAGACAGACTATCGACCACTTTAAACCTATTCGATACTGTACCTACTATGAGAGGGATGATTTTTTTTGTCTTCGAAACCCCATTTTTTCTACTCACTGGGCCAATGGTTGGTGATATCAACAAACTTTACTTAGATAAGTACCTGTCCAAAGAATAGGACCTTAGCCAAAGATTAGTAGGAAATTTAAACGAATTCGATATTTTACTTAATAAGAATGTTATAGCGATATTTTGTTTTTTTTGAAAAAGGCCCCCGTTTCTACCCCCATGGTCTGATTTTGCCCATTAACGAACTCGACCGAGATATTGCTTCTTTATAATTTATGTAACAATTTGAAAGTGATTGGCGCAAAATTACGGTAGCTATCGTGTCCACAAGAAATTGAAATATATATATAAACTTTGGAAATCGTACATTTTTTTAAATTAATTTAAACATTGAAATTGGACCATTGCAAAAAAATTGAACACTTTAAAACAGTATTTTTAAAATCTATATTTTAAATACCAATTTTTTTTGTTATAAATTCTTAACGATTCTATGGAACATTGAAATAGTTTACCGAGAAAAGAAATGTGATATATCTGAGGCTTAATTTACCGTAATTCCTAAAGATTTTCTTCAAATAAATTATAAACAAGAACGTAACTTTAAAAAATGTTTTAATATAATATAAACCTTAAACATTTCTTCTATCTGGTGGTCCTTTAAGAGAAATTCTTCGAAAACAAGCCTTTCCTTTCAAACTGTAGTATCAAATATTTATTAAAGATTCTTTTATTTTATATTTATAACCTTCACTTTTCATAAATCTATCGTTAATTTTAGAAACAAAAATAAATTAAAAAGATACATTTTTTTAAGGAAAACAATATAAGTATTAAATATGTCAAATATATTTTAAATAAAATGGTAGAATATATTCAAAACCTATTACTTGATAAAAAAAAAATCAAATGAAGATTTTATGAGATGATAAACACTGAAATGTATACCTTGTTTTTATCTATGAATGCTTCAAAATTGTAAAGCTAAAAGTTACGATTAGAATATTTATAAATCTAGAAACTTTTGATAGTGTTTTTATTTTTAAATAATAATTCCTTGTTTTTATGGAGTTTCAGTAGAATCTTTTTCTATTTAAAATTCTATTTTTTTTTTTATCTTAATAAATTACTATTGATGTTTTCTTTTTATTTAAAATAACGACTTCCGGTGGTTAGAAAACCGGTTTTTGTTTTTTTAAGTACTTCATAACATCAATGGATTGTAAATTAATAACGAAGTATAGTATCATTATATAACCTGTATATAAAATGCACGAAACTGTTTTTTTTTTCTCATTTGTATTTAGTTTTTAGTTAAGTAGATTTGCTGCACCGTGATGATAGCAATAAATTTTCCCGTTTTTAAAATTCCTTTTAAAAATTTACATAATTTTAATCATTTTAATCGTGTACAGTTGCTTTTTATATTTATTAATAAACTTTTTTTTTGGATTAAGGTTACGCTTTAACAAAGTCCCCACATATTTTATTGTTGTATTTAATAATAGTTTACGTCTATTATTTTTTTAAAACATCATTTCTATTGTTTATAATAAAAATATGCACGTTGTTTTTCTCCTAAACTAATTTAATTTTTACTTCTTAGATCTTTTATACTAGCTTCTATTAAAAATTTAATAATTGTTCTCGATCATCAAATAAAATCTGAATTTTTTTCATTATTGTAATTTCCTGATATAGCTCTGGAGTTATACTATAACAAGAAAAATATGGTAATTAGTCAAAAATGGATTATGGTTTTTTTTTTGCATTTCTCATCGATTCATAATCCAGGAATGCCGAAAAGAAAAAAAAGTGGAGGTAATAGTTTTACATAGTACATTGGCGTGTTTGAAGCTTAAAATCTTTGACTGACCAAACCGATTTTGATGAAATTTTTTATAGGAACTCGTATATATGATTATTGTATGCATTATGAATGTAAAATGATATAAAATTGTTCATGCAGCGCGTTTTATCTCGTTTTTTGTTAACACGATTTTTCCGTCATTACAAATTTGAATACTTACAACTCGATAACGAAGGCATTAACAGAAATACCAGTTTCGCCATTGATTTTCTTATAAAATCTTAAATAGAAACCTCTGTCATGTGTTTTCTTTCTATTTGAAAAAATTAATTTTGACTTAATATGGCGCATCCAAGATGACGGACAAAAATTAAAAACCTACTATAATGCAGATTTCTTAAAAATATGTAGAACCCTATTTCTTTTTGTCTCCAAATATCTCTCAGATATGCAGAATAATGTTGGTTTCATACTTAAATATCATCCGGTGTATTATTTCTATTTATAATTAATCTATCAGTGTTTGAATAATTTTCAATCTTTATCAAATGGATTTATTTGATAATATTTCTTTGATAAAGGAATTTGATAAAATCCCCTTTTTTAGTGCACATTTTCATACTCTTTTTCAAAAAGTCAATTTTTAATCAAATAGCCCAAACTATTTTATTTCTTTTTTAATTAAAAATAATCTCATAAAAGCATTTTTATGCTCTTTTAATTTAACTATCTTTAATTGATTTGTTCTTTAATTAAACAATTATAAATTTAAAGTACGTCGGTTTGGAATTTTTAAACACAGTATGATTTTTTAAATTGTTTTGTCACCAAGTTTGTTGTACGATATTGTGAATTTTCAACAGTCATGTAACACGATTGTTGAAAATTCAATTTACTGAAAGGATTTAAAATTGTTTCAACAAGTTTTATTAGAAAATTGTTCTTAATTTTGTTAAATATAATTAAGGTACTAGTAATCTGCGTCACAAGAAATTCTTCTTTTTTTAAAAATAATAATAATAATAAAGCTTGAATATATCTTAAAAATGGTAACATTACATAATTTAATAATTTGTTTGGTATAAACAATCTAATGCGTAGTTTAATTATGAAATGATTATAAAATATAACATATAATTGCAGGTGTGTTCAAGTAATTCATAGTTACACCTACAAATTACAACTGTTAAACATCAGAAAGTAAGGTTAACTGTACCCAAATAGTCTGATAAAATACTTCAACAATTGTTATTAATTAATTAGGTTAATTACTCCTCTATCAATTAAAAATAATTGTTTATCTAGATTCAATTTTAATTAATGAAAATTAGTTTAATATATTTAGTTGTATTTATTTCATGCATAGATATAATTTAAATTTGTACGCCTCTTTTTTGTTTTTAAAACTATAAAAAAAAACTATTATGTAGCATTAATAATATACCAAACAATTAGTGTCTATTAATTAATAAATATTTTATATTTATTGAACAAACTTTAGTTTTAAAACCATTCTGCAGTACCATAAAAATTAAAATCAAAATCTAGTAGCAGTTTTTCTTGACGTTAAAAAGCCTATGATTCAATTCAAATAGAATCAATTTTCCAAGTCTCCAAGAAGTTTAAGTCGATTAAAAATCTGTAAAGAAACGTTAAAAAAACTTTTTCTAAAGTAAAATTTTCTGATCCTTCTGAAATTAAAACTGGTGTAAGACAGACATATGGTCTCTCGTCAATGTTGTTTAATTGCGCTTTGGAAAAGAACACAAGAGAATGGATTTTAGAAACTTAGGTAGTTAGATATCTATGATTTTGTAAAATTTGATACAAAAAATAAATCTCTGTCGACCAATCGTTTCGCTTTAGCAGATAATTTAGTAAACTTTGCAAACAACTCAGAAGAAGGGAAACTAAACTAATAGAATAAGAAAAATGCGCAAGTAAAATAGGATTACCAATATCATTAAAAAAATATACAATGGATTTCCAACACAAAAAGCGTAATCAATGTAATTAAAATATTTCCTAATAAAAATATTAAAAGAATATCTAAATTTAAATACCGTAGAGAACTAATCATTCCTAATGTTTTAGAAGTAGAAAGAAAGAAAGCAACAGAACAAAAAAGGAAAACCTATCATGTAACAGCACAAATGTATAATAAAAAATCTGATGTGGGCACCATATGACTTCCTTGTACTCATTTTTTAAAATAAGTACATAAAATTTTACTTCATTATAACTTCTGATATATTTTTGTTATTGTTATTATTGAATTATTATTATTGTAACTCTTTCTTACAATCAGAGGTTAATAATTTTTAGTAAATTAATATATGTAAATTTAAAAAAAAGGAGATGAAGTCGGATTTGAACCGATGTGCCTTCCACTTGTAAGATCCAAATATTTCATTAATACCATTAATATAAGGAATTAAAAATCAATTTCGAGAAATGCTAATTTAGACACTAAAAGATAATAATTTTACCTGCAGCTTTGTATGGATCTTATACTTTAACTTTTTTACAAAAAAGAGAATTGAAAACTTTTTTTTTCCTTAGGGATACATCCATATGACTCTTCAGAAGACGCTTCTTCTTGTATTTTCTAAATACAGTTTCATTATTTCAATTTATCCTTTTCAACGAACGAGCAGTTCGTTATTGAATTAAATCTATGTTAACGCTTTTTCTCTCATAATTTGATTTTAATTTTGGATTCGGATTAAGCATCATGAAAGGTTGCAAAAATACACGAATAGCCGCAATCGGCCGTCGGATTTACCTCAAAATGACCGCCAAAATTTACCAACTTGATATCTTACAATAATAGTGTAAGATATCAAGTTGGTTCAAACGTATTGATGGAAGGTTTACTAGAATGCATAAAATATAAATATCAATTTTTTAAATCAAGTGTAAAGCCTCAAAATTGAGGAAATTGTGATAATACCTCAAAATTAAAAAAAGAATATATACCACAAAACCGGAAAAACATGAAAATAAATAAATTATATTAGCTTAGCGTAAGTAGAAGTTAGAGGTAATAATTTAAGAACTATAATGATAATAAGATTCTTTCAGGAAAGTCGTACTGATATCATTCAGGAATTTTCATTGATATCTGGTTTATTTTGACGTTCACTGGTTTATTATCTTCAATTCTTGTTACAATTAAATTTTTTTTAAATATTTGTTAGTATCCCGTAATGTTTTCCTAACTTCGAAATTATTTTTTTGAATAGTAACAAAGAATGGTGTTTTTAATAAACAAAGAACAGTCTATTAAATACTACGTCATCTGTGAACAATCAACACATTTATTTTCTTTTTCTCAAGACTGAACTCTTTATACACGTCTAGATGCTCTTATTTATAACTTCGTCGTGCATGTACTGATGATTCACGAACAATGTAACAAACCTTCAGGATGTTTTACTGGAGAAAAAAGTAGAAAGTTAAATAAACATAGTTTTGGAATCGTTTGGTTAGAGAGTTTTGGTAAAGTCTGATGGTTTATTTTACTAAAATATTTAATTCTTTTTTCTTAATATTGTTAATTCTGTTTCGTTTAATACCTAGTTAAAATCTGCCACAATTTGATATTTTTTGTTTTTAATAAATTTCGAAATTCTTACGTTTTTTTCGTTTCTGCAGAGTTTATTCATAAGATTTTACTAAAAATCAAATTTTCTATAAATTTTGTTTAAAATATTTAAGTGTTTATCACCCATTAAACAATGTTCTTTTACACTAAACATAAAAAAGTCTGTTTTCCCACCCTAATCTTTTGTTTTCCCCCCAGATTTCACGAAAACTACGAAAAAAATCAATTTTGAAATCTTCTTTTTAAAATTTTTCAGGAAGATTTTATATAAAATCACTACATTTGTTCATTAATTTGAATTACAAGAATTACAGTCTGGCTTAATTTTTCCGAAGGCGCGGAAATAAGGGTAAAATATTTTGCCAACGAACAGTCGCTAAGGAAGCGTTTCAAAACCTGTGTTTATATGATCTTTCTTCTTATTTTCCCAGTAGTATATCCTGAAAGTTTGTTAAATTCTTCCTGAATCATCTGTGTGTGTGTGTGTGTGTGTGTGTGTGTGTGTGTGTGTGTGTGTGCGCGCGCGCGCGCGCGCGTATTAATAATGTTTAAAAGGGGTGAGAATAAAAAATGAATAACGTAGAAAATGAAAAGAACAGTAACTTAATCGGAAAAATTCAGCATAGGAAATATTCATGTTGGGATATAATATAAGAGGTGAAAGATTAATTAGAAC